>NC_135785.1:23072500-23672500 GCF_051106095.1 Pogona vitticeps
GGCCCTCACTACTCTTGTTCATGTGTTCGTAATCTCGAGGTTAGACCATTGGAACACACTCTACATGGGGCTGCCTTTGAGATTGATGCGGAAACTACAAATGGTGCAAAATGCGCAGCCAGGCTTCTTATTGGGGTGAGAAAATATAAGCATATCTCCCCCACCCTGGCTGCTTTGCACTGTTTGCCCATTCATTTTCGCATTGATTTCAAAGTACTAATGATGACATATAAAGCCCTAAACGGTTTGGGACCTCAATACCTGGCAGATCGCCTTCTCCCACCCAGGTCTACCCAAATCACTTGACAAAGCCAGCAGGGACAGCTGTGGGGCCTTACGCTGAGAGAGGCCCAGAAGGAAAGAACAAGAAACCAGGCCTTCTCGGCAATGGCCCCTCGTTTATGGAATACCCTCCCAACGGAAATCCGTCTGGCTCCCTTGCTGGGCATTTTTAAAAGCCATTTAAAAACTTGGCTCTTTAGGCAGGCCTTCCCTCCAGTCAATTAACTGATTTTTGTTTCTTAATTATCCCCATCTTGATAATGTATATATGCATTAATTAGTAGGTTTTTATTATTATGTATGTTATATTGTATTTTATTACTCATGTAAGCCGCCCCGAGTAAACTTTGTCTAGAGGGGTGGGGTATAAGTTCAATAAAAGTAAAAGTAAAGTAAAAGGTGGCGTCGGTGGTCCGTACCTCCTTTTTTCATCTTCAGCGGATAGCCCAGCTGCGTCCCTATCTTGATGTTGGGGCGCTCACCACGTTGGTACATGTGCTTGTAATCTTGAGATTAGACTACTGTAATGCGCTCTACGTAGGGCTGCCTTTGAGGCTGATGCGGAAACTCCAAATGGTGCAGAATGCAGCAGCCAGACTCCTTAGTGGGGTGAGAAAATATCATCATATCTCTCCCACTCTGGCCCCTTTGCACTGGCTGCCCATTCGGTTCCGCGTCGACTTCAAAGTTTTAATGCTTACGTATAAAGCCCTAAACAGTTTCGGCCTTGATACTTGGCAGAATGCGTGCTACCACCAAAATCTACCTGTATCACCCGATCAAGTCAGGAGGTGAGGCTGAGGAGCCTGAAGCCGAGAGAGGCCCGGAAGGATAAAATAAGAAACTGGGCCTTCTCGGCAGTAGTTCCTCGCCTCTGAAATAACCTTCTTCTGGAGGTTCGTGCGGCCCCTTCGCTGGGCATCTTTAAAAACCAACTGAAAACTTGGATGTTCAGGCAGGCCTTCCCTCCAGTTAATACTTGATTTTTTTTCTTCCTCTTTTTTCCTTATTTTTCCATCTTGAACAACTGTTTTACTGATGTTTAAAATTTTGTTATATTTTAAATTTTTATTATATATGTTGGAAGCCACCCAGAGTAGTCGATTACTAGATGGGTGGGGTACAAATGCGATAGATAGATAGATAGATAGATTAGATAGATAGATTAGATAGATAGATAGATAGATAGATAGATAGATAGATAGATAGATAGATAGATAGATAGATAGATAGATAGATAGATAGATTGGTGCCCCGCATAGTGACGATAATCCGTTCTGGATAAATCGTCGCTATCCGGATTCATCACTATACGGGGCAAAAAAAACCCATAGGAATGCATTAAACCCTGGCCCCGATCCCCACCTGCACCCCTGGGGCGGGCGCCGAGCCAGAGCGCTGCAAAGGAGGAGGCGCCCACCCTGGACTGGGATCAGGGCGGCAGCGGCTGGACAGGGGGCGCACCAGAGACCCCCTCCTCGCCCCGTCTGCACCCCGGGAGAGCCCCGCCAAGGAGACCGGTCGTCCGGGGCTGGCTGGCCGTCCAGGGCTGGCTGGCTCCCCTGCGGTCCTTCCCAAGCCCTAGCCGGCATTTTCGCCCAGCTGAGCGGCGGCGGCTTCGGAAGCCACCGCCGCTCAGCTGGGGAAAAATGCCAGCTAGGGCATTGCGCTGGGGGCACGGGTGAGAGCGAGGGGGAGGGAGTGCGGCCGTCTCCAGCCAGCGAGGGCTCGGAGGCAGGCAGCCAGGAAGGGGCGTGCCTCTGACAGCCAGCCAGCCCCAGATGCCTGGTCTCCATGGCCAGGCGAGAGCGAGGGGGAGGGAGCACGGCCGTCTCCAGCCAGGGAGGGCTCGGAGGCAGGCAGCCAGGAAGGGGCGTGCCTCTGATGGCCAGCCAGCCCCGGATGACCAGTCTCCTTGGCGCAGACCGGTCTCTCCCGGGGCGCAGACAGGGCGAGGAGGGAGTCTCTGGCACGCCGCTCCCCCCGTCCAGCCGCTGCCACCCTGATCCCGATCCCGGGTGACCGTCTCCTCCTTTGCAGTGCTCTGGCTCGGCGCCCGCCCCAGGGGAGCAGGCGGGGATCAGGGCCAGGCCCTTCGCGCCTCCTTCCCTCTCTCCTTCCCTCCCTCCTCCCAAGGCACCAATCCGGAGCGCCCCCCCTCTCCCCTCCTGACCTGCGGGCCTTCATCGCTAAACGGAGCGATTGCTATGAGAGGCACCACTGTAGGTAGGTTGATTGATTGATTGATCGATCGATCGATCGATCCGAGGTGTGTTGCACACACGTGCGTCTTGCCTCTTCAAAGAAGTGCTGAATCAGGGATTTCAATGTGAGAGTCTGTATGTTGATCTCTTGTGTTATTTTCAATGTATTTTAAAATACTTTTACAATTCTTCCTCCTGCCACTTGTGCTCCAAGAACTCAAGGATGTGTCAAGGTTGATGTTCAGATAAAAGAGTAAAGCAAGAACAAAGAGGAGCTGGAAGTTCTTTTCCTCAACAAACCCTCACATGTATAATAAATGAGAAACAGATATAAAATGCATATAATGAAGTTCAGAAATCATCATTCAGCATTTTTTCCTGAATCTAAAAATGTGTTCTCAATCATAACTTCAAGGTCTGTTCATTGTTAATTTAATTTTACTTCTAAAGTCATTTTCAGTCAACTAAGAAAATTGTCAAAAGTTGGAAGTTTATATTTTAAATCTTCATATATGTTTTTTTAATTATTAAATTGATAAATGGCTACTTCTAATTCAGGATGGTGCAGGTGTTCTGGCAAAATCATTTACTTTTAAAGCTTTTAAACTGTAATCTTTTCAGACAATAAAGTGTTTTTTTAAAAAAACTGTACTTCTTTGCCAGAATAATGGATTTTCCAAGTATTTGCAGCAGGACTGATATATAGATAGATACAATCGTGCCCCGCTTAATGATTACCCCGCATTACGACGAATGTGCTTCCCGACAATGTTTTTGTGATCGCAATTGCGATCGCAAAGCAGTGTTTTAAATGGTTTTTCTTGCTTTGCGAAGATTGGTTCCCTGCTTCGGGAACCGAATCTTCGCATTACGATGATCAAAACAGCTGATTGTCAGGTTTTCAAAATGGCTGCCGGGTGCAAAATGGCTCCCCGCTGTACTTAGAGATGGATTCCTTGCTATACAGGCACCGAAAATGGCCGCCGTATGGAGGATCTTTGCTGGACGATGAGTTTTTAGCCCATTGGAATGCATTAACCGGGTTTTAACGCGTTTCAATGGGTTTTTTAATTTTGTTTTACGATGTTTTCGCTCTACAGCGATTTCGCTGGAACGAATTAACGTCGTTAAGCGAGGCACCACTGTAGATCGATCAATCGATCGATTGATTGATCTACAGTGGTGCCTCGCTTAACAATGTTAATTCGTTCCAGCGATAGATCACCAATCAATCACTGTGCTAGCTCTTACTGTAGAGATTCACATCTATCATTGTTTATTATATTTAATAACAGTTTGCTTTGCTTAATAAAGAATAAGATACAATAAAATGTTTGTAAAGCTATTGAAGAAACTAACTCTGTTAACATCCCTTTCCATTGCCACACCTTTGGATGAAAAGACCTGGTGCCTACAGAAATACTAGTATCCAGTATTTTTCTTGATATTACGTTCCACAATACTGCAACAGTAAAAAGTGCTGCATATATTTTCATACTTTTAAAAGAAATGTTAATATAGAGTGAAATATGACTGCAGTTACTAGATTTATTCAGATATAAATAACAAAATTTGAAATTGCTATTGGTGCTGCTCTTAAAATACATACAAATAAGCAGAATGGTGTGGGAAGGAAAAGAAACTGGTTTTGAAAGGAAACTATAAAATCACAGTCATAAGAGTGTCAGATTTTAAAAATAGCATAAATAAGGACATTCTCAGTTGCAAACACTCAGACTACTGTGTCACAGTGTTAAAATATCAAAGACAATTCTTTCCAATTTTTTCAACAGCCATGGTCATGTTGAGGATTCTAATTTATGTTACAGTTTGTGAATCTGGTATCAGTGTGAGTTATTTTCTATTAATAGCAAGAGAAGGCTAGAGTTAAATCACAATTGGCAATGTCTGATGTTATTGTTAGTTGTTTGTCAGACCCTAACACATTATAAATTTATTTCAAGTTGACCATACAGCTACAGTATGATCTGCTGAACCCACAGTAGATCATACTGTAGCTGTTCTTAATTTTAAACAGAGCTTACTATGAAGGATTCTGAGGTGAGGTATTGACAGTAGCTATAATCAGATACTATCTATTTCTTTGCAGCTAGCAGGAATAATTTATGAGGATTTGTCTGTATACAGTTTTTTGCTGCTTCATGCAAGTTTTTTTCCTTGACTTAAGTATAAATAGCTGCTAAAGAATTAGCCATGCTGGTGCTGAGAGAGAAAAGAGAATGAGTCACATAACCAATGTGATACTGTTTGAAGAGAACCAGACCTGGCTTTCTGGTCAACACAGACATTTTTATTGTGTCTGATGTAATGGAGCTGAATCAGCGAATTGCTCCCTCGAGAGCCATCAGGAGATATACATATCATTAACCCTTCTGCAGCATATGCAACTAGTTACAAAACATAATTTAATTAAATACGCTAACATACACCCTTTTGCTTCCATCTCTTTTCTGCTTCTTGTCTGTTTCTTTGTTCTGCATATTGTAGTTTATCACTTTTACAATAGTACTGCTTTGAAACAGTCTTTGTTTAATGTGTCATTCACAAATTTTAAAAAAATCTGCATTGTGATGATTGCTCTTAGCAATAAATTGAGTTCAAAGCCAAGCACATTTATATAAAAAGTAGTTGTTTTCTTTGTCCCTGGTTTTTAAGCTTAAAAGCTTTTAAATAAAAGACCAGTGCTTGAAACTTCTGATTATTCGTACATACCTAATGAGTGACTTCCTGTGGATTTGCATGCCTGCATTAACACTGTTGGTCATGTTGCAGTACTTTATTTTACACAAAAACAGAGGGCAGGAAGGACTGAAGCTTTCTAATATTCTGCCACCCACCCCCGTAGATGCAGAAAATGAATCGGAAGAGAGGACCCCATGGAATGAAAGAAGCTCTTACAAAAACAAAACATAAATTTAGCATTATAAACTACATAATCAGTTTACTTTAGATTGACATCAGATAGCATATATGAAAGTCATATTTTCGTTTTTAAAATATTGCACATGTCCTTTCTAATAGTAATTCCTTAGTTTTGTTTGTTTGTTTTGTTCCCCAAAGTTAGCCAACCTTCTTGAAGTAATGATGGGCTTTTTTAGTAGTTAAGAAAACTCATTTTTTTTTATCAGCACAGTTTTACTAAATACATAAAACAAAATCTTACATAGTTATTTACTCTGAGAACTGGTACATTATGGCCAGTATAATTTTGCTAGTCTGAGTAGATCCATTGACTCAGTGGGATGTACATAACTGAATGTTACGAGAACTGTTATACTACTAGATAAAACAGAGAGATAAAGAACATAATTTAACAATGATACGTACTAAGACTTCATAAAGTTTAAACAAATTATCCAGTATGAAATGTGTTAGCCCCAAGTTTGTTTGTTTTTTTGTTTGATTTATACCCCGCCCATCTGGCCTTAAAGGCTGCTCTAGGCGGTTTGTTTGTTTGTTGAATTTATACCCCACCCATCTAGACCGGTCTACTCTGGGTGGCTAACAATGATAGATAAAATAAAAACAATATAATAAAATAAAAAACAGCAGTAGTAATATAGTTCAAGATAGGAAAAATATTCAAGTGATTCAAGTTACATATCAGAGAGTAGTCTGCTGCTTGCTTCCACTAAAGAGTACATCTACTGAATCAATTGCTGATTCGTAAGTAAATAGTTCTCTTTTATACTATATGAATACTTCTTTCTGAGGAATGCAAGTCATAGGAAATGCACACGTCTTTTAAGAAGCAAGTGAAGATATTTATGTTTGATGTGATTATGCATCTCGGTGGCTGTCTTAAATTTTTTATCCATTTAATTTATAAAATGCCTATTTTTATGACAGGAAGAATCTGAGTGGAAAGAGGGCCTATATTTTAGAATATCTAGTATAGAAAACTGGGAATAAGATTCAGAGAGAATTCTGGACCTCCATTCACTTTGTAAAGGCTGTAAAGTAAAAGTCTGCACTCGGTTTTTGCCATGCTCATGTGGGGATTAAACCTGCTTATTACCTCTCCTAGGTCCTCATGTCTAATGTTAGAAGAAGGAATAGCACCCTTTTATCTATACCCCAAATACCATACAATGATGGACAGTAACTTTTGTATCAATAGACAGCTGTCTATAAATAGGAAAGTAAAGCTTTGAAAATGTGTTATTGTGAAATCCTTTAAAAATCCAGCTTGCTTTACAATCACTTGATTATTTTCTTTACCCTGTTGTAAGTCTATGTAGGTTTTTACTGCAAAAAGAAAGCAAGTCTTCTCATGTTGGCATGAAACAGTTTCCAAACCCATAATGAGGTAGCTTTACTAGGTTCAAAAACTGTGCAAGCTTTTCTCTTCATTGGACAAGATGGTGGGAAAGTAATGGGCAGGGGAGGAAGAGTTTTACTCCTTGCTTGTTGCCATGTTGTCCTGGAGGGTAAAGGAGGAGATACTTACCATACTAAGAAATGGAATTTGGTCTGGTAATACAGTGTTTCAACATAAAAAACCCCAAAAAACTAAGATCATGGCCACTGGTCCCATCACCTCCTGGCAAATAGAAGGGGAACATCTGGAGGCAGTGACAGATTTTAGTTTCTTGGGCTCTATGATCACTGCAGATGGTGACAGCAGCCACGAAATTAAAAGACACCTTCTTGGGAGGAAAGCAATGACAAACCTCAACAGCATCTTAAAAAGCATCACCTTGCCAACAAAAGTCCGAATAGTCAAAGCTATGGTTTTTCCTGAAGTGATGTATGGAAGTGAGAACTGGACCATAAAGAAAGCTGACCGCCGAAGAATTGATGCTTTTGAACTGTGGTGCTGGAGGAAACTCTTGAGAGTCCCCTGGACTGCAAGGAGAACAAACCTATTCATTCTAAAGGAAATCAACCCTGAGTGCTCACTGGAAGGACAGATCCTGAAACTGAGGCTCCAATACTTTGGCCATCTCATGAGAAGAGAAGACTCCCTGGAAAAGACCCTGTTGTTGGGAAAATGTGAAGGCAGGAGGAGAAGGGGACAACAGAGGGTGAGATGGTTGGACAGTGTCCTCGAAGCCACCAACATGAATTTGACCCAATTCCAGGAGGCAGTGGAAGACAGGAGGGCCTGGCGTGCTCTGGTCCATGGGGTCACAAAGAGTCGGACACGACTAAACAATGCAGTGTTAGTTTCACTGGAAAGTTGGAACTTTTTGGTTCTCCTTATTAGACAATACAATTTCACACAGTTAACACAGAGCTTTATCTTTTCTGTTTGGGCAACCAGGCTGCTTAGTGAATGGAAAACAAAGCCGCCATGCAGTGTTTATGCTGTCAATGCTGGATTAGACTAAAAGAAGTCAGTATGTCCCACTCTTCAGTACAATGGACCCCTCCAGTGCACGTCCCACTGCTAAATGGCTAGATTGGGTGCTCTTAGTTGGGAAATATCATATGGTGGGATAATGCTAATATGCTTTGTAAAAGTTATTGAAGCCACTTTCGTTATATTTGTACTTGGATGGATGGCTCAGCTACAAAATCTGGCCGGGTAACTACTAAAGGTGTTAGCATTTCTGTTTCGTCAGTTTTGTGTCTTTGTGAGTGATAAGCTTTTGGTGGCATTCCAGATGTTTTTGGGCTTCCATATCTATTCAGTCGAAGGCTCATGATGTCAGTTATAATTCTGGAGTTCAGTCTTTACAGAGCAGATTGTAGTGTCAGGATGACTCTTTTAACACTATTAGTAAAAATATATATTTCTAAAGCAAAATATCCAGTCTCTCGTATACAGGAAAATAGTAGTGGTGATGATGATTGCACACTTCTCAGTTTTGAGTAATGGGAAAATCCAGAAGCTGTACTGCTGAGTTCCTTTTTTTAAAATAAGAGGACAACTAGTGATTTACAGTAAAGTATTTGTTTGAATTAGAAAGGATTAAAATAAGTTAGAGGCAGTCTCTGTAGCTACTCCCTAGAGAGAAACTTATACAGTTCCTGCAGTCACCACCCAAGTTGTATCTTTGGTTTCAGTTAACTTTGCCAAAAACTCTGATCTGTCTCTCTGTCTGATTTACTTAATTTCAGACTGCAGATTGTTTTTTGCTATTTCTGTTGTCAAATTTTTATCCTTATCACATTTCCAAAGCCAGAGAGAGATTTCCAGCTATAAAGTACTATCTACTGCATTTAGCTTCTGTTGATGAAACATAAATGATGATCTTGTCGAGCAAGCAATCACCTTAACAGTTTGTTGCACTTGAACGTGTATTTTATCATTACAGTGGTGCCCCTCTTGATGATTACCCAGCTTCACGACAAAATCACTTCATGATGAGGTTTTTGCGATCGCAATAGCGATCACAAAACAATGATTCAAAGGGGAAAATCTGTTTTACGACGAACGGTTCCCTGCTTCGGGAGCTGATTCTTCGCATTACGACGATCAAAAACAGCTGATCGTCTGGGTTCAAAATGGCCGCATGCTGTTTTCCGGACCTATTTCTGGAAGACAGCGACCGAAAATGGCTTCCCCTGTGGAGGATGTTCGCTGGACGATGAGATATTTTGCCCATTGGAACGCATTGAACCGGTTTTCAATGCATTTCATTGGGTTTTTTTCTGTCGCTTGATGATATCGCTTAACAGCAATTTTAACGGAACAAATTATCGTATTCAAGCGGGGCACCACTGTACTGTATATGGGAAGAAATAATTTTTCTGCTATTTCTATGATTTCCTTTAAATATTCTTGTAATGCCTAGCAGTGCTTTTTTGTTTGGTATATTTATATCCCTTTGACATCCAAAGCGGAGTGAAACAGGACTGTGTCCTCGTGCCAACCCTGTTTGGGATCTTGTTCACGGTCATACTGAAGCGTGCCTTTGGAACTGCAGCAGAAGTTGTCTATCTCCAGACCAGATCAGATGGAAAGCTCCTTAGTCTCTCTAGATTGAGAGCAAAGACCAAAGTCCAACTGAAATGCATGAGGGATTTCCTCTTGGCCGATGATGTATCCATTGTTGCCCACTCTGCTGAAGACCTCCAACAACTCATGAATCGTTTTAGCAAGGTCTGCCAAGACTTTGGACTAACAATCAGCCTGAAGAAAAGACAAGTCATGGGCCAGGGTGTGGACTCACCTTCCTCTATTACCATCTCCATGCAAGAATTGGAGGTTGTTTATGACTCTGTGTACGTTGGCTCAACGATCTCTGACACTCTCTCCCTAGATGTCGAGCTGGATAAATGCATTGACAAAGCAGCTACCATGTTCTCTAGACTCACAAAGAGAGTATGGATTAATAAGAAGCTGATGGCATACACCAAGATCCAGGTCTTTAGAGCCTGTGTCCTGAGCACACTCCTGTACTGTGGTGAGTCCTGGACTCTTTGTGCATGGCAGGAGAGGAACCTGAACACATTCCATATGCGTTGTCTCTGATGCCTCTTTGGTATCACCTGGCAGGACAAAGTTCCAAATAGAATAGTACTAGAATGAGCTGGAATTTTTATCATGTATACATTACTGAAACAGCGACGTCTATGGTGGCTTTGGCATGTTGTGAGAATGGCTGATGTTCGGATTCCAAAAGATCTCCTGTATGGAGAATTAGTGCAGGGAAATCACCCCAAAGAGAGACTACAGCTGCGATACAAGGATATCTTCAAGCGGGATCTGAAGGCCTTGAGAATGGACCTCAACAGATGGGAAACCCTGACATCTGAGCATTCAGCCTGGAAGCAGGCTGTGCATCATGGCCTCTCCCAATTTGAAGAGACCCTTGTCCAGCAGGCCGAGGCAAAGAGGCAGTCCTGGAAGCAGCAAAATCAGAGAGCTGGACAGGGGACAGATTGTACTGTATTTGTCTTCAGTGTAGAAGGGATTGTCACTCTCGAATTGGCCTTCTCAGCCACACTAGATGCTGCTCCAAGTCATACAGAGCCCGTTACCACAGTCTCTCGAGACTGAAGGATACCTAATCTAAAATCTAATTTATATTGAAAGTGAAATGGAAGCTGTGTGCTGGAAACTATTTATTATAACGTACACTCTTCTACTTTGGCTGGGTAGCAGAAATTATTACACAAGTACAGTATCATGATCTTTGATGTAGTGATTGCGTAACTACTGAAGATCTCACACTGTGGCACTATAGTGGGTTGATCTTCTGATGTCAGCAAATACCCACTATTGATTGCAAAATACAGCATGATACGAATTGCTTGACATATACAGTGAGTATCAATGGGATATGGTAGCAACAGGACCAGCTGTAAGAGTCCTGCTGTAAGAGTGGTTATCTGGTAGGTTATATAAGACACAATGAACATGTGGTCCACATATTGCTGATGAACTATTACTTCTCATGATGATTGGCCATGTTGGTGGTTCTGTGGGAAATTGTAGTCCAAGGAAAGCTGAGTTAAGTAAAAGGTCATGTTTGCAATTCAGCCAGTGAGCTTAATGTCTGGCTAGGAATTTGAACCCAGGTCTCCCAGGCTGAAGTCAACATATCACTGTGATACGTTCGTCTTTTAAAACAGCTGAAAATTACTTTCAAGTTATTAGCCAAAACTTTGTTGCTTAGTGTAATAAATTGGGCTAGAGTGGGCCCACGAAGTCAGTAGAAATTTAGTGCTCTATAAGTTCAAATGATTCAAGTGGGCCTACTCTAACTATGACTTATTATTCTAAAGTGAGTTGCAGTTAGAGTCGGCTCATTTAAATAAGTAATATGGAGCAGCTGACTCACTAAATCCCCACTGATTTAGTGATTCTTCTCTAGTGCAAATTGCTACACTAGGCAACAGAATTTGGGCCATTGTGTAATTTCTGAAATAGAGGAGGGTTGAATGAAAGTTCTTGTCATAATATATCACCTTCTAAAATGTCTCAGTATCCGCCCCCCAGCTAACATGGTCATGTTTATGACCTGGGGGATGGGCATGAATGAAATATGAACCAAGGATAAAGCACTAGCTTCACATACTGTTCAAATAGGTGTTATGAAGACTGCATCAGTTTGTCTCATTCTGCATGTCTTGTCTCAGGTTTCTAGTACGATTGTCTGAGGAAGAGATCCCTCCAGAAGGGAACTATCCCCCTATGGATTATTTCATGTTCATATAAAATTATTCACAAGAGTCTTCTGTTGCACCTAACAACAATTCAGTGTTATTTAGAAATTTAGATGTTAGTATCCTTATCCAATTGCAGACGTATTTAGTTATTTAACATTGGGTTGTGTGCTAAATAATATAAACAAGTGTGGTGGTTTCTTTCATTTTGCGCTCGCTCAACAAAAAAGACAAAAAATTGCCTTTCTCTGGCATGATACTGTCTTACTTTAAGATAAGTAATATGCCTTTGCTTCAAATTATTATTATTATTATTATTATTATTATTATTATTATTATTATTATTATTATTATTATTATTATTATTATTATTATTATTAAAAATAATTGATTGACACAGTCAATCAAAAGTATAAAAACATTGACTGGTATTATATAACAGATACAACTTTTAACCAAAAGCCTAAGTATCTATTAAATATCGGTGCAGTACAGTATGTATGCTGTTCCTAATACTGCCATTTTTTGTAGTTCTGATGGTGTTATTTCTGATTTGCAACTGCTTATGATACTCTGAAATTTCCTTGATATTGTTTCTAAAGCCCCAATGACTACACGGACCACTGAAGTGTGTTTCATCCACAATCAAGATGTTTTGATTGACAGGTCTCTGTATTTTGTTAGTTTTTCCACTCCCCCCCCCCCCCCAATTTTGGCATCCCCTGGAATTGCAGTGTCAATGATTCAGACATTTCTTCATTCTGTTACTACTATGTCTGGTGTGTTATGTTCTAGTATCAGTTTGGATTCAGAAATCTCACAAGATCTTGACGTCATTTTTTGACACCTTCTCTACCTTATGTTCCCATGGGCTTTTGTAGGCTGGCAAGTTTTATATATATATATATATATATATTTCTTTTTGCACAGTGACGGGTGTGCTAATTTTGCCACTCTATCATGTCTAATTTTGTAATCTGTGTAATCTTTGGATATTCACAGATGATGTGTGACACAGTTTCGTTTTTTTCTTGGCAGAGTCGACATTTGCTGTTAGCACTAATTCCTTGAATCTTAGCTTTCATCACATAGGTTTGGAGTGCTTGTTCTTGTGCAGCAAAAATCAAGTCTTCTGTTTCTTTCGTAATGGTCCTTAGTTTTAGCCATGCTCATGATGAATTATTATCATGCTTTCTATCAATATTTTTCAGGTGTTGTCCATGTAACGATTTATTTTTCCTCCTATTTGATTTATTTTCAAATCTTTTTTTCACTGAACAGAAAACAGAAGTGTTCCTATCCCACCCGAGAGGTTATAGTTTCCCATAATTTAAGAAATATATTTATATTTAAGACAAAGGTGCCATTGGTATACAGACCCGCAGTATTAATTAATGTGTAATGTATGTATTATATATTCATTATGACTAAAATTCTTCTATGTAAAATTATTTTGCAGTGGTCCTATGCGTTAGAGAAACCAAACACCGGCAGCATATTTAATATTGCTTGGTCTACTGATGGCACACAAATAGCTGGTGCTTGTGGAAATGGACATGTGATTTTTGCCCATGTTGTCGAACAACGATGGGTGTGGAAAAACTTTGAAATAACATTAACTAAAAGAAGAACGATGGAGGTAAGTGTTGGATGTTTTGTGAGTATTAGAATATTTCTTAAATACATGTCTCACAAAGGTAGTGAGCATAAATTTTTGACAGTATTTTGGGCACCTTCTGAGTACCAATTTTGTGTTGCAAATGAAATGAATTAATAGTGACATCTTTCTCTTTGACCAGTTAAATCCCTCCAGAGAGATCAGATCCATAATTAGGTAGGTTAAGGCAGCTTTCAGTATGTTTCCTGTAAAATGAGCACATTGACTGACGTCTTTATGAACTGAAGTGAATGTTCACAAACCACCATGATCTTACTGATATTAGAAAGGGTATTGTAAAGTAAATGGACTGTGAATTATAGTCCAAAATACTGCAGTGGCTGAAAATTCAAAATCAAAGGTCTTGTTTATGCTACAAATTATTTCACAGCAGCTGGTAACAAAGGCTCAGCTGTAGAAGCAATAGCATAATAGCCCATGGATAGATAGCCTCGAATTGTTGCCTTAAACCTTTGCCTTGAATATAGCTGTGGCTTGCCATTACAGCAGCTGCAACATTGTTGGTTGTTACAGTACCATAGGATTTTCTGCCAAGAACAGTAGTAGCAAATGTCTGTTTTCTTTGATCTCTGAATCAGGAAATGGGCCAAGTTGTACCCACCCACCCCAAAGCATGATTACATGTATTGGTGAATCTTTGTTCAGAATATTTCAGGCCCAGGTTATGATTTGTTTTCAGCTTGGTAATATATCTCCTATGTGTTGTTTTTACTATTAGTTACTGAATTAATTTGTATTGATCAAAGAGCTTAGATATTTTAAAACATTATCATCATGTTGCTAACAGCAGATATTTTAGAAGATCTCATGCTAGATCCCATTAAGTATTTTCTTATGGTGACATTTCTTAGAAAATATTTGCTGTTTTTAAAAGGTTATAGTGCTATATTTATTTATTTATTTATTTTTTATTTATTTATTTTATTTATATGCCGCCCACTCTACCCAGAGGTCTCTGGGCGGCTTACAATAATTAAAATTCAATACAATAAGATGATTAAAATACAATTATAATACAATTAAAATACAATTAAAATTGCCATCATCAGGACCCACAGTTGTTATTTCAATTAAAAGCCTTCTGGAACAGGAAGGTTTTGACCTGGCGCCGAAATGTCATCAACGTCGGCGCCAGACGGATTTCAGTTGGGAGGGCGTTCCATAGTCTGGGGGCAGCTGCCGAAAAGGCCCTTTGTCTACAAGCCATCCCTCTTACCTCTTTGAGGGATGGCTCTTTCAAAAGGGCCCCCTGGCTAGATCTTAACTGCCGGGTAGGCTCATATGGAAGGAGGCGGTCCTTCAAGTATCCAGGGCCCAAGCCGTTTAGGGCTTTATATGTCAAAACAAGCACTTTGAATTGGGCTCGGGCAGCAACTGGTAACCAATGTAAATTGAACAGAATTGGCTTGATGTGATCTCTAGCGGCTCCACCACTCACCAGCCGCGCAGCTCGATTCTGGACCAGTTGCAGTCGCCGGACCGTCTTCAAAGGCAGCCCCACATAGAGCGCATTGCAATAATCTATACGAGATGTTACCAGTGCGTGTGTAACTGTCATGAGACTCCGCTCGTCCAGGTAGGGCCGCAGCTGGTATAATTTCCGCAGCTGAAGGAAGGCGCCTCTGGCCACCGAGTCCACCTGGGCTTCCAAAGTTAGACTGGGGTCCAGGAGCACCCCCAGGCTGCGGACCCTGTCCCTTAGGGGGAGTGTAACCCCATTCAGGGCAGGGAAATGGCCCTCCAACCTGTCCGGCGAAGCACCCACTAACAGCACTTCCGTCTTGTCTGGATTGAGTTTCAATTTATTAACCCTCATCCAGTCCATTATCAGGTCCAGACACGAGTTCAGCACAGAAACTGCCTCACCTGGATTGGTGGAAAACGAGAGGTAGAGCTGAGTATCGTCAGCATATTGCTGACTCCTCAGCCCAAACCTCCTGATGACCTCTCCCAGCGGTTTCATGTAGATGTTGAACAGCATGGGGGACAGTATTGAGCCCTGAGGAACCCCATGACATAAATGCCATGGGGCAGAGCAACTGTCCCCCAGCACCACCTTCTGGACACGGTCAGCTAGGAAGGAGCGGAACCACCGTAAAACGGTGCCCCCAACTCCTAACCCAGCCAGCCTATCCAGAAGGACACCATGGTCGATGGTGTCGAAAGCCGCTGAGAGGTCCAGGAGTATCAACAGGGTCACACTCCCCCTGTCTCTCTCCCGGCAAAGGTCATCATACAGGGCGACCAAGGCTGTCTCTGTACCAAAACCCGGCCTGAAACCCGATTGAAATGGATCCAGAAAATCCGTTTCATCCAGCAGCGCCTGGAGTTGCCCGGCCACAACCCGCTCCAACACCTTGCCCAAATAAGGGAGGTTCGCCACTGGTCGGTAGTTGACCACCAGCCTTGGGTCCAGGTTAGGCTTTTTAAGGAGTGGTCGAATTACCGCCTCTTTCAAGGCGGTAGGGACCACTCCCTCTCTCAGAGAGGCGTTCACGGCCTCCTGGACCCAAGTGCGAACCCCCCTGGCAGATCTTCCAATTAGCCAAGATGGGCAAGGGTCGAGCGGCGTGGTGGTAGAACGGACAGATCCAAGCACCCTGTCCACATCCTCGGGTCTCAACAATTGAAACTCATCCATTAAAGTTTGACCTAAGCACGGCACACTGGACACATCTTCCGATTTTGCAGTAACAGTGGAGTCCAGCCCACTGCGAATCTGAGCGATTTTTTCCTCAAAATGAATAGCAAACTCATCACAGCGAGCTGATGAGCAGTCCGGGACCTCCACCGGGTTTCCCGGTTGAAGAAGATCCCGGACCACCCGAAACAGCTCTGCTGGACGATATTCTGAGGAAGCAATGCGGCTGGAGAAATATTGCCGTTTCGCCAGCCGTATTGCCACGAAATAGGCCCGATAATGGGCTCTAAGTCGTGTTCGATCGGATTCCCAGCGGGACTTCCTCCACCTGCGCTCTAGCCGTCTCCCCTCTCGCTTCATCGCCCGCAGTTCAGAAGTATACCAAGGAGCTGTCTGGGCTCGGCGAGCAGGGAGAGGGCGCTTAGGCGCAATCGTGTCAACCGCCCGGGTCATCTCCCTATTCCATAGGGTGACCTGAACTTCGACAGGAGCGCCGACCATATCAGACGGATAATCCCCCAGAGCATTCAGGAAACCATCCGGATCCATTAGTCTCCGGGGGCGGATCATCTTAATCGATCCCCCACCCTTGCAGAGGGAAGAAGAAGCTAATAGACTGAACTTGACCAGGAAGTGGTCTGACCATGACAATGGGGTCACAACCAGCCCCTCCACATCCAAATCACCACCTTCCAGTCCCGTTGAGAAAACCAGGTCCAAGGTATGGCCCTTCTCATGTGTCGGGCCGATGACACATTGAGACAGCCCCATGGTTGTCATGGCGGCCATGAAGTCCTGAGCCGCCCCAGTCAAGGCAGCCTCGGCATGGATGTTGAAGTCTCCCAGCACCAACAGCCTGGGAGTCCTCAACACCAGGTCCGAGACAACCTCCGTCAGCTCAGGTAGGGAGACCGTTGGTACGCAGCAGGGTGGGCGGTACACCAACAGAATCCCTAATCTGTCTCGTAAGCCCAACACACAATACAGGCCCTCAAGACCTCCTCTCAAAGGGACAGGAAGCCTGGTCAAGGAGATAGAACTCCTATAGACTATAGCAACTCCCCCTCCCCGACCCTCCGAGCGACACTGGTGCTGGACTGAGTACCCAGGAGGACACAGCTGGGAGAGGGGGGCACCACCTTCCTCTCCCACCCAGGTCTCAGTAATGCACGCCAGGTCAGCACCCTCATCCAGAATTACATCATGGATGAGGGCAGTTTTATTTTGTACTGACCTGGCGTTCATCAACAGCACCGTGTGGCTCGAGGGCTTGCTGATATGGTCGCCTGATACAATTTGGTTGGAGGTAGGACTAGAAGAGGGGATAGATGTAAGATATCTAACCTCTCTTCTCCCACGCGGGCGTGTTCTACCCCCACCGCCATTCCTTCCCCTACCCAGCACCACCTCAATGGCTATATGTGATGCATGACCTGAAATAGGTACTGCTATGATGTTTGTTGGCCTAAAGCTGAGCAGCCCTGGGCCCCCTGGACATACAGAACAATAAACACAACCTGCACTCTTTCAGAGTAAAGGACAGAAGTTTATTGGTTACAGCAACAGTTACCCAGTCCAACATTGGGAATGGATCCATTGCATCGGGAGACCTGAGTGCCACTTGATGCCACCACTATCCATCAGTGGATTGCCGAGGGTCAGCACCATGAAAGAGAGTTTCTCAGAGACCATACAGGCATATGCTATTCCATGGCTCCTTGCCATGTGGGGACAGAGGTGGATTTTTGTCCCTTGAGTTGGGCGAGACCAAATGCCAGCTCCCCTTAAGGGGATCCCTCTATACTCAGAAGGTACAGTTTCTTACTTGCCACCCCAACACCACCTGGAATCCACCCCAGTGCCCTAACTGCCACAAGAACTGGACACCACTCAAATCCCTCCAGGAAAATGTAGCTGCAACCAATCTGCCATGACTTCCTGAACATCTTCAGGAGAGCTATGCATCCTGTCCCCAGTCTAATATGTGCACTCAGCTTTTTGGAGATACCAGTGTACCATAACCAACTGCCACCCCAGGATGATACTATGCAACCAACTACCCTGGTCATTTTCTGCCTAAAAATGTCCACCTTGCAAAGGTCCTGAGTCCACACATGTTTCTCAAGGAGATCCAAATAGTTCATGACTAACTCAGATTTAGGCCTAGACTTCATCTTCAAAGCCAGGAATGTGCTGAATGTCTTAAATGCAGCACAAGAGGTGGCACAGCCCGTGGGCATGGATTTGTCAACATAGTAGCTGCCCTGGAACTTGAATCCCAGCAATAAAAATTCTCCAGGTGGAGTGGCAGCAACCAGAAGGCTGACTGGATTTCACATTCGGCAAGCAATACCTGGGGGCCATATCTTTTGACCAAGGTCTCAGCATGGTCAAAAGATGCATAATGGACTCTACTATACTTTGGAGCAATAGTATCATTAACTGATAACCACTTGGGACAGGTGAGGTGGTTAATTAACTGGAACTCCTCTGTGGATTTTTTAGGGACAATACCCAAGGGAGAGACCCTTTGGTGGCTGGGGGAGGGGGAGGGAAAGGGCCTACTTTGTGCCCAGCCAAATGCTCCTTATTAATCTTGGTTGCTACTACCTCTGGCAACATCCTCTCTTGGACCCATATAAGAGACTGTAAAACCTTGATTAAAATCTTCCCAGAGGTACAAGGTTGCTTTACAATTTGGATAGGACAATGTTGTTGTTTAGTCGTTAAGTCGTGTCCGACTCTTGATGACCCCAATTTGGATAGGACAGTAGGAATTAGAATAAAGCCTGGCTACTGCTATCTTCTGGTGTAGCCTCTTGGGGCCTAAAAGAAGGGCCTAAAACCTCCTTTCCTGACCTGTCTGGCTCCTGATGTGGAGTAGGGGATTGGTTTCCACTAGGGTTGCAACCCTGGGTCCTTTCCTCTTGAGTGACATGGTCTCCTTATTAGTAGTGCCCCTACCCAAGTGATGATGCATGACCCAAGATCTGGTTACTGTGCTTCCTTAAGGCCCTTCCATCCTTTTAAAATCTGCTCATTCGTTTCCCTGATGAAATCCATTCTTCCCCTTTTTTGTGTTTGTGTTTGTATATATATTTATGCCCCCACCTGGGGGTCTTGGTCTGTCTGTCTGTTTGTTTGCTATACTGCCCCTTTAGTGGAAATACTACTCTGTGCAGTTTCAAAATTACAATTAAAATTTGACCCCCACATGATTACACAATGTACAGCTAATTGCAAGTAATCCCATATATATTTTTTGTGGGCATTCTCTAGGAACAAGTAAGAAAATGGTGGTATTGATGGCATCCTCTATAAATAATCCAAAATGCTACCTTTTCACCATCCCACTAATGTAGCCACTGAGTTTTCAAAATTAGTTGTATCCCACTCCCCGGCCTGTGTGCCTTAAGATTCAAGATGGCCAAGCATGTCTAAATTTTGAGCCTTTTTGTTTGAGGTATGTAGGCATATACCCCAGTTGGCAACCTTTTCTTTCTTTTCTTTTCTTTTCTTTCTTTTCTTTTCTTTTCTTTCTTTCTCTCTTTCTTTCTCTCTCTCTCTCCCCCTCCCTCCCCCTCCCTCCCTCCCTCCCCAAAAGGTCCAAGGTGGCTTACATCATTCAAACAGTATTTAAAAGTTAAAACAGTAAGTACAGTATACAAATATTTAAAAATAATTATACAAGTATATTAAAATGGTAACTAAGATCAATATTAAAACACATTTAAAACAACATAGCAGAACAGACCACTTAAAATGCCTCTCAAACCACCAGCCATTAAGGAAAGGCCTGCCTGAAGAGTAAGGTGATTGCCTGCCTGCGGAAGGACAACAAAGATGGGGCAAGCCTAGCTTCCCGTGGGAATGAGTTACAGAGTCTGGGAGCAGCAACAGAGAAGGCTCTCTCCTGTATCCCCACCAAGTGCACCTGTGAGGGTGGTGGGACTGAGAGAAAGGCCTCCCCTGATGATCTTAATGCCCAGGCAGGCTCAAAGAGGTAGATGTAGTCTTTTAGATAGCTTGGACCCAAGACTTTTAGGGCTTCATAAGTTAAAAACAGCACTTTTAATTGAGCCCGGAAATAGATCAGCAGCAAGTGGAACAGTTTTAACAAGGGTGTCACATGTTCCCTGTAACCAGCCCCAGTTAACAATATGGTGGTGACATTTTGGACCCTTTGAGGTTTTCGAATAGTTTCCAAAAGCAGCCCTATGTAGAGTGTGTTACAGTAATCCAACTGAGATGTACCTAGGGCATGTGTCACTGTGGCCAAATCAGACTTCTCGAGAAATGGGTAGAGCTGCCACACTAGTTTTAACTGTGCAAAGGCACTCCTGACCACTTCTGAAACCTGGGCATTCAGGCTCAGAGATGAATCCAGGAACACCCCCAAGCTGTGTGCCTTTGTTTTCAGAGGGAGTGTAACCCCATCCAGCACAGGCTGCAACCCTAATCCTTCACCTGTTTTTTGATTGACCAGGACCACCTCTGTCTTGTCTGGATTAAGTTTCAATTTATATTCCTCCCCATTTTCTATGTTCTGGGTCTACTCTTCCCTGGCGTCCTCCCTTTCCCTGATACTGTCATTGCCACTGCTGTCTCCGAGCTTCTTTCACTTGTCTCTGCTACTGCCAGACCATGTTGCGTCAACTGCCATCTTCTGGTCTTTTCCACCACTTCTGACCACTACTATGGTACCTCTGTTCTAGTCTTCACTTCTTCTTCACTTGCTAATCTGTTTCCAAGGCCAGCAAGCCACAGATTGGGTGGGAAGCTTCAGAGCTCCCACTTTTATTCAGGAGAGGTAGAACAGAGTAAAGCCTTCATCACTCCAGTCTCCCTGCCATGAGGCATCCGGCTCAGTATACTGCCAGCCAATGAGAGGCCGCCAAATTCAGCATCCAGCCTTCCAGCCTCCCTTGCTTGGCAGCCAGCGAGGAACACATGGCGGCTGCCGTGTGACCTGGATCTGCTCTTTCAGCATCCCAGGCCACTGCTCTGGACACAAATGGGTAACTCCATACATTGAGTTTCAACATTTCTTAAAGTATATTATGAATTAAAAAAAACTGAAATGAATATCTGAAAATAAATGCTTTTTTAAAAAACCTGCTCAACATTCTGACTTCCATGACCAGACACTGACTCATAACATCCCACCCAGAGGACATGAAATCAATATACAATTTCTGTTGTTACAAGTTTTCCTAATTACATCCTCAGTATTAAAATTCAGGTCAAGCTTTTCAGGACTGGGTGCTCAACATTGGGCTCCCAAATCTATAATTAGGCACCTAAATATCTTTTGGCTTGAAGTGAAGTCTTCTTTGATGCTGAATACATAATTGGGAAAACTTGCAACAACAGAAATTCTATATTACCCATCTGTCCACTGGGTGGGATGTTATGAGTCAGTGTCTGGGAATATAGAAGATAAATTGGCAGGTAAAAATCATATTTTTACATTCATTCTCAGACATCAGATTGCAATGAATGACTGTCTAGTAATCCCAGTAGTTTTAATTTTATTTAGCTCACAGCTTCATAGGGAAATATTGCTTTAGAGTCTTCAGTAGAACTGTATATCTGAATAATGATGTATAATTGAAATTCTTGCATTAAGGTTGTCTGAAGACAAAAATTCTGCCCCACCTTCTGCTTTTAGGGGTTTTTTTGGGGGGGGACATAAATGTGCATTTAGCATGGCACTTTTTACCTCGTTTATTTTCTTTACATGGTTCTGCAATTAGAATGCTAGAACTGATGAGACCTCTACTGGATATGTCCTGATTTACTGCTTATAAATAGTTTAGAGAAGTATTACCTTTATATTTTGAGTTTTTACTTATGTTTTCTTGTTTGGAATGAGCAATTATCCCCTTTATGTCAGTTTCTATTAGGATTTCTCACAAACCACTCTTTAATTTACTAAATGAAGTAGAGTAGAACTGCAGTATCCATGCAGGATTGGCTCCAAGCCCTCCCCTATGGACACCAAAAACCAAACAAGTAGCAAGCACTATCGTGAAGGAGAAAGAGAGAGTGTGCCGTCCTCCACACAGCAAGTTGCAGAGGAGGGGCAGGGATGTTGGAAGGAGTATTGGTGGAAAACAGCAGGAGCCGGTAGAGGAGCAAGAGAGATTGGAGGTGTGTCTAGTTGATGAAAGAGGGGAGGAGCTAGATCTAATTGTTTGGGAAGGGGACATAAAGGAGACGGAAGGCGCGTGAAGTTTTAACATTCTAACGGGCACTCACCCTGACAAGAAGAACCGGGCCATGCCGATGGAGTGGAGTGCCGGGCAGGAGGGCTTTTCTGCTCTGCTTAGAGAGTTTCCAAACCTACAAGCTGGTGGCGGATTCCTGCTGGACCCCAAGGACTCGCGTGCGAGAGAGGGAAAATTTGATCCATTGGAATGGACGCTGGTGGTGTACCCGCGCAACCATTGTGGGGGGAGGAGGGTGATCCGTCCCAGTCCCTCTTTACTCCAGCCTCAAGGAGAGGGAGACTGGGAGAGACACTCCTATTGTGGGACGGTGTGTGCGGTGAGGAGCACCCCCCTGAGGCCCATGACCGACAAGGAACGATTTGGTCCAGCCCCTCTGTAAGAGCTGATATTCAAACACCTGATGTTAAGGTGTGTCGTTATCATCCGTTGCCAGAACTTAGTTTAATGGATCCGTTTGAGCCTATGGAATTAAGCTTGTTCACAAATAAATCCAGTTGTGTTAAGAATATGGAACAGCCTCCGACTCTTATTCCGGCGCCAAGACAGGGGTCGCACTCAGCAACTAACAAACCTAATCACAACTATACATAGTGTTGTCTCTGGTTACCTCTAGTAACTAGTTCTGGTAAATACACTGTGAATTTTTAAAATTTTTTAATACTTTCAAGCAGCAGATAAGTGAATCCACAGATGCTGATTCAATGGATATGGGGGTCCTGCTGTACTAATTGGTTCTCTGAGACTTTTTCCTGTAAAGACAGGATAACAGTTTATTTTCTCTCACAGAAGCTATAGTTGCCTCCACCATTTAGATTTCGGTGGTCCTGTTGCTGCCACTATTTAGGTTTAATGCAACATATGTTTGTTTGTGGTCTTGTATTTTGGTTTATGTGGGTTGATTATTCATTGATGTAAACCACTTAGAGTAGTGTACAGCACTAAGTCAAGTGGTCTATAAACAAACAAACAAAGATATTTGGGACACAAACTGCTATATGTTAGGCCTTTGGGAATTGGGAAGATGATATTTACCAGTATCCAAGTTAAATAGATTCAAGTTATTCTCTAGAATAGTTGAGAGAGATAGAGTGCATTGACCAACCAACTACAGCACCCTCATGATTGCATAGAATATTGCATGTTTGCTTATCCCTTCTAATAATTGTGCAGTCTTTATTAAGTATTTGAGGCCTCCTGGCAGTATAGGAGAGCTTATATATTCTCCCCTCTGGTAATAGCATTTCTAAGGTCCGCAATATTATGCTCAGTGCTAATGATATTTTAGAAAATTGTGTGTTTATAGTTTTCTTGGTAATAAATTATTGGTAAATATAGCTGGAGCTTTTTCTATGATCAGAATCTGATATTGGGGTGAATTCTGTACATCATTACTTGATGAAATTTAGTGGCATTCCATTTATGCTATACTCTTGTTCTTAATAATACTTTGAATTTTTAATTAATGTTCTGCTTGTTGAATAAGTAAAAAAAACCCAAATCTTAAAAATAATAATTTCATGTTACTCTATAAAAATGAATACATGCCAGAATATTAAAGTAAGCCATCAGTCAGAAAACTGGGGATGATAATGTGAATTTAATGACTTTAAATATTGCAATGTTGATTATTTACTTTATTTAAAACAATTTTGTACAGTCCTTAGAGTTAAAAATGAGGCTAATGTTTTGTTCTGGTTTTGGGTTTGGAATTATGTGAGATTTATTTAACTCTGTCCTTTTGTTTCCATTAGGTTCGTAATGTACTTAATGATGCAGTGGACTTACTGGAATTTCGTGACAGAGTCATTAAAGCTTCTTTGAACTATGGGCATTTAGTAGTTTCAACATCTCTTCAATGTTACATATTCTCGTAAGCAGCTTGAATTAACAAGACATAATCATTTGATAAATTGTAAAAATTTTGGTTTAATGCATAATAGCTTCTGTATGATTTGATTTGGGAAGCATCCATTGTTTAATGGTTATACCCTATAAAAGTAAGCAATGTGATACAAACTTTTCGTAATTGCACATTATAATTGATTGGCTATATGTATTGGTTTTCCCATGAATGAAACATTCACTGTGGGGCTGTATGTTATTGCTTTAAGAATCCTGTCTCCTGGTGTAACTGCACTACTTTGGTCTGTGTTTCCCTTCAATTGCGATTTGCCAACCCCTTGAACAACATTTTAAATCTTAAATACTTTAAAACAAAGTTTAGTGTGCAGCTAGGAGTTTTTAAGAGAGTATCACTGAAGGCATATTTATCATGATCCCATCAGCCGTAATTAAGTGTTACAGTGTTTCCTGAAACATGTGAAATAGCTATTAGTTAATCCTCTTTTAAAAATACTGTATGCAGAAAGACAAATACCCATATTCTTTATCTTTCAGATTTTGTTGCATATAATTTTTCCAAACTAGAATATCTTTGAGAATCTCACTGTGTGAATTAAAATACATATGTGAACTATTTTTTTTCCTTTAACAAACATTATCCTGCCCTTTGTTTTAGAGTTAAAAACTGGAATACTCCATTAATCTTTGATCTCAAAGAAGGAACTGTCAGTTTGATTTTACAAGCAGAAAGGTAACTTGCCTGTGACATTTAACACAATTTCTTTGTAGAATTGTTTTACATGATTAAAATAATATCTGCTTAAATGGTATAAGACAGTGGGAACAAATATTTATTTGTCAGCTTCAGCAGGATTTGACAACAGTCATGCAGTACTCACTTTTCTCACTGTGGGCAAAAGGTCAGTCAGGCTTGTGTGACTGAGATGAGCCTAAGAATCCTTCTGAAAACATTACTATAGATTATCCTTGTGCATTCCTCAACCCTAAATGTGGCCAAAAACTTGCTATATGTCTCACATCTGCATTTCCTGGGTACAACAAGAGACATTCCTGCCTCCTTTCTCTGGCTCCAACTCTGGAAAATGGGAAAGTAGCCAGGTTGGCTAGAGATTTTGTAATGAATGTGACATCAGGCAAACTTGGTTATTCTTTGTAATATCTGATTCACATTAATGGGGTTTGTTCTGTGCCTATGCAGATGTCCTTGGAATCTTCCACAGCCTAGAAGAAAGTTGTTAGCCACACCTTAGCACTTAGTGCATCCCCCTCTACCCAATGGCTAATACTCAGTTCCACTTTGATGGCTGCTGAACTTGTCTACCTTACATAAAATACAAGATAAATAAGCTAGTTTTCTCTTCAGGCATCCACAACCCAATTCAATTATTGTCGAAGAATCCCAAACAAGAGCTAAGAGACAAAATATAATGATACCCATAACTAAAGAAGGCAGGATTGATGCCATTGAGTGCAGAATCTATTCAACATCAGCCCTAATAATCCAGGTTGCAAACTGCCAGATAGCCATGGCAAATTACTGTAAAGGACGTGCCATTTCAAGGTCCATCTTTTCCTCTGGAAAAAAAATACAGCCTCTTCTCCTTAGCTTGTCACTTACGTTCCAGCAGGAAGCCTATTTGCTTGCTACTCATCATATTTATTTGCCTTGCTACTCCAGAGATTGTGCAGCAAAAAAACTTGTCAGCAGCAGTGGCACTATGCTGCTACACTTGGCTAAGATCCTCTGGAATAACGGATGGCTCAAAGGTACAATTTGAGGACTTAACGTTTGCTTAATGACAAAAGAAACAATAGATGAAAAGACAAACAAACTTGTTTGTGACAGGGAACAACACAAAGTGTCCAAAATCTTGTATTTGGGCAGGTCACAGAAGAAGATCTTTGGGAGATGCCTTCATGGTTCGATGGGCCATGAATCTACCTTTTGCGTTTCTTGCCAATGCCTCACAGAGTGATTGTGAAGCTAAGTCAGGAGAAGGTAATCATAACACTCTAGTGGCCTCATCAACCATTATTAACAGCTTTCTTGCACATGGCAAATGACATCTACTGTTTGTCCATGGTACCAAATCTAATGTTACAGCACAACAGAACATTTCACTGACTGGACCTCAAAACAACTGAAGCTCACATGGAAGATTCACCAACAGAAAATCCAGAGAATCCTAGTTGAAGTCAGAAAGCCTTCCACAAGGAAAGCCTACAAATATGAATGGGATATGTTCGTCACATTTTCTGATTCACTAGGGAAGACTATCATCCCCCATTGCTGCACATGGTCCTATGCTTCCTCCTGCACTTGAAAGAAAATGGACTGTCACACTACTCACTGAAAGCCTACCTCTTAGCCTTTGTGGAAAACCGAAAACCAAGTTCATTGGTATCACATATTTTCAAAAATAAAACCCTAAAGAAATTCCCAAGAGGCTTATAAAACGTCCACTTGGATATTAAAACATCTTTGCCTTAGGAGTCTTTGTCTTTGGTTTTCTATCAGATGATGAAACCAATAGCTACTTCTGGCTTACATCTATTGCTTGGATTGTATTCCTGCATTGAGCAGGGGGTTGGACCTGATGGCCTTGTAGGCCCCTTCCAACTTCACCTTTCTATGATTCTTTTGTTGTTGTTTAGTTGTTAAGTCGTGTCTGACTCTTTGTGACTCCATGGACCAGAGCACGCCAGGCCCTCCTATCTTCTACTGCCTCCTGGAGTTTTATTAACATACAAAACAGTAATCCTGGTTGCTGTCATGTTGGTCAGATAGGCGAGTGCACTTGGAATGTTGCACTGTGATCCACAGTTCTTTAGAGAGAAAGTGATTCTTGCAACATATGTGTCTTTTCTCCCTAAAGTCATAACAGTCTGGTGTTGCCAATCTTCTTTCTGGCCCCTACTACAGATTAAGAGAAATCATTACATTCACTAGCTGTCTGTAGGGCACTGACCTTCTCTGAGTCAAGAACCAAAGCTTATCATAAAACTAAAAGATTATTCTTCTGCAACCAAGGAAATTGGCTTAATCATGTTTCCTCCAAGAGGATATCCAAGTGGCTTGTAGATGCCATTACCTAGTCCAACTAGGACATTTTACCAAGGTACTTGCTGCCTCTATGGCCTTCTTAAAAAGGGTAGAGATGCAGGACATTTGCAAGGCAGCCATATGGTCTCAGCCCATGACATTCATCAAGCATTATAGACTGGATATCAGAGCAAAACTTGATGCTTCTTTAGTGATCTCATCAATACTGGTGTTAACATCTCATCATTGCTGATAAGTGAGTTTGTTAATTACCCGTTAGTGTAAATCACAGAGACCACAGAGGAGGAGTATAGGTTACATATTTGTAAATGTAGCTCTTTGAGTGGTCATCTGTGAATTCATAGAACCCACCCAACCTCTGTGTGCCATGCTTTGCATTTGAGTCAGCAGCAGACATAGGAACTGAGTGTTAGTTGTTGAGTGGGGGAATATATGCTAAATGTTAGAGTGGGGCTAACAACTTTTTAATGGGCCGTGGAAGATTCCTAAGGATATCTATGCAGGCATAGAACAAACCCCATTAGTATGAATTCACAGATGACTACAGTTACACACAAATTAATCTGTGCATGTACCTGTATGTGACTGGCTATGGAGGAAATTAGACAAGATAACAATTTACAGTCCAATCCTGTGTATTTTAACAGCATCTCCCCCAAGTAAATTTAATCTACAGCTGGTGGCGATGTAACACTTGATTACTTAACTTTGAGAAAACAATGGAAAGTTGACCTCAGTAATTCATCCTTTGTTTCCTCCCCTGTTCTTTTTATTGTTGATATTCTTGTCCTGGTTAATGGTTTTAATTAGAGCTCACCAAACCTTTTGGTTTACCTTTTTATTTTTAATTTTTGGCAATTTTTGGACAAAAAGAAAGCACAATTGAAAAGGAAAATGGGAAATCCAATTTAAATTTTTGAGCTTGATTTATATTAGTTTGTATGAAGGGTCATTTCTCCTACTGGGTTATTTCCCACTTTGAAACAAGACTTAGGATTGTTCATAGCAGCTGCAGAACTCAGTAATATTTTCCTGTTTGGAGATGGGCAAGAATGGCACCTTGTGAAGTAGCATCATTCTTGTGAGTATCTAGGAAGAAATGCAATTGGAAGGCTGCAGAAAGAACCGTATGCCTATTAGATATAGTCATAAGACTTTTTAAAAGGATAAACAGAGGCAGAAACGGAAACACCACTATTACCCATCCAGCCCAGAAGAAGAAAAATACGGTTTCATCATATAAACTGCAGAAAGTTTCCAACCCAAAAATTCTTGTTAAATTCTCCTCCTTGAAAGCAGCAGGTAATGTCTTCCTCCTTTGCTGAGATGAATGGCTGTGTGTAAGGTAAGGGTGTCCTGCACAACTTCAGTTTTAATACAAGTATTCACCTCACGTAGAGCTAGCTGGGTTTTCTGCAAACTTCTAATTGCATTTCTGTATTCTATATTTCTTGAATTCTGTAGTGATCTTACTCTTCCTAACCTTTTCTAATGTAAGTGCTATATCACTAGATGAAACAGCAGCAGTGTGTACTTCAGAAGGGAGAGAGCTGGAGGAAGCAACACCTGTGATAAAGTAGTTGGAAATAGCATGTCTGCACCAGATGTTTGATAGTATTGTATTTCAGAATACTTGAACAGTCCATAATTTAACACAGCAATCGTTTTTACTCTATCAGCCTTGAAAAATCTCATATAGGGAATGTAGCTCCATGTAAATATTGCTCTGTATCTGTGCCAAGTCATTTGGAGGAATGAAATAGTATCTATTTTATATAATCCTTTATGCATCATGTGGAACTAAATTGTGCAGAGTAGAAAATATTAAAAGTGCCTTGGATTACAAGTGCTGCTGTTTGAATATATTTATACAAATCTAAGTCATTAAATTAGGCAAATAGTATATACAGAAATAATATATTAAATTTGACTTACTATGTTTATGGTATTATTTGAAAATAATTAATTGCCCCTCCCTTTATTTATAGGCATTTTCTTCTTGTAGATGGTGGAGGAATCTATCTATATTCCTATGAAGGACGTTTCATTTCTTCACCAAGGTTTCCAGGAATGAGAACTGATGTACTCAGTGCTCAAACCATATCTTTGAGTAATGATACTTTAGCAGTAAGAGACAAATCTGATGAAAAAGGTATGATATACATTCAATTAAAAATGACTTGTATTTATGCACAAAATTGTGTTTTCTTTAGAGTAAATTATAAGTTGAAAATAATGTGATGGAAACTCTTTTCTGTTTAAAGTTCAAAAGAGGTTTGAACTTTACAGAGTAGAAAGCTGCTGCATGTTGGGTTCTATCATGCTCTGTCAAACTTGGTAGTCCAAGGTCTCTGGCAAAGATCTTTCCTAGTTTTGTTGCTCGAGATCATTTCACAGAGATATAAGCTGGAGCCATAAAAATCCTATGTCCTGCTACTGAATTATGGTGTCTTACCTTAAAAGGTATTTGTGTGCTTTGCATTGCAAATCCAATAACCCTTTCAGAACTTACTTCATAGTTTGAGTAAAGTATTTTCTTGGGTTGGGGGTAGGTATTTTAGTCAGTTGCACAAAATCAAAACGAGTCTTGCAGATTGTCATGCTGTATTTGGTGTAATCTTTTGTGGACTGAGGCCCACTGGGGAGCAGTCTATGGGGTCATGGTTTGTATTGGATGAAACAAGGTGAAAGCTCATGCCAGATAAAATCTGTTAATCCTTAAGATGCCACAAGACTGCAGCTTTTTTCCTGTGTTTTTATTCCAGTTAGCATGTTAAGAAACTTTTCTACTATAAAAATAGATGGCAAAAAAGCTTCATGATGACTATGTCTTACTATGCCACTCCACCAACTGTTTTTCTTATAACCACTTCCTCTTAAAAAGTTGCTTCAGGTATGCTGCCGAGCACATGCACATTAAAGAAACCTATTACTCCTCTGTGAGCCTAAAAACACAGAGTTTTAAGCTCTGTCAGGGTACGCAAGTGGTCCCACTTTTAAACCAAACTTCAGGGTGAGCAAAGTATCATCCATGGCTACATTCATCCCCCTCTAAGGCCTTTATATGTGTTCTTAAGGCTCCCATGCCACTCTGCTGAAAAACAAATGGAGTGCATGCATTTATAAAAATGTTACTTCCTGCTTTTGGAAGCTTCTAAGGGCAGTACTCATTTATTCATTTTATTTATACCCCATCTTTCTTCCAGATAAGCTGAAGGCAGCTGATCTTTTGAAAGACAGATAAAAGTAAAAATACAGTTGAATTACATTATTTAAAAACAAGTTATATTATTGTAAAAAAAGCAAACAGCAAAAAAACAAATTTAAAAAGTTTTAAAGCATATTTCAAAAGGTTAAAAAAAGGGTAAAAAATTTGAAACTTCTTCCTTGGCAACCAGTCACTTTTTAAATGCCTGCTTGAACAGAATGGCCCTTGACTGGTAGAAGGAAAACAGGGAAGAACTGGACTTGTCCATAAAAGCTTACATTAAAATATTACGCTTAGTCTTTAAGGTGCCATGACCTTTTTATCATCTTTATTTTTAATTTTTCTTTTGTTTTTGCCTGACATAAAATATTTGTGACACAACTTGGTACAACTTAGAAATCTGTCACTCTCATTGGCCCACAGTACAGTGTAGGTCATATATTTTGCCCCTCATACTCCCATCTCCACCTTTATCCAGAAAAAGAAAAGCTGAGTGCCAAAAATGATATGAGTTGCTCTTCTTAACTTCAGCTCTTATTTCATCTTCTGTTTGAATTAATTTTGCATTTGTAACACATATATTTTATATCATTTTATTTTAAAAAATAGACTCTGTGATAGTAAGAAGTTTTGGTCTTAGTAAAAGGCTTAATCAGTGACTGTGACAAGAGAAAACTGACATCAAAAAGAGAGCACGGCACTATCCCAAGTCCCAAGTTACTTGCCTCTGTTTACACAGCTGGCTCAAACTAGCATTGGACATAGCCCTTCTTTTTCCTTTTCATATGCAACCAACAACATCAGAACAGCACCTGTTCTCCTAACATCAATTTTCCTGCCAATATAACCAGTGACTGCAAACCAATATCCTGTATCCTTCTAAAAGAAACTCATGTTACTATCATGAAATGCAAATTGAATGGTCTTTCAAAGTTAAACATACATGCTACATGGAATATAAACGGTATATGATAAACTGAATTTGGCACATGATGGTAAAGTGTGTAAAATGTGTGTGGAATTAATTGTTTTGTTATATAAATTTGTTAATACTGTGTCATTAATCTTTTACATGGTATCATATATCCATCCTGCACCACTCCTCCACAGATTACTGAATCCTCAACATAGTTAAAAAGGGGTTAAATATGCATGATATACAATTTTGAAAAGATAGCTAAATGCTAATAGAGTAGAACTCTGTTGTTGATTGTCTAGCTGCAATCAGCAGCTCTATGCACACCTATCTTGAACAGCAATGCCTTTCCTAATTAATAGTGTATTGATTTTAAAACTCAGAAGTTTCAAAAACAGTTTGCAGCAACCATACTTTCTAGTAATTAGAATCAGTGTCTATTAATAAAAAATATATACTGCATTATCTTTCAAATAGACTCCTGAACACATCTGAGAACAAATGCTATTGAATCTAATACAGCCCACTTCTCAGTAAACATGCTTATGATTACACTGCTAACTTTTAAGAACTTCAGATCTATACTACGTCCAGTGGCTTTCAATGGAGAAAACAAAAAACACCAAAAATTAAGGACGCCTCAGAACAACACCAAATTAAGTTTGCATATGTTTCACAAGCTGGACTATCGATGCCAAGCATTTAAAACATGTTTCAAACAGTTTAAGGCACTTTTACAGGAGTGAAAAGGGACATCGGAAAGAGCTTCAAAAGCAGGGAAACGGAGATCAAAGAGCCCTTTCCGATGTCCCTTTTCGCTCCTGTAAAAGTGCCTTAAACTGTTTGAAACCTGTTTTAAATGCTTGCTATCATTAGCCCATCTCCTGAAACCTATGCAAACTTAATTTGGTGTTGTTCTGATGCGTCCTTAATTTTTGGTGATTTTTTGTTTTTTCTCTCATTGAAATGCATTGGACGGACAGTTCAATAGAGTTAACATCTCTCCTCTGCTATGATTAGCAGTGATATCCCAAAAGCAGTAACTAAGAGATACAGTTTACATAAAATTTGAACTCTAGGAACTAAAGAGTAAAGCCAACCAAAGTTCCTGTACACGGACTTACATTCATTACAATAAGACATTTGTGAAATCAGTTTAATAATCTGTTGTTTTTTATCTCTATTTCTTTAAAAATATAGTTATATACCTGTTTGATCCCTTATCTGGCAAACCCCTTGGAGATGGAAAGCCCCTTAGCCATAAGGTAGTACATATTTTGTATTCTAGTATTTTCAATTAACAAATGAAAGGTGAATACTCTGATAGTCAGTGGAAACCATTGTGGATTACTCTACCCATTAAAACTGTTTCTGCCCAGTATAATGAGCCATCTCTCAAAGCACATCATAGATGATCTCTTTCTATCTCTGCAATCTGTCATATTAGCAAAACATTCTTACTGCAGAAACATTAATACCTTTCTACTTATATGAGTTTGTTGACCAATTGTTTCTGCTTTCAGAAATCTGGCACCATTTTTTATACATCTAATGGCAAACTCCTGTGTAAGCTGTAGGGAGATAGTAGTGATGTTATTTTTGGCTGTGGTGATATATTAAAATTCTGCATCTCAGAACACTCATTAAATTACTTACCTACAGCCACATTGGTGAAGCACACTAGAGGGTAATTTTGAAAACATTTACCTTAAGTTTGCCTCTTCAGGTGGAAAAAACCCCTCAACCATAATATAAGCATTATAAGAGGCTGTGGAAAATGACATGTTTATTAAAACATTGTATTTCATAATGAAATTTGTGTACTTACAGCAGACTTATTCTCAGTTGAGTGTACATATGCTTGAAGCTTTAATAATTTTAAACAACTGTAAAGTATTTCTGTAAAATAGCTCTCTTCATTGAATTGTTTATTGATATCACTGGTAGTTATAATGTGCCATCAAGTTGTTTTGCACTTCTAGTGATCCTGAGAATTAGTGACCTCAAAATCGTCCTATCATCAACAGTGGTATTTTGCAAACTTTGATTTTCTTGTTGAGTCAGGCTATCCCATATTAGATCTTCCTCTTTTCCTACTGCCTTCAACTTGTCCCAGCATTATTGTCTTTCTTAGTAAGCGTGCTTTTCATTACTAATCCTTTCCTTTAATACAAAAGGGACTGCTCTCACAATCTATGTAGAAGGCACTATTTTATATTACGTTTGTCATCGTCATTGAATCATTTTCAGTGCTTATGGCAAGCTTAATATAATAATATATAATTTATTGTCATTGTAAGTATATACACAGTATACCATACAACAAGCTTGATGCCTTCTTTGTTTGGTAGTGATTCCCTAACTCACTACCCAATCTTTGCTATACTGCATGTGACATTGCTTGTACCTGCCATCCACATGAATAAGGTCTTCTCAGACCATACAGTTACAGAGACAAGAGAAGAAGACCCACTCTGCTTGAAACAGTAATCTCTGGAATGCAAGAGAAGAGGTTGGCCTAAGAAATAGGTGAGCAGGCGCAGAATTTGACTGGCTTTCCTTATACACATTATACAAATTTCCTTCCTTTCCTTTTGGTTCAGCTGGTTACTGTCAAATGGCCCACTCATCATCTGGCTTGATGAAACCAAAGTCTCATCACACACCATTCCCTTTCACCCACAAAGGCTACACAGAAAGGATCAACAAGAAGACTTAGTATTTGACCTACCAAACAAACAGTGTGCAGATATAGAAGTCTTATTTTTCTGTAAACTTAGAAGATCTTTATTTTATTCTTTCCTAGACTGAGAGCAGGGGCAGCAAATCTGAGCTGAAACTGAGAGGGAACTTATCTTCATTCTCCTACCCTCTCTCTCCCATCTCTAGAAGCAGAGTAGGGTAGTTCAGAAGGGGTGTAGGATAGTTCAGAAGGGGCATGTTAACCTCAAAGAAAGCTAGCTCTTTGAACCTCTTGATGATAACCCAGAAATGGTATGGGCTCTGGATATACCCAGCAGCGGAGAAGGTAGTGGTGGCGAGGATGTGCAAGAGAAGAGCTTGTTGGCTATATGTGCCAGGACTTGCCATGCTTCCCTCTTCTACACTCAGATGGTAGAACAGCAAACTCTTAACTTCTCTTAGACCTTGGTCGGTACAAGAGTATGTACCCACCCCACACAAGACATTTTTCTCTTCCTGGCTCCACCAGTGCTACCACAATCGCATTCTCCTGCCACTCATCTCTCCCTAAACCTCGGTACTCTGACCAATATAGTAAACAAACAAACAACCCAAAGTTTGAACATGTTGCATTCACCACACTAAACTCCCAGTGTATATCAGTATCAAAGGCTACACAGAGATGCTTCTCCAGCCAGGATACCACAATCTGCAGTCTCTAACTAAGAGCAGTAATACCTTGCTTATCTTCCAACCAATTCAAAAGGCAGTAAAAACACTCAATAAGAAAAAAAAAAACCAGTATGAGTTCAGTGTTTCCTGGGCAGTTCAATTTTTTTTAAAAGGTTAGGAGACTGCCAGCAGACCACTCCCTCCATCAAGCACACTGCCACAGAAGCAAACCAAACCACTTCCTTGTCCACAAACCATTTCTTAAAGAGGCTTGGTGCCAATGATACAATAAAGTTGTGCTACAGTGCCTAGGAGATCCCTTCCCTTGCCCCCCACAAAAACCTTTAGCCCTGTTAAAGCATCACTTTCACCACTTTTCTCCACCACCTTCCTCCAACCAACTGTGTTGGCACAGGCTTCGCTTACCTCCCACCTTGCTTTCCTTAGCCTTTTTTCTTCCCCTTTTCTCCTTCTCTCCTTTTTTCTTTCTTGTTTGGGCCTTTACACTTGGTCCCATTAGTCAGTCATTAAAGAAAAGCCTGCTTGGAGAGAAACATTTTGCCTACTTGCAGAAGGACAACAAAGATGGGGCCAGCCTGTTCTCATGTGGGATGGAGTTCCAGAGTCTGGGAGCAGCAACATAAGGCCTTCTCCTATGTCCCCATCAAGCACCTGTCTACACTTGTGAGGATGGTGGAACCAAAAGAAACACCTCCCCTAATATCTTAAAACCAGCACTTTGAATTGTGCCCAGAAATGGATTGGCAGCCAGGGAAGCTGCTGTAATAGGTTGGTTATATGATCCCTATATCCAGCCTCAGTTAGCAATCTAACTGCAATGTTTTGGACTCACTGAAGTTTCAAAGAACTTTCTAAAGACAGTCTCATATAGAGAGCCTTACAGTAATCTGGCCCAGATGTAACTACGGCATGTGTCACTGGCCAGATCAGACCTCTCCAGGAGTGGGCACAGCTGCACACTAGTTTTAATTCTTCAAATGCACTCCTGGCCACCACCAAAATCCTGGGCATCCAGACGAGATGAATCCAGGGGCACCAATATGGAATTTGGACACAAGGTTTAAATATCTGTCGGATTGAAATAACTGATACAACTCACTGGATTTGTTTGTTTTTATGATAATAGAAGGAGTACAGATACATTATGTACAGCTCTCCATAAAAACTGAGAAAATAAACTAGTTCATACATACCATGCTTATTTGTTGTAATTTGTTGCTCATATGTTAAAGAATATCATTTATATGTTGTTTATAGACAGAAATAATGGAAATTGCCTTAGACCAGAAGGGTCTTACAAATGAAAGGAAAATAGCATTTATTGACAAAAATAGAGATCTTTATATAACTTCTGTGAAGAGATTTGGGAAAGAACAGAAAATTATTAAAATAGGTAAGAATTAGCTTTCTTCAATACAGTCTTATCCTCCTGCATCTCCTTCCCCTATTAGCAAAAGAGAAATACAATTCATTCTGTTCAATTTGCACTATATTGTATTGCTTCTCAGCCTTTTGGCTAAGATCAAGTGTGTGTATTTCTTTCAAATTGCTTTTTAAGCATGAATGTGAAATGTGCTTGGACAGGATTTTATTTTGTACATACATCCTCCTTTTGCTTTCCATTTAAGATTTGGTTTGTCATCATATTTGCAGTATGTCTCATTCCCGTGGTGCTCCAATAATTTAGAAATTAAAATGTCAAATGAAAAATGGTAACAAGTGATTGCTTCCCATTTCGTTAAGAACATAAAAAATTTGTGCTGGACCAGACTGGTGAGATGCCTATTAAAAGTTCATAAGCAGGATACAAGTGCAGTAACACTCTCCTGCTTGTTTTTCTAGTGGTCTTTAATGAATACAGGGACGTGGTGGTGCTGCGGGTTAAACCGCAGAAGCCTCTGTGCTGCAAGGTCAGAAGACCTGCAGTCGTAAGATAGAATCCACGCGATGGAGTGAGCTCCTGTTGCTTGTGCCAGCTCCTGCCAACCTAGCAGTTCGAAAGCATGTAAAAATGCAAGTAGATAAATAGGTACCACCTCGGCGGGAAGGTAACGGCGTTCTGTGTCTAGTCGTGCTGGCCACATGACCATGGAAACTGTCTTCATGCAAACGCTGGCTCTATGGCTTGGAAACAGGGATGAGCATCATGCCCTAGAGTTGGACACAACTGGACTAAATGTCAAGGGGAACATTTAGCTTTACCTTACTTTTAACAAATGGATCTGTCTTTTGCAGAGCCCTTTCTGACTTTTCCAGACTGAGACCTTTTTGATAATTGGTCTTCTCTCCTCCTATTTCAGCACATGCTCCAAGACTCCTTTCCTTCAGTTTTATTTCTTCTGGCAGAACAGACCCACGTCAGATAGTTCTCCTCTGAGAGCCTTATTTCAAATCAATTTGTAGAGATCATTGTTCTTACTTTCAGGCTGTTGTTCTTATAGTTCATAGATACAGTAAAAAAGAAATGCTGGATCATTAATTAGAAAATCTTCACTCCACATTTCATGGCCCCTAGGGCTTTATTTAAATATTGTATAGAGTGTTGACGTAACCCTGCCACAGACTGCAATGGATAGTGCCCTTTTTGTGTAGAGGAGGGACATAAAAACTTCACTTGAAAGGTGCTTTTAACTCCTTCAGCTCAAATGCAGTGGAACTGAAGCTTGAAGCTGAAATCCTTTCTTTTGGAAAGCACACTCTCACTTATGTTGTTGGCAACAATACCTGCCTCAGGCAGGATTGAGATCGTCTATAAATTGCCTGGGGTCTTAAAAGTCCTTATGACTCCAGTCCTGTCTATGATCATCTTCACCTCTGCATTAGTCAGCAGTGCCATTTGAGGAGGCCTTCAGCGCTGACATCAAAACCATGAGCAGCAAGTGAATCTACATGTAACAAGCAGCTCATGCTTTATGCATATATTATTTTTAAGATACCCACTAGGGTTGCAGAGATATTCTTTAGAACTCTGTTTAAAATACTGTATAGGTTATACATATTTCCCCAACTGTGACTTACTAACTAAAATTTAAATAGCAACTCCAAAAAGTGAGTTAAAATTAACCAATAGAACATCAGTCATACAATTAGGATAAGAACAGTGCATGTATATATAGATTTTCACTCACAGCGACCCTGTCCAGGGTTTTCTGGATAAAAAATGTTTAGAAGTTGTTTACCATTCCCTTCCTCTGGAATTATTCTGAGACTCTGCAGCTTACCCTAGGCTACATAGGGTGGCTCTTCGCCAGGGAAACATACTGTAGTGGGGAATTGAACTCCTCACTTTTGGCACTGCAGACAGGTACTGAGCTATCCAGCTAGCATGACATATAAAAATACTTTCCGGCTTCAAAGCATGAATAAGAGGAGAATGAGTGTTTTGTCATCTAGAATGCTAGGTACTCAAGGAGACCACATGGTGTTATGGTGCATACTGTATGGTGCATACTGAGGGCTCCGAGACCCTATAGGAAGAATGAGGCATAACTGCATACAGGCCAGAGATCAGTGAGCTTGGAAAAAATAGGTCATGTACTTGTTTGCTGTACTTTAATCTCTCAGGACTCAAAACATAAGTTATGAGAAGTAAAATATAAACATTTTTTCATAAAATACACAACTATATTAATGAGAATCATTTACTGGCAAAGAAGAGCTGAAGATACTAGTGTTTATATTATAGTACATTATGCTTGAGCAAATATTTTCTGCTTCTCTCTGCTAAGGAACAATGGTGCACACTGTGGCGTGGAATGACACATGCAACATACTTTGTGGACTTCAAGATACACGTTTTCTAATTTGGTTCTATCCTAGTGCAGTATATGTAGACAAAGATCTTTTGTCCAAAACTCTGTATGAAAAGGATGCAAGGTACTAAACAATTTTACATCTATTATTTTATATCTATTTGGTTTCTACCAATAATACATTTGCCAGTTTAGCTCCTACAACTACAGTATGTATTTGCAATGTGCAATATATGCAGTCAGAGAAGATGCCACTTGATGATCTATTTGATGATTGCAAGCTGTCCTTTATAGCCATGGTTGAGGATCTGGAGGGCACATATATGAAAACTATTTCCCTTGGTCAATGAGTATCAAACAGAGTGTAAATAGTGTTTTAGAAAATATACCCTCTTACTGTGATTGTTTGGTCTTTTATTTCAACACAGTTATAACTTCTATTGACTATACTAATGCTAGTATATTCTGATTGTAATAATTTTTCTCAACAGTGAATTTAGTAAAAATCCTCAGATTGTGAGTTTTGTTGGAAGTCAAGTAACTATCCGGAGAGCTGATGGCTCACTTATTCACATTAGCGTTTCACCTTATCCAGCTATACTTCATGAATATGCAAACAACTCAAAATGGGAAGATGCCATCAGATTATGTCGCTTTGTTAAGGTAAAAATATGTTTTTAACAGAATAAGTATTTTTGATGTTTGCATACACAACAGCTGTGATCTATTACTTCTCAATTCAGTATAGTGTCCAAATCCACAAAGCATGGAACACAACCATCAGGGAATCATGTGACCAGTGTTCTTCATCAGTTGGCAGTTGCTCTATCCTCTCCCTTCAGTTTTCTTCTATATTGCCTTGAACAGAGCACTGTGGTGTTAACTTTTTTTATCAAGTCTAATTTTTCATTGGCTGTCAGACCAAAAAAAGAATCAAAAAACAAAAATGTTGTGCCACCATAAAGACCCCACCATCAGACTAACCACCATCAGAGTGAGGCTATATGACTTCTACATGTATACATGGACCCATGACCAGGTGAGGATACAGATAATGAAGTGACAGTGGCTTATTAGTAAAGTAATAGGACTATCAGAGTGCAAATAATTTGAATTACTAGTCTATGAGTCTACAAAATAAGAATAGCATTGTTGACACAAGTGGCAAACTGGGAAGTCATACTTGGTTAGGAAGCCTTGTTTGAGATTTAGTCCTTTTGAGTGGGTCTCCAGTATCCTTATATAATTTATCTTAGTTGTTTTTCTTTCAAGTCTAGTTTTGTAGTATTTTTCCCCTCAAAGACAACCACTTTCAGGACATTTCGAAAGTGACCAGGTAGATTGAAATGTACTGAAACAGGGTTTGTGTGTTGCCATTTCTGATGTCAGATTAATGTTGATTAATTATCTTGTGTAGAGATTAACATGTTTGTCATTTGTAGAGTGCAAACAGCATTGTTTGCAAAGGATGGCATAGGTCATATTAACAGAGGAATAATTAACACACCTCTGATCTTGTGTGTGATGGTGTTGCGGCTTGTAATTGTTTTGCCAGAATAGATGTGGAGACAGAACTGGTATCTGGTTTTGTAGCAAGGATTAGTTCCCATCTCTGTGTTAGTGCTATGTAGTCTGTTGTGTGTCAATATCATCTGCTATTTACACTTCTTAATCTCTTCTATTACAGTATTTACTTACTTGCTCACTCACTTATTTTCTGTTCCATCCCTTTCCCTGTAGAGAGACTTAGCATGGCTTAGAAAGTTTAAAATGCAAATATTAAGAGAATTACAAATATAAAAATCAAATTATTTAATAGTTAAATATATTAATTATTGAAAGGCACAAAATAAAAACTGTTAAAACAAGTTAAAAGCATACATGCAAAAAAGGATAAAAGAACAATTCTCCTACTGGTGGATGAACCAAACAAAGGGAGACAGCCTGGTCTTCTGTAGAAGGGAGTTCCGTAGCCAGGCATCTAACAAAAAGACTGAGAGAAAGATCTCCCCTGAAGATCTTAAAGCCTGGTATGGCTGGCATGGAGAGATACAGTTCTTCAAATAGCCTGGACCCAATCATTTGCGGCTTTAGAAGTTTAAACCAGCCTTTTGAATTGTGTTCAGAAATAAATTGGGTAGCTACAGATTGTAACAAGGATTTTCAGTTCACCCTGTAACCATTGCCAGTCAGGACAGGGTCTAGCAGCATCATAGACCTACTGAAGTTTTCAAACACTTTTCAAAGGCAGTCCCATGCAGAGTGTGTTACAGTAGTCCAACTGGGATGTAACTAAGGTTTATGGCACCATGGCCAGATCAGACCTTTCCAGGAACAGGCATAGCTGGCACACTAATTTTAACTAGTGTATTTGAAAATATATATTTTTGTTTCTCATCTCTTTTTTCTTGTTCAATGAACGGATTCAGGAACAAAATCTGAAATGAATTTAAAAGCTGGATGTGTTCACAGTCAGAAGGGCCTTTGTGTCCTGCCCTGGCCACTTCACTGGAAAATTCCCTTTGTGCTCCATTTCAAAGTGATTTTTAAGCTCTTCTGACTTTGCAGGATTGGTTTGTGATATATTAAAAGAGGCCTCTCATTTAGAACAATGCAAGAGTCCCTCAAGTCTTTTTGTCACAGAATAAGTGATTGTTGTAACTATATTAATTCTTAATACATTTTAAAATTATATACAGCTCGTTCCTTGTTAATATGCTGCAAACCTTTTCTTGTCTGCATGTCTTAAAATTCCAATTATTATAAATGAGTACATATTTTAACGGTGTAATATTAGTAATGAATGCACAGATTTGAATTCTTTTTAGAAAATGCAGTTTGACACACTTTTTAAAAATGCAGTAGACTTGAGAGTGGTGTTGGCTGTTTGTCTGAGACAAGTAGCAATGCCTATTCCTATTAAAAGTTTCTCCCTGCTAACAGCCCTGCTCCTAACTGCTAGATGCTATCCTGTGTACCTTGTGGGCTGTTTAAATGTAGATTTAACAGAAATGATAACACTGTTTATATTGTGTGTGTGTAAAAGCCAGTAGCCTTGTAAATATTTTTAAGGGGAAGAGTTACAGTAATGCAATTCTTAGTTCCTTTTTGAAGGAGAAAGGTAGGATAAAAATCAGTGATTTTTTAAAAGATCAAATTCATTTCAGACACAATTTAATGAAAAACTATTTTTATTTCAATCGTCAAAAAAACCCCCACATTTTTGAAATTTAAATTATGACTTAATCACGATCCACCATATTTAAATCAGATTCACCCTGCTAAGAAATTTCAAATAAATAAATAAACACTGAAATGATGAAGGGCTGTAATAATGATGGGGATGGGGGAAGTACATTTAAGTGCCATCTTCCCCTACTCCACCCTATCCAGATATATGGCAGATCTTTGTGTGTCAAGGTCTGCTGAGATATTGTCTGAGTACATTCAGCTGAATGCAGCAGTTCCATGATTGAGACCTCCTTATCAGGGTTGTTGAATATGAGAGTGTTGTGTGTTCACCTAAGCACACTTGTCAGTACTTCTGCAGACCTTCAGACTGAAGATGCAAAGGACTGCCTTGTCTTTTGAGAAGAATGAGGATGTGGGGTCAAGGCTAACATGTCCCTGAGTCTCCCACCACTATTAGAGTCCTTTACAGTTTTAGGCCTAACACTTGAAGAGAGCTTATACTGACTATTCTCACTCCTTGCAGTCTACAAATGTCAAGTCTCAGGACGTAGAAAAGAATAATTCATTTAAAAATGCTCAAATTACTCTTTAAAAGTTATTGAAACTCATTATTTCTGCAGCTGATTTTTTTTTGAGTGAATAAAATCCATTTTTAATCACATCTTGATACGTTGACTTTCCTTTTGGCTGAATTTCATTAGATGTTTCTAGATTCTTTTGGTTTTTTAGTTTCAAGAAAAGTTTTATTAGCACAGTTTGTTCGTCTGGTTTGTAGGGAAAGAAACAATTTTGTATTACGTACAGTATACAGTAAACAAGTCAGGTATTTATCTTACCTGCCCCTCTACAAAAAGCTCTTGCAAGTGAAGACCAAATGTTCAGAACTTAGAATGCTTGTTTGTTTGTTTGTTTGTTTATTTATTTATTGTATTTATACCCCGCCTATCTAGTCATTTCGACCACTCTAGGCGGCTATCTATGTTAGATATGAAAAATAATTGATCAATGTTAAATATTAGAAATAGAAAGTTTAAGTTCTTGTTTGTGCTAAAAATGAAATATTTAAAATATTTAGTTGGTTGAATTAGCAAGTATTAGTTTAGTCTGTAAATCTTTAGTTCAGACATAAGCAGTAGGATTTACAGGATTCCTTCACTGTTGACCCCTAACCGTACATTTGACTCTTGAGAAGTGCTCATTTTGTAATTTCAAAACTACCTTCTGCAATCTGGTACTTCCCTAAACAGACTGTAAATCCCACAAAATACAGAATTTTTAATAGCAAAACATACTCATGCATAACCAGCAACATAGGCTATACATAGCTAATGATTTTCACATGGATTTCTGTACAACTTCACTGTAGAAGCTTTTACAGAAAGCAAAGTGAATGAGTATTGACAGTTCCCTTTGCTTCACTCAAACCTCCTCCTTACATATCTGTTTCAGGTCATAGAGACCAGATAAGTTTCTTTAAATGTGAATCCCCCTGTGGAATAATCACATAAGGAAGCTTCCAGTCTCCCATAAATCATTGAGATTTAGAAGTATTGTTAGAAGTTGGAAAAATGCTTTTAGTGTTTGAAGCAAACAACTTTAAAAAGAAGCTAGAATCCTCCTGCTAAGAAAATTTTTCTTGATAGATGTACTTTGATTATGAAAGAAATCTATAGGAAAATGACTGAAGAGTTTTTGGCTACATATAGAAAACAGTTGTTCCCAAGGTTCGGCTGCAGCTTCCAGAAGACTTTGCCACTGCTTATGTTGCGTAGGGCTTTGAGGAGTTATAGTCCAAAATTACTTGATATCTGATCACAGGAATCATTTCTTCTAAAGCTATTTTTATTGAAGGTGTATAGGCACTTCTTTTGGAGACAGTGGTGGAAGCACATAAGAACTCTACGGAGAGAACAGTGATAAATAAACAAACATTTTAGCAATAAAAATGTTGTCAGCATTAGTTTTGAAATGCCACTTTTATAACATTACCTTTACTGGTGGTACTTTGTCCATTTGCTTCCCTGGCAGATAATTTTGCACAAATGTACCCAGATATTTCTAAATGTGACTAAGTTTAACTATGACTGGATTATAATCCCATTAGATTTACATATACTTGAAACTGGTATGATAAATAAATACATAAATTATATCATGTATTGTTTAAAAGCAGACTGACTGATACCGTTATTATTTAATTGACCGTATTTTTTATTATTTTGTTCATTTTCTGTTTCTACAGTCCTCTGCTTGCTTCTCAAGTGTCTACTAGTTAGTAGGGCTCTTCAACAGATAGAAAAAAAAGAATTGTAGAAAGATAAGAGACTTAAAGAGAGAGATAAAAGTACTTTGGGCACATTTGTTACTTGATGATGTGTGACTATTTCATTACTTCTCCATATCACAAATAGAGACTATATTACAACTGAGAACATTCTGAAAAGTCTTCTAAAACTGAGTTGAGCAAAAAGATACAAAAATGTTTTGCCTTTAATTTTATCATGTCTTAAATTAATGGAAAATTCTTATGTGTCTGTTCAGCATATACATTCTTGAATTATTGGTTCATCATGGTCTCTATGATTCCCACAATTGGATTCTGCGCCTGTACAAACACTCTGTGTGGAACTTTCCAGAGCTTTAGCCTTGAGGGTTCTTCCGTTTGTTCTTCCTCCACATGTTGTGGCCATTTATCTCCATCCCTTTTTGTCTGCCAGGGCAACAACCCTCTTGGTTTGTTCTGTACTGCAAAAAGTAAAACACTCCTTTGTAAATAACCTCTTAACGTATCTTTCATCAGCTTTCCCTTAATTCTTCATTATTTACCTTAAAAAGGGTTTAAAGTTTGTCCTTATTCTCTCCCTCCTCTTCTCTCCACTATTTCTTATCCAGAGTTGAATTTTTAGGGTTTATGGCCTCAGCGGCCTCAATGAAATACTGTTCTGGCTATGGATCCAAAATTCTGCAAGCAAATTCAACATGACCAGTGTTTATTTTGTTTAGGAGAAGGTCATTTAGTTAAAAGCTGTACTATCTGCAGGGTTTTGCTAAAGTGACTTTGAAAAATCATCAGTCCCCTCTAAAGGGGGGGGGGGTTAGGAAAATCCTTAAAAGCTACAGATTCTTTCAATAAAAACACCATAGCCAAACAGTTACCTATAAAATAGGTTCCAAACCAACAAAAATTAATGGAATCCGCTCCTTAAAAATTATCAACTCAAGAAAACATAACTTCAAAGGACTATACTGATCCATCAACCACAAAAGTGGTATCAAAGTCAGCAACAAAAACTGACTTTCAAAATAAAAATGCTACTGACTCAGACAAGCAAAAAAAGTCTAAAAAGAAAGATAAGCCTTTAAGGTGTCAAGTGCAGGATACAGTGACCCTGGAGATAGATAGATGATTCTATAGATACCAACAGGAAGAAAACCAAAATATCCATTTGCTTTCAGATGGAGAGCTACGTATTTCATCTGTACAAAGTACACCACTGTCTTTCACCTAAGCTCCCAACTCCATATCAGCCTCACAAGTTCTAACACCTCTTCCAAAACTTGCAATACGGAGGAGAGAACTGAGATCGAGGATATGCACAAGATTGCCATCATGCCAGTATTCACCATGCTACCGAGTTTGTAACTGATCTAGATCTCCCTCAACAGATTCTCACATTCATTCAGATCCATACTTTGCACCATTTTTCTACCCATAATCATATTTATACAAAAATATGGCTGGACATCTACAGAGGAAGTACTCTACACTTGAAAGACATATTCTTTCAATATTGGATGGGAGAAACCTGTCTCAAAAGGACAGCTCTCCAAGACATTGGGTTGCAGAAGCCCATCTCAAAAAGATGAATCCCTGCAACATCAGCATTGCAGAAGCCCATCTCAAACAGACAGATCCTCTTAACATCAGGATCAAATAAGTTCATCTCAATCAGACTGATTCCTTTGACACCTGGATTGAATAAGGCCATCTCAAAAGAAAGATTGCTGCTAAGCAAGAAGGCAATTGGAACTCTCCTTCCCCCCTACAAATAGCAAGATTAAAACAGATAAAATTAATCAGAATCTATCCATTCACTGGATAGGTCTGAGTCACTATCGAAATTGCTACCAAAACAAGCAAACAAACAAAAAATCAGACTTCTGATCCTAATAGTTACAAACAACCCATATCGACTTTGAAATGAAGCATGACATTGACAACACTTACGGAAGCAACAATCTCACAGTCAGGGTGCGACTACATTGTCCAAATAATTTGAGAGTTTTGTCAGGGTATTATTGTATTGATTCATATCACATGCTCATTGTGTCACTGTTCCCATCCAATGGGGCAGCCTCAGTTGAACCAAATATATTTGGTGCATAGGACTACATCTGTCCTGACTCTGCCTGTATTCCATCTTTGCCCATAACTGTTTTGTCAAGAATTTTTTCCTCTTTTCTATTCTGAGTGGAATAGCACTGCATTAGTGTTGCAGATGGAAAGCCCCACATTATGTAATGTGGTAAAGTTTAAGTGACTCAATCTGAAAAATTATAAAGGGAGACAGTTCAAAACAGCAGGCATAATTCCTGATTCCCTGATGGGATAGCAGTCTTCACCACCTCAAACTAGAGATGGGGGTTTTCATATACCAATACCGCCGCACAGGTGGAGATAACAACAGTCCACTCACCAATGCGCTAACACCGTGGGGTCTGCACTGATGTCCTATCGTTCTGGAGGTTACGATCACCAAGCCACTTCTGGCAGGAGGCGGGATGACAAGCCTCTCTGCCAGGTCGAAGTGTGGCTTGGTGATCATGATCTCTGGAGCAATAGGACAGCGGCATGGACCCCACGGCATTAGCACATCCGTGAGTGGACTCTCTGGCCCCATGGGGTCAGACCCTCAGTTCCACATGTGTGTGGGTATACTTATTATACAAATACCCTCATCTCTACTTCAAACACATCACTCAAACTCCCCAGCACACAGAATACAATGACATGAGCATTCACACCATCAAAATGGGTCAAAAAACAGCACAATTTAAAATAATCAACCTCCAAATGGGTATATAAAAAGGAAATGTTTCCTCAAAAAAAGTGCATTTCCCCATACAATAGCGTCATGTAGTTGGGAAATTCTGAATCAATTTGCATTGTGCTAAACCCAGAGAAGATGGAGGACTATATTGCAATGTAGTAGCACTATTTGACGGAATACCTACTCAAACCAAGATCTACCCATATCACTCGATTGAATCAGGAGGTGAGGCTGAGGGGCCTGATGCCAAGGGAGGCACAAAAGGAAAAAACAAGAAATCGGGCCTTCTCAGCAGTGGCCCCTCACCTCTCGAACAATCTCCCTCCAGAGATTTGTGCTGCCCCGTCGCTGGGCATTTTTAAGACCCAACTAAAAACCTGAATGTTTAAGCAGGCCTTCCCTCCACTCAACACTTAATTTCTTTCTTCTTCACTTTTTCTCTATTACTTTCCATCTTGAAGAATTTGTCTACCGTTTATTGTTTATTGTATTTGTATATGTTTTCTTTTATATTGTCTGGAAGCCGCCTAGAGTGGTCGTAATGACCAGATAGGCGGGGTATAAATTAAATAAATAAATAAATAAAATAAATTTCAGGTTTTTGCAACCATGGAATCTAAGCTTTATACTTACTCCAGCACTTACATAATATCAGGTTTCAGAGTCAACATCCAACACAATACCAACATCAAAATAATCAAAACCACAAGAACCACCTGAAGAAAACAAAGAAACAAAATTATACTTCAGATTCATAAAATGAACAAAGTGATAATTCGGTCAACCTTTGTATCTTGACCTTGTAGGAGATATTGCACCACTGCCTCCATCTGAAGAGATTAAATCATACAATGATTTCAACTGAATCATACAATGATTGAAGTGAATGGCAAAATTATTACAATTAAACATGAGTAGACTACTCATAAATTGTATGTCAGAACCTAGTATCCAGTTAAGGACTGCTCGATTCCCGAACAGAGAGTGTCTGGGTGTCTGTGTACTCCAAAATACATCTTCAAATGCCAATTGAAAACCTGATTGTTCAAACAAGCCTTCCCTCAATCGACTGTCTGAATGTGTGTGTGTGTGTGTGTGTGTGTGTGTGTGTGTGTGTGTGTGTGTGTGTGTGTGTGTGTGTGTGTGTGTGTGTGTGTGTGTGTTTCTTCCATCTTGGATCATAGTGGGTTTTTTCAAAGTAATATATTGTCATTTTAAATTGCAAATTGTTGTACAGTATGTTATGTTGTTACCCGCCCAGAGTAGTCTATATGACCAGATGGGTGGGCTATAAATGAAACAAACAAACAAACAAATAAATATCTGAGCAGAGTCCAGGTGACTCAGCCAGGACGTAACACAAACCCCTTATCACAAGTCTGTTCTAAAAAGACACTTGTTTGTACAGTACTTAATTAAGTTTAGCAAGAGAAAACAAAAGAGAAAACATAAATAAATAAGCTTTGGAGTCTGCAAGATCAAAGCTCAGGCAAAAAGGACTCTGTAGCATTCTGTGGCTTAACAACTATTCTGGAAGCAGGCTCAGCAGACTTGCTGTTCAAAAGACCATTCTTAAAGATTTTAAAAATAACTTTTTATTGAAAAATAAAGTCTTTAAAGATATTCAGTTTGTTGCATAAGCAAAGCATAAGTTATATTTCCAAAAGGTATTGCAGTTAAAATCATAACAAAATTCAACTAGCAAAAATATACTAAAATTCTAAAAAGCTTCTTTAAGGGTAGGCAAGGGTTAGCCCCCCTCTATCTCCTTCTACCATCTACATCTTAGAATACAAAATGGCTCCCTAGAATCTGGAAACTGGAATCAGGTATCTGAAATCTGGGAACTCTGTCCATGTGGCACAATCCGCCATTTTCTATCTTCTTGGCACCACCCTTCTCCTTCATCCCTCGAGGTGTTGACTAATGGTGTTAAGGACAGTCCATTCACATCACGCCTCCTTTTCCCATGAGAAGTCCAGGTGTTGTTTTCCATCTCCTCGTCTCGGGTCTAGATCCAGACAACATGTTGTGTCTTTACTCCTTATCGTCTCCTAACATGGCTGATTACATGGAACTTTTCCATCGCCTCTTGGAGAATATATTCCCACCATACAAAATCATTCTAACACAGAACCAATATGGATTCATTTTATAATTCTCCACAACTACATAACCCATCTTCAATTCAGGTTTTAACCTTAATATTCACAACCATGAAACCAAAGGCGTTCACAGTTGGAATCTGATTATTGTTGTGGGTTTTTCAGGCTGTTTGGCTGTGTTCTGGAGGTTTTTCTTCCTAACATTTCACCAGTCTCTGTGGCCAGCATCTTCAGAGGACAAGAGCTAGAATTCTGTCCATGTTCTGGTGTAGTGTGTGGGATTGTTGAGTGTTTGTAGCTGTGGGATCAGGGTTTTTGTTCTTTTCAGGAAATTGGGTGTTTCCTGTGATTATGGGTGTTTTGTTGGATAAGGGGGGGTGATGATCTGTCACCGTGATTGATGGGTGTTGTTGGCTAATCAAAAAACAGAGGACCTTCCTTTTGATGGGGATATTCTCTTTAACATAAAATAGGTGATTTTATGGAAGATCTCCTAAAAAAGGAAAAAAGCGAAGAGAATGGGTTTGATTACACAACAACAAACACCGCAAGAAGAAATGACCCATACCAGAGAAGCAAATCACCATTAGACATGTCCAAGAGCTCAGATTGTTTAACACCACAATAATGTAGTCCATGGAGTAGACATGGTAAATACAAACATCCATTATCCTAAAAAAAAGACCCTCCAAAAAAACAAAACCACACTTTTGTCTTGATTGACACAAGGATGAACAGCATTGCTTCAACTCATTCCCCGATCTCAACTACTTCATTTATTTACAATACAACATTGTAATGACTTTCAAAATAGCATTCATAATTGCTATTCTACCAAAAAAAGTGAAATTTGTTTATTGAGGTGTGATATTCTTACATACAATTAAGCAAAAATAAAATAATGTTAGATGCAGACATATCTTTCTTCCCAAAGGTAGTGTCTTGATTTGATATTTCTCAACCACTGATATCACCAACCATACTTTTAGTTTTAGAAGCGGTAGCCGTGTTAGTCTGTGCTAGCATGTCTGGCAAAACAAAATAAAAATAAAAAATAAAAATGTTGTAACACCTTAAAGACTAACTGATAAATTTTAATGTGGGCATTCATGGATAAGTGCCGAATGCAATATAATTTTGTTGCAGTCACATGGGGACTGAGGTAAACTAGTAGAGCATGTGCAGTGAAAAAAAAAGTGGGTGGAGAAGCCTTGAGGCTACAGCTCTGGAAGGTTCCATGCAGAGTGTTTGTACAGACGTAGAACCCAATTGTGTAAATTCATAGATGACCACTCAAAGAACCAGTTATAGGTGAGTAGCCTGTCATTCTTCAATTCATTTAGGTGATTAATGTGAATAGAACATGTATTTTCCTTCTCTAACATGTAGTGCCCTTGTTGAAACTGTTATATAGTAGGATCTAACATTCCTAATGACATTTTTATAACCAAGTGACTTAAATAAACTAAATATGTATAAATGTATTTTTAAAACCTGGGGTTTAACCACTAAAAATACAATTAATGGAAAATTCACACTTTACAAGAGAAAACTGTTCTCCAGGTAAGACATTTTCATTGAGGAGTTAAGATACCTCTTATTGAATTGTAATTCAGAGGTGTTCTGCTTAGTTGTCAGAGTATTTTAAAAAGCTCAGGAGAAGAGGTAGGGCAATTCCCTTAAAATCGATTAAGCTCTAACCATGTTTCAGAATTCCATTTTGTTTTAAGACAAAAAGGAAATGAAAGTTGATCAAAGATACTTAACTTCTGTCTTTGTTTATTTTAACTTGTGATTTGTGTGCTTTATTATTTTATATTTTTAAAATGTCTATTACAGCAAAAATTCTAAAACCGGCAAACATTTCCTAAATGTCTAATATTGCACAAGTGTGGAGGGTTATAGCTTTGACCCCATAGAACACATAAATATGTATTTAACTCACTAGTCAGAATCATTAGATTTAATGAATTAGATTCATAGAAATGATGGTGAGAAGGATACTTTGTCCCTACACCTTCACTTGATAAGGCTGAATATTGGGTAGTGTTATTAAATTAGTTGGGCTGAGCACGAGGGGAAGCGGGGAATGACCAGACACCCCACTTGTACTGGTGTTTATCTGAGTGCAAACTAGTAAAAATATTTTCATAGGTTTGGGATTATTTTGTGATGTTTGCTAAGAAGGGTACCTGTACATTTTTCATATTAAGGAGACAAATCCTTTAAGACACTAGCTACAGTGGAAAGAAGAAATTTAGGGGAAAACAGACTGTTTTGGTTGTAGGTTTTTCGAGCTGTTTGCCCATGTTCTGGAGGTTTTTCTTCTTAACATTTTGCCAGTCTCTGTGGCCAGCATCTTCAGAGGACAGGAGCTAGAATTTTGTCTGTGTTCCAGATCACTGCATACAAAAGACTAGTGAACAACACCCATCAGTCACAATGACAGATCATCCCCCCTTATCACAACAATATATCCATAACAAAAAAACAACACCACCCTGATCACAGGAGTCACCCAATCTCCTGAAAAGAACAAAAACCTGATCCCACAGCTACAAATATTCAACAATCCCACAAACTACACCAGAACACGGTTCTAGCTCCTGTCCTCTGAAGATGCTGTCCACAGAAACTGGTGAAATGTTACAAAGAAAAAACCTCCACAACACAGCCAAACAGCCCGAAAAACCCACAATAACCATGGTATCTCGGCTGTGAAAGCCTTCGAGAATACATTAGATTCTGTTTTATTTAACTAATTCTGATGTCTGAGATTTGATTTTTGTTGTGCTTTGAACATCAGTATGGAATGTTGCCAGCCAATACGATCAATTTCCTGGTTCTAGAACGTCTTTGATCTACATGTACTTAACATCTGAATACTTTTAGCCTAAATTTTGCTTTCAGATTGTTTTCAGAAGAGCTACCCAAGTCAATGAAGCGAGACTTGAATCTTAATTTAGTGCTGACAAATATAATAATTCTTTTAACATCTCAAAAATGAGTAAAGAACATGAATGTTGAACAAATATGAAATGACACATACAAAAACCCTTTACATTCAGTTGCATGGCAATAAATAAGAGTCTAAGATTCTTAATTTTAGTTGCTTTATGCCCATAATATGGACGCAAACTGTCACATGGCAAACTACTGTACTTTGGGAAACTGGGAAACTTACGAAAATTATACTGTGTTTCATGGATGAAGATGAGTGATCTCCTGTGGAAAGAAATAAAACAGTGGAAGTGGTTATGTCCATCCAAGTCATTTGAACATCTTTGTATACTAGGCTATGTATTAGGCTAGAAAAAGTAGACATTCTGAGTCAGTGTAGTGATGACAATGATATTTTAGTCTCTTTTAAGATGGACTTTGATGAATTTAGTAGTTAGCAGCAGAGCTCTAGTTCTGTTTGGCTCAAGACAAATACTTGTAATGTATAGGAGAAAAAGCTATCTTAAACATAATATATCCATTGCATTTTAAGGATCAAACATTGTGGGCATGTCTAGCTGCTATGGCAGTAGCTAGTAAGGATATGAACACAGCAGAAGTGGCCTACGCATCTATTGGCGAAGTAAGTACATTGCCCTTAAATGTTTGCTTCTTTTTAGCATTTTACAAAGTAGTTGTAGTTTCAAATATGCTAATCTTATTGCAAATATTCCATTCTTTTAAATAACAATAGATTGATAAAGTTCAGTATATCAGTTCCATCAAAGATCTTCCATCAAAAGAATCTAGATTGGCTCATATTCTGCTGTTCAGTGGAAATGTACAAGATGCTGAAACCCTGCTTCTTCAAGCTGGCCTTGTTTACCAAGCTATTCAAGTCAATATTAACCTTTACAACTGGGAAAGGTAGCATATTTCTTACCAAGTAAATTACTGTTCTGTGCTAATTGCAATTTTAAAGATTTTTCATTGACTTATTAACTAAAATATTTTAAAAGTGTAAATATCTGTAAGGGTGATGTGTGTTTTAATCTCTTTGCTTCTCTCTCATTCCCCAAGGTCATACTTTCTTTTTTGAGAATGAGTGTTGAAATAATATTTGAGTGAATCTGGTTTTGTGGTTTTTTAAAAAAATCTAGATGTGAGTCACTGGCCGCTTAGTTCCTCATGCAGCTTTAAAGAAGAGCCAAACTGGGTTTCTCAGATGCTAATATTGTTTACATGATGGATTGGATCTCAAAGGCAACTTTAAATTACCCTAAGCAGAGATCCATGTGCCATGTGAAAAAATGCTTCATATTTTAAAAAGCTGTTTATTGTATGGCCTGACGAACTGTTATTTTAGAAACAGAAGACAAAGTCCTGTTGGGGATGTAGAATTTGGTCATCTTTTTAAAAACATTGGCCCATTGTTTTACATATAATGTCTGTGTCTATAGATGTGTGTGATGCCCATCTCATGTGTCTTACTCTCACATGTGGAAACTATGTGAGAGGAAAAGCAAGCTAAGCTGGGGGGAAAGCAACCTAAACTGGGGGAAAAGCAACTAGAAAGGAAATTAGACCTCCTAACATACCACTTCCCCCTTTTATCCACTGCATTTGAGCAATGATGCCAAATTTTGAAATATGATTTAGGTAAATGACATTAGTTTGAGCCTTTTGAGCTGGGAAATCGGTGCTTCACATCTTACCCAACAAACTTAGTAAGTGGCTTTAGGCAAGCTACTATTCTCATTAAGCCTTGATTTGTACTGGAAACAATATGCTAGCCCACCTTTCATTGCTATGTGTATATGTGAAGAATTTTAAACGTTTGAAAAAGCTACAGATGTAGATAAGTTACTTATTTAAGGCATTTATATCCTACTGGGATACACACAATTCAGGTCTTCCATTCAGACAGTGACTAGCCCCATGCATACTTCATTTTAGCAAGGTTACTTAATCAAATAATTTGTTGATAGTTATATGTGCAAATCTTTAGAATATTCTACTGGCACTGAAAAAGACTGCCATTTTAGGAATATGAAGTTACAGTTGTTTTTAAGAGTGGAAACCCAAACTGAAAAAAAAATATTTGCCAGAGGTTTTCAATCTAATGCTTATTGGATAGGGAGCTCTGCATGATGCGCATATGGGAATGTTCCCAAAGTTCAGCCTCTGTTCATGCAAAGGTTTTCTCTCTCTATATAAGAGATATTGGATCACTGTCTGTTAGTGAGCTGATATTTACCGTATTTTTCGCACCATAAGACGCTCTTTTTCCCCACAAAACAGGGTGGTGGAAAGTCTGTGCGTCTTATGGAGCGAAGAAAACAGATTATATTTTCCTATTTTCTTCTCCTAAAAAATTGGTGTGTCTTATGGAAAGGTGCATCTTATGGAGCGAAAAATACGGTAATTCTTTACGTGACAATTGAAATCCAGTAATATATGGTCAGCAAGATCACAGTAGATCATTACATATGTTTTGCCTCACTTCAACAGATGTGAAGCATTACTTTTGCTTTGTAAGACTTGCAGTGCTTAAAAATTCCTGTTTTACAATACTTAAAAATTATGAATAAGAAAAATGTATTTTAATTTTCTATACCAATGTAAGGGCAATGGAAATATAACTACTTCTCATAACATGTTTATAAAATTTGTCTGGGTCTTCATTGCCAGCACTAATGGTAGGGTTCTTTTAGCTTTATGTCAGAAAAACTTTCCACCAGTACAGTCACCATATAGTATGTATTTTTATAAAACCAAAGCATTTGTAATTAGGCCAGTTTCTGAGTTCAGCCTGATGAGCTCATTATTGTTTTCTTCTAGGGCACTAGAACTTGCTGTGAAACACAAGACACACGTTGACACGGTTCTGGCTTACCGACAAAAGTTCTTGGATGACTTCGGCAAAAAAGAAACGAATCAGCGATTTTTGCAATATGCAGAAGGGGCAAGTATTCTGTGGAAGCTGAATTACACATTTTCAAAAAAGATTTAACAAAATAAGAGATGTAGTGGATTCCTTTATCCCCTCCCTCTACATCCCTGATATTCACTTTCAAAACATTTTGATATCTAAGTGTTAATTTGTGTTCCTTTGTATATTTCTGTATATAGTTCCTCTTCATAATTCACTTTTCCTTATTTTTCAGACTTTCTCTAATTACATGCATTTTGAGCATTATTAAAGATGTTTAAAATAAATAATTTGGAGAAGTGGGAAAGTTGGAGTTATTTGATGATTCAGCCTTTACAAAAGTGGAATATAGGAAGGAGAAAACTGTGTGTATGAATAATGATAAGAATGTTAATTTTTTTAAAAGGCAGCTCACTGTCTTTAACGAAAGTTGGCTGAACTGCTGAAGTCAGTTTTCTTCTATCCCCCATCCAATAGTTCCAAGGTTTAATTAACATTGTCTAGCACTTCATTCTCGCCTCTCCCTTCTTACTACATTGATTTAAATTCCATATTTTGGGTAGGTGCCTGAAGTTAATGAACTCTTTGGATCTATTCCCTGGGTAGGGGTATGTTTCTGTATGTGTGTGAGAGAGAAAGCAATACTATATGTGACAGAGAATACCTTCCTGATGGTGTGTGTGTCTGTGCATGTCTGTGAATGCCTACTTAAATCTTAGTACCTACCTCAGTGTAAAAACAATAATGTATGTAAAAGAGAAGTTCCTTCTAATGAAGTCTGCATCTAGATGTGTGCAGTGAGGAGAGTTTGTCCCTGAGTACATGTGACAAAGATAAGAGAACATGCATGAAAATACCTGGCTCTGTCTCCCACTGGTTGTCTTATCCTCTGTCCCATCAATTGAAGTGAGCAGTAGCTACCCCTGTGGGAAGGGGACAACAATAGCCAGACTGCTGTCTAGCTTCGTTGTTGTTGTTTAGTCGTTAAGTCGCGTCTGACTCTTCATGACCCCATGGACCAGAGCACGCTAGGCCGTCCTGTCTTCCACTGCCTCCCGGAGTTGGGTCAAATTCATGTTGGTAGCTTCAATGGCACTGTCCATCCGTCTCATCCTCTGATGTCCCCTTCTCCTCTTGCCTTCACACTTTCCCAACATCAGGGTCTTTTCCAGGGAGTCTTCTCTTCTCATGAGAACTCCAAATTATTAGAGCCTCAGCTTCAGGGTCTGTCCTTCCAATGAACACTCAGGGTTGATTTCCTTCAGAATGGATAGGTTTGTTCTCTTTGCAGTCCAGGGGACTCTCAAGAGTCTCCTCCAGCACCACAATTCAAAAGCATCAGTTCTTTGGTGGTCAGCCATCTTTATGGTCCAGCTCTCACTTCCATACAACACTACTGGAAAAACCATAGCTTTGACTACGCAGACCTTTGTTGGCAAGGTGATGTCTCTGGTTTTTGGTTTGTCATCACTTTCCTCCCAAGAAGCAGCCATCTTTCAGTTTCGTGGCTGCTGTCCCCATCTGCAATGATCATGGAGCCCAAGAAAGTAAAATCTGTCACTGCCTCCATATCTTCCCCTTCTATTTCCCAGGAGGTGATAGGACCAGTGGCCATGATCTTAGTTTTTTTGATGTTGAATTTCAGACCATTTTTGGCGCTCTCCTCTTTTAACCTCAATAAGAGGTTCTTTAATTCTTTCTCACTTTTTGCCATCAGAGTGGTATCATCTACATATCTGAGCTTGTTGATATTTCTTCCGGCAATCTTAATTCCGGCTTGGGATTCATCCAGTCTTGCCTTTCACATTATGTATTCTGCATATAAGTTAAATAAGCAGGGAGACAATATACAGCCTTGTCATACTCCTTTCTCAATTTTGAACCAATCAGTTCTTCCATATCCAGTTCTAACCGTTGCTTCCTGTTCCACATATACATTTCTCAGGAGAGAGATAAGGTGGTCAGGCACTCCCATCTCTTTAAGAACTTGCCATCATTTGTTGTGGTCCACACAGTCAAAGGCTTTTGCGTAGTTAATGAAGCAGAAGTAGATGTTTTTCTGGAACTCTCTGGCTTTCTCCATAATCTGCCCCTTCAAAATCCAGCTTGTACTTCTGGGAGTTCTCATTCCACATACTGTTGAAGCCTACCTTGTAGGTTACAGGAAGCAATTGATTTCAGTTATTTTTTCCAAAGAGAGTGTGACCAAATATTAAGTTAAGGGTGCCAATAATTTTGGCCAGTGCATTTTTGGGTTTCTGCATGGGATTGTATCAGATTTGACTTTTCTTTCTGTTTTTTGTGTTGTTCCAATGCAAACCAAAAATACGAACATGTGAGTTCCAAAACATTTGCAACTGCAACAGTTTTCTGAGAGAAGGGTTGCATTTTCTGACAGAATTACAAGGGTGGCAATATTTTTGGCCATGACTGTATAATAGAGGTATAAAGATTTAGAAACGCAATATACATTGCAAATAGTATCTGGCAAGTTTTGATTATACTGTAACACAGCGGTGTCGAACTGTGGCCCTCCAGATGTTCTTGGCCTTCAACTCCCAGAAATCCTGGCCAGCAGAGGTGGTGGTGAAGGCTTCTGGGAGTTGAAGTCCAAGAACATCTGGAGGGCCACAGTTCGACACCACTGTAACAGATCTCAGTAATAGCCATGTAAAACATAAAATAATTGTGCTAAAGGGAAGCCTCTGTTTCCTCTAAAAGCACAGAAAAGTTCATAAAAGTTCCTAAAATGCATTTGAAATGCCTTCAATATCTAAGATTACCAAATGAGTCCAGTGGCTATACTACTCTTTTAAAGAAACAGGTGTAATACCTTCCTACCCCAGAAAATTAGTCCCATGTTTTATTTTTTGTTATTCAAACAAAAATTTACACATTATATTTTGATTGTGAAGTTACACCAGAAAACTGAAGATGGGAGAGATGATAACAGTAGATTTACTGCCAGATTTTCATCAACTGTGTTTTTACATTTCAATAGAAAGTTGATTTAGTGGTGTCATAGCCAGTTTTGGGGGGGACATTATTTCACTTACCTGTAATGACTGCTGTTAAACTTCAAGACTATGCTAACACACTTGCATAGCTTTGCCCTCCTTCTTGCAGTTCCCCTGGAAAAGATTGCACCCCTGAGGTGCTCCAGGAGGTGAAGAAATTACTCTCTCCCTGATCCTGATAGAAGTTCCATTAATGGCAGACTTAATTGGATGCCTATTAGAGATATGTGGTTTATTTCCTATACCATTTATGTTTCATAAACTGTAGACTTTGACGGCAATTTCTCAACATACTTTTTATTAGTAGTTGCATTTTTACTTATGTTTGTCTCATGCTTGCTGGAAAAAGCTAGAAGCTATTCGATCTTGCCCATAGTCTTGTACTGGACTAATATGTTCAAAACATTGCATAGTTTAAAGTACACATGTTCTTCCAAACAATTATATTTCCTGCCTTTTCTCCTTGCAGGACCCAAGGCAGCTTACAACATAGGTTTAAGAACAATAGAGCTAAAATAACAGTGGCTGCAATCCTATTGCTTAAAGTAGTAAAACACAGTAGTGTAGGCCTATTGAATCTGTAGGAATTTGGTAAGCCAGCTCCTCCAATAAGTCCCATCAAATGGGCTTACTCTTCTTATGATTTACTTTAGTGTAGTAATTTGCAACTCCAGTAGGTCTATTTAAATCAGTGGAACTTAAAAGAGAGTTTACTCATCAAATCCCAATTGATTTATTGGGTTTATGCTTATGTGACTTACTACTCTAAGCAACAGGATTTCAGCCATTAAATTACAGTATTAAGACAGTATTAAGTAAATTATGAAACCAAAACAAATACACAATGAAGTTGAAAACCATTTAGAACTCATTTAAAGCATTTAAAAATAACATGAGAGTAGCAAATCACTTCTTATCAGTGGCCAAAAGCCTGTTTGTAAGAATATATTTGTGGAAAGAAGCAGGGATATTGCCAGACTTGTCTTCCTTGGAAGACAGTTCTATTGCCTGGGAGCAGCCACTGAGAACACTATCTCTCTTGTCCTCACCAAATATATCTATGAAGGTGGTAGGACAGAAATAAAAGCCTGTATAAGAATCTGAAGACCTGGGCAGGCTCATACAAGGGGATCTAGTCCCTCAGAAAGCCTGAACCTAAGCCATTTATGCTTTGTAGGTCATCAGAAACAAAATTCAGAATTATCTAGATAGGCTTGAGCACTGGGCTGAAAACAACAGAATGAAATTCAACAGGGATAAGTGCACCTAGGAAAAAGAAAACAAACACACAGTTGCAAGATGAAAGATTCAGCAATACTCAGCAATATATGAGTGAGAAGGATCTTGGAGTTGTTGTAGATCACAAGCTGAATGTGAGTCGACAGTGAGATGTGGCTACAAAAAAAGGCAAATGCTATTTTAGGCTCCATTAACAGAAGTATATGCAGTGATGCCTCGCAAGACGAAAATAATTTGTTCCGTGAGTCGTTTCGTATTGTGAAATTTTCATCTTGCAAAGCGCGGTTTCCCATAGGAATGCATTGAAATTTAACTAATGTGTTCCTATTCGTCTTGCGAAGCACGGCCATAGAAAATTTGTCTTGCGAGTCACAAAAAAAAATGCAAAATGCTTTCCTCTTGCCAGTTTTTCGTTGCATGAGGCATTCATCTTGCAAGGCATCACTGTACTCCATATTCTGTGAGGTACTAGTTCCCCTCTATTTTGTACTGGCCAGACCTCATCTTGAGTACTGTGTACAGTTCTGGACAACACACTTCAAGAAGGATGCTGACAAATTGGAACAAGTTCAGAGGAGGGCAACAAGGATTATCAGGGTCTGAAAACTAAGCCCTACGAAGAAAAATTGAAAGAACTGGGCATGTTTAGCCTTGAGGGAAGATAGGAGAGGACCTTCTCCAATACCTGAAAGGCTGTCAGGAAGGGACAGGAACTGTTCTGAATCAGCCCTGAGTGCAGGACAAATAACATTAGTGCAAGTCAAATTGTAACTTGATCCATTCCTCCCTGGTAAACCTCCCCCACCTGTGGTTTTCAGGGCGTGTGCACATGCTGAGTTCTTGCATGTACATGCATGCCTCACATGTCACAGCAGGGACACTTCAACAGGAAGAACAGACTGAAAGTTACAATTTGGTTTATGCAACAGGCTTTCAACAAGTGAGTTTTACTCCCAAGTAGGCTTGTCCCTTAATTAATGCAAAAGCAAAGTGTGCTGCTTATGTACCATTGAAAGCACTTTCTGGGAAGTTTACAATCCAATTATGTAGGCTCTATATTGTGCCCCCCTTCCCCTGGTGAACTGGGTATTCAATTTACTGACCTCAGAAGGATGGAAGGCTGAGTCAACGTTGAGCCAGCTACCAGGGCCTGTCATTTGTTTATTTGTTTGTTTGTTGAGCTTATATGCCACCCATTTAGACATAGTCTACACTGGGCGGCTCACAAAATGCAGAATAAAAACAATTAATATAAATTAACCATTTACAACATTTACACAAACAAAGTAGATAAAGATAGAGAAAAAGAGAAAGTTATGTAGTGCGCAGAGAGAAGGCCTGTCTGTATAACCAGGTCTTGAGTTGATTTTTGAAAGTGCCCAGCTGTCAGGATCAAACTTGAGTCATGAGCAGAGTCTTGATTGTAGTACTACAGTTTAACCACTGCATTATTAGTTTGCATTAAATAGCATTTGGTGGACCCTTCTCTTGAAGATCTATTGAGCATCCATAAACAAGAGAGGAAGGATATAGCAGAAAGAATATAATGTAGTTGTACAGAATATACAGAAACTTGCATCTGTAGCACATCAGCTGTCTTTGGAGTCTGCTACATTTATAAAAATATCAAAAGTGCAATTTTACACATTTTAAAGTACAATTATTTATCAGTCAGTGTCTTCCAAAAGCTCTAATTCTGCAAGATCTGTACCTTCTGTGTTACATGTAGGGTGACATGTATTTCATCATTTGATTACAATAGGTTATGATTTGCTTGTATACATGTGCCTTCATGTAGTACAGATGTAGCTTTCAGATCTCTTCACATTATCTCATAGGCTATTCTTCTCAATGGAGTCAATTTGCCCACTCAGTTCCCAATCACCAAGTAATGCACATGTATACTGTCAAATTAATCACAACTGAGCACATGTTTTATGTATATTGTTTTTCCTTCCCTTCAGAAATCCTACTTGCATTGAAAGAGATTGCAAAACAATAAAAAGGTTAAAGTCATAACTGCAATGAATCATGTAATTGAAGATGATTGTGTCTGTTTGGCAAATCTTTCAATGGCATTAATTTCAGAATCTTAATTGTTTGTGCTGGAATCCAAACTACTACCGCTTGCAGTGTTCTACACATTAATGGATCTTTTCAGCACCCCCCCCTTTTTCTGCAGCAGCTCCCTTTCCCCCCTACAGCTTCAGTATGGTACCTTGTGAGGTGTAAGAGCCTTCCTTTAGAAAGGAAAATTGGCAAGACCCAATATGCATGCAGAAGCATTTTGTGCACCCATGTGGGCTTGACTGGATCCCTGCCATAGTTTTTTTTTAACCTCACTAACAGATTGCAGAAAGCTTCTCAGCCACAAAAGGCTAAAAAGCAGTGTTGCGAAGAAATCTATAGCAGATGTAACATATAAAGTAAAGACTTGCCAGGTTAATTTATAAGCATCTACTCTAATTATGATTAATGGATATTTCTTTTCTCTCCCCTCACCCTGCCATCCCCTGGTTCTGTAGCTTGAAGTTAACTGGGATAAAATCAAAACGAAAATAGAACTGGAAATTACAAAAGAGAGAGAACGAGCGGCAGCTGCTCCAGCAGTCAGAGCAAGTCTAACCATACAGCGCTGAGGGCCATGCTGATCATATTAAGTAGTTGTTTTATCACTCTTTGCTACTTCAGCAGACTGGTAAGCCTTGGTATGCGAGTCTGTTTATTGTGGGTGGACAGTAATGTCTGACTCTTCAGTCTCAGCCCATGTGTAGTGCTTATTTATTGTTGATGGAAATGAATGTATATGTGTGTAAACCTGTTATGAACTACAAAACTGTTCTAGTTATAGTGCTCATATAAGAAATCTGAAGTTCTCTGCTTTCTTTGAAGCAGATATTACTAAGATTGGTTTCTCAAGGGAAGGTTATCTTTTGGGTAGCACAGTTGAGGCACATGGATTCTATCACATAAATAAATGGCCAGCTTATCAGATTACCAAAAAATAAGTATGCAGTTTCTCTAAAAGCCCAGATTGCTTGATACCTTAAAACCTTTGTGCCTAATATAAAGAAGCTTTTTCTGTATAGAATTATATATGTCTGAAATGTCAATACAGTTTCGTAACTGAGGGAATGTTATACCATGTGTACAGACTGCAATATAGAAGTTGATTAATAAAAATATATTCTTAAGGAATTCAGTAGAATTTTGTGTTTAATTTGAAATCTGTTTTCCAATCATATTGCTAATTGTAACACATACACAGAAAAATACAATGAAGCTTTACAATTTCTCAGTTGTCATGGCACAATCATTTTTAATCTAGCTCACATACAAAATAGGTGGTAAAAAAGGTAAAGGTAAAGGTTCCCCTTGACAATTTTTGTCCAGTCGTGTCCGACTCTAGGGGGTGGTGCTCATCCCCGTTTCCAAGCCATAGAGCCAGCGTTTGTCCGAAGACAATCTTCCGTGGTCACATGGCCAGTGCAACTTAGACATGGAACACTGTTACCTTCCCACCGAGGTGGTCCCTATTTATCTACTTGCATTTGCATGCTTTCGAACTGCTAGGTTGGCGGGAGCTTGGACAAGCGACGGGAGCTCACTTCGTCACGTGGATTCGATCTTACGACTGCTTGGTCTTTTGACCCTGCAGCACAGGCTTCTGCGGCTTAGCCCGCAGCGCCACCACGCTGTTTTATCACCACGCTGTTTTATTACCACAGTGAGGTAATGAATAATTCTCGATTGTAGTAACATCTGTTGACATAGAGGAACCTATGTAATACACCAGAGATATTGACTTTGTTAAACCTACTTCTCTCTGAATTGGACACATAATCTGAAAATCTATTTTATGCTGTTTAGTTTTAAGTAACCATTGGATTTCCTAAACATATTTAATATTTGTTGCTAAAATCATTTATCCAAGCTATTTTACAAGTATGTTGTGATGACAGATTGTCCTACTGGCTTATTTGTGTAAAATATGTGTTATTTCATCAATATAATATTAAGACAGATTTCTCTGGTAACCTCATTACATAATTAATGTATCCTCTTAATAAGTGACATCAGATTATAGCATTAATGTCCAGGTTGATGAATACGCAAACTGTATTTTATGGTGGTAGGAATAGTAACATAGTTTTATACTATGTACATATGGATATTTTAATATAAATTATTCTTGGGATCATAAATCATTTTGTGATTGGTAAGTATAAAATGTATGCTTTGCTAATAAATATTTCAAATATTTTATTATGTTTTTCAGTTTTTTAACCAACTTGCTAAATGAAATTATACTCTTGTCAGTATTTATAATACCTTAAAATATTATGAATCCACTACAGACTTTTCCTTTAAAGCAGCCTTACATATAGGTGAAAGCCAGGACAGGATTACAGAAAAAACAGTTGTTTGCCATTTTTGCCATAGAATCACAGAGTTGGAAGAGACCACATGGGCCATCAAGTCCAACGCTCTGCCATGCAGGAACTCCATCAAAGCACTCCCGACAGATGGCCTGCTTAAAAACCTCCAAAGAATGAGACTCCACCAGACTCCAAGGCAGCCTGTTCTACTGCCGACCAGCTTGACCGTCAGGAAGTTCTTCCTAATGTTCAAATGGAATCTCTTTTCCTGTAGTTTGAAACCATTGTTCCTTGTCCTAGTGTCTGGAACCATGGAAAACAAACCTGTCCCTTCCTTGACATGACATCCCTCCAAATATTTAAATATGGCTTCAAATATTTAAATACCACGTCCCCTCTTAACTTTCTTTTTGTAAGGCTAAACATTCCCTAAGGCGCTCCTCATAGAACATGGCTTCCAAACCTTTGACCATTTTGGTCGCCCTCCTCTGGACACATTCCAAGTTGTCAACATCCTTCTTGAATTGAGCTGCTCGGAACGGGACACAATACTCCTATTGAGGTACTATCACTTCCCTCAATCTAGACATACAGTGGTGCCTCGCATAGCAACGTTAATCCGTGCAGCAAAAATCGCTGCTATGCGATTTTAAAAAGCCCATAGAAATGCATTAAAACCCGCTTAATGCATTCCTGTGGGCAAAAAACTGACCTTAAAGCGAAGATCCTCCATACGGCGGCCATTTTCGCTGCCTCTTAAGTGAGGAATCGGCGCGAAAACACAGCGGGTGGCCATTTTTTTACCCGGTGGCCATTTTGGAACCGCCGATCAGCTATTTAAAAATCATCGCTTTGCGATGATTGGTAAGCAAAACAGGGAACCAATCATCACAAAGCAATAAAACCCCGTAGGAAACATCGTAATGCAATCGCAAAAAGTTAATCGCTATGCGGTTTCGTCACTAAACGGAGCGCCTGTTAAGCAAGGCACCACTGTACTCCTATTGATGCAACCAGGAATTGCATTGGCTTTCTTGGCAGCCGCATCACACTGCTGACTCATGTTCAGTTTGTGGTCTTGCAGGCCCCCAGGCTGGACCAGACCCTGACTCTGCCCAAGGAGGTGGGTGCTGGTGACAGCAGACTAGATGGTGGGTGGCTGTGCCCACCACTTTTAGGCTGGGCAGGCAGACTAGGGAGAAAATTCTCCTTTTCCGGTCTCCTTGCACTGTTTGGATTTCTCCCTGCCAGCCAATATCAGGCCAGCAGAGAAACCCCACTCCCCACTAGCCAATCAGGGCTGCTAGGGCAGCCTCTAGTAGCTACCCCTCCCCCATCCACTAGACCGTATGACCGGCGCCATGCCTATTCTGGTGCCCTGGCCTAGGTGAGCCCTTCTTGGCAGCAACTGGGATGCCCAGGTAAATCTGGGCTCCTGTTTTACAAATAAATATGGTGCAAACCTAATACAGGTGTAAAGCTTGGAAAATTCTATAAATGGTTGATTGTTCATTTGTAAATGCTACTAAACTGCATACTAGATTAAATTTCTGTAGGGGAGTGGTGAGGGAGAAGCAAGCATAATATCCACTGCTTATGTTGATCTCCACTTCCTTGTTCTCTGTTTCCTGTTTGTTTCAGCAGCTCAGAATCACTGTTCATGGGGAGGGATCCCTGTTGATTTTACATCTCCCAATAACAGAGCATGTTCTCTGATAGTTTTGCTTCTTTGTGTCACATTTTTCCAAGTGCTTGCCTCCTGCACTTGATATTTTTCTTCCTTGGATACATCCCCTGGTTTAATCCAGCACTCATTTTTAATATAACCTATATTGTTAACATTCATTTATCAGCTTTCTCCTTGTGTGGGACCAAGGCAACTTACAACATGAATTAAAACATATATACATAAAAATAATCAGTTGTACTATACTAAAAAAAAGCCAAGTAAGTTATACTCCCACTTGATTTCTTGTCACTGCAGTGTACAGTAGTATATCAGTGCATTCTTATGCAGTGAGAATAAGCATGCTCAGTCAGACTTTAAAACAAGCATACTTTAAGGTCCTATATCTTCTAACTGACAAGGTCGACCAACTTTAAATTTTAAAAAACATTTAGTGGTAATCATTTCTTTTTCAGGAAGCAATGACAGGCATTTAAAAAATAATTACTGAATTTGCTATAAGCCACAAAAATGCTAGCAAAACAAAATCAAGCGGATAGGAAAGTTTTTTTAAAACAGAAAGTAGAACTTTAAAAATACTTGTTCAGTCTTCTCCAACAGTAACTCTGCAAATATGATCCTGATGTAAGATCCCATTCAAAAGATACAACTTTTTGTTTAAACTGCCCCCTCCTATCAGAAATGTCTTATGGAATGCTGTTTTGACCATACAATATCAGAACTCACTGTTTGCACCTCTGATATAAAAGTTTTTCAAAAATAGCATATGTCACCCATAGCCCCAGGTTCAATTTGAATTAAAAGAAATAGCCAGTGAGAGGAAAAAATTCTTAGAGGCCCTGGATTGCTAATCAAATAAAAAGCAAGACAAAGCGTTGCTTATATATTGGCCCATAACAATTAAAGCACTTTCTGGGCAGTTTACAATTTAATTGTGCAGACAACACATTCCCCCCCATCAAACTGGGTACAACTTTGGAAGGATGGAAGGCTGAGTCAACCTTGAGCCTGAATCCATTGGGATTGAACTCAGGTTGTGAGCAGAGGCTTGACTGCAGTACTGCAGTCTAACCACTGCACCAGTGGTGCAGTGGTTAGACTTGGCCTAGATAGATAAATAATTTGACGTGGGATGAGCCGGGTTTTTTACCATCTTGTACATGACATTTTGTATCACATACAATTTAAATCCCTGTAAATGTCAGCTTTGGGGCTTTTTAAAATATTAAAATAGAATGGCATTTCACAAACAACAGGAAGAACCAGAGAGATACACACCCTCCCAAACTTCCATTATGAGAAGAAAAAAACAGATTGTTAGATGAGACAAGTCTAGTTTTGCCCCACTATTAGAAACTCTATTCAGAATAATAAGCATTTCCTTCCACTTTAAAAAGTGTATGATTGGGTTAAAGCTGTTCATGGGCCAGTGGAAATGTAATGGATTGCTTAAACATGCTTGAGCAAAGCAGGGGCAGACCATAGCTTCATATAAACTTCCCTGCTTCCTTTCTTTTGGAACCCAGATGTATAGCACCGATTTAAACTAGAATTATGCCAGTTGTGATGTTAACACTTAAGGCTAAAAAAGATGCAAACCTAATCAGGACCTAAAACTAGTTTCCAATCCGTTTTAGAACATGAGGCAACAAAGAGCACCAACTATGCCTAACTCAAATGCCCATGTAACACTTGCCTGAGTTAATCCTAACAAGGGATAGTCATGCTGGAAAAAAAGAAGGAAGAGCAAGATTGGACACACCATCTTTTTGTTTCTAATTGTTAGCTACTAATTAATTAGTCTGTAATGACTGGCCCTGGTTCTGAAGGGAACCAAATGAAGGGTTTTATTTTTATTTTGTTGCATGACAAATTGCAGTCAAAACAGCAAAGCTTCTTTCCTGATATCCCAGCCCATTTCCTTTTCTCCAGAATTGACCAAAAAGAGGGTTGTTTTCAGACATTGTGAGGTGGAGTGAGAGGAGTCGGTGGATCTCCATGAAAAGGACATCTGAGACCCTGTGGTAGTGGAGATGGGGGGGAAGAATAAAGCCCAGTGCTGTTATGCTTTGACACAACTAGAGCTTTTGATAAAACTGAATAGTTTTCTATATTTATGTATTTATTTGTTTGTTTATTTATTTATGTACCGCCCATCTGGCAGCCAAGGCCACTCTGGGTGGTTTACAACAAATAACATAAAACAACAAAGTAACCAAATAGCAAATAACAACATCAATACATGGGGACGAAAATAAAAAAATCATAAAGTGCAATGAGGATAAAATTACAATACAATAAATACAATAAATAAATATAGCCCATCTAGGAGAAGGAAAACTTCGATTTCAAACCTCCACTGCCTTGTGGCTACATCCACCCATGGAAAAGGCTTCAGGAGTTAACCTCGAGGCAAAATCCGGAGCTGGAGTCCCGAAGGCAGCATGTGTCGTTCTGCCAACTCCTGCGACGTTGCTGGAACCAGTTGTATTGGCTCTTGCCTTTCCATTGGACCATTTCAGCAATGTGGAGAGGGGGGATCTGCTGCTTGGGTAACAGCCTATCCTCCATATTACCTTACCCGGGCTTCATGCTCTGGAGAGGACACTCCTCGATTCAGAGCATGTTACCATAGTCTCTCGAGACTGAAGGATGCCTATACCAATGTTACATCTGTAGAGTTATTGTTGCTGTTACATGCTGTCAAGTTGTCCTTGACTTATGGCAACCTTATGAAAGAGCTATCTCCTAATGTCCTGTCTTCACAACATTTCTCAGCTCTTGCAAACTCAAGCCTATGGTTTTCTTTAGGACGTCAATCCATCTCATGTTTAGTCTTCCTCTTTTCCTGCTGCTTTCCACCTTTTCAAGCCTTATTGGGTTCTTTTCCCCAATTAATCCTCATCAAAAGTAGGGTGGCCTCAATTTCAACATTTTTGCCTCCAGAGATTGTTTGTTTGTTTGTTTGTTTGTTTGTTTGTTTATTCATTCATTCATTCATTCATTCATTCATTTATTTATTTATTTATTTATTTATTTATTTATTTATTTATTTATTTATTTATTTATTTATTTATTTATTTATTTATTTATTTCTATGTCACCTTTCTCCCCAAAGGGAACCAAAGCAGCTTACAAACAACCCTTAGTTCAGGGCTGATTTGATCAAAGACCCATTTGTTTGTATTTCCTGGTAGCCCAGGGTATCCACAAACTTCTTCTCCAGCACTACTTTTCCTATCAGCTTTCTTTACTGTTCAGCTTTCTCACCCATACATGGTGATTGGCAATATGACAATGTGGATTGTCTTGGTCTTCAGTGGCACATTCTTACACATGATTATCTTTTCTAGTTCCTTCATTGCTGCCATTCTGAGTCTCAGTTTTCTTCTGATTTTTTGGCTACAGTCTCCAATTTCAATTGATGATTGAACCAAGGAATACAAGATCTCTATTCCGATTTTTTCGTTGTCCACTTTAAAGTTGTGTAGTTCTACTGTAGTCATGATTTTGGTCACCTTGATGTTCAACTGCAGTCCTGATTTGGCATGTTCTTTCACTTTCTCTATACATAGTAAGTCATTTCAAGTCACTGCTGCTTTCTGCCAGTTAGTTGGTGGTAGTTCTTCCACCACTTTTCACTCCTCCTTCATCTGAATCTAATCTGGCTTTCTTTGTCCTCTTCATGAGAATCCTCACTGTACCTAAACTAGCAAAGTCATAAAAATGATTAAATGATGCTGACTTTTTATTTTATCTGATCAGTAATTTCACAGCTGACATGGAATATGATGTATTTATTGGACTAGTGACAAAATCACCAGCACCTAAGCACTTTTAAAAAGGATATTATTTTTCACAGTGCTCTGAATAATCTGCATTCCAGTTTTGCAAATGCAGAGTATATACGTTTATTATGTTTGCTATATTCTGCCTGTATGGAGCACTAGCTTTCTGCTGTTGCTTTAAAAAAATCCCACACAGCTGAGATTCACAACTTTGCAATACAATTACTTTTGAATACTTCTAAGACTTTTCATTTATTATATTCTTGGACAAAGTAAAGGCAAATTAATTGTAATGGATAAGAACAAGAAACACAGTGGTTCAATGTGAGTGATAAAAAGTGCAGTGCTTGCATGTTTTTAATCCAAAAGAAGTAAAATCTGGACCAAAAACGTATGTCCCACTGACAGGAGTCTCAAGAATATGAGAAGCCATTACACACCCCAGTAAGGTTTTTAAAGTACTAAAACACTCCAGGCCTGGTTTCAAATAGGAATTATGCCAACTTAAAATGCTTTTTCAAAGCAGAAGGCAAATCTGAGAACTAATAGGATCCTGGCGTATTTGCCTTGGCCTCCTTCACAGAAATGTTAAATGATTCCCATAATATAATTTGCAGTACTGAAGTAATTTGGGCTTTGTCTCTCATTTATATTTAATAAATATACTCTTTTATCAACCCTTGAGATAAGCAGGAACAACAGGCTACCCTTTTTTTCTCTTATGAAAATCTTGAAGGGAAAAAGTGCACTGTTTAGGAGTCTTGCTGAATTAAACTAGAGGTCTATCCAAACTGCCACTATCTCTGGTCATAACCAACCAGTTTCTTCTGGAAAGCTCATAGACAGGACACAAAGAAAATAGTGTCCCTTTGTTATCAATTCTGGTGATCAAATATACTATCTTTCAATACAGAGGTTTCTGTTTCTAGCTAGCATGGTTGAAAACCAGAGGTGTGGAGGAATACATCTAGATCCATCTAATCAATCTGAAACCCATTTATGCATAAAGCCATATTTACATCTTGCGCTAATCCAATCAAACTCGGTAATACTTGTTTTTGAGTAAAGTGCAGAGAATTAGGCTCTAAATTTATTATATAGTTGGAAGAGGTAAAACAGATGCACAGGTGAGGCTATTTTCAGATGAAATAAAAAAATAAATAAATCGTCTGCAATGATCATGGTGAAATCACTTTACAGTGGTGCCTTAACTTACAACTATAATCCGTTCCAGGAGATGGACGTAACTTGAAATGGTCGAAGCACCATTTCCCATTGAAATGCATTGGAACGTGATTAATCCATTCCAGAAGAAAAAAAATACCCCCCCAAAATAAAATAAAAATAAAACAGTGCAAGCCCCATAGGAACGTGCTGAGACTGCCAAAAAAACCCCCCACAACAAACAAAAATAAACAAGGAAGCAAGCCCCGAAGGCGCTGGGGCTTTAAAAAGATCAAATAAACCAAAAATAAACAACAGAGCAAGCCCTGAAAGGTGCTGGGGCTTAAAAAAAATAAACAAACCAAAAAAAAAAAATGGAGCAAGCCCCATCATAAAAAAATCACCAAAAACCAAAACAACAACACAGCACAGAAACATAACCCACCCAGCCCAAACTCACCCTGCAAAACCTACCCAGAATAGGCAGTTTTTAAAAAGCAGAAAGCAGCACCTTACCTTACCAGGTAGTCCCAAGCCTCCATGCAAACAAACACACACTCACTCAGAAGCAGAAGCCAGGCAGTGCCAAGTCTCCTCCGATTGCACACTCTCTTAACTGCTGAGGTGAAAGAGCTACAAAGAAGTAGCCTCTTCGCCATCAGCAGTTAGCAATTTGAATTTCCTGCCTTTTCGCCCTGCCTTTTTGTGTTCCTAAGTGGAAGCTCTGGTGCAAGTTGAAACAAAATTTTGTGGGGGACCTGGTTGTAACTCAAAATGGTTGTAAGTTAGGACGTTCGTCAGTCGAGGCACCACTGTATTTCCTCCAATCTTCATTGCTAGACTGCGTTAGCAGTTTGGACATATTTTCTTTGTGTATTTGGTGAGGATGAATGCCTGAGGATATGAATTTTACCTTATGTCTAGAGTGGTTACTGTGTTGTGTAGAACAACCAACGTGGGAAAGATAGAAAGGCTATCTAGTTGAATTTCTCCCATTGCAATATTGGTCCTCCCTTAAATTAGGCAGAAGGAATGTGATACATACACACACATAAGAATGCTTATACAGAGTTCTGAAATTGTTAGCAAACAACATCTCAATCACTCTCACACAATCTCAATCATATGGAATGCAGTGCTATCCCCAGACCCACAAACAATTCCAGGATTATAATAAAAAAGACTGACAAAAGAAGAACGGTTATCATAAACAAGCTGGACTGTATTTATAGGCAAAAAGAGAGCTTTCCAATGCTGCATTCTACCTACCCTGTCCACAGACCCCACTGAGAAACATTGGAAGAAACAGCACACACTTAAGACACACATCAAGAGCCCTGCTGAGGCATCTTCCCCCATATATACAAAATACAGAAACAGGACAACACTGGCCACTGCATTGTGTCAAGCAGTAGTACCATCACTAATTATATGCACTCCGTCTTCATGTTTTGAATTACGTAAGTGACAAAATTAACTTCCTAAAAAAACTGCAATCCACTGGAAATTTTCACCTTAGCTCAAGGGTAAGCAGTCACAGGGTTGGAATACCAATTTTCATTTTGTCTGGTAGTTTGCTTGCACAACGCCCCAACCCACTGAAAACTTGTGGCATTATCGGCTACTGAAAATCAGTGGTGTCGCTTTCCAGTGGTGCTTTCCTGGCTTTGCAGCAGGTATACTGACCAGAATCACCCTGGTCTCATACAGTGTAAACACAGTCATGCCAGCAAGCTACCAGCATCTTGACCTGACATTGTGCTCCTCAGCTTCCTCAGGTCAAGAAAGCCACCAAGCATCCATTTGTGTATTTGGTCATGAGGTAATAGGAAGGCAATGAGGAGGAAAGCAACAAGACCATGCTGCACAATGGACATTATGGATGCAGATTTTTCCTAACAGGATTTTGGCTTTTTAAGCTTATTTAATCATTAAACTTTGATTACTATTCTTTCTGTCTGTCTTTTCAAAAATATTGCAATTTTGGAAGGGTTTTTTTTTTTTTTTTTTTTTTTTAAAAACTAGTATTTCTAGATGGTCTTGGGGGGAGCATAAAAATATTTTGGGAATATTTAAGGACCACATGATAATCAGCCTTACCCTAGCTAAATTCCATGCCATCAAGTCAATTCTGACTTATGGAAACCATTTCCAGGATTTTCTAAGTAGAGAATACTTAGAAGTAGTATACCATTCCTTTCTTCTGGGGGCATCTTGGGACTGTGCAGCTTGCCCATGACCACAGAAAATGGCTCTACTCACAGGAGGCACAGTGGGGGATCGAACAGCCAATTTCTGGCCCCACAGCCAGATACCTAAGCCACTGAGCTATCCAGCAGTACCCTCCCAGAAAGACTGAATCCTAGTCAGGCATAGAATCTCAGGTGGGGCTAGAACATCACCACACATTGTCACTTTGTACTCATTCATAATTACATTAGCTTTGACAAGGACATATATTTATTTATTCAGATATATTGATTTACTGATTGATTCGATTTGATTTGGTTCGGTTTGATTTGTCTACCCACCATCTAGCCTAAGGCCACTCTTGGCAGTTCACAACATGATAAAACAGTAAAACAATACTACAATCATCGACTCATGAAGTTGGAAGGGGCCTATAAGGCCATCATGTCCAACCACCTGCTCAGTGCAGGAATATAGATCAAAGTATATCTGCCAGATGGTTGATATAAAGCAAAATCAGCATATGAGCACCATAAAAAAAAACAATAATTAAACAATCACAAATTAACAATTACACATTAAGCATTAAATATTCAAAAGGCAGTAGATCAATGGCACTGCCCTGGGTACCTGCAAGAATCCACAAGGATATCCTGAGCTAAGAACTTTTCTCAACTCCTAGCCATAAAAGTCTCTTCTCAGATTTTCATGGATGACATCTTTATCATCCACATATTTAATTATTTTTTAATTATTTTAACGGTATAGTGTAGCCAGGGCTCACGGGTTCTTCTTCGTGGTCTCTGTGAATGCACACTAATGGGATAATTTGCACCTGTGCAGAACAGCTTCGGAATCTTCTAGAGCTTAGGCACATGGTGCCAGGGCCTCCCACACACTGGCTATAACCCCGCCCCCGTCACCGGGTGCCTCAGTTCCATTTTCTGCTGCCACTAGCTACAGCAGCAACATGAATCGGAGCCTGGTGATTTTTTTTCCTTCCTTAATCCTTTAATTATTCATGGACCTCCCTGTTGTTTGACTTTGGCTTGTTTGACCTTTCTTCTGTAATCATGAGTTCAATCTGAAAGCATAAAACTTTGTTTGTTGTTTCAAGTTTATGGCCGCGTCCAGGCCTTTCAAGCGCTGTGCGTCCTGTAATAACAAGGTGCCTCTTTCCGACAGCCATTAACAGTGTTTGTTCTGCCTCAGCAAAGAACACCAACCTGCTTGTACTTTTTGTAAGGCTTTTACTAAGCCTGCGTTGAAGCAGAGACTTCAGAGATTACGCTCCTATTTATGGGAGAAATCTCTTTGCCTTACTCAGGCTTCTGCTATGGAACTGCCGCGTGCTCCTCTTTCTGGAGTTTCTCCAGCTGTGAATCGTTCCCCTTCTGAGAATCACAAATTGGCGAAATCAATGTCCTCGGGCTCAAGGTTGACTGCTTCGATATTGACATCAAAGCCTGCTTCGGTCTCGACAATGAAAAAGAAGAAATCATTTTCTAAAACGGCTAAGCTTCCATCTCTGCCTTTGCCACCGACATCGATGTCTCATACCCGGCATGATATGGTATCTGTCACTATACCATCAGGAAATGAGGAAATTCCTCCCTCAGGGCTGGAGTTGGTTGTGCACATGAGTCTTTCTCCCAAGTCTCTCCATAGCTCGGTCGAGATCCAATTGGAGACTTGGACCAGCCCTGATTCTCCACCATGTTCGGTTGTGGATGCGCCCTAAAAGAAGAGGCAACAGAGGTGGCATCTCAACCCTGAGCCTGACCATACTCGGCATCGACCGCAGTCGGGGGACTACTCTACCTATGGGGAGTTTAGGCAGCTTCCCTGGGACAACCCGCGGGACTATTTCCAACCAAGAGGCTATGGTTTGGACAACCGTAGGTTTCCGATGCTGCATTACCTGACCTCGTATTTCCGGGCTTGACATTGGCTGCCGTACTACGAAGCTTACCCTTTGCCTCGGTATCCACCATATCCAGAGGATTATTTTCCTCTCCCTGATGGTCGCCATGCCCCTCCTCCATGTTGAGAGCAAACAAGTTGACCTCGACTGCGAGAACCATTGTCAACTTCAGGTTCCAAGACCTTTGCATCGAGTCAGACATCTGGAGCTTGACAGCGTCCTGAGTCTGCAGCTCTCCCGCCTCTCCATGTCATGCTTCGCAAGGTCGGGAAGACAACCTGGTTGATGACTTAACTCTTCCTACTTCAGAGTTTGATACACCTTGGGACCGAGCATCATACACTCAATCCCCTGAACATGATTTCAGGTTCAATACCAATTCAAGTGGGGACAAGGGTGAAATCAGGGAAGATTCCTTTACAAACATTCCTACCCCGATGTTGGATGTTGCTGGGAGCCATCCTCCGTTACCTTCAGAAGACTATGGCTTACTCTCAACTTATTAAATGAATCGCAGGAGTTTTAGACCTTGCAGTTCTTCAGCCTCCAGCTGAGCAGTTGGATAAAGTCTATGAGAACATAATGAAAGATCAAGTATGCCTGCTTCATTTAGCCTATATATCATCTCTCCTCAGTCTTCTAAAAGAGCCGTGGGACAAGCTGTCGACCTCACACCAGATACCCAGAAGGGTAGAAAATCTGTATAAAATGCATGGAAAGGATACTGAGTTCCTGTTGAAACATCCTTTACCGAACTCGCTGGTAGTCGACACTACACAAACTTGAACCTGAAGCAGTTCTGCCTCCGTGCCTAATGACAAAGAAGGACGGAAACTAGATGTCTTAGGAAGGAGAGTGTATTCTCTGGCCACCTTTGTTCTTTGGGTGGCAAACTATATGGTGGCGATGGGTGCATCACCAACACCTATGGAACATGTACTGCCTGTGCTGCAAGCTGCACCCGAAGACCTAAGGACTCCAAGCATCTCCCATCATCAAGAGGCCATATTGTTGGCTCATCAAGAATGTACAGTATTGCAGTCAGGCATGTAGTAGATGCCGCAACTGGCCATGGCTATTACCCTACATTGACATACCTGGCTGCGCTCAGCTGGCATTTTGGACGACGTCAAAGCCAAGAACAAGGATCTGCCCTTTGATGGGGTGGCCTTGGGCCTTTTTGACCCAAGGACTGATGAAATACTTGAAAGTCCTATAAACCACTGGAAGACAGCTAGGTGTTACAGATCTCAATCCAATCCACGGACTGCTTGGTGCTGTCCTTTGTCGCACTGACCCTATTCTGATTGTCAGACATCGCAGATAGCTGGCTTTCAAGGTCAGTCTCGGCAGCAGCCTGCTAGACAATGACCTCAACAGCAGGCTTGCTGACAAGATCGGAAACCCAAGCAAAATCTTTAACGCTTCCGACCCACCAGCAACATTTCCCATGTTAACTAGATTGGCACCATTCCTCCATGCTTAGAGATCTATCACTTCTGACTCATGGGTTCTCACGATTGTAACCATAGGTTACGCAACTGAGTTTCACTCCACACCTTGAACAGGACTGATCAGAAACATGGCTGCCTCCCCCATACTGCAACAGGAGGTTGACAAATTACTTTCTAAGAATGCTATCACTCTGTTTCACAACCTGGATATCGCACAAAGTTTTTTTCTCACGCTATTTCGTTATTCCTAAGAAGGACGGAGGACTTTGCCTCACCCTCGACCTTCGCCCCTTGAATTCCTATATTACACCTCAACGATTTCGTATGGTCTTCCTGGACAATACTATCCAGATGTTGAGACAAGGTGACTGGTTTGGTGTTATTGACCTCAAGGATGCTTATTTCCACATCAACATTTGTCAAGAACATTGTCGTTTCTTGAGGTTTTCGCTCGACGGAGTAACGGCAAAACAATTTTTGAAGGGTCTTAAGAATATGTGCCCGGCCTACAAGTCACCTATACCCCAGTGGTCTCTGCGGCTTGTGTTAAAGAAACTGATGTGTCCACCGTTTGAACCACTTGCTACCACTTCTTTGAAGTTACTTACCATGAAAACAGCTTTCCTCCTTGCTGTCACTTCTGCACGGCGTGCAAGTGAATTGACAGCTCTACGGGTAGACCCACTGTTCCTGCAATTCCACCCTGATAAGGTCACCCTCTTCCCAGATCTTTCTTTTCTGTCAAAGGTGGCTACATCCTTCTGCCTTAATCAACCAATAGTTTTGTCTACCTTCTTCCCAAATCCAACATCAAATTTGGAAAAGTCCCTTCACTCCCTGGACATCAAAAGAGCTCTTACTTATTATCTTTCCCGGACAGCATCCTTTCAGTCCTCCCAAAGACTCTTTGTTTCTTTTCAGGGACAATATAAAGGATCGTCTGTGTCACCACGGACATTTTCCAGATGGATAGTTACGACAGTAAGACTGGCATACGAACTAGCTCGTACTCCTCTACTGACTACAATTGGAGCCAACTCTACTAGGGCAGTCGCCTCCTCCATAGCCTTCCTTAGAGGGATAGACCTGGCAGATGTCTATAAGGCTGCTATGTGGTCCACGGCTCTCACCTTTGTGACCCACTAGGGACGTGGGACGTGGTGGCGCTGTGGGCTAAACCGCAGAAGCCTGTGCTGCAGGGTTAGAAGACCAGCAGTCATAAGATCGAATCCACACGACGGAGTGAGCACCCATCGCCTGTCCCAGCTCCCACCAACCTAGCGGTTCAAAAGCATGCAAAATGCGAGTAGATCAATAGGGGCCACCTCGGTGGGAAGGTAACAGCGTTCCGTGTCTAAGTCGCACTGGCCATGTGACCACGGAAGATTGTCTTTGGACAAAACGCTGGCTCTATGGCTTGGAAATGGGGATGAGCACCGCCCCCTAGAGTTGAACATGACTGGACAAAAATTGTCAAGGGGAACCTTTACCTTTACCACCTGGATGTTCAGGCAAAGGCAAAGGCTGTCATTGGGAGAGCTATCTTGGCAGTTTGCTAGTCGCCCATTAGTATGCATTCACAGAGACCATGAAGAAGAAAGAGAAGTTACCTACCTGTAACTCTGGTGTGGGAGGTCCTGGCGCCACGTGCCTAAGCTCTAGAAGATTCTGAAGCTGCTCTGCGCAGGTGCAGATTAACCCATTAGTGTGAATTCACAGAGGTCCACTCGAAGAACCATGGTTATAGGTAAGTAACCTTTCTCTTTCAAAGCCCCAAGAATTTGAGACTAGCAAGATATCATCCCCCATCCCCTCAGGCTTTCCTGTTTCCTGTGAGTTTAGCTGAAATTCATACAGAAACTGAGTGAGGAATGGATTTTCCCAGGAAAAGTATATTGCTACAAGTTATTTATGTTGTCATGCAAAGTATTTGAACATAGTTTGGACTTGAATGGGCAACTAAGGTTCACTGACCTTACAAATGACCTGCTCCTCATTTGTTAATATTCACCAATCCTGCACCTACATTTTTAGATTCTGCTGATATGTAAAGGCCTGGCTATAAGGACTGTCACTGTGAGTGGCTATATTTCCGGATTTACCTCTACACCACTGCAAAATACCATGTGTTGTCACTTTAGTTCCCAGCTAGAACCATTCAGACATACAATCAGATATACCACACATCATGGACAATGACACTTCTTTCTCACAGACTACAGTGGCAGGCCTCCACTTACTTAAAGCCAGCCACCAAATGTGGCAAGATTATTCATCAGCAACAAGCTTCACAAAAGATGCAAGCACAGGAACTAGACTGTGGTGCCAATTCCCTCTCCTCGTCTACACCAGAAACACTAATTCAGTACTCAATATCATCCACAATATTAGGAGTTCATATAGCCGTATGAAGAAACTGAGAAATTAGGGAACATGGGTTATGGACCTTTCTGGAAAATTCAGGCTTTTCTGTCAGTGCCTGGAAATAGCTGGCTGGAAGACAGATGGGAGCAGTTTTTCCCAAGAACAGAACAGAAGCATCACCTGCATTTTATCTTGTTTAAAGAAATAGTGAGACAGTAGTTTGCAACCTTTCTGAAGGTTGTCAGAAAAGGTTTTGCAATATACACAGACAAATTAAAGAAAGCTTTTTGATCTACTATGGCAAGTTGATGTAAAGAGCAGCAAAGAAATGTAATGATTTGTGAGCCGTTTTACACACTCTGCTGGAGGACATGGTTTCTCTTCAGCTGGATAGACAGCCGATCAGTCTAAAGAATGTTGTTCTGATGGCTGACCAAATTTGGAGCAATAGGACACATAAATATGTAAAGATTCTGGGATCCAACCAAATGGAGAGAACTCCAGAGTGCTGGGGATAGTCCAAAAGAGGCTAAGTTTCACTGATCTGCAGAGAGGCAGGAAAAGATGGGAGCAAAAGGCCCTCGCCTCTTCTTCCTCTTCACCTTTCTGTCTGGAGCAAATTGCCAAGTCTGCTGTAGCCAGCACCCTGGTGAAGTGCTTTGGATGTGGAGTTGTTGACCACCTGTGAAAAGCCCAAAGTTGGCTAAGGAAGGACACAAGAGATTATCTCAACCCAAGGTCAAGGTAATTAGACCACCCAGCCAAACCCAGATGGGCAGGAGTACAGTGGAGAAAATTCTGCAAACACAGAGTTTTACTTCACCAGTCCACCACCCAAAGGAGCCAGTGTTCAAAGGGTTAACAGCAAACCAGCTCTTCTCAGCAACAGGAGCCAAAACAGTTCATCTTCCTAGAGAGCTATGGCTCTGCCTGGCAGATACTGGAATTTTTTACCATCTCTTCCAATGTCACCAATCAAGGAAGCAGCTGGGGCTAAAATAGTTTCTGTGACACCAGCATTGGTGAAAAGAGCAGTGGCCATTAAGGTAGCAGACACATATTGCAACTTTCAAGTTGGGGATCAAGTTTCCATCGTTATGCCAGAAGAAGCTCAATGGGCCATGCAAAAAGAACAGTACTGTATATTTTTGAGAGTGTATTACAATGAAGCTTTCGGGAAGTTACTGCTAGAAGTTGTTTGTCCTCCAGCCCCCTGACGAGAGTGGCCAGCCGAGCAGAAGAGAACAGAGCTCTGGGCAATATTGGCAGGATAAGTGGGACCAGTGACATGGCAGGACGTGTGAGTGGATGGTCCAGTCTCAGGGGCAGTTGCATCGGTGGTAAATATCCCCATCTCTAATTACTGCCCTTAAAGATTATGGGGCAGACCTAATAACAACAGTATGGATCAGTCCTTTTTGAATGAAAGTCAAATTGCCCAGGACTTAAGATTCCCTGTGCAACTGTGTGATGGTGAGAGCCCAAAGACTCATTATGCCCCCATGGATATTGAATTTGAGTGATGGAATGGGGAGAAATGGACCCTAGTCCATTCTGGGCCTTCAGATCAAGCTTTTTTTTCTGGGCAAGGACCTGAGATGGCTACTCACAGCCAGGCAGCAGCTAGCCCAGAGGATCCCACCCTTCACCAGAAAGCAAGGGAGTAGTGGGTGCATAGACTCAGCAGTCTCACCACTGTTTTCCACCTTTTCAACGTCTAACTTAGGATGTTTCCGGATCTATGAATCCTCCAACAAATTCAGGGAACAGGTTTATTCTGACAGCTCAAAATGTAGCCAGAGGCATCATGAATTTTACTAGCTGTGTGGGTTGCCCCAGGTCTTTATTTCAGATAGAGGTGTCCAAATTGATAACCAAGGTTTTGTGAGATTGCTCAGCTGGAAAAGAGACCTACTGTGGCTCATCAACAGGGACTTGTGGACTGTTCCCAGCAAACCTTGCAAAAAATTATCAAGGCTTATGTGTTGGAACATTCTAGAGACTGAGATGCGATTGGGCTTTGCTCCATCTCCTTTCCTGTATCTTGCGATGCTCTCCAAGAAGGTCTTTCTGGGTATAGTCCAAATGGGCTGGTGTTTGGGCACGATTTGCAAGATCCTTTGAGTCTCCTCAAGGAAGACTGGTAGAGGAAGTTTGCTAAAAGTCCCATTCCGATTGCTGAATTTGTGAGGCTTTAAAATGTTCATGAAGTAGCCAGAGAGACCCTGGAAAAGACTCAGAGTAAGCAAAAAGATTACCATGATGCCAGGATAAAGCATTTTGATTTTAATGTGGGAGATCAAGTGCTGGTGTTAAGCCCCATTAAATGTAGCAAGCTTCAGATCATGTGGAAAGGTACTTTTGTGGTGAAACAGAGGCTTAGTGCTGTGAATTACCTGACTGAAAGGACTAGAACTGAATTTAAACCTAAAATGTATCATGCCAACAGTTTATAATAATATGTGACTGGAAATATAGTCCTAAAATGTGCAGTCAGAAAAAATCCAAAGGAGGAAACTGTAGATGTGTTACAGTAGTAGAATTTCAGGAGGCTGGAGGGGTAGTAGAATTCTTTTTGTCTCTTGAGATGACCAGTTTTGAACAAGAAAGACTCCACTAGCTACCAACCCTTGTTCTCAGATTTGTTGTTTAGTTGTTAAGTCATATCCGACTCTTTGTGACCCCATGGACCACAGCATGCCAGGCCCTCCTGTCTTCCACTACCTCCCGGAGTTTGGTCAAATTCATGTTGGTCGCTTCAATGACACTGTCCAACCAGATTAGGCAGGTAGAATCTCCCTATCTTAGCACAGTATTTGTGCAGGGGACTGTTAATTCATTCCTCCCCTTGTTCTACAGTACTTAAATGCATGTAGAGACTATTGAAAGGGAAGTCAAACTAACGGTGTTGGATGTAATCAAACCTTCATACATTCCTTGGGCTTCTCCTGTTGTTGTAGTCCTTAAACATGATGCCTTTGGTTATGTTCTTGATGAAGTGAGGTGTTTGGTGGACTATTGAATCAAGTGACCCAGCCTGATCTTTACTCTATGCCTAGGATGGACCACCTGATAGAAACTTTGGGTAAAGCTTTGAGATCACCAAGTGATACTGGCAAGTGTCCCTTGATAAAGATGCTTCTGCAAAGTCAGGTTTTATTACCCATATGGGTTGCACCACTTCACTGTGTTCCTGTTTGGCGTACAGAATTATCTGGCTACATTCCAGAGGCTGATGAATAGCTTATTGGCTGGTCTGCTATTTACATGCGTTTTATATTGATGATTTGGCAATTTTTAGCCAGGACTTTGAATATAATTTACATCACTTAGAAATCATGTTTCAGTGCCTGTAGCACACTAAGTGTTAAAGCCTAAAAATGTCGGCGGGAGAAGACAAAGTTGTATTTTTTATTTGTATTTTTAGTTTGGACAAATCCAACCCCAGAAGCCAAAGTGCATTGTGCTAAAGAATGGTTTGTGAATAAAAAGCAAGTTGCGTCCATTTTAGGACTGGCTGAATACTAATGAAAGTGTATACCACACTTATTTACCATCACAAGTTCTTTAACTTGTGTAAGACTTACATAAGAAATGCTTGTCAGTAAATGTTCAATGGACAGAGACTTGCCAATGGGCCTTTGATACCTTAAAGACTAAGCTTTGATCAGTCTTTTGTCCTGCAAACAGAGGCTTCTGAATTGAGCCTAGGCACAGTGTTGCTGAAAAAGGGTTCAATGGAAACTTTCACTCTGTTTCTTTCATTAGCAGGAAGCTCCTCTGCAGAGAGAGAAATCACCATAAAGGAGTATTTGACTGTTTCTTGGACTATGGCAAAGTTGAGGCCTTATTTGTCGGGATGTTCTTGCTGCAGACTGAGCACATTGTTTGACTTAGTCACATGCATAATCACAGCCAATGTTTGCTATGATGAAGTCTAGGACTCCAGGATTTCAACTATGAGGTTCAACATATTAAGGGCCACGAAAATCTTGTGGCAGATGGGTTGTCCAGAATGCATTCTCAAGAAGAATGACAAATGGGGTGTGGTAGGTGGTGACTCTGTTCTTGAATTGTTACGGGATGAATGTATTTTGTATGCTCACTTTTCCGATTTTCTATACCATGAATAATTTGCTTTGAACATTATTTTCACAAGCTCCATGCTACTATGTTTTCTTAAATTTGCCTCAGCTTACTTAGAGTAGCTAGCCTGCGTGCTCAGATAGAATAGGAAATAACATGGGGAATATGTGTTTTAGAAGTAGTTTAAATAAATTTATTAGCTTTAGGAATTGGTGTTAAGTTTTAGTCTGATGAGTACTTTTACATGCATTCTAAATGCAGTTTATCCTTTTATATGCCATAACCACAGTAGTTTCATGCTTATTTGCTTGCTTTAGCTGTTGCTCAGGCTGAATGACCTTGTATCAACAGCTCAGGAAGGAGAGGTATGTGAAGAAACTGGAGAACATAGGTTATAGATCTTTCTGGAAAAGTCTGGCTTTTCTGTCAGTGCCTGGAAACAGTTGGCTGGGAGACAGGTGGGAGCAGTTTCTGCCAGTAATGGAATGGGAGTACCACCTGTAGTTTATCTTTTGAGGGAGGACTTTAAAGCCAAGTCAGCATGTTTCCTGGTAGTGGGCTAATTGGAAAATGACTTCAGCTGTGTGAAGGGAGAGGAGCAGAAAATGCTTTTGTCTTTGTGAGCATTCGAGGGAACTTAAAAGTTCATTTGTCAGACCATCTCAAAACACCCAGAATGTAGTATTTAAGGTATGTAAAGGGATTCAGAAGTTACTTACTGCACTTACCCTATCTTTAAGGAAACATTATGCTCAATTGTTGTCCTGTGATGCTGTGTGGGGAGGGATGCACTCTGTGCATGCTTCAAGACTATACTGATGTTATGCTAGTGTGCAAGTATTAGGTAGCTTAATTCTAAGTGTTCTTATTTTCTGGTGTGTTTCTTTGTATTGCTTCTGCCTTAAACTCTAAAAATTTATGTGCATCAAATGTTTTGGATGCTTTTTGAAACCTTTTGAAACTCCTTGCCTTTTTGTCTTTTTTACTGTTTTTAACAACATATAAAATTCTCTGTGCAATTGTTAGCATCTTTTGGCTTGAGGGTTTATGGTACTTAAAACCAGGTATTGCCTTGACTGGCTTTTTTCTGAATGTGGTGGCAGTTCTACTTTGCTGGTTTGGTATAATACTCAGAAGCACTTAAGCGTGGGGGTTTTGGACCTCTCTGAAAGCAATGCTTAGTCAGGTCAGACTAGAGTGTTGGGAGATAATCTGGATCAGGCAGGTTTCCACATTTAACAGTCCTGCGCTTACACACTCCAGGATCAACAGGGTAATGTGTTTAAATTGTTAGTGCAGGACTCCCTGAATCTGGTGGCCCATCACAATCTGCTTCTTCAATGTGACATATATACTGTACATCACATTATATATGTGCCATCATCTACCTGTAATGCTCCACTGCATTCTATAGGACCAAAAGGTCAGTCAAAAGAAGAAATGGGTAATATATTTGTTGCCAAAAAAGCAATGTTAATAACCTACTGGTAGAACACTTCTGTCCACCCAGACACACTCTGACCTCAAGGTGATCATCCTTCAACAAAAATAGCTTCAAAGACAAATTCCAATAGTAAAGTTTTGAAGAATTCATCAATAGTTATCTCCCATGGTTTGAATAGGGACAAAGTCCCGCCCCGGCCCCGTTATTTTGCTTGCCAATGCTGATTTTTCTAAATTGCCATCCACTTTTTGTTTATTTCATGACAGAAGTTGATAAACTGCATAATCTACTAGCTTAATTAATCAAAATCTATGCATTTTATTGCTGAGTTGCCTTAAGCACTCTTTTCAGTGGAAAAGTGCGAGATAAATTTAGTAAATGAGTAAATAAACTGAGGCAGTATCTCTGAAAAGTAAGCGAGGAGAACCCACAGAAGCAAAGCAGTATAAAAAGCTACAACGAAGTATGCATTTTATTCATATATACTGCAACGGTGGCAAAAGAATGAACAAATATGAACTTCGAAACCAAGAGCCAGCTTCTGAAACATTGGCAACTATTGAGAAGGAATCACTGTGCTGCAGGCACTCAAGTTAATTACACAATGTACTCTGTTGTGGCTTGTCAAACGCTGTTTAACATTATGGCCAATAGCTACAACGGTAAAAGATAACCCAAGGAAGAGAAAGACCAGAGAGTAACGTGAACCTTTCATAGATGGGACTCCTCTTTCAGGGATACATATCTTTCAATAGTATAGCTGGTTTCAAAGAATGCACCAGCCCCTTTTCAAACTGGTAAACCTACATATCTCCTCAAAAGAGATCAGAAAAACATGGTTGTAACTGTCACTGTGTATTACTCCAACTTGTTTCCTGAAATCTCAGATAAATGCTGAATATAAATCTGGATGCCATTTCAGCAAATGCATGATTCCATCTTCATATTTATCAAGCATGGAAGTAGGAAGACTTTATGTGAGACTAATGCATGGGTTGGAGGCAGGTGCTTTTCCTTCTCTTACATCTCCCTGTTGTTTTTGACATACCACCACATTTTCCTTTTGAAAGTACCCTCCTACCTGCTGATTGAGTGATATTTCTTCTGGGAGTGTTCTCCTAAACTCTACATTAACATTAGGGAGAGGAGATGCCCCCCCCTTTCCTTCCCTGGTTATGCTGAAAGTGGTCCTAAAAGCCTGCTCAGGGAGAGACCATTAAGTATTATTTACCATTTCACTCCATCTACATTAAATCTTATTTAGTCTACAAGTTGTTAAATATTTGGAATGGAATGGGAAAGTGGGTAGCATTCTCCCTGTTTTGCATCCTCTTTGTTTATCTCTATTTACAAGTAGGAGTGACTGGCTCCACTGTTGATGCATTTTAAACTGCAGAAAAGACTAATAAAACAATAATGGGAAGGGGTGGCATTTCAGATTTCTCCTCTATGTACTTTTCCCCTGACATTATAATGTTTCCGATCATATGGATTTTTCATTTTCAAAGTGTATAGCTCTTCTAAAATGCTCTTACCTAATAAATGAATTAGTACAGAAAAGTGGGGAAGCTGCACATGACATCATAATGTATTTGCCACATATAACTACAAACCAAAGGAAATAACCTGCAATGGTTGCATTCGAAAAAGCAGACTATAACTGATGTAATGGCAGTTAAAGGACATGTAACATTAGTTCAAAAATCCTCATTAACTACTGAAAAGATAACTTTAAAGAAATATTAGGAAAAAGACAAGACTGCCATTTTGAGCGGGTTCTTCATTTGCAGTTTGGACCCAGTTTCAATACTTACAAAGGTGAGTAGCTAAATCACTGAGCAGCTTTCTGTGGGAATGAATTATGTTAGATCCATTTCTTAGGTACTTTGGGCAACACAGCATATTTTTTTCATGAAATACTAATCTCCAAAACACCTTTGTGTTCTTCTTAACAGCCTTGTCCAGTCTTACAATATTTTAATAATACAGTGGTGCCTCACATAGCGAGGTTAATCCATTCCGGATTAACCCTTGCTATGTGAAAACATCGCTGAACGGATCAAGAAAACCCAAACTATTCCAAATGGGCCGAAAACTCACCGTTCAGCGATGTTTTCCTATGGCCGGCAGCCATTTTTGCGCCCTCCCCTCGCTTACCGAGGGCGCGAAAACGCTGCGCACGGCCATTTCGGGGCTTCCGGTGGCCATTTTGGAGCCGCCGAACAGCTGATCCGCGGGTCACAAAGCGAAGGTCGGTAAGCGAAACGCTTACCAACCTTCGCTATGCGAGTTTCGCCCATTGGGGCCATCGCTTTGCGATCGCAGTTGCGATCGAAAAAACCCCCTCGCTATGCGGATTCGTCATTCTACAGTGCGCTTGTTAAGCAAGGCACCACTGTAGTTGCAAAACTGCCCTAGAGGTTGGCACATATATGTTGGCAACGACATGGACTGTCAAGGAAAATTACAGGCTTGAGCAGAATGGAGTGTATTAATGAGAATCCATAATGATCAGGAGTGTTGAAGCTGAGTCAGGATGACTCAGCAGAGCTGATGCAACTTATGGATGATGCAACTAGGGATGATGCAATGTGTGACCTGATTGGTCCTGTATATGTATATATGTATGAATTGTACAGTCAGTTGTATCTTCTTCCTGCTTGAAGATCACTTCTACATGTTATGCTGCCAGACTGATGTAAATACTGCTGTAAATACACGTTGCTGAAGAAAATGCTGCTGGACTGTGTGTGAGTTATTTCTGGACTGCGAATCACTCTGCTAAAACTGTGATTTGCGTTAAGAAACGCTGACATGGACACTGACCAATAAATACTCATCATTGCTTGGTTCAAAATGAATTCTCTTAAAAGCCAGCAAAATTTCTCATTCTGCCTCTGCAAATGCATATTTTGCCCCATTCAGAAAGATGTAAAGAATTTTCAAAGGCAGTGACATCATTATTAGCCCCTTCTGCCTCTCTAAGATGTTCTGATTATAAGTCACACAGGAAAAGGTTTTCTGTAGCTCTTAACTATTCAAATATTATTTCTGGATTTCCAGAAATTGGGAGTTTCAAGGCTAATTCTTTAAACCTTATTTTTATTGACTTGAACATTGCCAATACTAGTTTTTCCCTTTCCTTTTCCTGATTTGAGGCACTTGTAATGAGCAACTGGTGTGATGTCAGCCACAGTCAAAACATTGAGGAAGTGATTAGAGGTAGTCTTAAATAATCTTTCATCCTAGACAAACATCTGTCAGTTGCCTCCTGCCCACATTCCATGCCTTGTTTATAAAGGATGCACATGCCAAGGATTGTGTAAACACACACAAACCACACATTCCACTTCCTTGCTTTTATGTACACTTTTGTTTACTTGCCAAATAGTAAGGACATTGATGCAAATATGGCACCAACCATAGCCAGGATGGATTTTGGTTTTGGATCTATAGTCTACCATGCCACTTAAGATATTATACCACCCATATAATCAACATCATCATTTTGGAAGTGTAGAGTTGGAAGGGACCCTATTTATCATTGAGTCCAGCCCCTGTCAGAGAGGAACTGTGGGAAATCGAGCTCCCAATCTCTGGCTCTGCAGCCAGATACCTAAACCACTGAGCTATCCAGCAGTTCTATTTCCAATTACAATGTATGAATGTGAAAACAAAACAATGAAGAAAACAGACAAAGAGGGAAAATTGACTTGAAGTGTGGAGTGGGAGGACAGTTTTAAAGATTCTATTGACTGCCAGGAAAACAAATGTTAGTTCTAGATCAAATTAAGCCTGAACATTCACTGGCCACTAAAAAGAACTGAATTGAAGCTACAGTATTGTCCTTTGCATATATCAGGAGAAGGCAAGACTCACTAGAAAAGAAATAATGCTAGGAAAAGCTGAAGGCATTGGAAAAGAAGACCAACATCAAACAGATTGACTCAATAAACTCTGTAAGATCTGAGCAGAACTGTTAATAAGGACCTTTTGGAGATCATTATTTCATGGGATCACCATAACTGGATAAGATGTCCTTATTACATCATCTTAGATAAAGGTTCCCCTTGACAATTTTTGTCCAGTCGTGTTCGACTGTAGGGGGCGTTGCCCGTCCCTGTTTCCAAGCCATAGAGCCAGCGTTTTGTCCAAAGACAATATTCCATGGTCACATGGCCAGTGCGACTTAGACATGGAACGCTGTTACCTTCCCACCGAGGTGGTCCCTATTAATCTACTTGCATTTGCATGCTTTCAAACCGCTAGGTTGGCGGGAGCTGGGACAAGTGACGGGCGCTCACTCCGTCGCGTGGATTCGATATTATGACTGCTTGGTCTTCTGACCCTGCAGCACAGGCTTCTGCGGTTTAGCCCACAGCGCCACCATGTCCCTTTACATCATCTTACTTGCTTGTAATTTTCTGTGGGGCACTCAAAATGCTAGATTTTTCAATGGTCTATCTATTCCAACTCAAGAAAGCTATCTTTTGGACTATAATACTCAGAACATACCCTCAGCACCATGGCCACTTTGCCAGGAAGTTTTTTTGGCTACGTTTCCTGGCAAAGCTGTGCTCTACTTAAGATCAAGACATCTACTTGGTTTTTTTTTTAATTTTATTAACAAACTAAACTAAGAAAATCATATAACATCAAACAACTACTAAACATTGTGCTCTCCATCACCGGGACCAGTTGGGAGATGCAACCTTTTACCTCCATGGGTCTCCCTTCCCCTTCCAAAATTGTAATGACTGTTGCGAGGATGTTTTCCCCCTCCCCTTTATAAATATAAAATTGATAAATTCTCTCCATATATCTGTAAATTCCTCCTTACTTAACACTCCCTTCTTAACTTTAAAATTACATGTTAATCATTAATAGCTATATCCAAAACTTTTCGATGCAGATCATTTAACTGGAAATTATACATCCTTTTCCAGTTTGTTGTTATAATCAAACTCACCACTGTTAACAAGTTGGAGACCAATTCTTTAGTTGTCCAGTTACATTCCTCCTTTTCATATATTGATAAATATATTTTAGGCCATACCGCTTAACTTAATTTACTAATTTCATTTATTTCTTTGAAAACCAATTCTACCATACTGTAGTCTCATAATCCTACCACACATGAAAATACGCATATTTCTCCCTTGAATTGCAGAGGTCTGCACAGCACGGTTTTTGTTGCACGTGGATTTTTTTCAGTAAATAAATAAATACGATATTTAAATAAATACATATTCAAGAAATACTGTGCCCTTAGCCACACAGAACTCATGAGTTCAAGACTGAATGGGTCAAAGTGGTCTAGTGAGCCCCAAACAAAACATCTCTAATGAAGCCTTTAAATCAGAGTGTCATAGACATCTTTAAGGTTACATGTTACTGTATGGAAAAGATTGTCAGCACTATGGAAGGGAACCTTGGTAGACAGAACTGTTCAGTAGATGTGTATTAATCAACTGTTTATGCTTTGCAGTTGTGGGGGGGCATAAGACTTATACATGAATTTTCAACTACACAGCTTTTAACCCCAGCATTGTTGAAGGGGAAACTGTACCTACTTTTTGGCACTCTCTCCAGCACATATGTCTTAGAATAACTGGCATTTATTTGATTTAATTTCACTGGCATTAAGTACCAGCTCCAAACCAGCTTACAAAGTTTTTCTTTTGTCCTTGTTGCTGTTATTGTCATGTGCCTTTAACTTACGGCAAACCCATGAATGAGCAATCTCCAAAATGTCCTGTCCTCAGCTGCCATTGCTCCGTTCTTGTACACTCAAGACTGTGGCTTTCTTTAGGGAGTGAGTCTGTCTTGTATTTGGTCCTCCTATTTTCTTGCTGCCTTACACCTTTCCCAGCGTTGTTTTTTCCCCAGAGAATCTTGTCTTTTCATAATGTCCCCAAAATAGGTCAGTCTCAGTTTCAAAATTTTTGTCTCTAGAGATGGTTCTGGCTTGGTTTGATCTAGGACCCACTTGATCACCTGGCAGTCCAGGGTATCCGCGAAGCTCTCCTCCAGCAACACAATTCAAATGAATCACTTTTTCCTGTCAGCTTTGTTTACCATTCACTCATATACATGGTGATCGAAAATACAAGTGTGTGGATGACCCTACTGACATAGATTTCAATATTCTAATATTCCATACATTTTTCCCAGACACAGCTGCTTATTTCTTCCCTAGATCAGATTCCCATAATGTTTAAAATAAATCCTCATGATCTTTTGCTTCCAATAATATAAATATTACTTACTGTTCTTTTAATTACTTTATTTTCACCTGCATTTTCCTTTTGTAACAAGATGTCTTCACATTGAGGAAATTACGGAGGAGAGGTGAAATGCTAGACAATTGGAGGGGGGCTAACATTATCAGTCTTCAAAAAGGAGTAACCAGGGAACTGCAGACCAGTCAGCCTGACATCAATTTGAGGGGAAAATTCTGGAGCAGATTATAAAGCATTCACCTTGAAAACAATGCAGCAATAGTTGGATGCCAGCATGGATTTGTCAAGAACAAATCTTGCCAGACTAATCTGATCTGTTTTTTGATCAGGTAACCTCCCTGGTAGACGGAATGCTGTAGGTGTACTATATCTTGACTTCAGCAAATCCTTTGACAAAGTGCCCTATGATATTCAGATTATCAAGTTAACCAGGTGTGGGTTGAATGGAACAACTGTCAAGTGAATATACAGCTAGTTAAAGAATCATACTCAGAGGTGCTTATCAATGGTTGCTTCTCAAACTGAGAGGAGGTAGTGGAGGTAACAAGTGGGGCACCACAAGGTTCAGTCCTGGGCCTGGTAATCTTCAACATTTTTATTAATGACTCTGATGAGAGAGTGCAGGGAATAATCAGATTTGCAGATGACACAAAATTGGCTGGAATAGTTAATATTTTGGAAAACAGAAACAAGATTCAAAAATATTTTAACAGGCTTGAGCATGGGGCTGAGAACAAAAGAATGATTTTAGGGGAGGTAAGCACGAAGTTCTACACCTGGGAAAAAAACCCCAAATGCAGTTACAAGATGGGGAATACTTGGCTCAGTATTACTACGAGTGAGGAGGACCTTGGAAATGTAAATCAGAAGCTGAATACAGTACAAGCCAACAGTGCAATGTGGCTGCAAAAAAAGGCAGATGCAATTTCAGGATGCATTAACAGAAGTAGAGTCTCAAAATCCCATGAGATACTAGTCCCCCTCTATTCAGCACTGGTTGGGCCTCATCCTAGAGTACTGTGTCCAGTTCTGGACACCACAATTTCAGAAGGATATCAACAAACTGGATTAAGATCAGAGCCTGGAAACCATGCCCTATGAAGAAACACTGAAAGAACTGGGCATGTTTAGCCTTGAGAAAAGAAGACAGGGAAAATAGGAAAGCACTTATCAAATATCTGAAAGATAGTCATACAAAGGAGGGGCAAGATCTGTTCTCAGTTATCTCAAAGTACAGGACACATAACAATGGACCCAAGCTACTGCAAGACAGATTTAGTCTGAATATCAGGAAAAATGTATTAATTGATAGAGCAGTACAACAATAGAACCAATTACCTTGGGAGGTGGTGAGCACTTCAGTGCTAGAGGCATTCAAGAGAAAACTGGACAACCATTTGTCAGATCTGCTTTCATTTGTATTTCTGCATTGAGCAGGGGGTTAGACTCGATGGCCTTATAGGCCCCTTCCAACTCAATTATTCTATGCTTCTATGATTCAAATTTTGTAAATTCCCTATACAGTGGTGCCTCGCTAGACGATGATAATACGTTCCACTGAAATCGCTGTTTAGCGAAATCGTCTAGTGAAAAGCATTTCCCCATTGGAATGCATTAAAACCTGTTTAATGCGTTCCAATGGGGAAGAATCGTCGTTGTCTAGCGAAGATTGGCCATAGGAAAGCCGTTTTGCGAACCGCAGATCAGCTGTTTAAATAGCTGTCTTGCGAAGCTTAGGTCCTGAAAACACCCGTTTTGCGAGCATGGAGGGAGCTGTCAAAATCGTTGGTTTGCGAAGCAGGGACCAAACATTGTCCAGCGAAATTCCCCCACAGGAATCACTGTTTTGCGAATCGTTATAGCGATTGCAAAAGTCAATGTCTAGTGAAAAACTGTCATGCAGGGTAACTGTCTAATGAGGCACCACCGTATAAACTATTTCTTTTTAACCAATCCTTTCTCCAGTGCTCTAACTGAATAATATTATACCAAGATAGTTTATACATTCCTATCACTTATTTTATTTGCTTTTTATTCCTCATTTTTTCTAAGCAATCTTTTATTTTAATAACTTATCTCTTTCTTAATAAATTAAAATTTCTCCTTTCAAATTTTCTGGGAATCTGTCTAATTCTACCATCAGGATTCCAATGTAAGTCTTATATTTCTATATTCAGCCAAACTAGTTTATTAGATTGAGTTATAATATCTAGTATATTTCCTAATTGACTAGAGATATGTTATAACTTTAAATTAGGAAGTCCCAGCCCTCCAGCTATTTGATATTTACACCATTTCTTCTTACTAATCCTTGACTTTTTATCTCCATTATAAAACTTATTATTTATACTTTGCCAGCCTTTTAATTCTTTTTTTCACTTATCTTTATTGGTAACATTATAGAAAGTTTATCTTAGGTAGAATCTCACCTAGAGCAATTCTGCCAAATCATGAAAATTTTCTTAAATCATCTAACATTTTTAATACCTTGTTTCAATATTTTAAAATTATCCTTTCAATCTTTTTAATTTAACTGGAATGTTTACCACTAAATATTTCATAGATTTCAAATATTAACATCCATTTCTTTCATAAGTTTTATTTTTCCTCATTACAGTTAAACACCAACATATCTTTTTATACCAATTTATAACTCTATTATCTCTCCAAATTCTTTTAAATGTTGTATTAGCCTCTCCACAGCATTTATTGGGTTTTCTTTTGTTAATAAAATAATTTGTGCAAATAACCTAATTTTAACTCATATCTTTAGTACTAATACCTAAAATTTCTTGATGCTTTCCAATATTACTTCTATGACTAAACCAAACAATACTAAGGAAAGGGGACATCCTTGTCTAGTGCCACAGCCTAAAGATATCTCTGTCCTGTTATTCCATCACCTACATAATGGACCATCTCTTCCCACTTGAGTCTGTTTTCTTGTTATACCTGCTCCAGAAAGGCTATCCTCTGTGTTAGTTCAAAACTAAGTTGCTGCTAACTGGCAATGTATGAGAGACACTTTTTAAAATGGCCTGCTTCGGCTGTGAATGTTATTTTTTTATGGAAACCCGTAATGGCAAACTCTGATAGCTTTCTCCCATCTTGCTATGATCTTTATATCCCAAAGATATAATTTCCATTTAACAAAACCCATATTTTATATTCTGTCTTATACACTAATAGTCTTAGTTTTAAATTTGTAATTACAATTTTCTGAAGTTTCTGTTCACTTATTCAGGGTTTTCTTAACAAAAAAAGTGCAGTATGAATAATTTAAAAAAATTAAGATGCATTCTGAAAACAAGGCCATAACAAAACCTTACTCTATGTTTTGCAGTTGTAAAACCTTTCAAAAAAATTGGTGAGAGTGTGAACTGGTTTTCCCTCAGCTTAGTCCTTGAACGAGAGTGATACATCTGACCATAACATGTTTATAGATATTTATGTGACCAATGAAAATGGATTCTAAAGCTTGCCCGAAGACCTGCCCACTAGGCTGGGGAGAATCCAAAGTTGGGAATGATATTCCTTGAAATTTTACCCATTCTCACGGCTCTGGCAGTGTCCATCCATATTATTTTGTATACGTTAAATGGAGTCCAGAAAATAATGCTGTAATGAAAAGGGCTAGTGTTTGTGTTTCAGATCTACTTTCAGTTTATGCTAGGCACCAGTATGAACAGAAAAAGTGCAAGAATTCCTACTTATGAACTTTATTTAATATGGTCAACAACTCATGGCAACTGAGAGCAGGAGACTCAGAATCCTTTGTGACTTTATGTAATTCAATGATCTAATAGTCCAAAGCTGGTATGGTAGAATTAAAGGTCAGATATTAAAAAACTGGATACCATTCTCTGAACCAAATGCCATTTCAAGGCCTGTGTACCTATTGAAACCATTCTAAGTCAAAACACTCTCTTGAATACAAAATCATTATTTCCAAACTTGAGTGAAATGCTAAGTCAAAATGATTCAATATTATGATCAGTGCACAAAACTATCACATGTAGCCTTCTTGCTCGGCATATCCTGTTTTAAACAAACCAAAGCAATAGATTTTTCTTGACAAAGTGGATTGTGAAGTCCAGCCTGTGAATACACACCTCAAGCAGTGTAGCTTATTATAGACCTTTATGCCTGTAAATGTGATTTTCCTTTCTTTATATACTACACTTTCAAGCATTCCCTACATCACAGTCTGCTCTCTTTTAAATATGAAACACTTAATTTTCATCCCACTCAGAGGAGCAACTGAAAGCAAGAAACAGGTAGTTTCCCTTTGTATTAGGGATATTCTGCCTTTTGTCTTATCCATAGCTGTGTTGTTAAACACAGATGCATTTAAGGTGCTATTTTAATACTTGATAGACAGAATTTCATGTTACAGTATATTGCTGATTTCTTGGAAAAGATACAAAGAAGCAGACAAATGAGTATCACCATCAGGGTACTGATTTGCAGATCTAATTGTAGGGATGCAAAGCTATCTCCTGTGTTTAGGGGCATCTTCTTAGTGGCTGTGATTGCACTGCTTGCATCGCACTTGTTTTCTCAGAATGTGTTGCCTTAACATTCCTGGATATGGTGCACTGTGGGTTAAAAGAAAAGAAAACATGGATACTGATGTGTTCTCCGTTTTTGTCACCAACAGTGAAGGCTCCAGAATTTCCCTCATCATGTTTCATGGTGGCAGTAGAGCTGACCAACTGTACTGATATTGTCTTGGAAATACACAGCCAGACGTCAGCAGTATTGCAGCCTTAGAGTCAAAAGCATGCTGAACCAGACTCACTCAGTAGAGACTCTCATCATCAGTGGAATCACAGGTGATGCTAGCAAGTATTACAAATGAAATCTTCTTGCCTGTCTGTAGTGTACTGTTTGTGGGCAGGCATCATGACCAAGGCAGAATATTGCACAGCACCATGTATTATCCAAAATGGAGCTTTACTGTTTGCAACACCAAATTACTTTTTGGACTCCCACTCTGGAAACCAACTCGCAGAACAGTTTCCAGCTGCCAACACAAGGCCAGTGTGTCGAACAGCCATAGGATAAAAAGATGCAGGGAAAGTAGTATTATTATTCTCAGCACTTTAAAATTACTACTAATACATGGTCATTACTCTCATCATAACTCTTTCCAGTTACATACTAGGTTTCAAGTGTCCAAGGTGCTTTACAACATTATCTTAGCAATGGTTGTAAGGTATTATCTCCATATTGCACTTTAGGAGATATGGCTGAAATAATAACAGATCTACGAAGGCATCCTAGTGAACTCAAAGGTAGGGTGTCATTAGAATTGAAGACTAGGCACCACACTACCATATTAGTTTAGTATACAGCAGTCAAGGAATATCACTATAGAGGCCAACTAAAAGACCACAAAAAAAGTTTGGGAGATTATGAAAACATTTACCACCTCTCTCACCACTCCACAAGAACCAAACAAAACCAAGAATGGAAGACACATAATTTTCCTAATTTTCAGAAGATATTGGGTAGGTAATAAGTGAACAAGTATAGCAGTTGGTCTGTGAATGAAGAAGTGTACTGATCCAAAGGGCAGACTGGATGTTTTAGGTAATCCAGACTCTGATACAGTGAAGGCAGTCCAAACCATTTGATATCCCCTTGAAGTTGAGCTCTTTTTCTATCAGGTATCTCCTTATTTGGTTGTATGTGGACATGATGTACTTTAAAAATTAATACATGATTGCTGTTCTGCATTAAGGGCTACCAGCCCTCTGTATTAAAGGGGTACAAGGCAGCACACCACAGTCAGGACCAACAGCGAGAATAAAATCCAAATTTTAAAAAAGGCCTGAAGACTGCTACTACTGTATTTATCAATTCAGTTACAGCAATGAGAAGGATGGAGGGTCACTTTTATTAAATTCCTAAAAGAAAACTTTTCAAGTTACGGCATTACCAAACCTTTTAGAATTCAATCGCCCAAAACTGCTTTTTTTTTTTAAAGCATTTAATCCAAAGGCTCAAATAACAAATTCAGTATCTTTTACTGACTCCCCTACCTCATCCTCATCTTCAAGGATCCTGAAAAGCTGAAAAGACAAATTCTCATGTAGTTCGTTGTATTTTTTAAAAGCAGCTTTCCAAAAAAAGCCAAAAATCATTTAGACCAACTTGATTTTGGTTTGTCGCAAGAAAATAATCAGATCGATCCTTTTCAGTTATTTAATCTGCAGTGATCAACAGAATATGGTAAGGCAGAAACGGCTAACAGAAAGAATAAAAACGAAAATCAAAATTTATCTCTCCTCCTCCCGAACATTTCCAATCTGAACGTCCTCAAATGCACGCCTCTAAAGTAGGCACTTACAAGACAATTATACAATTCATAAACTATGAAAGGCCGGCGGTGTTTTTCGTTAGGCGGAGAGAAGGCAGAAGAGGATCGCGCCTGCTTTTCCCTGCTACAGGTTTACCTTTTCCGGGTGTGTAACCTCACAAAGCAGAGAAGGGCCAAAGAGGACCCTTGTGCCGCCCTGTCACACACACCCCTTTCTCCCCAAATCTCTCCAGGGACAGGGGGAGCTCCGACCGCCGGCCACGTGGGCTTCGCAGCCCCTTCTGCTTTGGGGAAACCAGCTCCAGGCCATAGGAAAAGGAAGGAGCCGAACGGCGGGAGGGCAGGAGAAGAAGGGAGCGGGCTTCAGCTGCCTCTTGCCCAGCGATCTGGCTCTGCAAGGTCTCTGCCCACCCCTGTGGCCAGGCTGGTGATGGGCAGGATGACAGGCGGCTCTTGCTGCTGCTGCTGCTGCTGGGGCCGCATGGATTCCTCGTAGGTGGGTAAATACTTCACCTCTTCGTAGCTGGGCAGCTGCAAGAAGGCGGGCGAGACGAGGTGCAGAAGAGGCACGGCCGGCGGCGGCGGCTGCCCGCGGCTGCTCCGGTGGTCCAGCAGCGAGTCCTGCGAGGTGGCGGCCGTCACGTTGAGCGGGGTGCCGCCGCGGGCCGGCGAGTCCAGATCCCCTTCGTCTGCCTCCTCGTCGTCTTCCTCCTCCTCGTCCTCGTCGTCCTCTTCGCTCTGCTGCTGGCCCGGGCGCCTCCGGCTATGCCTCCGCGGGCTGGGGCAAATGATGCGCTGCAGAAAGTAGCCGATGGCGAAAAGGACCAGCAAGATGAACAGCCCGGAGAGCTTCCGCACGAACCAGCCCACGTTGTCCAGGAACGTGTGGAAGGGCAGCTTGCAGCATTTGACCTCCGTGTAGGTGACGTTGCCGTAGCTGCAGCAGCTCTCCCGCTCCTCGCACTTCAGCTCCCCGCAGTTGCCCTGGCATGGCTGCCAAAGCCAAGCGGCCCCCAGCACCGCCAGCAGCCCAGGGGGGAGGCTGGGCACCATCCTATCCCCCCCGCCCTCCGCCTCCTTGGCTAGCAGAGGGGAGGAGGGCGAGGACGGAGAGGCTCTCCGCGCGGGCTTTCCACCATTGCCCGGAGGAGACCCCCCCCTTTTCCCGCCAGCCCGTCTAACTTCCCTCAGGGCTCTTTGCAAAGTCGCAGCTTGAGGAGAGTTCAAGCTCTGGCGGGGGAACCTTTTTTGTTTTGTTTTATTTGCTTCCTTTGCAGCAGTGGAATAGACTTTCCCTCCCGTTCCAGGGTCAAAAAGCGGTCACGGAAAGCAGAGGGGTTTCTTCTTTACGCCACCAGCCCGGCGGCTCCCGGTTGCCCCTCAGAGGCAGAGGCGCCGGGCCCACAGCAGCTTGGAAAGGCGGGAGCCGCGCGCCTGGATGCTGCCGGCGAAAGGCGGGAAAACCTGGCAAGGTGGCGTGTATGGCGGCCAAGCGAAAGGCCAGCCGGCGAACGGGTTAATAGTCATGGATCCGACCAGCTCGCCTTTGTGCAGCACTTTATAATCTTTATTAATGTAACTGTCGTCCTCTCCTTTCGTCAAATGGAGAGGAGCAGGCACCCGCTCCCCCTCCCGCCGCGCTCCTTCCCTTTCTCCGGGTTGTCGAGTTCGTCTACTTAAGTGATTGGATTTCCTCATGACCGTTATTTAAATTTACTTGCTACTGGGATTCGCTTACCATATTTCTGGATTTATTTCTGATTAAAAATTGATGATAACCATTTGGCTGATCTTAACGGGCTTAATGCAGCTCCTCTTCCATTAGGGAGTTAGGAGACTCTGATCCCTTCCCCCCCCCTCAATTTCTCTCCCCCCCCCCCCGTTTGGGTTCCTGTCTTACTGTCCAGCAATAGTTTGTGGCTTCCTTTCGGCAAAACATGAGGGAGTCACAAGAACGTCCAGCATGGAGACATTTAATTCTTTTAACGTGGGTGAAAAGTGCCCTTTTGTAATACGTATCCTTATTTTCAGTAGTCTGGCTACTATCCTTAGTCTGCACAAGTAAACCCATTGACTTAATGGGATTTACATAGGTGTTCACTATTCATTCTGTAATTGATTTAATAAGTCTATGGTGACTGGAACTAGCGACAGGGTACTGACCGTTGTCATTAATGGTGGCACCTCCATCAAGATGTATGGTATTTAAATATCTCACTGTTTTTATTGTGCAAATATGACTCAGTTTTTTAAGCAGAAACTGAGGAGGAAGCAAAGGAGAGATCCCTGACCTAACTATGCTCGCAGTTTAAATTGCAAGCAATTTAAAGATGCTTGCAATTTAAATTGAGCCAGTGATGTCAGGGATGGCAACACATGAAAAGACTGGTAAGGGGTAGCAAAATAAGAGAATTAAAGGGCAGTGAAGAGGCCATGGAAATGAAGGTGAATAAAATTAAAGTTTAGCAGAGTTCAGGGAGAGGACTATGAGAGAGAATGTACAGAGAATGTGCAGGTTGATTAGAGATGTCCAGAGGAGGGTGACCAAAATGTTGAACAGGCTAGAGACCAAGTCTTCTGGGGCACCTGAGGAAGCTGAGTAATTTAGGCTGAAGGAAACACAATTTAGAGGCTTTTAAAATATTTGAAGGGCTATCATGGAAAATAAGAAGCTTGTTTCCGGCTTCTTCAGAGCAGGACCCACACCAATAGACTCAAGTTCATTCATTCATTCATTTACTCAATTTCTATACCACCCATCTGGCTACCGAGGCCACTCTGGGTGGTTCACAACAGAAAGTTTCAAGAAAAGTGACTAAACTTTACAAAACATTTAGGACTTCCTGACTATAAGAGCTGTTCAGCAGTAGAACATACCACCTTGGAATATGGTAGAGGTTTTTGATCATCTCTTGGGGATGCTTTAGCTGAGATTTCCTGCATTACATGGGGTAGGACTAGATGACCTCAGGTGCTTTCGAGGTCTGATTCTATGATTTCATGTAAAACAAGAGAAAAAGACAGTGCCAGGTGTTCTGGAAGGAAATATGAGGCAAAAAGAGCAGCTAGGAGATGTTTCAAAGACTGCTGGTTTTAAAGCTGGAAATGTGAGTTTTTGTTCATTTATTTATGCTTCACATTTATTGATGTAAACCACCCAGAATAGTGCATTGCAGTAATGGGGTGGTATACAAAATAAATAAATAAATACCCCACATTCCTATGATGATAATCGAATTCAAAGAAGATTCCAAATAAAAAAAAATAAAATGTAACAACAAGCAGTTTTAGGGTCATAGTATAGAATAGATACGAAGACAGGATGTGGAAAACTATGGTTGTAGGGGAAGGTCCAATTTCCCCTCCCCAAATTCGTGTGTATAGTGTGTATAACTGAATTTACCAGGCCTTGTAGTTATTTCTGAAAGAGGGTAAAGCAGGGTACAAATATAACAGGCATTAATCCCTGAAATATTCAGTATTCTGCACCAGTCTTTACAAGATCCCTGGAGTAGGTTAAAAGGTGCTTTGGGCAACAATGGAAAAGAAACAAGAACTTTGAAGGTAAGCTGATCCATGTAACAAAAATCAATGCACTTTGCCAATTGTACTGTATGTTGTATCACAAACCTCACAGCAAAATTGTAATAAGCACAAATTTGTAGCTGCTCCAGAAGACTTAAACAGAAAGATCTGCAGTGCTAAAGGAGAATCCTCAGTAAGGCACAAGTCTTCCTCCCTTTATTAGCAATGGTGATTCTCTGGATTTAATTTCAGTGATGCAATATGCTTGCTTCTCTTTTAAACTTATGATGAGCATCTAGATAATGAGCCCCATCTTGACAGGAGCTTTCAAGCCCCATACTTACTGTAAGTTGCTTTAAAACAAGAGGGCAAATCTTTTTCAGTCCAAGGACCATATTCAGTTTTTTAGAGGCAGCACTCCATGGGGCAAATCCAAAATCTGACTTAAGGCTCTTATTACAAGTAACTAAACCTTAGGACGAATTACAGTATTTTAAATTTGGGGGGAAAACTAAACAGAAGGTGGAAAAGCACTAAGTGATGATGAGGCTTAATTGTTTGGGGAACAGTAGAGGCCCAAACTAGGTTTTGCTCCAGGACCTGAGGCTTCCTAACCCTACTTTAGAGGGTCCTAACTCTATTCACCATCACAACTAATCTGAACAACTCTTCCTGCTAGTCAGAAAGCAATAGGTATTTTACATTTTTTTAAAATCCATCCTCCAAGGTGCTTAAGATGGTATAGAACAAGGGGTCTTGGTTTTTGTCTTCATATGAAAACCAGATACTGTACAGTACATGTAGGCTGAGGACTGGTGGCTTACTCGCTGAGCTTTGTAATTGAGAATATGTATCTTTCACTACAGATGGCGTGTATCTTTAGAGTGTTACAAAGTATAGCCAATCCAGCTATAAAGTCTTAGCCATTAAATGTGAGCATGCTGGTTAATTAGGACTGAAAAAAATAAGAAATACTTGACAAGATTCCTGAAACTAGCATACCAAATTTCCTTAAAAAGACATACACCTGAGTAACTTATAAGAGCAAGTCTGCATGTGCTTGTGTTAACCTTATGGTCTATTTGGTTCAGCCCAGTGGGTGGGGAAATCTTAGGAAGGGGCTGTGATCCAAGATTTCAGTTAAGAAAGAGCAGGATAACTGGAGAGGCAGTAGCTGTTTCCCCTGGAGAATAATAGGGCCCTTACCGCCTTGATTTAGGTTTTTAGAGACTGCATGTTTGGAGCCAATTACTTTGTGCTATGGATATCCTACCTCAGTTGATAAATATGTCTGGGAGTTTGTTCCCATTTGGCTTCAAAGAGACATTTGAATTCTTTGATTCTTCAAGCAACTCCTGCTTTGGTGCTGGTGAAAAGAACTTGGAGTTTTGTTGTTTCGTTAGACATATGCATACCCATTTTACTATAAATATATAGAACACCATAGAACCAGAGAGTGTTACAAAATGGCACCCAGTGTGATGTGGGATCTCCAGTAGAATTGCAAGCAAAACTTTGTTTTTGATATCTATATTGACTTGATGGCACGTTATTATTTTATATATGTACTGTATAATCATATGCCATCAAGTTAATTTTGACTTATGGAGACTCTTTTTCAGGGTTTTCCAGGTAGGAATACTCAGAAGAGTTTACTATTACCTTCTTCAGGAGGGTGTTCTGGGATTGTGCAGCTTGCCCAAGGCTACACAGGCTGATTCTTCTCCCAGTAGGCATAGTGGGGAAATCAAACGCCGAACCTCTGTTTCTCTAGCCAGATACCTAAGCGACAGACAGACAGACAGACAGACAGACAGATGATAGAGTGTTACAAAATTGGCTCTCAAATTGATGGGCTTGCAGTGTAATTGCAGATACAAAATTCCTGTAATGTTGAGGTTTGATATGCACAGAACACTATTGCTGACCAATATGAACTGTGGGGGTCAAAAGGGAGAAATTAAGAATGCTATAGAAAAATATGGTACTGTTACTAAAATGTAAGAGATAAGGGGGAAAGAAAGTTACCATGTGATTTCCAAATTCCCAGTGTGGTTTGTAGAATTGGGAGAGAATGCTAGACAAAAAGATTTCATGGACAATGAGAAGTAATTTGTATAGATGATGAAGTCAACATTTTTAACTGAGGTGACAGGAAAAACTATGATAATTTCCATGATAATTCTGAAGTAGAAGATATTTCAATAACAACCTCCACCCTAGCAAACTTTATAACCAACTAATTTGTATGGACTTTCTGACTCTTAAACCTGATGCGACTGGCATCAAAAATATTTTAGTAACCCCTGATAACACTAAATATACTCATGTTTATCCTACTAGAAACTAGATATCAAGAACAGTAGCAAACACTTTGTGGGAAATTTTTATAAGTCACTGTGGATCCCCTTGAAGAATTTATATGTGCTTCATATAAAGCTATGCAGTGAAGTAACTCATCAGGAGAATATGAGAGACAGGTTGCATTATGCCTATGATTTGGCCATCAAAGAAAGTGAAAAGCATCAGCAAGTCAACAAAAGGAGATAGGATACCAAAGTTGTGAGATCCAGCATTGAACCAGGAGACAGAGTCTTCATACATAATTTGAGCTGCAAGGGAATGCAGAAATTGTTGGACAGATGGGAACCAGTTGTGCACATTGTTTTGGATTAGATGGATCAAAGTCTTCCAGTATACAAAGTTCAAGCAGAAGATGATGAGAGTCCCATTTGAATGCTGCATAAATAAATGTTAAGACCATGTGGATTTATTTTTTCATTTGAGGAAGAGATGTATATAGAGTATATAGAGTATATAGAGAAGATAGTACTAGCCATAAAACAAGACAGAAAACTAAGAATACAATGATTCAAACAAGATGAAGAGCAACTATCACTGGAATTGTTACTGGGTCTCTCATCCAAATTGAACCCTTTGGCAAGGGAGTTCAATCCAGTTCTTACGTCTGAGGAAGATGACATCGCTTCAAATCCTCATAATGAGACTCAAAGGGATGTGTGGCCCACAGGGGTCTGCTGCAATTGGTCCCATCAGTATGGTAGTTTCTTCAGTAAATTCAAAAGAAAACAATGAGGTGCTGTGTAGATTTCAAAGAGTCAGAACCAAGTCAGACAAATTTAAAGATTATATTGTGAGGGGGTGAAAATCTTGGGAAGGTGCTATGATCCAAAATTTCAGTTCAGAAAGAGCTGGAGATGCAAGAGCTGCTGTTTCCCTGGAGGGCAATAAGGTCCTTATCATCTTGGTTTAGGGTTTTAAAGACTGTATACAGTATTTAGAACCAATTACTTTTTGTAGCCTACTCCTTAGTGTGTATAACTGCATGTATACTCAAACAGAGATCCCCATTCCCCATCCTACAACTGGAATCATTACAATTGAGCACCTCCTCAACCTCTTAAAAAGTACTGAAAGTTTTAGCTTGAAAACCCAAATCTGTTGTGCTTTGTTCTGTAAACACTGTCAGGAGATTGCATTCCTTTAATAGCGAGATTGTTGATGACTAAACTCTGGGCCTTCAGACTTCTGGGTCTTCAAGAATACAAACTTCTCATTATCAAGGGAAGAAAATCCTTTGAAGATGGACTGATTCTTTTGAAGTTCCTTCCCAACATGAGAAAGCCAACACTCTGAAATCATCTGGATGATAATAAAATTATAATGGTCCAATTTACTCAATATAATCACCAGTATTGCACCTCAGTATATGGACATGTTCAGAACAGAACTGTAAGGATGATAAAATAATTTACCTTCCAATTTTCAAATTAAAATACATTCTGATATAAAGTTGCCAATCTGGAAGTCATGGCTTTGTGACTCTGCAGGCATGAGGTGAAACTCAGCACAATCTTGACTACACACTTAAACACATTTTCTAGGAACTGAATCCACTGGCATTTAGTGGGATTTTCTTCAGAGTAATTATCAGTGGTTCAGGTTGTAAAAGCAAATGGAACTTGATCTGAATGGGTTGAAGTTGCTGGGCTGTGCTCAAGATGCTTACAGAATTAATAACCAACACATTTTATTATTTACATCTTGCTTTTCTTACACTCAAAGGTCAAAAAACTGAACACAGTGTGGAAACTGTTTATGCCCAATGATTTCCATGAGTTTCAACATTTCTAACTGAATTTTGGGTTGTAGCCAAAAGCTGCCTAACAGAGCAAAATATCAAAACAACACTGCTATTATTAATAAAAATCACATCATTAAAACATATAACAACTCAATATCATAAAATGGTAGAGGCACCAGATCAAAACCTAAACGTGCTAAGATTGCTTTCACAGTATCTAGCCAGCAATCTTAGCTGTGCAGATGTTACAGATAATCAAGCTTTCTTGGTTTTTGTTATCCTTGACAGAGCTGCACTTTCCCCAAACCCCAGGGAGTGCTTGACTTCATGCACTAGGAAGGAAGGTCTAGACTCATGCACAAAGTCTGAAGAGTTTCCAGGTTTATATCTGGCTCATATTACTATGCCAATAATGATTTTCCTGGTGGGATACATCAATATAACTGACTAATATATAAATGTTATGCATACTGTACCTTTTCTTGTTTTTGTTTGTTTTACACAAAGATCATCTTACATATTCTTCAAAAGCGTTGAAATTATGTCAGAATTATTATTTTGATATTTGTACTTGGTCTACAAGACCAAACTGTAACTTTGCTGAAGTCGTTCATTATGTTAGGGATTGCTTTAGCCAGGAGTGTATATTCCATTGAACTTCACTTATTTGGAATTCCCTGTGCCATTGCTTATCTAACATGGTAGCTGCTACTTTCAAACAAACTAGGGTGAATTTGTCTCCTATGCACATGGAATGCTAAGGCCAAAGCTACTCGTTTGTGCTGTGTTGCAGTGGAGCAAGGGCTCACAAGGTCATTGCACAAGGATTTGTTTGATTAACATGAATAATGATGCTATCTGCTACTTCTCTCCAGACTTCCCTGAAGAGGGACAGGGCAGAGTAGATTTTCACAGCAATAATGTATTGGCCAGAATCTAGTTAAATATTTGAGGGGGGGGACTGTCCACACTGGCATATAAATATGGTATATGGCTTGCTAAGAGCATGGTGTGGATTGGAAAAAAAAGACCACATCTGTTTGTGTTTCTACTTAGATTGAGCCATCCTCCCCCTTTAAGAGCTGTTGTGCAATTTTCTGGTCCAGCAGTAGGGCATGTCTTTTTTTTGGCACACAGGTGATCATGGGAAGTGCCTCCGTGCTGACTCTGAGCATCCCAGCCAGTGTCGCTGTCAGCAAGAGGTTCTCCTTCTGCACAGACATCTGCCTGCTGGAGACAGACACTGTGGATAATGTGTTCCATGTGGGTGAGAAGCTGAGTGAGTGCCAGTGACCTCAGTGGTGGCAGCACTGAGGGACCACCCTTTCTGCCCTTCTCCTGCATGTCTCACAGCTTTGCTCCCCACTCTCTGCCTTCTGGCTCCCCTCCTCCTTTCTCTTCCTTGGTTTTGTCTTTCCTCCCTTCTTTCCCAATTCCTCCTATCTTTTTTTATTTCCCCTCATGTACGTACGACCTCCTCTCATGGCAGTTCTGCTTGTTTCTACACTCTTTGCCTTCCCCTGGCAGCTCTTCCATTCTCTTTGCTCCTGTCAAATTTAATTTCCATTTCTTTTGCTATCCAAACAGCATCCTCTTTCCCCTCCCCATCTTGCTTCGTTTTGTCCCAGACTCTCCCACCCCTTTCCACCTTCTCTCTTCTCTTCCCCTCCTTATTTGCTGTTTCTGCTTTCTACACGGGGTTGTTTGCTGTTTGGAAGGGAGCAACATGTTCAATGGCATATTGTCCTCTCCTATCTCACCAGACCTTTTGTAGCCCAATCCACCTCACACCCAAAACAGCTGGTCTGGACAGGCCCATAGAGGGAAGTGTTTTAATTTTGGCTAAGGAGATTCTCATGATGAGCATACAGACCTCATTATTTACTTTTATACCACTGCCTTTATATACATTACAATCTCAGTCCCTGATGCTTGTTTCCTAAATGTGAAATGAAATCTATGTCCTGTATAAAGCATAAGCCAATCTCAAACAGGGGCTCATACTAACAGCTTCAAAGGAGGCCATGAACAGAACAGTACTAAAATCTACAAGTATATCACTGTTCTGGAGCTTGTTCAAGTAGATTGAATAGAAACACTAAACACTCAACACAAGGTTGGACAACTGTACCAATTTGGTCTATTCCAGTTTCTGATTTTTCCAACACTGTTTACTTCATCTTGCTTCTGTATCTATTTGGATAGTATTTTGTGTTTAAATGCACAAAATATACAGACATTTTTGTGTTCATCCTAATATACATACATTTTAATATGCAGTGTTTCTAATATGGGCATTTTTGCCATTCTCCACAATGTACTTATCACTATTATACACTTTTTTGTGGACCTTTTTCCTGATATACTCATTTTTTGGATTGGAGAGCTACATTGCCAAATTCAGAAAACATTAAATGTCCAAGTATATCTAGAATTTGATTCACAAAGTGCAGGTTAGGTAAGCTTGCATTGAAATACAAACTAAATGAATTTCTTTGTCAGAACCCATCTCTATAGTGGAAGTTTTGTTACAGAGAGATCACATTCTAAGGGCCAATGTTTCTTCAAATTGTACCACAATGCCCACAAGTTAGCAAGGCATTGAGGAGTGTGTGCGCTATACATGACTCATATGAGACAAAATGGGTGTGTGTGTGGAATAAACAGGGGGTAGACTCTTCTATGGAAGAATTGCAGGCTCAGTTCTGTTCTGAAAACATTCCTCTGTTCAGAACATCCAGAGAAGCAGATTTTCCTTTAATTCTAAATCTATGTCTTTCATTCTCATTAATGAATCTTAGGCTTATAGCAAAAAACAAAACAAAACACAAAGCTATTCAAGACTGGAAGAAAGTACTGTACGCAGGAAGGCTGTGTTAACTTTCTTTGCTGTAGGTATTTTTAAAAAGAAATAGGTTATTTATTTATCAGAAATGCCTTGGTTATGAATTCCTGCATTGACAAGGAGTTGGAAGTGACCTGGACATTTCTAGTCTTGCAATTCTATGAGTCGACAACAAAAGAAGAAGGAAGAAATGGAGGCTGTGGAAGTAAATAGACAAAGAATATGCAGTTGTTTCAAATCTACTGTACTTATATTTGGCTGCAATAGGGTAGGAGCAAGATATTCAGTGTGGTGTACTGGCTAGAGTCCTAGTTTGAATCCTTGCTTAGCCATGGAAACTCACTGAGGGTGTACAACTTGTAAAACCATTGCTTGAATATCTCACGTACCTTGAAAGCCCTGTTAGGGGTGCTATAAGTTGATTCCAACCTGAAGACACATAAGAGCAACAGAGTAGAGGCAGTCAGGAGTTGAGCCTAAGGCTACATGAGGAACGTAGGCTCTGTAAACAGTAATGCAGATCTATCCAATGGGGTAGCTAGAAGAATTACTAGGATAACATGTGTGAAGTGAAATACAAACTCTTCCTATTCCTAACAGGTAGTGATTAAATTCAACCTGAACAATGTGGTTTTCAATCCACTCTAAATTCTTGCAATAGTACTAAGTAGGAAAAGATAATGGATAGTCAAGGTGCTCCTCTGCTGAAGTATTACAGCCGTTGAAAACAGCAGAGCCTTATTTATTTATTTATTGAATTTGTACCCCGTACCATCTAGCAACCAGGCCACTCTGGGCAGCTAACAACAGTAAAAGCAACAATATTAAAACACGATAAAATATATAAATTAATACATAGTCAAATAGCGTGAATCAAAACAGATGGCAATGAAGGAGGTAAAAAGGGTGATGGAGAGGATGACAAAAAGGATGGTAAAAGGGAGACCGAGATCTTAATGCTCCGGGAAAGCCTGGTGGAAGAGCCAAGTCTTCAATGCTCGTTTTGACCTCTTAAAGGTTTGCAGCTGTATTACGGTAAAACATTGGAGGATTAGAATCTGTCTTGTAAGGTACAGAATTCATGGATAGATAAACAGCCTAAGATTCTAGACATTGTACAGAAATGTACAAAACTGCAATATATACTCTGCCTACTGACTCGGAGTCTAAAGGGCATGATGAACAAGACTGGGAAGAAGGGAAAATTATCAAATTTGAGCATGTTCCACATTTTGTAATTACCAGATGGAACTCCATGCCCAATATCATTCATGTAAATATTGTGTGTAGGCATCCTTCAGTCTCAAGAGACTATGGTAAGGTGCTCTGTATCGAGGACTTGGAACAGCATCTAGTGGGGCTGAGAAGGCCAATTCGAGAGTGACAGTCCCTTCTACACTGAAGACAAATACAATCTGTCACCTGTCCAGCTCCCTGATTTGGCTCCTTTCGGGACTGCCTCTTCGCCTCGGCCTGCTGGACAAGCATCTCTTCAAATTGGAAGAGGCCATGATGCACCGCCTGCCTCCAGGATGAATGCTCAGATGTCAAGGTTTCCCATCTGTTGAGGTCCATTCCTAAGGCCTTCAGATCCCGCTTGCAGATATCCTTGTATCGCAGCTGTGGTCTCCCTCTGTGGCGATTTCCCTGCAGTAATTCTCCATACAGGAGATCTTTTGGAATCCAACCATCAGCCATTCTCACAACGTGCCCAAGCCAATGTAGAGGTCACTGTTTCAGTAATGTATACATGCTAAAAATTCCAGCTCGTTCTAGGACTTGTCCTGCCAGGTGATACCAAAAATGCATTGGAGACAACACATACGGAAGGTGTTCAGCTTCCTCTCCTGCCGTGCACAAAGGGTCCAGGACTCACTTCAGTACAGGACTGTGCTCAGAACACAGGCTCTATAGACCTGGATCTTGGTATATGCCGTCAGCTTCTTATTAAGCCATACTCTCTTTGTGAGTCTGGAGAACATGGTAGCTGCTTTCCCTATGCGTTTATCCAGCTCAACATCTAGGGAGAGTGTCAGAGATCATTGAGCCAAGGTACACAACGTCATGAGCAACCTCCAATTCTTGTGTGGAAATGGTAATAGAGGGAGGCAAGTCCACGCCCTGGCCCATGACTTCAGGTTGATAGTTAGTCCAAAGTCTTGGAGGCCTTGCTAAAACATTTCACGTGTTGCTGGAGGTCTTCAGCAGAGTGGGCAACAATGGCTGCATCATCGGCGAAGAGGAAGTCCCACATGCATTTCAGTTGGACTTTGATCTTTGCTCTCAATCTAGAGAGATTAAAGAGTTTTCCATCTGATCTAGTCTAGAGATAAAAACCTTCTGTTGCAGTTCCAAAGGCATGTTTCAGCATGACAGCAAAAAATATGCCAAACAGGATCAGTGTGAAGACACAACCCTGTTTCACTCCACTTCGGATGTCAAAGGTATCTGATGTTGGGCCACCAAAAACTACAGTGCCCTTCATTTCCTTATGAAAGGACCTGATGATGTTAAGGAGTCAAGATGGACGGTCTATGAAGGCCACAAATAGTGGCTGTCGTTCCCTACATTTCTCCTGCAATATTAACCATTGGTAATTACAGCAGTAATTGGTCACTAGCTTTGACACGGAAGGTCCGTATTCACCTCTCACATTAAAAGGGTAGCAAGTGCTAGGAAAGATTCTTGTTTGAGAACTCAACACACTTTTAAACAGAAGAAATAGCACTAGGAGAGGTGGATCAACTGTCTTAATTCAGTATTAGACCATCTCTTATGCATTCATAATATTTAACAGTGCTTAATCTTCACAGAATAATTTCCGTAGCATGCTTCGTATGTGGGATAAGTGTGTGTAACTGCATGTGTAGATCAGGTGGAGGACAGCTGTACATATATTCTTCTGTCTTAGTAATAAATAAAAATATAAAATTAGGACACATTTTTCTGATTTTTTTCTAGAAAGCAAAAAGTGTAGAGGACCATACATTACCTATCCCTCCCTTAGAGAAATATTGCTCTTCTTTCGTCGGAATTTGAGATCTGTGCTACAATACTGGTGACAAATTATGACTCTTATGTGTATCATTTCATATTAATAAATGGTGAGTTGAACTCTGACTGTGCTGGAGAATGTACGTTGTTTCAAATAGCCACAGAACATGCTGCAAAAAGAGATTAATCTCTCTAGACAAATCAAATTAGTAAAATCTGGGCTATGCAGATCATGGAAAAAGTTATTCACGAATGATGGCAAAATACAGAATATCTTTGTGTCTGGCTTCACTGTTTCAGACTTGCCAAATCTGATATCAAGAAGCTAAACAGCATTTGTTATTGTCATTTGTATTTTGTGCTTATTCGGGTTTGCACTGAAAGCCTGAATACACATTTTCTGTAACTGATACTTCTGTTTGGTGGACTAGCATATGAAATTTCTTCATTTGCGCTTTTTGTCTCTTAGGAAACATAATTATAGGAAATTTGAAGTAATGTGCAAAGATTTCTTTTAAAGTGTCATAGATGTACACATGTTTTCTATGTACACTACTGATAATAAATTCAAGTCGGGGTATAGTAGATGAAGGGAAGTATTCAACATGCAAAATCTAATGATGTTTTGAAATTCTGTAACATGAAATATTACAGAAAAATGTTCCCTTCATGGATTTCTGCCTTGTCATGGTGAAGGGGCTTGAGTAACTCAGAGAAGCTATGGGCTATGCCATGCAGGGACACCCAAGACGGACAGGTCATAGTGGAGGGTTCTGACTAAACGCAATCCACCTGGAGCAGGAACTGGCAAGCCACTCCAGTATCTTTGCCAAGAAAACTCCATGAAACAAAAGGCTAAAAGATATGACGCTGGAAGATGAGCCCCTCAGGTCAGAAGGCATCCAATATGCTACTGAGGAAGAGTGGAGGACAAGTATAAGTACCTCCAGAGCTGATGAAGTGGTTGGGCCAAAGCCGAAAGGATGCTCAGCTGCGGACGTGCCTGGAAATGAAAGTCTGATGCTGCAAAGAAAAATACTGCATAGGAACCTGGAATGTGAGATCTATGAACCTTGGTAAGCTGGATGTGGTCAAACAGGAGATGGCAAGAATAAACATTGACATCCTGGGTGTTCATGAACTAAAATGGACAGGAATGGCCGAATTCAATTCAGATTATTACCATATCTACTATTGTGGGCAAGAATCCCATAGAAGAAATGGAGTAGCCCTCATAGTCAACAAAATAGTCAACACAAATAACAGAAGATGAAAATCTTTGTCTGGCTTGCAAAGTTCCAGAAGCATATGGTTGGTTAGTGTTGGAGGGAGAGAGAATGCTTGTCTAGATATGTCTACGTGCATCATATATAGCAAAGTGATTTTTAATTCTTTAAACCAGACTTGACAACATGACCATGAGCTGCTGATCAACATCAACATCATTTTAGATATTCAGGTGTTCAGTCCATTAATCATGAAAATAATACGATCTATGGAAACATTGGCACATTGTCTTCTGATTAAGATAGGGTCCCATGTACAGTCATATGTTTTCTCTCATGAACTGTTCTCTACCTTCTTAGATTTGGCAGATGAAAATGCACAAGGATGACAGAGCACAGAGAAGATAGACTCTTGTTTCTGATCAGGGTAATACGTGCTGATAAGGAAGTTTAAGCTGCAGGGTATAGTGGAGGTGGAGGAGGCACACATGATTGTGCAGTAAAGTTTTTATACTCCTAAGAGTAAATCCACTGAATGGATCCAGTGATTAAAGGGTCTCCTCTAGTTGGAACAAACGACTGAATTTACCTATTTGTCTCCTTGCTTTACATCATCTGCATTGAGTCCACCAGTGTCGTTTCTTGTAGGCCAAAATTTAGAGCCATTCTCAACATGGCTACTTGGATGGTTTGAGATGTCCTGAGCAAAAGTGGCCTTGGTTTAGGGGCCTTTAGCACATCAGTGGTCCCTAGTGGGGTTACAGTATCCTGGAAGCAATAACATCAATCAACTGGGTGGCTGGGAGGTGTCATTTGCATTTGCATTTACTACAATGTCCAAGAGCAATGGCACATAGATAATGCAGGAAGCCAAGATGGTGGCCCAAAGTTGACTACCTTAAGAGTCTCAGCACAGCAGTTTGAAGAGGCAAAGCTCAGCGGACTCTGATGCTCATTATTTACGTTCCATTACAGGCAATATAAAGAATCATTTAAAAATCATTAATGCATATTGGGAATGGAAAAGCACACTACAAAATATTCTCTCTCTCTCTCTCATTTTGTGGGGTGTAGTGAAGAGTGAAAAAATCTTTCCCCAACATCACTGTTCTATTAGATTTATTATTATTCTGTCTGCATGAACACAGAGAACAAGGATGCAATTTCAAATTTCAGCTAGTGAGGCAAGGTTTAAAGTAGTGTTTATGGAGCTATTCAATATTATGTTGTCAAATAGTTCATTTTAAAACTGTGATTTTTAAAATAATACTTCATGATAAGTGTAGCAATACTATCATATCTGTTGGACAGTGAGCAAAAACAGTGGTACAGAAGCAACATTAATTTGTGGATTCAGTCCTTTGAAATTGAAAATTATTGTCTGACTACATTTCTTCCCTTTGTAAAGAAATCATGTCCACACTCCTTTCTAAAAAAGTTTAAAAGCTTATGTTTGTAAGAGAAATCATTTAAAATTGAAAAGGTGATAGAAATTCTAGTTATAACTAAGTTGGCGATGACAGAAGCCATGACTACCCTTTTTGTCTTTAGAGAACTAAGGAAAGATGCCTCCTCCTTGGAAGGATAAGAAATAGGATGACATCAGCAACCCTAACAACTGTAATCTGTGGCTGTTCACACCACTGAAATGTTTCCGAGTTACTCATGAATTTTAACTCTCTTTTTGGGTTCAGATGACATTATCGATTCTTTTGTTCTCCTTCTGTACTATCTCTGCATGAAATCCAGACCACTGGGAGTCTACTGTATTTGTTCCGGGTTTTGTTTCACAGTCCAACCAACATTCCATTGAGTGTGTACTCCAAGGCCAATTCATTTCTTATGCATCTGACATGTGGTCCCACTTCCCTCACCCGCGGTCATTCAACTCATTTAAAGTATTTAATTTTTTCAAACGGGAATGTCAACATGTTGGTATACTTCTGTCAAATATGGAGCATCAGTCCTCCTACTGTCTTTTTACCACTACTGCAGTGTGCTGTGGGTTCTCCTCCATAGCGGGTAATGAAGCACAGAAAAAGGAAGAACTGGCCCGGATCAGTATGTGGCTAGCAAGGGTGTTTTACCAACACAGTGATAAACCCCCACTAGAGATGGGCGTATTTGCAATAACCGAGCCACTCCTGGCAGGAGGCAGGACGACAAGCCTCTCTGCCAGGTCAAAGAGTGGCTTGGCAATTGCAGTCTTCAGAGTGATAGGACAGCAGCGCGGACCCTGCAGCATTAGCACATTGGTGAGTGGATCTTCCGGTCCCATGGGGCTGGACCCTCATTATCTCCACCTGCACAGGGGTATTCTTATACGAATGCCCCCATTTCTAACCCCCACATTAAAAAAGGGAAGGGGGCCGAGAAAGGCTCAAGAAAAGGAAGGGGATATGTTCTGCTTGAGAGGTGTAGAGGAACACACTGCATCTAATTCACCCCCCAAAATTGGAACGGTTAAAAAAAGTATGAGCCATCACAGGATATATGCCATGTGACCACAACACGCGATTATACAGGAAGCAGAAGATGCAAGAAAGAAGGAGGGCATTTCTCTTTTGTGACGGTGGCCTAAGGTTGAAGGAAGGTTAAAGTAGGTAAAGCACAGTCTTGAAACCTGAGATCCTTCTCTCTTCACTCCTTTCTGTGGAAAAATACATATGGTGTAAGCTGAGTTCAACTCAGTCCCCTGAGTATGATCAATGTGAAAGAAGAGGGAAGGGGATACTCTTTCCCCTTGAGATGAAGAGATCTGTGCTTTCATATTTATGCCTAACAAGCCAGCCCCTATTATTATTTATAATAATTGTTACTCACTGGGCAGGGCTGGGATGAACTTATATCAGATAATATCAATGCCTCACACTCTGGTGGCAAAAACGAGGGGAGGGAGCAATTTTGGCAACTATGGGGAAGAGGATGTGAATAGCAATACAGTAGCTGACCAGTAATCACCATTTTAATGTTCCAGAAGTCCCCTAAAATGACACAAGCCAATTCTCCTAGAGAGGGTTTATAAGAAATATAAATGGCGACTTCTAGACATTGAGATGAGTCTCAGTGCTATTAAATTAGGATAGTGAAAATGATAAGCCGGGGTAGCAGTTTGGGGACAACTTTCCACCTGTACCTCTTCAACTTTCCAGTGAAAAGTTCTCCAAAAGTAATGTTTGTCTCAGCTTTACACAGAATTAATTTCTGCGCAACACTGTTGTGCAGTCACACAGAGAATTGCCTTTGGTGCCACTTGCTCTTATTTTACTAATATTTTAAATTTTGTGTATGTATGGTTTATCAGTATATGTTTAATCTATTATTTTAAACCACCCAGAATAGTGCATTGCACTAGTGGGGCAATCCATCCATCCATCCATCCATCCATCCAAACATACATACATACATACATAACATACATACATACATACATACATAACATACATACATAACATACATAACATACTGTTCCAGAGCAGGTTGAAGGGAGTGAAGCTGAAACATAAGTGCTCTTGAGAAATAATGAAATATGGATTGGGATGCTGGATGAGTTCTTCTCCATGTCATTGATAAAGGCATCTGTGGTGAAGACTTTTAGAACCAACATTATAGAAGTTTTGCTGTTTTAACAGACTGTGTCTAGGCTTTAGGGTGGCTTCTTATACTAATGTTCTTAGAATGGACCTGAATAGCAGGACTGGCCCAACCACCAGTCAGCATGAGGCAATCACCTCAGGCTGGCGTTCCTGAGGTGTTTGGGGGATTGGCAGTAAGATGCTGGAAGACAGAGCTTTGTGCGCACCACCATGCCTGTCCTCTGCCTCCTGAACTACATTGCTGCCTTCAGGTGCCATAGAGGCAGCCAGCATGTAAGGAAAACTGAACCACCAGTCTAGTTGGAATGGAGAAGAGGAAGATCATAACTTTTGCCTCAAGCAAATAAAGCCTCATAACGTAAAATCCATATAAAACAAAAATAGTCAAACAGCCCCTGCTCCATGAGAAATGCAGAGTTTATTTCCAAACGCGCCATCAACAACATTCTCATGAAGCAGTTAAAAAAAATCAAATCTTTCATCTGTAATTAATTAGTTGATTGATTATTTTAGTTCCAATATTAAGCAATTATATGATGAATCGATTACTGGCTTTGATTACAGGCTTAAATATAGAACACTCTTCACTGGAATAAGCTAACTTGCTCTTACCTCAGCTCTGGAAATGTTTTGTCACCACAAATATTTGGTCTGCCTGTACCAGAATGGAACACACAACTGGGCATGAACAGAACAGTCACTGTCCTTCCATCTCAGTACATTACTACTCATCTCTGTGTATAGTCAGTCACAGGACAGATCCTGTATTACTGAACAAAGACTAGAGGTTTTCAGTTTGCTCTTGGTTTCTGCGTTTTCCCTCACATCTATAATATTCTTGTCATACAACCAGAGGGGTCAATCCTCATTCTGGAAAACCCAGTTCTCAACAGGAACATGTTTTTCAGTCCTATCATATAAAGAAATACGAACAAATGCCAGAATTCTGATAGTCTTGCCATTGTTCCTCTTTCATTCTTTGATTTTATTCTCAGCTGTCAGCACTGTACCTTAGTGCAGGCCTTTGGCAAGACCTATATCAGGTGGAAACCTTTGCCATGTCTTATTCTCTTTGGGCTTGCAACCAGTTTCAGACAGCATTGTTCAGATCTTCCATCTTGCATTTAGTCTCCTTTTGTTGTTGCCTTCAACTTTTCCCAGCATTGTCTTCACACAAGATTTAGGTATGGACAGAAGTGATAAAACTTTCCTCTAGAGATTTGACCAATGGTGTGGAGATCAGATTACATTTCTGAGTATTGTGTGACTCGTGTAGCCACTGAGGATTTTGGGAGTTGTCTTTTTTAAAACATTTCCAAAAATCTGTTTTTATCTTCCACTCACCCCAATAGCCCTTTCACCTCTCCTGAAATGCTGGAAATGCTATGCAATCTATGAGGAACCCCTATGGAATGGGACGGGTTGTACACTGCAAGGTCGAGGAGCTATTAAAAAAACCACGAATTCAGTAGGGTTCTCTGGCTCTCTGTAATGTCTTGGAATATTTGGAATGATTGCCCTGAGAAAGGGAGGTGGAGGAACTTGTTTCTTCCATTGACAGGCAAAGCCACTTCTTTTCAGGCAAGTTATATCATATATCACGGGAAACTACTTCTTAGTATTGTCTACCTAATAAAATGTAGAAGGGGTCATCATAAGTTGGAATCAACTTTATGGCACACAATTATTATTGTAAGTGATTAAAACCATAGAACAGTGAAGTTGGAAGGGGCCTCTAAGGTCATCAAGTGCAACCCCCTGCTTGATGCAGGAATACAAATCAAAGGACATCTGCCAGGTGGTTGTCTAAGTTTCTCTTGAATGCCTCCAGTGTTGGAGCACTCACCATCTCTCGAGGTCATTGGTTCCACTGTCGTACACCTGAGTCTTCAGGTGGCTGAGCATGCTGGTATTAGAGAGGTGTTCCAAGTACTGCTCACAATTGAGCATCTTCTTTTAGTCTAGTGCATGCACTCAGCCATATGAGCATCAGTTGCATGTAGCTGAAAATGCTTTCAGATTATTGACTTCTTGGGAGCTCCAGGACATGTCTGAGGATCTCACCTTGGAAATCCAACTAGGGTCACCAAAAGTGACTTGACAGCACTGTGATGTTGTCCTGCACTCGTTACCTCCTGGTACCTTTGGTACGGAAGCCTCAAGCAGGCCGAAGTCATCAAATAGCAAGTTAACTGTCTCATTTGGGTTCTTTTCTTCTATTTCCGGTTTTAACAACAAGTCATAGGCTTTAACAGTTTTATAACAAGAATAATCGTCTTTGAACGAGAGAGGAGACAAAACAGTAATTTCCTGATTCCATTTAAGGACGGAGCCCGATACATTGGGCATATTGTTCCTGAATATCATTGACAGGGGTGGTAAACCCATCCCACCAGTGGTTCCCACACTTCCTTGCCTTCATTTTGCCTCAGCTGCGATCGGAATGGGCTGCTTCCATGGGATCACCTAGGAGTTTCTACACAGCTCCGGTTCTCCCGTCTCTGTGCTTCTCTTTCACGCCATGCCTTGTACTCTCTACGCTGTTTCCTTTCCTCTGTCTCCCCCCAGTATGGAGGCTTCTTATATGTTTTCCTTTTCCACTTTTTCACAGCACTTTGAACTTGACCCATTCTCCCATCCAAGGGTCTTCCTCTTCTATTGCTAATAAATCGTTCTTACTCTATTTTCCTTTCCTCCTTAGCCCAGCGTACTTCCTCCTCCCTCTCTCTTGCTCTCTCCTTTTTATCCTTCTCCTTTCCCTCCAAAACATCACCCCGGTGTTTCCACCTTTCCCCCCAAAACAAATACATGAATATAAAACAATACAAAATAATAACAATCTAAAATCCAGTGCACCCCATACTCATGGGACCCTTTGGAATAATCCTTTTATTACAAACCTCTTTTCCAAAATTGTATTGATTGTTGCTTAGAGGCTTTCCCCTTTCCTTTCAACAATACAAATTCAATAAATCTACTCCAAACAGCATAAAAATATTCAAACTTATTTCTCCTCTTTTCATCTTTAGTTCAGTAGTCAATTTGGCATTTAATGTAATGTCCCATACTTTGTTATACCAATCTTCTAATTTGTGCTGATTGCAATTCTGATCACTCCCTGGTGTGTAGTAGAGTAAAACTGTGAACAAAGAGATTGTATCACACGAAAAAGGAAGGAAGACCACGTATTGACATCAGCAAGACTCGCAATCAAAGAAAAGTGGAGGAATTTGCCCAAGCGCTTCAGGAAACCCTTCCAGGTCCAGCTGATGCAAACGCACCTGAACGCTGGGAACATTTCAAGAACACTGTGTATAACACCGCCTTGTCCACCTTTGGCAAGAAGACCAAAAAGATGGCCGACTGGTTCGAAGCCCATTTGGAGGAGTTGCTGCCAGCCATTGAGGATAAGAGGAGAGCTCTAGCAGCATACAAAGCCTGTCCTCGCGAGTCCAACTTGCAAGCTCTTCGAGCTGCTCTTAGCCAAGTCCAATAGGCTGCCAGGAGATGTTCCAATGATTATTGGCTTCAGCTCTGGTCTCAGATACAGATAGCAGCGGACACAGGAAACATCAAAGGAATGTATGATGGTATCAAGCAGGCTTTAGGTCCAATACAGAAGAAATCTGCTCCCTTGAAGTCTGCTACAGGTGTGATCATCCAGGACCGAGCACAGCAGATGGACTGCTGGGTGCAGCATTACTCTGAGCTATATTCCAGAGAGAATGTAGTAACCAAATAAGCATTAGACAACATTGAGTGCCAGCCTGTCTTGGAAGAGTTGGACAGTGAACCAACCTTAGCAGAAATAAAAGCGACCTTGGATTCCCTCGCCTCCAGCAAGGCACCTGGAAAGGATAACATCCCTGTTGAAGTGCTGTAAAGAGATCATTGCCACTGAACTGTATAAAGTCTTTTGTTGTTGCTGGAGGAAAGGTGGAGTACCACAGGACATGAAGGATGCAAACATCGTCACATTGTACAAGAACAAAGGAGACGGGGTGACTGCAATAACTACCGTGGCATCTCTCTTCTTAGCATTGTAGGGAAGCTGCTTGCCTGTGTTGTGCTGAAGAGGCTCCAGGTACTTGCAGACAGAGTCTATCCAGAATCACAGTGTGGATTTCGAGCTCATAGATCCACCACTGACATGGTATTGTCCCTCAGCCAGTTGTAAGAGAAATACAGGGAACAACAGCCACTGTTTGTGGCCTTCATAGATCTCACAAAGGCCTTTGATTTGGTTAGCAGGGATGGTCTTTTTAAAATACTTCCCAAGATTGGATGTCCACCTCTACTCCTTAACATAAACAGTTCCTTCCATGAGGGAATGAAAGGCACTGTAGTATTTGATGGCTCAACATCAGATCCCTTTGACATCTGAAGCGGAGTGAAACAGGGCTGTGTCCTCGCATCAACCCTTTTTGGGATCTTTTCTGCTGTCATGCTGAAGCATGCCTTTGGAACTGCAACAGAAGGTGTCTATCTCTGGACTAGATCAGATTGAAAGCTCTTTAATCTCTCTAGATTGAGAGCGAGGACCAAAGTCCAACTGAAATGCATGCGGGACTTCCTCTTTGCAGATGATGCAGCCATTGTTGCCCATTCTGCTGAAGACCTCCAACAACTCATGAATCATTTTAGCAAGGCCTACCAAGACTTTGGACTAACAATCAACCTGAATGTTATGGGCTAAGTCATGGGCCACGGTGTGGGCTCACCTTCCTCTATTACCATCTCCACACAAGAATTGGAGGTTGTTCATGACTTTGTGTCTCTTGGCTCAACAATCTCTGACACCCTCTCTCTAGATGTTGAGCTGGATAAATGCATAGGGAAAGCAGCTACCATGTTCTCTAGACTCACAAAGAGATTATGGCTCAATTAGAAGCTGACGACATATACCAAAATCCAGGTCTATAGAGCCTGTGTCCTGAGCACACTCCTGTACTGGAGTCCTGGACCCTTTGTGCATGGCAGGAGAGGAAGCTGAACACGTTCCATATGTGCTGCCTCCGACGCATTTTTGGTATCACTTGGCAGGACAAAGTTCCAAATAGAGTAGTCCTAGAATGAGCTGGAATTTTTAGCATATGTACATTACTGAAACGTTGGCTTGGGCATGTCGTGAGAATGGCTGATGGTCAGATTCAAAAAGATCTCCTATATGGAGAATTAGTGCAGGGAAATCACCCCAGAGGAAGACCACAGCTGCGATACAAGGACATCTGCAAGTGGGATCTGAAGGCCTTAGAAATGGATCTCAACAGATGGGAAACCCTGACATCTGAGCATTCAGCCTGGAGGCAGGCGGTGCATCATGGCCTCTTCCAATTTGAAGAGACCCTTGTCCAGCAGGCCGAGGCAAAGAGACAGTTATGAAAGGAGCCAAATCAGGGAGCTGGACAGGGAACAGATTGGATTTGTCTTCAGTGTGGAAGGGATTGTCACTCTCGAATTGGCTTTCTCAGCCACACTAGATGCTGTTCCAAGTCCTCCATACAGAGCATGTTACCATAGTCTCTTGAGACTGAAGGATGCCTACACACAATATTCACATGAAGGATATTGGGCATGGAGTTCCATCTGGTAATTACAAAATGTGGAACATGCTCAGACTGAAGGATGCCTAAAAAAATATTTCGTTATACCAATCTTCTAATTTGATACCACATTTGTCTTTCCAGTATCTAGCTATTAATAATCTAGCACTTGTCATAAAATTAGAAATCATTTCCTTTGAGTAATAATCAAGTTCTATCTTATCAAAAATTGACAGCAAAGCAATTTTTGATTTAAAATCAATATCTTTTCAATATCACATATTTCCTTATAAATCAATTTCCAAAATTTCTGAATCAATTTACACTCCCACCACATATGATGACACGTGCCAATTTCTTCATCACATTTCCAGCAGTCCCCTGAATAGTCTGAATTTATTATGTTCAATTTCACCGGAGTCATGTACCACCTTAAACTAATTTTTAAAAATTATCCTTTATTCTTACCGACATTAGAACTCTCATCTTCCAAATTTTTATCCAATCCTCTGTTATAATTTCTGTCTTTAAATCATGTTCCCAAATTGATTTTAATCCTTATATTTCAATCTCATTTTCCTCCTGATCCAAAATTAGGCTATAAATTTTACTTACTACTCCCTTATTCAAAGCATCCTTCTGCATGTCTTAATGTGATGACAGAAATTGTTCATAATAAGTACATTCTCTACATTTGCCATTAATCCTCAACCATTCATTAGTCCATCTGTCTAACTGGATATAATTGTATCATGATAATTTATTAGTTTGAAGTTTAGCTATAATCTGATCCTTCGAACTCATTTTAACCATCCTGTGTTTCCACCTTTACACTTAGCTGTCCTACTTTTTCTATAGTGGTGGTTACCTCCTCTTCCATCCCTTTGTTAGGAGAGACAGAAGGTGCACCCTGAATGTTACTCTCAGTCTTACAAGCACATAACACGCACATGCACTCCTATTACATATTCTGAGAGGTAAGCTCCATTCTATACCTTGGGATTTAAGTAAACCTCCATAAAAGCACCATGCTGCAGCAGAATCAAAGGAAAACATAGTCATCACTTTCAACTGAATCATTACTTAGGGTATCCCATTCATCATAAGTAATATGTTTGTGGCTGAAATTGAAGACTGTGTTCCTATACACCTTTGCCTAGGTATACGGCCTTTTGAACCCAATAGGGATTACTTCTCAGCTGACATGTATAGGGCTACACTATAAATCTTTCTCCCTCTACTCTAAACCTCATTAATTTGAAGGCTTTAGTATGGCAGCCTGTTCAGATTTATTGCCATATTTTGCAAACACTTACACATGTGGTTCAGATACACTTGCCTGTGATTAACTTCACTACCATAAAGTGGTTTATTTTATGTTCTCAGTTCTCTGAAATCTTAACATCTTTGGTAATAGTTCAGTAATACTAACAGACTGTTCAGCATGTCAAACACTGCACCTTTTGCCACTGTTCAGCATGTTTTCTTTTCTCATTTCACAGAGGAAAACAGGAATACTTTTGTAGGGATCCCCACCAAGATTAACTGTTGGAGCTCCCTTTCTTCAGAACAGAAGGATGTTCGATCTGAGGACCTTAGATTACCTCTCTCTCAGATGACTGATGGGCTAAAGAGTGTGGCACCTCTTTGTGGAAATGAGCCCCCATTTTTTGTTCCACAACTTACTCTGTGAGTTGCAGAGCCACCCAGTTTGTGCCTGAATGCAGACAGATAATTTTGTAAATTATGGCTGAATATATACCTACCTATGTACAGTAAATTGTCCTGTAACATACAGGGGTGTGTGTCTGTGCATGTGTGCGTGCGTGCGTGTGTGTGTGTGTGTGTGAGAGAGAAAGAGGTGTGTGTGTGTGTGTGTGTGTGTGAGAGAGAGAGAGAGAGAGAGAGATGCATCCACACAAATTACAAAATTTAAAGTGTTTAAGGACACATTGCTGATGGCGACTGAATTGCACTTGTGCGTGCACAGAGAGAATTTCTCTGTGTGTGTGTGTGCATGTGCACACACACACACAAGTGCAATTCAGTTGCCATCAGCAGTGTGTCCTTAAACACTTTAAAATTTGTAATTTGTGTGGATGCATCTGTATCCACCACTATAACCAGAGGCACAGACAGGCCTGGAAGGCCAGGATTGACTTTTATCAGTATAGTTTGATATCCCATCTGCAAACTTATCTGGACAGAGATAGTCTTGACACAATTACTCTCAGCCTGATAACATCCCACTTGTATGTGCAGGGCTACCTTTGAAAATGGTCTGGAAATCCGTAGCCCCAAGATTGCTAACTAAGATTGGTCAATGTGACCCTATTATACCATCGGTTGTCAATTTCTTTCTGGCATACAGTAATTCCAAGTACTGCTATTGATCTATTGATTTCTAGCCTTTCTCCTAATAAAAAATGATTTTTTGAAAAACAGATATGGATAAAAATGCAATAAGTGGGGCTGCAGGATAGAAGAAGAAAGTAGCAGCGTAGCCTTACTTTTTCATTCTCAACATTGCTATTGTTTTAAACGTCCTCCATATAATTATGTTCATTCAGTAACTAATGACCTTGTAATAAAACACATTATGGAACCATCACTGGAAATTTAAAATTGTACAACAGCCCCAGGGAAATGGTCTGTTCTCACTGCCACAATAAGCCGGCAGTGGAATTTATTTAAAAATATTCATGGTGAAGTCACATTAAGCGGGTGAGCGAGTAGGTGGAGGACTGAGCGAGTGGGTGCCAGCTTTTTAAAAAATTCCTGCTATCTGGTATAGCTCTGTATCAGATAGCAGGAATTTTTTGAAAAGTGAATGGGGTGTTTACCTATGTGGAATCAATTCCAGTGAATCAATTCTACATCTGCCCCCAAATAAACAGACCTCTGGCTGAGGAGCAGAAAAACTTGCTCCCCTGTGACAGTGCTCTGCAAGTTCACATACCTTGTGTGTACACTAAAATTTAAGCATTTTTAAAGGAGAAGCTGGTACAACAATGGGTTTTATTGTCGGTAGGTTCAAGCCCTAATAATGGTGCAATATGGCACCAACTATCTCAAAAGGTGTGTATGGCAGTAAAAGTTGTTTTGACAACAAAAATCATAAATAGGAACCAGAAACAAGTAACCTAACAAAAGATTTACTCCCCAAGCCACAAAAAATATCTGAAAAAAGACTAGCAAGCAGGGTTGGGATCACTCAACTTGAAACTAAATCATCAGAGTCACTGAAAAGTGTCAAAATAAAAGTGAATGAAGCAATGAAACTGGACTAGAACATAAAAAACCAGAATACAGGAAAACATGAGAAATAGATGCTGACAGAAGAATTTAAGATTTTGTGGGATGTAGGAGAAGGAGGAGCAAAACAACGTCAGTACTTTCTTAATGTAATGCATGGGTCTTGCAAGTAATGGAACATTATATAGAGAGGGCACTTAGAACACTTTGATCAAGCTTGAAAAATTCAGAGCACAGCAAAGTCATTGTGGTTTGCAGGACGAAAATGCAAATGGGAAGAAAAATGGATGCACTGGCCAAGATCCTGTACAAAAGAAACAAAGTTCCTTTAACCGAAGATAGTGCAAGTGAAATAGTGAGAAAATGAAAGAAATGCAGTCTCTATACAGTGGTGATAGGAAAAGAAGGAATAAAATATTGCTGGAGTTTTCCGTTTAAACTAATTATACACAGAGAAGGAAAAACATACACAGCAGCCACAAAAGAAAAGATGATAGCAATTTGTGAAGTGTGAAATATGCAAACTCCAAAGGAACACATCCAATGATGGCAAACAACAACATCAGCCTACAACATCACAGAAGCGTTAAGAATGGCAGACAGTACCAAGAAAATATAAAATTGACACAGAAATACTTCTCAAACATTATGGAAAGAGGTTTAAAATATATAAGAACTAAAGGATTTAATTTATGAATGCTAACTGCTATTTTCAGCACAAACACCACTGGTGCAGCAAGATGGCACAAAATGTGTAAGATCTAATTCATACCCAAGTGCAGAGTATCTATCTATCTATCTATCTATCTATCTATCTATCTATCTATCTATCTATCTATCTATCTATCTATCTATCTATCTATCTATCTATCTATCTATCTATCTATCTATCTATCTATCTATCTATCTATCTATCTGTCTGTCTGTCTGTCTGTCTGTCTGTCTGTCTGTCTGTCTGTCTGTCTGTCTGTCTGTCTGTCTGTCTGTCGATTTGTCTGTCTGTCTGTCTACAGATAGAGATGGGGATGAACTGCCAAAACAGCGTTGTCTTGGTTTTTCAAGACAAATGGTTCATGTTAAACCATTAATTTACTAATGTTTTACCAACAAACCACAAATCAGTTTGCTGGTTCCTGCTTTTTTAAAGACAGCCCATGGCTATATATAAAATCGTGGAGTCCTCCTGCTCCCACAGCCTGCCCCCCTTCCCACTGCCCCCCATTGCCTCCTTATTTTGTCCTGCTGCTGCCTCCTCCTCCACTGTTTCTGTTCCAGCAGCCTCGCCTTCCCCTTTCTCTGTGCCCCTGAGCTGTTCTGTGGGGGCACAGGCGGAGGGGGAAGCCACTGTTCCAGAGCAACGAATGGATGAATTAAAAACAGGTAAATATTTATTGCTTTGTATTCATTGGGGTCTCTGAAACTGATTAATATGAAGTGATGAATATTCGATGAATCAGGGATTTCCTATGAATATCACAATTCATTTTAAAATTTGTCCTCATGTCTAGCCACAGACTTCAAGCAGTCATAAGGAGGAGGAGTATACAAGAAGAATACAATATTTTAAAAGTACTAGATAGCTGAGTGGTTAAGGGATCTCGTTGTGGAGCCAGACGTTGGGAGTTTGATTCCCCACTGTGCCTCCCTTACAGACTGGGCTCAATGATCCATAGGGTCCCCCCTCCCAGCATCAGAGTTTTAAGATTATATAAAACTGGATTATAGAAATAGTTGTCAGAATCTAACTGAATATTTACATTGTCATCAGTGCACTGGTGTAGCTCAGAGCAGCAAATAGCTACTAATTAAGAGTCACCAATTGAATTCATAGTAGTTGAGTCATGCAGCTGGCACATGACAGGAAATTTAACAGAGAACACAGTGATTAGCAGCTATTGGCTGCTTCAGTTTATAGCATTGCACTTAACAAAGACATAAATGTCCAACTGGATTCTGGCCATTGATACACGCACACAAATCAGCAAGAAATCAAGATACAGTACAGTATAAGGGAGCAACTTTAAAAAAGGGAGCTCAGAGACAGAATCTAGACTGCTATGGACTGGCATAAACAGACAATGGCTGAAATCCTGTTGTGCAGGTGTAATTTTACGCTAGAGGATTTCAGCCAATATAATCAGGGGAGGATTATTTTGTGTTTTTTTTAATTGTAACCTCAAGACCTCAGGTAGCACCTCTCAGAATTGGATATCATCTGACCAACCAGTCGGGGGTCAGGCTATTTTAGGTGTGGAGAATCCTGTGACTTGCAGTCTTGCTGCCCATTAGGTTCTATAGAGAGAGTTCCCCCCCCCCAAAAAAAATTATGACTCCCAGGAAGCATTGTGGCAGCTTTCATTAAAAAAAATAATAACCTGGATGGAAAAGATCAGACAAGGCATTCAATGATGTAAATGGCAGCACTGTAGCTGATTTACTAGAAAGTCTTTTGCTGGATTTTTAAAAAAGTAAAAATAAAAGTGTTCAGATTTGTGTTTCTGGACTGAAACTCCCAGAATTCTGTCTAGTAAGTTCTAGGAGAATTCTAGGACTTGCAGTCCAATTTTGAGAGTTGGTGCCAAGGGAAATCTGGGGGTTGCATTCCAAAAGCATGAAAGAACACATCCCACAATGCAATGCAATATAATGCCTGGGATTCAGTTGTGATCTTATGCAAAAGACATAACTTGTCAAGACAAATTGCCTCAAAATCCAGATGTTCTCTAGCTATGATCTGGGTCAGTGGTTCCCCACTTTGGGTCCCCAGAAGTTCTTGGACTACAACTCCCAGAAATCCTGGCCAGCACTGCTAGTGGTAGGCTTCTGGAAGTTTTAGTCCAAGAACATCTGGGGTCCCAATGTTGGGAAACACTGACCTAGGTCATTAGATGCCATAAAAGCTGATAACAGAGGATCCATTAATTGCAGACATTTTCCTGAAGTGCTTGTTGTTTTTGTTGTTTGTTTTGGAGGGTTTTTTTGCATCATTTACTTCAGCAATTGGCTCTGGGATGAATCCAGTAACTTTCTCACTCACTTTGATCACAGTAGCACTCACAAAAGTTATCTTTTCCCCCAATGGCAACTCCCCAGATCAAGCGGTCAGCATGGCTTTTCCAAGCCTTGGAATTACTTTTCTAAGTGCTAGACTGGAATCATGTGAGTTTGCTGCCGCCCGAGCAACTCATGAATTCCAAAACTGACTACAGCCAATCAATCTCATGTGGGAGCCTAATAAAACCTGTACAAATACTGTGTTGTTGCTGACTTGCTGGAAGTGCAAAAAAAAAAAAACCTCTTTAAGCATCTTTCAGGAGCATGACAGACACACACGCTCAAGTTGCTTTTGGTTTGAGGAGCAAGATACATGTTCCTATGCCTTAAGCTAGCACAGAAGAGGAAGCCGTATATTAACTGCTGTCTTGATGCTATGACCACTATTTATACAGAGATTGCTGACTGTTCATAATAGCTGGATATGTTCAAATGTCTCTTTATAATGAGAAAATTTGATACTTTCAGAGTCCTCTGGGAACTATATTCCAAGGCACTTCCTCAGGAAACAGAATACACAATATTGTGATTTTTACTGAGTCAGTGTTGAAAGTGTCATGTGACTGCACTTGTATTTATTAAAGGTATCTGTAGCTCCTAGAGAGAGAGTGGAGGCTGAAGAAAACCACGGACACAAAAACACATTGATACTGAGTAAAGTTGTCATTGACATGTTTAGGATGTGACAAGAACGTTTTTCTACATAAATATTCCTATGTGAAGATGCATTATTGAAAAAGAAGTTGAACATTCAGAAAATGTCATACATATTGTCATCTGTGCCTAAATAACAAAGGAGGACAAGGAAAAAAAATTTTTTGCTCATATTCCTAAAATTTGTCCCTCCCTTCAGACATGATTTGGGTGATTTATCTAAATTACAAAGTTTTGTTGATTTTATACCAGTTAAAATTCCTACTCGTTATATTCATACTGGCAATTCTCAGTAAAGATTCCATTTCCTTGAAGAACTGCAGTCCTCTAGGTTTCCCTGAAGGAATGGAATGATTATGATATTGTATTCACAAAGGCTTTCATGGCCGGGATCTAATGGTTGTTGTGGGTTTTTCGGGCTTCTTGGCCGTGTTCTGAAGGTGATTTTTCCTAACGTTTCGCCAGTCTCTGTGGCCGGCATCTTCAGAGGACAGAAAACTGTGCTCTGGTGTAGTTTGGCTGGGGCGTGGAGTATTTATGGCTGTGAGTTGGGATTATTAGTGTGTATTCACCAGAGCACAGTTTGCTGTCCTCTGAAGATGCCGGCCACAGAGACTGGCGAAACGTTAGGAAAAACCATCTTCAGAACATGGCCAAGAAGCCCGAAAAACCCACAACAACAATGATTATGATATTGATTTATGCTGGAGTTCTTACGCAACCTCCCATGCTGTCTGTGGTTTATGTGACTGAGAGGAACTTTTTTGGGTTGTGATGATTATCCGTCTATCCAGCACTATTCAATTGTTCCTTCTAGCCTTTGATTACAAGAGAGCCCCACCTCTTGCTGAATGTTTTTCCCCTCTGTTTCCTCAGCTGGTGGCAGTTGTTTGCTTGCTGTTGATCTGTTCAGTTGGTTAAGCATGTATGCAATAAAGAAACTGCACACATGACTGTAATTTCAAACAACTGTACGTAATATTTTAAAAAAATCTTTCTCCCACAAATGTCTCAAAGTGAGCTACTGAAATTTTAAGTACTAGTTAATGAGGAAAACATGGACTTTGGGTTTTTTTGTAGCACTTCTCTGGGGGTCTAAATACTTTTATTACATTACAAAATGAAGTTTGCCAGAAATTCAGAATTCTGCAACACTTTAAGTGCATAGTACAGATATGTTCAGACTGTTAAAATCCATCAATTGAAATGCATTCGCGTCACACCAGCTTCCAGGATTTAACCTGTATGCACTTCTGTGTATTGTAACATTTCTACCTTCAAGGAATGTGTATTTTGGTTTATGAAAGTGAGAAAATGAATTCATGTACCAAACACATTGGCTATGGCTTAGGAAAAGTATAACTTAATTCACATTTTAGGTTTCATGGTATAGCTATAGGTTGCATTTTGATAGATTGTATTGAATTAGGTGAAATATTTTTGGTACAGAGTTTTGAACTGTGCAGTCCTCTGTTCTGTCCTGCACAAACATCCTCTTCCTTCATCTTCTGGAATTGGGTGATAACTGTTTTGGACCACAACTCCTATGATCCCCGATCACTATAGTCAAACCGTCAGACAGGGTTAATAGGATCTATAGTCTACCACAGCTAGTAGGCACCTGCTTCAAGAATGTTATTCTGCCCTAACAAATTCAGTGTATGCTTCATTTTGCTCTTTCTAAACATCTCTATGGCCCTGCTTCTTCCCATCTGTCTTCTTTCTTTCACTTTCTCCTTGTCACCTCTGTTTGCTTGTCAGCCACTAATATTTTTGTTAAGACTGAGATTACTACCTCTCTTTTTTGCTTGTCTGTGTATTCGTTCACTCCTCCATATTACTGGAATGCCCTCCTTTCCTTCACCCTCTCCTCCCCCTTGCTCTGTTCATCATCATCGCCATCACAAAATTAAAGACTAATGTTTCTTTCTCAAGACTTTGCCACATGATTTACTTTCCTGGAACACTGTGATTGTTATGCCTCTGCATATGAACAGTCACTTTAAAAAAAATCCTTTTAGGCACGTAATAAATTTTAGACATGACACTAAACCTCTTAAGAGGGGAGAAGCATTTCTGTAAGTGCTTTTGCCATATCTCACGATATGAACTACGCTATATGGAAATTCATCCAGGATTGCTGGGTGCATGCACACTTATGGATGCTGAAATACAAGAAACATGTACCTGTGGAGGTCCTATTTCTTCAGCATAATTAATTGGGGGTCGTATAAGTACCCACATTTCTTCTCTTATCTCAAAGGGCAAGCAATAGACAGAAGGACAGTTTTGAAGCAGGGAAGGCTAAAACCCCACCTCTGCTCCTCAAAGTGGTTTTCCTCTTCTGTTCAGAGCGAAAAAGAAAGCAACATTATGGTTTGAATTTCAAGCCATATATCTCTTGTGAAACATATAGTTGGCCCTGATGAACACTCATTCATTACAAATACATTAAAGCCTAAATTGAAGTCTACAATTTTTACCTTTATAAATGGGTCTCAAAAATACTTAAAGCTTGGTCAAAGGCTAATATCAGTAGCATAAATTGATGCTACAAAAAGACAGTAATAGCAATAGCATACACAATGAAAGATCTAATTATTTTCACCTCAGACCCTGCCACTCAATTTCTTTTCTTACTTCCTTTTTTGTAACACTCATTCTAAGAGGTAGGGCATTTTAATACCACAGGGGCCATGTTTAGTTGCACAAGTCCTAAACATTAGAAACATTATGACTCTCACCTAAAGAATTTTAAATAGTGTTCGTGAATTTCAGTCACATACAGATTTTTTTTCCAGACAAAAATTAGCTGGGGCAAAAAATTATCCCAATAGATCTAACCCATTGGGGTCCCTTTTGTCCAATGTAACGTAATGTATTGGGACAAAGGAGGAAAAAAAATCCCATGCCCTTTTGGGGCCGAAATATGATGCAGAAACATTGCTGTGAGTGTCAGATGAGATATAAGCCTTCCCACTGCCAAACAGAGAGAAAATAGAAAACTGTAATTTGAATGCTAGCAGCTGCACAAACAACCTATTGTTTACTAAAGTTCTATTCAGGCCTAATCTTAATCCATGAGGAAAGAGAGCAGGCTAGTTCTGTGTCTTCCGTTTTAGCTCTAACATCTGGAGAGCTCATTCTGAAGAGTTGAGTAGTGTCTCTCTGTGGGAGCTCTCCACGTGATCAGAAATCTGTAAAATCAGCATTACTAACTGTGTGGAGATACTCCACTTGGCGGAGACTGCTTTTCTCTTCAGATTTGGTGTTGTTGTTTAGTCTTTAAGTCATGTCCGACTCTTCGTCACCCCATGGAGGAGAGCACACCAGGCCCTCCTGTCTTCCACTGCCTCCCGGAGTTGGGTCAAATTCATGTTGGTTGCTTCGGTGTCGCTGTCCAACCATCTTGTCCTCTGTCATCCCCTTCTCCTCCTGCCTTCACACTTTCCCAACATCAGGGTCTTTTCATGGGAGTCTTCTCTTCTCATGAGACAGCCAAAGTACTGGAGCCTCAGCTTCAGGATCTGCCCTTCCAGTGAGCCCTCAGGGTTGATTTCCTTTAGAATGGATAGGTTTGTTCTCCTTGCAGTCCAGGGGACTCTCAAGAGCCTCCTCCAGCATCACAGTTCGAAAGTCTCAATTCTTTGGTGGTCAGCCTTCTTTGTGGTCCAGCTCTCACTTCCATACATCACTACTGGAAAAACCATAGCTTTCACTATGTGGACCTTTGTCGGCAATGTGATGTCTCTGGTTTTTAAGATGCTATCTAGGTTTGTCATCGCTTTCCTCCCAAGAAGCAGACGTCCTTTGATTTCATGGCTGCTGTCACCATCTGCAGTGATCATGGAGTCCAAGAAAGTCAAATCTGTCACTGCCTCCATATCCTCCCCTTCTATTTGCCAGGAGGTGATGGGGCCAGTGGCCATGATCTTAGGTTTTTTTATGTTGAGCTTCAGACCATTTTTTACACTCTCCTCTTTCACCCTCATTAAGAGGTTCTTTAAGCCCTCCTCACTTTCTTCCATCAGAGTGGGATCATCTGCATATCAGAGGTTGTTGATATTTCTTCCGGTAATCTTAATTCCGGGTTGGGATTCCTCCAGTCCAGCCTTTCATATGATGTATTCTGCATATAGGTTAAATAAATAGGGAAACAATATACAGCTTTGTCATATTACTTTCCCAATTTTGAACCAATCAGTTGTTCCATATCCAGTTCTAACTGTTGCTTCCTATCCCACATATAGATTTCTCAGGAGATAGATAAAGTGGTCAGGCACTCCCATTTCTTTAAGGACTTGCCATAGTTTGCTGTGGTCCACACAGTCTAAAGCTTTTGCATAGTCAATGAAGCAGAAGTAGATGTTTTTCTGGAACTCTCTGGCTTTCTCCATAATCCAGCGCATGTTAGCAGTTTGGTCTCTAGTTCCTGTGCCCTTTCGGAATCCAGCTTGTAATTCTGGGAGTTCTTGGTCCACATACTGCTGAAGCCTACCTTGTAGGATTTTGAGCATAATTTTGCTAGCATGTGAAATGAGTGCAATTGTATGGTAGTTGGAGCATTCTTTGGCACTACACTTCTTTGGAATTGGGATGTAGACTGATCTTTTCCAATCTTCTGGCCGATGCTGTGTTTTCCAAACTTGCTGGCATATTGAGTGTAGCACCTTAACAGTGTCATCTTTTAAGATTTTAAATAGTTTGACTGGAATGACATTCCTTCCACTGGCCTTGTTGTTAGCCATGCTTTCTAAGGCCGACTTGACTTCACTCTCCAGGATGTCTGGCTCAAGGTCAGCAACCACACTATCTGGGTTGTCCAGGACATCGAGATCTTTCTTTAGATTTAGCTGCTCATATATGGGAAGAAAGATGGAAAACCAAGACTAGCTCCATTCACAGATTCAGATAAACTCTTATTCTGAACACCTAAATGGCACTTATAAAGCTTACCCATGGCCAGCAGGAGGCTGCTTCACAAACATTGCGTCTTTTTAGTACAGTATTGTGCATTAGGCTGGGATCTATGCAGTGTGTTCTGACCAGACCCAGTGACACAGGCTTGGGAAACACTGCAAATCACCTGCATAGGAAAAAGAGGAATGAAATTGGAGGCATAGTTGCTGATTATGAACAAGTGATTATTGTAGTGGAGGACACCAGATGTACATACAGCTTTGGGTGAATGATCTTCTAGCCCATTCTGGTCTTGAGCTTATCAAGGCAGCAGAAGTGGACTTATTGGAGCTCCAGACTCTTTCACCAGACACAATCTTAATTTGATTCAAATTGCCAGAAAGGTGTGTTTTCAAGAATGACAGTGAACCAAGGAAGGAGGACACCACAAGAAGAAAGGTCACTAAGACTCTGGGACAGGCAACATCCAAGGAAGGGTGGCAATGGATACATATCTTGGACATTTCATTTAAGTAATAGTTTCTGTATAGACAAGATGGAACACATTTATCAGACCATTGACAGAATGCATGGTTGCACATGGCCTGGAATGGCCTTATCTCTTCATTGCAACTGCATTAGCTTGGCAAGAATCAATTGAAACCCAACAGGCCTTCTCTCTAGTGTCAGTTTGGACCATCAGTTTGGAACGAAAGTATAGTGTGGGGTCCAGCAAGTCCATATACTAAACTTTGGTGGGATCTTGGGGTGAAGCCACTCAGAACTTCCTTGCCTACCTGAGTTACTGCTCAGCCTAAAGGAAAGGGATCCTCACCAGCTGACTGAGCAACCAGGTGGTATCCCAGACACTGTCATTAAAATGGTCTTCCCAGCATCCAGCCATCAGTTAACAGTCACATTTGCCAGTGCATGCATCTGGCACCAATACTGTGCTGAATCAATATACTTGTAACCAATAAAATTGTGGCCAATTTGTTACCATTAAACATTAGTGTGGTAGGAATTGTTCTGAGGACCAGTGTGACTGGGAGTGCCACCTGCACATGCAAACTTTTTCCCCTCAACAGCTTAGAACTAGAAGAAGAATTATTAAAGTAAGATTCAACATACTTTGGCACTATTTGAGAGAGAGAAAAAAGTCATACTATCCCATTCTTCTCACTGTTACTTCTCACTATGAGGGTGGTAGGCAAGAAAATGAACAAAATGTGGGAAATTTTCTAGTAAAGATCATCAAAGTGATATGCTATGGTTGCCTATGGGGTTCCTGGTACAAAGAATGATGCTTCATTGGAAGATATTTGCCTCAGCAGACACTATTTTTATAGGAGTAGGAAATTGTCCCATGAGACCATTAACACTAGGTCTTCTTGCAAATAAATAAAAACAGCTGTTTCCCTTCAGGGGTTTTGTTCGCTCCCTATTTTTTTTCTGTTCAAAATAGGGTTTTTATTGTTTTGAGTTCGAAATAACCGCAGCAGTAGTCTTGCAACAGAATTTGTGTTGTAGTAAGTTTTGCAAAGAAGAAGGGCTGGCAGCTACTTGAAACAAATGTTCTACTTCATGTGAATCTATGTCTTCTGGCTCTGGGTACTTGAGTATTATCTAAGACCCTTGCTTCAGCCCCCTGTAAACATTCCTGTGGACAAGGCTGTTTTCTTGCCCAGCAATTCATTGACATTCCCATGGAGTCAGAAAATATAGCAGAAGTCACTCAGGGCAAAGTTGTTTTTTAAAAAATCTGCTTGGATGAATCTTACATAGCATGTTTTAAGCAGTGGAGTGAATCTATTTAGATAACCTTTTTAGGTGTTTCTGATGGACACACTATTTGCTGTGACCACAAATGAAACAGTGATTTGAAGCAACATTTATTTTGTTTGGTTACAAAAATGTGAATCACCAAACTGAACAATCTCTTAGTCACTCCAGGAGTTTAACATCCATCTGCAGACACCATTTCCTGCCTTCTACCCACATGTGTGTCCCATACTGTGGAAGCAGGTCACCTCACACTGCAGTATGATAGGGTGCTGGTCTCCTCTCCTCCTGTTTGCTCCTCTCCTCTCCTCTCCTCTCCTCTCCTCTGCTCTGCTCTCCTCTCCTCTCCTCTCCTCTCCTCTCCTCTCCTCTCCTCTCCTCTGCTGTCACTTGACTCATTCAAGTCTTCAGCAGGGAAGTACATACAGCAGTCTCTTTCCTGATTTTCAGGAGGATGTGGAATATGCCTATATTAGTTTAAAACTTTTAACGAAGGCTATGGTGGGGAGTCTGAGTCAGCCTGAGATTCAATAGGCTACTTTCAATCTGATCTATGCTTGCTTCACTGTTTACAGGTGAAGTAAAATTTGCATTCTAGTCTCCTCGCAATTTGATAGACTTCAGAGGACAGGTCGGGGGGGGGGAATCATACATTAGCAAAGCCTGTTAAAATACCTTTCAGTTAAGAGGAAAGTGTGTTCAACCAATGTGATAATTTTTAAAAATAGGAAACCAAATATGCAAAAAAGAGAATTAAGGGTGGGAAAGAAAAAGGTGGATGAAACTGGAGGTGCACTGTGTGTAGATGTGGTAAAGGAAGGAGAGGAGAGGAGAGGAGCAAACAGGAGGAGAGGAGACTCTATATATGTCTACACCCTTAGATTTAACTAAGGTTTGGCCCACCCATTCTATTTTCTTTGTTATTTCTTTTTGTTGCTGTTAAATATTTATGTATTGGCTTTTCTTTTAAGTCTGCTCATGTATTTTGTGTTTTTAAATTACGTGTAATCTGCTTTATGCAGACTCATGCCATGAAAAGCAGAATGTGAATCTGTTATATAATCGTTAATTTGGTCTTACACCTCTGGCCTAAGGTCCCAGATGGAAGATCATAGACATGAGTCAGGCTGTGCCATAACTGGGGGTAGGTATAGAAGGGAGGAAGCAACCTGCCTGATTTCCTCCTTTTGCAAATCATGTTTGGTTTTAAGCATCTAATTCCAGAAATAGCTATTCAGCTGCATTTGTGGCCTGGCAGGTTTATGGCAATCATCTTGCTTTATTTTGTTCCCTCATCCAGATAGGCAGGACAAAGAGGTTTATGAAGGCTGTGTGAGTCAACATAAAATGTATTGGCCCAAACCAATCTACTACTTTCTGCAGCCATGAAAACAACAGCAGGAGCAACAACAAGAAGGCATACAGAAATTGTATAAAATTGCTTTCACAATTATGAAATGAAGGCAGACCATCTGTTCAATTTCAACATGGAAATGTCTTCTTGTTCCTTCTATGACTAAATAATACAGAACCAGAGTTATTTAATGCGACTTTATCCAGCAAAGTATGTATTTATGGTAAAACAAAATTACACATTTTGTATTCTAGAAGGCTTTCACAGCTGGGATCCAATGGTTGTTTGGGTTTTCCGGGTTGTTTGGCCGTGTTCTTAAGGTTTTTCTTCCTAACGTTTCACCAGTCTCTGTGGCCAGCATCTATAGAGGACAGGAGTCAGAACTCTGTCTGTACTCTGGTGCAGTTTGCTTGGATAGTTGAGTATTTATAGCTGTGGGATCAGCTTTTGTCCTGTTCAGGAGATTGGGTGATTATGGTGATCAGAGTGTTTTTTGTTGTGGATGTATTGTTGTGATAAGGGGGGAATTATCTGTCACTGTGATTGATGGGTATCATTAGCTGGTCTTTTGTGTGCAGTGATCACCGGTCCTTGTGGCTGAGTAGAGTTCTGCAGGCTGTATTTTTCAGTGCTGGGAGCCAGACTTTGTTGAGTTTTAAATTTTCTTCGTTTTTGTTGAAGCTCTGTTGATGTTTGTGGATTCCAATGGCTTACCTATGCAGTCTAACATAATGATTGCTGGTATTTTTCAGTACTTCAGTATTTTGAAATAGAATTTTGTGTCCAGCTTGTTTTAGGGCATGTTCAGCTACTGCTGATTTTTCTGGTTGTTTTAGTCTGCAATGTCTCTCATGTTCTTTGATTCTGGTGTGGATGATGCGTTTTGTGGTTCCAATATATACCTGGCCACAACTGCAAGGTATCTGATATACTTCTGCAGTGGTGAGGGGGTCCCTTTTGTCCTTTGCTGACCGTAACATTTGTTGTATTTTTGTGGTGGGCTTGAATACTGTTTGTAGGTTGTGTTTTTTTCAAAAGTTTCCCCATGCGGTCCGTGACCTCTTTGATGTATGGCAAAAATACTTTATTTGTGGGTGGCTGTTTTTCCTCTTCAGTTTGGTGTTATTTTCTTGGTTTGATGGCTCTTGTGATTTCATTCTTGGAGTAGCCATTTGCCTGTAGGGCCCAATTCAGATGGTTGAGTTTGGTGCTGAGAAATTGAGCTTCACAGTTCCGATTTGCACGGTCTACCAGTGTTTTGATTATGCCTCTTTTTTTGCTGTGGGTGAAAAAAAAAAAAAGGACAAAAAGTGATGCCACAGCTATAAATACTAAACTATCCAAGCAAACTGTACCAGAGTACAGACAGAGTTTTGACTCCTGTCCTCTGAATATGCCGGCCACAGAGACTGATGAAATCTTAGGAAGAAAAACCTTAAGAACACGGCCAAGCAACCTGGAAAACCCACCAACAACCATTATAAATTTTGTATAAAACATGGCATATGAAATTTGGCTTTTAACCAAACATTGCTGACAAATCTTTAAAATGTTTTTAGGCTACTTGTCCAGGATTTCAAGGAATTTAAAAAAAGACAGCCAGCACAAACAGGTTGATAGATTAGTATTTTTCAGACAACAATATATAACTTCCTTTCGGCTGTTGCAAATAACTTTACCATGAACTATGAAAGGGATGAGCATCATGCTGAAGTTTCATTATAATACATTGGGTATTAATACACAAGAAGAATTTTCTCTGTGGTTCTGCAGAAAAACAGCAAGGAAGCATATATTCTTTGTAGATATTATTGGTTGCACACTGAGTCACAAGACTGTGTGCAACATGTAATGCCCATAAAGATTTATTTACATACAGCAATTTGCATATAAATATTACACTGTTTGTGTAACTATGCAAAAAGATTTCAGCCTATCTCTGAGATTTTATTAGATATTCTTTCTTTGTTAGCTTGTTTGGGTAAGTGTGCTTTATGGTAGAGTTGATGCTGACTTGCTTGAGTAGAATAATACGAAGGCAGAACATAAATTGGGGTGCATGCCTAGGGATCCTTCTTGAGGATTTATCTATAAAGAAGGTCAAGGTGACCTGCTACACTTTGAAACTGATTATCAGCAGTATAACAGTGAATTTGAAAGTGTGGGTGCTCACCATGGTATAACTCATATAAGCCATCCCCCTCAACCAGCAAGGACAGTCCAAAATGCATGCAGCTGGATTGATCTAGAGCAACAAATAAGTTCTACAGTTCTTGTTTCCACTAGGAACAGGTCTTTTGTTAAGCAAATTGCTGTTAATTGCCTATCTAAGACCAAGCTATGCTCAAATACTTTGTATTATAGCAGGGACAGCTTTCAATAATACCGTATATTGTTCCTGGAAAAAATCTACACTTCTGTGAGGATTGCAGCTAAGCTCAGGGTCTGAGGGTTTTGGCAAATGATGTTACAATCTCTTCTAATCAGGAAGTCCTTCATCACCACAAGATGAATATGAGCCAACAGAGCAAGGTGGCTGCAAAAAAGGCAAATATTATTTTAGCATTATGCATTAACAGAAATATAGACTCTAAATCATATGAAGTAACCTCTATTCAGCACTGGTTATGCCTTATTTTGAGAGTTCTGAACATCACACTTTAAGAATGATACAGACAAACTGGAACAGATTTGGAAGAGGTAAACAAGGATGGTCAGGGGACTGGAAACCAAGCCTTCTGAGGAAGGGCTGAAAGAACTGCACATGTTGAACCTTGAGAATAGAAGGCTGAGAGGATATATGATAGCACTCTTCAGATAGTTGAAAGGTTGTCATTCAGAGGAGGGGCAGGATCTGTTCCAAGTCATTCCAGAGTGCAGAACATATAATAAGGCTCAAGTTACAGGAAGCCAGATTTCAGTTGAATATCAGGAGAAAATTCCTGTTAGGGCAGTACAACAGTGGAACCAATTACCTCAGAAGGTGATGAGCTCTCCAACACTGAAGGCATTGAAAACAAAGTTAGGCAGCCATCTGTCGGTTATATTTTAATTTGAATTCCTACATTGAGCAGGAGGCTGGACTGCTGATCACTACATCACTGAACAAAATACAGCAGCAGCAACAGTATCCTTCACAGAGGCTGCTGTCATAAACTGAGGTGACAAAGATTCTCAGACATTGTATCAATCATGAATAAATGAATATTGGTCAACACATCTTGACATTTGCACCATAACATCTCTTATTTTTAGATTTATCTATTTTTAAAGTAAGTTTTTTGTGGCCATTTGAAAGTTTCATTTGCAAACTCTGAGGCCTTGATGAGTGCTTTACGGGAATGTACTTTTAGCCGTTCCGAGTCAGACTTCTATAGGCAATGCATGATAATCAATAATGAAAGCAAACACTAAAGAAATGCATCAATTCTTTTGAAGCAAGAAAATCATTAGATACTTGACTTTCTGACTTCTTACCATGATTTCATTTGGCAGAACTTTCTGTATACTTAACTTTCTGCATACATAGCCTTGCTCTGAATTTTTATTACCTGTCATTAAATTGCCGCAGCACTCATAAGGGCAATGCTAATAATCTGGCTAAAACTTCCAGTCCTTTGAGAATGGTCCAGTCACATCTAAGCACATTGAAATCTAAATTTCACATTTATTAAGCAGAATTTTAAGCACCTGTCACAGAACTTGCAAGCTTGTTTATTATTTTGGGAAGTCTGGTTGGACTTCATCAAGAATCGTGCAACTGCGAATTTTGGATTTTTCTTTTTATGGGCCAACATGACCAGCTTTATTAATCAGCCTGGATGTCAAGCAAAGTAGAGGAGGCAGGAGGAGAGGAATGAAAATGTAGGGTTGGTGAGGAAGTATAATGTTTGCATTGGTGAAAGCTTTAACATGGAGTATAGGCAGAGGTTAAAAGTTTACAAGTCATACAACACATATTACCTATTGATAGAGCTTTGTAAGAAAATTCATTCCAACTCAAAGTATTCCTCACTGTTACTAATCGCTCCCTGAGTTCTTTTAGCAGAAAGGCAGGATAAAAATATTTAAATAAATAAAAGAGAAATGACCGGCTTACTAGTTCCTCTCTATTCAGCACTGGTTAGCCTCATCCAGAGTATTGTGTCCAGTTCCGGACACCTCACTTTAAGAAAGATGCCAACAAATTGGAGCAAGTTCAGAGAGGGCAATAAGGATGATTAGGGCACTGCAACCCCTGTGAAAGCACTGGGCATGGTTAGCCTTGAGAAAAGAAGACTGAGGGGAGATATGATAGCACTTTTCAAAGACTTGAAAGGTAGCCATTCAGAAAAGGGGCAGGATCTGTTCTCAATTATCTCAGAGTGCAGGTCATGTAATAATAGGCTCAAGCTACAGGAAGCCAGATTTCAGCTGAATATCAGGAAAAAACCTCTTAGCAGTACGACAATGGAACCAATTACCTCAGGAGTTGGGGGGTACTCCAATGCTGGTGGCATTCAAGAGAAAATTGGACAACCATCTGTCAAATCTGCGTTGATTTGGATTTCTGCACTGAGCAGGGCATTGGACTTGATCTGATAGGATGCTTCCAACATATTCTATGATTATATCATTCTCTGTATAGTCCCTCCTTAAAAAGGGCCATCCATGATGGCTGGCTGGAGATCCAGATAACCTATGGATTTTTAAAATTTTAATAGGAAACATTTATTGTGTCCCAAAATTTCTAGGTAAAAGACAAAACATAACATATAAGAATATAAGATAGTCACATCTACCATCTTTTCCTACACATAATCGTAATACTTTGAGCAAAACAGGCATTACAAGTAAAATCATGTTACTGTACTGTTGGAGGTACCGTGGCTCAGGAAGTCTTATAGTTTGAGAAATCAGAGCTCAAGGGACTCATGTACTTGAACAATCACCAAAACAAAAGCAAGCAAATTTTCAAGTGCTGGGAGGAGACAATAGTTCCTGTTGTGACATTCACATATAATCAGCCCTTAAGGATTTTCCTCTTCTAATGCGGTGCTACTGATGATGTCTGTTTTTGCCTTGACTAAGCTAAACCTCTCATTCTGTCTCTCTCTGTTGCCATTGTGTTTAGCATTAATAAAGGTATTACCAGCCAGTGGAATTTGGTACTGAAAATAATTGTTATGTGGCATCAGGTTGCTTCAGACCCTATGGGGACCCTATTGATGAACACAGAAGAAATAAAGTAGCCCTCATAGTCAACAAAAGAGTGGGAAAAGCTGTACTGGGATACAGTCTCAAAAATGATGGAATGATTTCAATATGAATCCCAAGGCAGACCTTTCAATATCACAGTAATCCAAGTATGCACCAACCACTGATGCTCAAGAGGCTGAAATTGACCAGTTCTATGAAGAATTACAACTTCTAGAACTGACACCAAAGAAAGATGTTCTTGTCATTATAAGGAACTGGAATGCTAAAGTAGGGAGCCAAGAGATAAAAGGAACAACAGGGAAGTTTGGCCTTGGAGTTAAGAATGAAGCAGGACAAAGGCTGATAGAGTTTTGTCAAGAGAACAAGCTGGTCATCATAAACACTCTTTTCCAACAACACAAGAGGCGACTCTACACATGGGCATCACCAAATGGGCAATACCGAAATCAGATTGATTATGTTCTCTGCAAAACTCAAACTTAAGCTGAAGAAAGTAGGAATAACCACTGGGCTAGTCAGGTATAATCTAAACCAAATCATTTATGTATACACAGTGGAAGTGAAGAACCGATTTAAGGATCTCGATTTGGTGGACAGAGTGCCTGAAGAATTATGGATGGAGGCTCATAACATTGTACAGGACACAGCAACAAAAACCATCCGAAAGAAAAGGAAATGCAAGAAAGCAAAGTGGTTGTCCAACGGGACCTTACAAATAGCAGAGAAGAGAAAGGAAACCAAATGCAAGGGAGATAGGGAAAGTTACAGAAAATTGAACACAGACTTCCAAAGAATAGCAAGGAGAGAAAAGAGGGCCTTCTTAAATGAACAGTGCAAAGAAATAGAGGAAAATAATAGAAAGGGAAAAACCAGAGATCTGTTCAAGAAAATTGGAGATATTAAAGGAAAATTTTGTGCAAAGATGGACATGATAAAGGACAAATATGGTAGGGACCTCACAGAAGGAGAAGACATCAAGAAGAGGTGGCAAGAATACACAGAAAAATTATACCAGAAAGATCTAGATATCCCAGACAACCTAGATAGTGTGGTTGCTGAACTTGAGCCAGACATCCTGGAGAATGAAGTCAAGTGGGCCTAAGAAAGCATGGCTAACAACAAGGCCAGTGGAGGTGATGGCATTCCAGTCGAACTATTTAAAATCTTAAAAGATGATGCTGTTAAGGTACTACACTCAATATGCCAGCAAGTTTGGAAAACTCAGCAGTGGCCAGAGGATTGGAAAAGATCAGTCTACATCCCAAACCAAAGAAGGGCAATGCCAAAGAATGCTCCAACTACAGTACAGCCAGAGAGTTCCAGAAAAACATCTACTTCTGCTTTATTGACTACACAAAAGCCTTGGACTGTGAGGACCACAACAAACGATGGCAAGTTCTTAAAGAAATGGGAGTGCCTGACCACCTTATCTATCTCTTGAGAAATCTATATGTGGAACAGGAAGCAACAGTTAAAACTGGATATGGAACAACTGATTGGTTCAAAATTGGGAAAGGAGTACGACAAGGCTGTATATTGTCCCCCAGCTTATTTAACTTATATGCAGAATACATTATGCGGAAGGCTGGACTGGAGGAATCCCAAGTCGGAATTCATCCAGTCCTGCCTTTCGCATGATGTAATACCACTCTGATGGCAGAAAGTGAGGAGGAATTAATGAACCTCTTAAAAATGGTCTGAAGCTCAACATAAAAAAGACTAAGATCATGGCCAGTGGTTCCATCACCTCTTGGCAAATAGAAGGGGAGGATCTGGAGGCAGTGACAGATTTTACTTTCTTGGATTTCATGATCACTGCAGATGGTGACAGCAGCCACGAAATCAAAAGAGGTCTACTTCTTGAGAGAAAAGTGACGAGAAACCTAGACAGCATCCTAAAAACCAGAAACATCACCTTGCCGACAAGAGTCCACATAGTCAAAGCAATGGTTTTTCCAGTAGCGATGTATGGAAATGGGAGCTGGACCATAAAGAAGGTTGACTGCCGAAGAATTGATGCTTTTGGAGGAGGCTCTTGAGAGTCCCCTGGACTGCAAGGAGAACAAACCTATCTGTTTTGAAGGAAATTAATCCTGAGTGCTCACTGGAAGGGCAGATCCTGAAGCTGAGACTCCAGTACTCATGAGAAGAGAAGACTCCCATGAAAAGACCCTGATGCTGGGAAAGTGTGAAAGCAGGAGGAGAAGGGGATGACAGAGGACGAGATGGTTGGACAGTGACACCGAAGCTGCCAACATGAATTTGACCAAACTCTGGGAGGAAGTGGAAGACAGGAGGGCCTGGCGTGCTCTGGTCCATGGGATCACGAAGAGTCGGACATAACTAAACAACAACAACAATAATTAATGAACAATTTTCTAAATCTTCTGTCCTCAACTGCCCTGGCTCAGCTCCTGCAGACTCAAATCTGTGGTTCCTTTAGGGAATCAGCCCATCTCATATTTGACCTCTCTGTTTTTCTGCTGCCTTCCATATTTCTCAACATTATTATCTTTCTAAAAAAATCCTCCTTCCTGATGATATGCCCAAAATGGGACAGCTTGAGCTTCAATATTTTTGCCTCAATACATAGTGCAGGATCCATTTGTTCGTCTTTCTGGCAGTTCAGGGTATCTGCAATATTCAAAAGCACACACATTAATTCAAGCCATATATTTAACAAATTAGGGTTCTTTTTTATACCAAAGATACCTTGATTCACCCAGTTCATGATTTTCTGCATCTATACTGAATATTACCCATTTGCTAGAACTCAGCAGATTTTCAGACTCTTCCTGCTTGGATATGCCAGGCAATGAACCAGAGAACTTTTGCATGCAAAGCTTGTCCTTTACCACTGAGCTGTGATCACTCTCTCCATATCAGCCCTAGACAAATCATGATATGCAAAGCTCAATAGTAGCTCAACAGCCATCCAACAGGGCCTCAGAAAGCATCTTGCTTATGATATCCAGATAGGAAGAAAGGGGAGCAGTCATACACCTGCAAGGTTGTTCTTGGATATACTGTTGTTGGCTTTTTGCTATACCAATTATGCAGGTCTTTTTTCATTATGTTGTTTTAAGGGTGTAATGTTTCAGGAGGCGAGTGCTGGATGGTTCAATTTGCAAGGATTATACTAAAAGTCATCCCATATATTGGATTTCATACTGAAGTCCAGATAAACAGATCTATTGGAATTATATTAGCAATTTTAATGGCAGATCTTCTGTAATGCTGTTTTATCAGTATGCCTCAACACATCCTAATTTTTTATGGCAATAGGAAAATTAGTTTATCAACTAAAATCTGTTTCAGAAGCAGTACCTAGACACTAAACTTTATAATACAGCACCTTGAGTTATTATAAGCACTATAACTGTACCATCAGTTTCAAATTATTCAACATCATGAAATATACTCTCCTGGCAAGGGCTGTGTACAATACAACCTCCAGTTCTATTTATAAAACTTAATGTCTTTTCCATGTGTTGAGTTTGTATTACAGCTTTAGTGCTATTTACATCAAATTTACAATACTTGACTCTGAGTGTTACCAAAGAAGAAGAGGAAAAAGTCTCCTGGAAACAGTAGCTCAGGAGGCCAAACCTCCTTCGTCTCACCTGTAGACTGCTGAGGATAAGGGAAGATGTGACATGAAGAGAATCAACCCAGGAAAGAGCAACTGAATGAGAGGCAATTCAGCCAAATGAGGCTACTAGGTTTGCTGTGGCATTTGTTGCAAGTGAAATTCCAGTGTCAACTGCCTGTGGAATTGCAGAAGTCTACCTAGCTCCAACTATTCAGTTATCTACCTCAGTACTGTCTCCTGGTTATCTGTACTTCCCCCAAGATTTGGTCTTGATTCTAGGGTACTTTAGAAAATAGACTGCTTTGGCCTGAATTTATTTGGAGCCAGTCAGGTTCAACTTGGATGATCTTGAAGTCAAGATTTTGATATCTGAATGTTTGTGCTTCCCATTGACTACAACTGGTAATTAACAATTAGTTATGTTTGAGCCCAGACTATGTAGAGTGTCTCATCATCTTTCACTATTCTGTCTTAACCAGAAATCATTAGCTCCTTTGGAGAATCCCAGCACATAAGGAAATAGAAGACACATTCTGAGCTAGAAAGGCGCGTGCTGAGTTTCTGAGCCACAGAGATGCACTGGAAGTATTGGTTTGAACCTGGGACCACCTACATTTCAAATATGTGTTCTATCACTGAATTATGGGACCTTTCCAATGGGTCCTCTCCTCTGCAGCTGGTGGACATGCCTAGCTAGATTAAAAAAAAAAAAAACAGGGGCAAGCAACAGACTGGCACTCTCTCTCAGCAAAACTGCTGTAACTAATCGGTACTAAGGCTACTTCTTTCCACATTGATTAAATGCAGAGAAAATACTGCGGTGTTGCATCAGCATGAAAATGGATTCGAAATAGAATAAAACAAAGACTAAAATTGTAGCATATGTTAACATGGAATCATGATTATCCACAAACTCCACCAATGTTCTTTAATTTGTTATTTTAAAATCATTATGTATTTTCAATTTGAAATTTTACACTCAGTGCTTGAAACAGTTGAGGAACTAGCTATTTTCTAGTTAAGAGCTTGAACACTTGCCACTGAGTAGATGTGCTTCCAGGCTCTGTAGCGCTGCCATTCAAAAGACGGTGCACGGCTTTCCCAATTTTCCCTTTTTAGCTAATTTACAAAATATGGTAGATGAAGTGGCAAAGGACAGGAGGGTTCCCAACAAATGACAATGACTATAAAACCTGTTTCTGGAAGCGCCTTGGGTTGCTATCATTGTTTTTTCCTCCAGACATAGAACATTGATTTCTTGACACTTTCTCCAGAATCATTTCTAACTTGAAAATGAATAAGGAAGCAAGACAATGACTCTGCACATGTAAAAAACAAAAGCCAGGAAAACTATCATTACCTCATCATGCAAGAATTTCTAGTTCTAGAAAAAAAATATTCACCAAAGCTATTAAAATAAGGGAGACTTGAAATATTCATGCATGAATGTGATTTCTTCCCAGCATAGGTCATATGCTTAACATATTTGTGTGCTATCCAGACACTGAGAGAGTTTTTAAAAAATTCAAATAAAGTAAAACAATTGGAAACAATTCTCCAAATATTTCTCAGGGCCACCAAGTACATTGTCAGAGTTCCCAGCTGCCACAGTCTACTGAAGAAAATTCATTCTTTCCTGCTGATTAATATAATGTGAATCATAGTACATTTTGCTCTGGTTATAATTAAATTTCAGGTGAACCATAGAGCCTAAGACATTTCTTTAAGGTCTTGTATTGTTTGATACTTTTACAGACTGCCTTTCCTTCAATAAACTCAAAGCACTGTGCATGATTCTCTTTCTCCCCTCCTTCTCCTCACAACCACCCTCTGAGGTATTTGACACTAAGTGAGTGGAACTCTCCCAAGGTCATCCCATGAGTTTCATGGTGAGTGGGGATTTGATCCTTGTCCAACTGTAACCACTATATCACAGTGCTTCTAAGAAACCACAGTATGTTTAATACACCCAACTTGCATCTAATTACAATTAGGTGGAAGCATGGGACTTCCTCCTCCATTTCTATCATCCTGAAAAAGTCCCTTGCTTTGATTTTCGTCTTTCTGTGAGCTCATAGAGAGATCAGGATAGGGCCTCATCTTCATGTCTCCTGACCAATGGATGCAGTAGCATCACAATGAGCAAACTGTTGGCTTCCATTACAGAAATCTTTCCAGCCACATTGAATGTAACACCCGTAAGTTAAGAAAACGTGGTAGGTTTGAATGTGTGAGCAAATACTAACACACAGTACAGCAAAGTTTCAGTGCCATTGCAGAATGGTACATAACAGGAAAGAATATAGGTTAATGTGCAGCAAGGCTAGTGCCATGATCTAGAGCAGTGGTTCTCAACCCTGGGTAAACCAGGTGTTCTTGGGCTGCAACTCCCAGAAAGCCTGGCCAGCACAGCTAATTGTAAAGGCTTCTGGAAATGGCAGTCCAAAACCATCTGGGTTATCCAACTTTGGGAACCATTGATCTAGAGCAATCACTCTGAATCTTGGATTCCCATATGTTCTTTGACTGAAACTCCCAGAAGCTTTCACTATTAGCTGTGCGGGCCAGGACTTCTGTGAGTTGTAGTTCAAGAACATCTGGGGACCCAAGGTTGGGAAGCACTGATCTAGAGTTATTTAGAAGATGCTGTGCTTGCTCATGCTCTCTTTTAATTTTAAACAGGGGTCAAATTCTCCCTCCTACCCATGAAACCTCAATCTTCATTACTCATACACTTTCTCAGCAGGCCATAATGATAGAGACATGAATGTCTGAAGGGTGATTTCATTTCACTGTTATTTACAACTTAACTCAATAGCCGAACCTCTTCCTATTATTCGTGGTTAAATATAGCAACAGATTCTTTCCCATTCCCTTCTCTCTCCCCCCCCCTTTTTTTTTACCACCCACACAAAGTACATGACTCAGAGAAGCTGTTTAGAGTGAGTGGTTCCCATCTGGCAGAGCTGCTCATTGGCAGCTTTGTTGACTTTGCTGATTGTATTCACACTCCTCAAGGTCACCTCAAACATAAGGAGGTGAAATAATGTCTGTCTGCAAAAAATTGTTTTCATGCCAGGATCTCAGTGTGTATTATAGATAGACTGGCAGGTCCTTCTCCAGTCACCTAAAACAATAAAGAGGATATTGGGCACATGCAGGCAAATGGTTTCACTCAACAAAAACACTGCATTACTTTTCTTCAAAATCTCGGGTTCATTCATTTAGATTACAAATGATTCAGACACAACATTTTTACCACAAGTCTCTCTTTCCTAATTTATAGGCTGGTCCTATAGAGTATGAGTCACTGAAAGACAGTCTCATCACGGTCAAATCTTGTATCAAAGACTGGCTCTGATTGCAGGTGAGGTCAGTGCTTCTTTGGTGGTTTAATAAATATAGATATAATTAAACAAGCATTTATTTATTTATTTATTTTATTTACAATATTTTTTTAGCCGCACCATTGCCAGTGGCTTCTGGGCGGCGTACAACATTTATGCATTGGGGTCAGGTCTTAGGTTTGATAGCCCCCATTTGATCAACTGGAGGAATGTACAGGGCTGCTACTTGGCTTGTTATCCCTTAGTAACTGGAATTGGTATTATAAATAATTTTTTTTCCTCTGCAGAAGGCTTATGGTCTAGTTAATGAAACTGCCACAGGTCTTTTGATCAGCCATTATTATGCAAGTGGCAGCCGCCCTGTATAAAGACTATACCTACATTTGTGACTCATTATAAGTTCCAATCTTAAAAAACTATTTGGGCAACAGATAATTTGAACTATAAAAGTAAAGGTAAAGTTTCCCCTTGACAATTGTCCAGTCGTGTCCAACTCTAGGGATCGGTGCTCATCCCCGTTTCCAAGCCATGGAACCAGTGTTTGTCTGTAGATAGTTTCCGTGGTCACGTGGCCAGCGCAACTAGGCACAGAACACTGTTACCTTCCCACTGAGATGGTACCTATTCATCTACTCGCATTTTTACATGCTTTTTAACTGCTAGGTTCTGCAGGAGCTGGGACAAGCGACGGGAGCTCACTCCCTCATGTTGATTTGAACTGTTCATGTTGATTTTGACCTTGCAGTCCAGAGGCTTTGCAGTTTAACCCGCAGCACCAAATATCCTGTTTTGGGGCAAGTTAATTATGAGGGTAGTGACTGATCAGTTGCAGGCGTTCTTGGAAGAAGTGGACAGTCTGGATCCATTTCAGTCAGGGTTTAGATATGATACTGAAACAGCATTGTTCACCCTGTAAGACAATCTGCTAAGGGAGACAGGCAGGGGATTGTAATCCTGTTGGTCCTCCTGGATCTTTTGTTGGCTTTTGATACCATTGACCACAGCTGTTTCTGAGATGGCTGTTGAGTTTAGGGATCAGGGGCTACCTTCTCTACTGCTTCCAGTCCTTTGTGGATAGCCTGATCCCAAATAGTACAGCTTGGAAATACATCTCCATCTCTTGGGACCTCTGTTATGGGGTCCCAGAGGGGTTGGCCATTCCCCCCAAAGCTATTGTAAGATCTACATGAAGCTGCTGGAAGAAGTCATTCAGAGACTTGGGGTGTGCTGTCACCAGTACATTGATGACACACAGCTTAACTCTCCTTTGTTTCATCATTTACATCTTTGCTGTACATGTCCTTCAGCGCTATCTAGCATTGAAAATGGGCTGTATAATGGCCAATAAACTGAAACTAAATCCAGATAAGAGGAGATCCTACTGTTAGGATCATATATCCCCAGTCTTGGCAACTCCTTCATCGGCTCCTTGTCAGTCTCCCTGGCTATGATCTATAAAGCCTTAATGATTTAGGACCTTGATATTTGTCAGAACATCTCTCCCATCAATCAGCTGTCTGTTTCACCCTATCATTTCAATTTGTGTAGCTTAAAGTAGCTACACTGAGAGAGACTAGAATTATGAAGACCAGTCATTGGTCTTTCTTGGTGTTGGCCCCCAGCTTTGAATAGGCTTCCAGCAGAGTTGCAACAGGCTCTTTCCTCCTTGCATTCAGGAAATTGTTGAAAATAGAACTATTCAAAGCTGCCTTCAAAAACTGAGTCTCCTGGATGCTGTTAATATTTAAAAAAATTTGTTCTCTCTCTCTCTCTCTCTCTCTCTCTCTCTCTGTATGATTTTTAAATTACCATACTGTTGTATGTATTGTTATGTGGGGTCTGTGGGATATTTAAGTTTTAACTTGTAAACCAGCAAGAGCAGTGTCTGCACTAGTGGGGTGGTATATACAACAAACAAACAAACAAACAAACAAACAAACAAACAAACAAACAAACAAACAAACAAACAAACAAACAAACAGAGACAGACAGACAAGAATTCTGAAGAAGTATGTACTCCCATGTAACAGGAATTGCACAGAAGTTTGGTTTGCCAGAGATAAATATCTTGCTGGCAAATACTACCCAAATACTCCCTCTACAAGGGTAACTGTGTATGAGTTGATGAGTGCTGAATCCTAAAGAAAGTGTCTGGTCTTTTTTGTTTCGGTTGAGAAAGAGAATTGAAGAGGCATGGAGTTGCTGTTTTTTGTGCAGTACAAATGTGGTCCCTAATCACTTTGATTTAGGTATTGGACTTCAATGTATGTGTTCTAAGGGAATAGAAGGGCAAATTCTTTGTAGTTGCCATTATGTATTATTCTTATATTTCTGAGTTACAGAGTTTTATCTGGTCCTATTATCTACCTCCCTATATGCTGGATTGGGAAGCGGCATCTAGATTCTCAGTTTTGGTAGCACAGAGACTTAGTGAGACATTTTTCCCCTCAGCTCTCAAAAGAGTGCTTTTCTGACACACGGAACTGAATGGACACAAGTACATGCAGAATCCAGCTCAAAATATATTTACATTATTGCTAATTCATTATCTGCTTTCTTTTTAATGCAAATTCTTGGGACATTTCTAATTGTGTTTGCAATATGCATTTGAACATTAGATCTACAGAATCCTGAAGACTGATACACAAGCAGGTGTGGCTGAACAACCCACAGATGTTCTAAAACATACTTTAATTTATGAACCCAACAATCTTGCCTTTCTCTCCTCCAGTGAGCCAGAGAAATAGCCCACTCCACCACCACCCTGTCGGTTGGGACAATGGAGAGGCAAGAAGATATAGTGGTAAACAATGTGCATATGGGTCTTCGACTTCCACTGGCAATGGGAGACATCTTACAAGCCAGAATGGACTACAGGAATTCTTGCATCTGCTATTTGCATAAATTTTGTTTAATGTCGGACTCAGAATAAATCTGGAAATAAATCTTTGCACCACTTCCAAATAAATGTGCTTACTGTCAATCTATTGCTACCCTACTCATTTCAGAAATATTTAGGGGGCACAGCTAAAGGCACAGCCCAGTGGAAAAATGCTCTATTGAATGCCATTAATTTCAGCAATAAAGCTGAAACTCTGGTCAAATCTTTCCTATTAAAATCAGCAGAATTGATAGTACTTAGAGTGTGATTACACAGTGAGAGATGTGAATTCACTCACTGTGAAGTTTCACTGGGGAATTCAGGTTTCCCTAGAATTTTTGCATTAACTGACTATGCAGGGAAGATGAGAGTGGCTAAACAACCTTGTTTGCAGCTTGTTACCATAGCTTTACTATTGCCCTGAGGATTTACAGGATAATTACTTTAATAGGCTGTAAACAAGGGCTGAAAATTTTCTTCTCTCGTTTCTTCCTCTTTTTTGTGTGTGTCTAGGTACTCTTGTGCAACTACACTGGCATCAAGCTGTTTAAAGAAAAATAAAAGAAATGGAATTATCTGCCATTCAACTGAAGCAGTGCCCCAACCACAGCACACTCTTATCTGCATCACAGTCTGAATCAATGTGAATGGATCTGCTATGAAAAAAGTAGAAACCCCAGCAGCGTAGGGGAAAACTACAGATTTCAGGAGTGGGGGGAGTTGGGACTGATTTATATTTGCTTTTATGTCATGTGGTCAACAAAAAAAAGTTAATTAGACCATTCAATTCCTATAGCATTTCCCCCATATTTGCCAATTTAGTCACAACCTTGCACTGCAATTTTACTTATTTTACTTCGTGTACCATCAACTCATTCTAACTTTTTAATTTTCCTTTTCATGATCATTTGCTAAAGCCAAGGGGGTACGAGTATTACCTAACAGAAATCTGTATGATTTCATTGGCTTTTAATATATGGTTAAAAGAAATTGATAAATCAATGGAGGAGAAACCAGGTATTTACTCATAAGCCACAGTTAACAGGTTCTCTGGATAAATACAGTATTCAAAAGGCCATCTACCAAGCAAAAACTGGCTTGTGAAACAATTGGCTTCATTATACTAATGTGTAAACTTTAGCTCCAAAACTGATTTTTTTTGACAAGTTTAAGAAAAATACTGTAGGTACTTCTTGACTCTGAATTTGAGCTATAGTTTTCTATATGGTTTTTTTGAAAATCTGTACTAACCTTCTGGAAGCATTCAAGTCATTTCACAAAACTGAGAAGTTAATATAAAACAGGAAAAAGTAAAATTGAGTGGATATGACACAAAGCACAGCATGGAAGAATGAAGGTAATTTGGGAATGAGTCTAACAGAATTCAGTGAGGCTTAATACTAAGTAGATGTTGGCTGAAATCCAGGAGTGGAACTTGCTCTGCTGAAGGCTGATGCCATCATCAGCCATGGCATTTTTTTTCCAGAAATTAAAATTTTCCAAACCCTCTGCAGGCCCTGAGGCTCCTTTGGGATCGACTTCATTCTGGAGAAATTGTTGGGGGTCACAGGATGGGGAGGGGAAACTTTAAATTCCAAAATCACTGTCCAATGGAATGATTTTACCTATAGCAGCAATTTTCAGAAAATAAAGGTTTCCCTCCTTCTCTGCAATGTCTAACAAGTTCCCCAGGATGTATGAGATCTCAAAGGAGCATCAGGATTGTTAGCGGAGGGATTGGTAGCATCCATTCCACCACTGGATTTCAGCCAATGTTTTGTAAATGTTTCATAAAGCCTAAAATAAAATTTATTGTATATGATATATGATATATTGTATATTATGGTCCGATTTTCAAATGTGTATACAGTTTCATGCATACTTCATTTCTCCAAAGTGAGGTGAATTACTTCTTCCAGTGAAGTGCCCTTTTGAGGATACCTGTAAAAGCCGCCCCAGCACCACAAAGGATACAACATGGACTTATTATGGACCTTATACGTCAAACAAGCTGAAATCAAGAATAAAATCTGCTTGCAAACCTCACCAGTTAACATAATAATCTGGAATTAATTTAGCTTTTTGATTGGCTTTTTGCTATCTGGTGAGTTAACTAAAATTTATGCCAAATTTAGGATTGGGGCAGCTAAGCTTTTATGTGTCCTTCCCCACCCAAAAAGAAAACATGATTTCCAAAACAGTTAATATATGTGGAGGGGAGGGTATTTTCGTATCTAGCAGGCCGAGTGGAAAATTCCACATGGTACCAGTGCTGAAGTATTTAAACCCACATGCATCCAAACTGGATGAAGCCAGTTATGAAGTTCGCCTTAAAAGTATACCTGAAAGACTTCCTGTAGCGAACACCCTGCTTTGGCTCAGGTACAAGATTATTTGCATGCACCAGTGAGAGCTGTTGGGAGGCAGAGCCAGAGAAACTAGAAGGGAGGGATGAGTCAGAGTCTAGGCTGTTCAGTTAGAGACACAGAAAAGAGAAAGAGTGGGGGTCTGAGGCAGAGAGAGAGTGTTTAAGGAGTGATTAGTCAGAGTGTGACCTGTGTTAATTAAGATAGAAGAGGTTAAAGTAAAATATTGAAGCTTTGTGTGACTTTAAGAATGTGCTTAGGAACTAGTCCTAAAACAACTTGTAATTAATAAACCTGATTCTGTTTAAAAGTTCAGTACTGAATGGACCTCAGTCTTTCATAGGAAATATAGGTTGCTAAAGAGATTATCTGGTGGCAGCATGTTAAAGGGCGTGTTGGGGTACTTGTGTGAGCTCTGTGTTTGGTGAAACAAGCAGGGGCCACGGGGTAAACGTCACACTTCCTTCATGGAAATATTGGGAGATTCATTTATAATTTTTCTGCACTCTCTATAAGATATTTTCACAATGGAGAGAAGTGAAAAGTGGTGTGCCCCAGGGATTTGTCCTGGGACTGGTGCTTTTCAACCTGTTCATTAATGACCTGGAGACAGGGATAAGCAGTGAGGTGGCTAAGTTTGCAGATGACAGGAAACTTTTCTGAGGGGTGAAGACCAGAAAGGATGGTGAACAACTCCAGAAGGACCTCTCCAAACTGGGAGAATGGGCAGCAAGATGGCAAATGTGTTTCAATATAAGAAAATGTAAAGTAATGCACGTTGGGGCAAAAAATCCAAACTTTATTAATCAGCTAATGGGTTCTGAGCTGCCCTTGATGGATCAGGAAAGAGATCTTGGTGTGGTGGTAGACAACTCGATGAAAGTACCAGCCCAGTGTGCAGTGGCAGTGAAGAAGGCCAATTCCATTGGCTAGAGATCATTAAAAAGGGAATTGAAAATAAAGCAGCCAACATTATAATGCCATTACACAAAACGCTGGTAAGGCCACACCTGGAGTATTGTGTACAGTTCTGGTCTCTACACCTCAAAAAAGACATAGTGGAACTGGAAAAGGTGCAGAAGAGAGTGACATAAGGGCTGGGGCACCTCCCTTATGAGGAAAGGATACAGCGTTTGGGGCTCTTTAGAGCAGGGGTCTCCAAAGTATGGCCCACAGGCCACATCTGGCCCGCCTGTGCTTTTTATCTGTTCTGTGCCTGTGTTTTTCCCTCTCACGCAATACTAGAACCAGGGGACATCCACTGAAATTGAGTGTGGGGAGAGTGAGAACAGACAAAAGAAAATATTTCTTTACCCAGCGCATTGTTAGGATATGGTGATGGCATCTGGCCTAGATGCCTTTAAAGGGGGATTGGACAGATTCCTGGAGGGAAAGTCCATCACAGGTTACAAGCCATGAGGGGGATGTATAATCTCCAGGCTTAAAAGGAAGGTACCTCAAAATGCGAGATGCAGGGGAGGGGTATCAGGAGACAGGTATCTAGTTGTCTTGTGTGCTCCCAGAGGCATCTGGTGGGACCACTGTGAGATACAGGAAGCTGGACTAGATGGGCCCTTGGCCTGATCCAGCAGGGTTCTTCTTATGTTCTTCAATAATTGAAATAGCTGAATTTCCAAAGAATCCGAAGAGTACAATTAGTTTTGCAAATTCAGAATAATTATATATAACCACTGTTCTGCATATTAATATGGAACTTAGGAACTGCCTTCTGTTAAGAAAGATGGTTGTTCCATGTTTATTACAATTAATCTACTCCAGGGGCAGGCAAACTTTTTTTTTGCACTTCCTAGGTCACATCTTTCCATACCACCAAATTTGTCATGGTGGCAAAAATTAACTCAAAGAAGTGGAATCAGAAGATGAAGAAATGTTATTAGCTTTTAAAAGAGAATGTGTATGCACTGTATATATCGTTTTTACTTTTCATTTAAAAAAATTATAATATTGCTACCGACATGGCAACAAATTAAACAACAGTAGCACAGTTGCAGTGCTTTAATAAGTTTTAGCAGGAAGAGGAGACACATCCTATGGATCCTGTGGAAGTTACCCACTCCTCATCTATACTGATTAGCTGCAGTTCTCCAAGGTTTCAGACAGAGGTCTTTTGCAGATAAACCTTGAGAAGGTAAGAACTGATCCCAGGACTTTTCGCACTGAAGGCATGTACTCTGTCACTGTAGCTATAGGCTTCGCCTTAAAGGAGTCACTGCTCATTTGAAGCCCTTACCATATGCCTGATTGCACTGTACAATGGTCACAAAATTTGGAATGCAATGCAGTTGTGGTCTGCAAAACCTAGACTGGATGTCTGGATTTATAGCAGTCTGCTTATTACCATTCATCCTTTAAAGGAGAGCATCAAAAGCTTTGCTGAGAAAACAAACGAATCATTCAATAAAAATTCATAATTATGAGCTGAAGATTTTCATCCTTTAATACTTTCCATGATAGGAAGCAGCAGGAGAAGGAGAGAAACAGTCTTAGCTATATTTACTTGCCCTTTGTCCTTTCTCAGTTATGCTTTTTACTCTCCACTCTTTCCATTTCCTGAAGATTAGAATGTTCTCATTCTGAGTTTGGCGCGAAGACCTAATAGTGTTTCTCCACATGGAAGAAGGAAGACTGGACACCACTGGTTCAGGAGACCCCACTGTTGTTGTCTTCGATGTCAGGCCACTAAGGGTGCAACGACATAGTGGGGAAAATGCGCATTGATCCACAACCTAAGTTGCAGGCAAACACTTAAGTTAGATTTCAATCCAAATACAGGTGCATGAAATGTACAATAAAAATAACAAAAAGAATGTTTTTACATTCTAAACATGCAGAAGCCTAAAAGGAGCACATTGAAAAAGCAGAATGTCATTAAAAAGTTAAAAGTATTATAGTTTTAGGCAATCTTTAAGCATATTACTGAACATACATGAAAAGTATTCTAAGTGTTCACCCAGCCAAACCACTTTGAATCTATGGAGGAAAATCCATGTTGTCCTTGTCTGTTCAAAGGTACTATTATGAACTGTTGCTGCTACATGTTGCTGCTTTTTGATGTCTAGTGCCCAGTGATAGCATTGTTGGTATCTGGTATGTGTGGCATGTTGCATCGTATTTGTTTTGCCTCCTTATATTTCATATCTCTCAGTTGTTTACATTTCCCTTCAACTGCATGCAACTGAATTTTGGAGAGCTGTCCGACTGCAGTGACTTAGTAAACTGCTCTTTAAACCTCATTTTAAAAACACAATGTACATTTTCAGAAATTCATTTTCTACATTCCCCCTCATAATTATTAACTTTAGCACTCTACACACACATTTCATATCCTGACATGGGAAAACAGTCTGTAGAGGTAGAGTTATGAGTGTAGTTTGTCCAGCTCTTTTAACTAATCACATGGATTTTGATGGTTATATATTTTATTTACTTCATCTGCACAATTTTAGTGTTATCATGGTTAATAGTTTAGTTTTTTTCTCTCCTCTCAAACAATGTAGGGGTTTCCAATTATATACAGCACTAGTTTATTTTAATTTCTTATTTTTTTAATTTTGTTTAGTTTACTTTATTCTGTTAAAAAAATCTAGGGGGCTCTTTGCCCAAAATATTCTTACCAGTCTAATGCTTTGTTTGAAAAAACAACAACAACCCGACACAATTAAATATCATAACAATAAAATTGTGGAAAGGCAGCAAGCAATAAAACTATATGATCATCACAGGCCATATGATTAGTTGAAATAGCTGGGCAAATAATAAAATCTTGACCTGGTGCTGATAAAACTGTACATGTGTACTTAATGCCCACGTGAGACTGTATATGTTGGAGTGTTTGATAGGCAGTTATGTAGCTAATCAGTGGACCTGTGCACCTTGGACTGTCTTTGGTTTCTGTAAGTGGCTAGTTGTCCTTAGATCAGTTTCACTTTTGCTCGCTTCCCCCTTCATGGAAATCCAAGGAAATAATTTCTTCTCCTTTCCACTTCAGTGAAAGGCAGGCTGTCAAGGTGCCTCCAGACTGGCTAAGGAAGTGGATTATAAGGAAAGGCCCACAACTGGACTTAAATTGGCCATATAATGTCTGTTTCTGCTCCTCTTTGTTTTGTTTCTGTGTTCATTATGTGAGGATTGTCTGAAATGGCTTTCCATTTTCAGAACACATTTATAGAATAGCACGTGACTGTCAGATATAGTTAAAGTTCACTCTTGAATGTTCCAATAGGAACTTGTGTTAGTGTGTAGCAAAAACAAATCTTGTGGCACCTTAAAGGCTAACAAGTTTTATTTGGCATAAACTTTTAGGCTACAGTCCAGAAAAACTTGTGCCAAATCAAACTTGCTAGCCTTTAACATGCCACAAGACTCTTTGTAGTTTAGATTAAAATCTTTCTGCCAATCTCCCTAACAAAAAGAAGGTACTGATACACTTTACCTAGATTAGTAACAGAGATAGGAAATGTTCCCTTTTTGGACTACAATTCTCAATAATTATGGGAATTGCATTACAAAAAACATTTCCTATATTCAACTAATAACAGCTTCAAGGTTTTGACCAACACCGAGTATGCTTGGCAACTTCAAATGACAGAAACCCCAGTAACAGGCATTGTAGCGCTATGGGGCGGTATATAAGTCCAATAAATAAATAAATAAATAAATAAATAAAATTCAATCCCATCTCACTATTTTAACAATCCCTTGCTTAAGGTTTCTGAACATATATGGTCTGTACCTACAGTATTGATAAACTCTGTTAGCATTTCTAAATCTACTAATTAAAATGAGGATTTTAAATGGAAAAACAAGGTTAAGTACCTAGAAATAAATATTATCTGTTTCTTACTTGTACACAGTGTTTGACATTAAGGTGTTACATTTCTCTTTTCCACAACTAACCAAGCCCATGGTTCCATGTGAACTTTCTTGAGAACAAATCTTACTAAAGTCACTGGGGATTGTGTCTGAGTCAAGATGCATAGAGCACACAAGTTATGTTTAGAATAAAATAAAGAGCCTGGGAGGAAATATGCCTTGTTAGGCCAGTGCAATCTCACAAGTAATTCCCAATGCCCACATGTTGCTGTGGGAGGTCTGTTAGAAGTGCAGTGGAAAGAAATTAAGAGAGAATTTTCGGGCAAGAAGAAATTGAGAAGACAGGAAGAGAAAGAAGGCTTCAAAAGTTCTATTTTAGTCTCAGTCTATTTGCTCAAATTAGCCTCAGCCCCCAGTCTTGGAGTTTATTCAGCCCCTGACATAGTTGTAACCTTGTAAACAGGAAGTGCTCGCCAGTTATTCTTGCAATAACAAGTTCTTGCTTTGTCTTATTCTTTATTCACCTCAGCCGGTCAAAACAAATTGCCTTGACATTGTCTGGGTTCTATTAAAGCCTTCTTAGGATTAGTCACACCTGTGCAAATACAGGCACCTAAACCAAACACATGTGACACACTCGATAGCCGTCTTCCTTTCTTCAGCGACAAAACATTGTTGTGGTTTGGCTCTTGTTGACAAGTTTCCAAGGGATCCTCATGGAAAGGTGCATGAGCAGGCTCAGTTATGGAAGATACAAGGCATTGCTTAACTTTAAGCAGTGTCAGTAGCAGCAGTAGAACCACCGCTGAAATCTCTCCAGAAGCATGGTGGGTGGATATGAGAAACCGGGGGTTCAAAGTGCTTCAAATATTTATTGAAGGTGGATGTGCTGGGACATTTGGGAGCAGGGCTTCCGTGTGTCCCTACATCTTCCCTGCTCTCAATTCAAACCCGTAACATGCTTGCTCAAATTCCTGCATATAGGCTGCGATGTTTCTGTGCAAAGCTCCTATGACCAGCAGCAATAAAAGGAGTTAACACAAGTGTCAATCTCCAAACAGATACCATTATTCAGGAATGGAACTTCAAAGGGAAACACTCCAATATGAAATGGCTGGACTAGAGCAGTTTAATTCTGTTTGTTACTTTAGGTCTTAGTTGAGTCTAAGATTTTTTTCCCCTTCTGCTATAGACAATTGCACTTGGGTTCCCTTTCCTCTGAAAGGGTATGTGGGGATTATGTTTCCTGACTGACAGTGATGTAGGGACTACCTGGGCCTCTGCTTTCCCATGGCCCACCCTGACATTTTTACTAAATCACGGTGCGTTGTTTCAGTGTGTGAGGCACCACTGATGTTGTCAAGAAGCTGCTTTGGGCAGACTCCATAAAAGCAATTGCTAAGGGTCCAATTCATACTGTACAACAGCTGTGTGCATACAGTATATCAATTCTTCTGACTGGCCTGCTTAAATCAATGTGATAAAAGATAAGGAAACATAGAAATCAATCTCTCAGTTACTGTACTTGAAATACTGTACATAATGAAAGATGTGTAGAATGAGGGAAAATCCTCATGCATACTTTACCATTTTCTCTTGCCTTCATTATCAGTCAATTGTTACACATTTGTTTTAAACATTGTCTTGTTTTTTTTTGTTAATTGTATTCTAATTAAGCACTCAGAGTATTTACAGGATCTCAAAGTGTCTCTTATAAATCCTAATAAATATTGGTGTACACTTATGTCCAATGATTAGGGAAAGGAAGCTATGAATTTATACCATCCACTATATCATAGCTGTTACAGGACATGGCACTCATCAATACAGACAACCTTTTAAAAATATACATAATAGTATTTTGATGGATTATGCATAGTCCTCATCCTACTATTTCATTCATTGCATAATTAACTCATTGCATTTTAAATCCATGCTTTAATTGCTTTACAAGTAATTCACAACCCTATTGCTTTAATGTTCTTGTCTGCTTTCCACTGCTTACAATATGCTGTGCCTCATTGCAAGGCTCCAGTCTAAAGTCTGTGCTGCTAATCTGAGTCACTGCAACTGGGTATCTGCCAAGCAGCTTCTTCTCCCCACCTTGCCTAATGTTAGAGATATGCTGATACAGTTTGAGCTGGCAGTGATCAGTTATGAGAGGGATCTTGGAGTTGCAGTAGAGAACGTAATGAAAAATATGGACCTGCTATTATTGCAAAAAAAGGTGCAAGATGGTAGGTGTGCATATGCCAGGTACAATAGCAATTAATCATGGCAACCTATAGGATTTCTTTTCTGTATGTGTAAAATCCCAACAGGATTTTGGTCCCTGAGAAATATTTGGGCAGATAAAGTGTTAAGCACCCTTCTCATCTACAGTTAGAGCTCTCAGTTGTACCCTCCAAAAGTTGTGTTTGTAAAATTGGGCATCTGAGTAATTCTTCTTTTGAAACATTCCAAGACTTTTATCTATGAATATTGGAGTTACTTATTACAAGTAGGCATTCCTAAAGCAAACTGAGTTAGCCCTAATGATGTTTAATAGCAGGCATATCATCTAGCTGCTTTCGTCAAATCCTGAGGACATTCTCTCTTCCTGTTACAAAGGTGGGTGTAGGAAAAGAAGAAGAAAGCTGGATGAATTTTTCTTTACAATGTCTGAGTTGCCTGTTACAAATCAAGCCCTGGAATTTACAGTAGTCTCATGTGGATAGCAGGAATGTGTGCTTAAAATGTATTAGATATATTTTCTGGTGTGAAAGAAGATAGCAAACTACTATATGTGTCCATGTTTTTAAAACTTCAGATTATTCTTTAAACCAGGATTCAGTAGTTGTGATCCTTTGTTTCTTATAACTCCTCACCATAGGATACGTGGTGTAGGGATAATGAGAACTGTAAGTGAAAATCACTTGTATGGCTGCCATTGTACACCATGGTCTAAACTATTTAGTGGTTAAAAAAAAAGATGCTTGTGTTGACCAGGTGAGCCAGCAAACGTCAGCAGATTTTATTTGTGTTAAAATTGTCCAAGCCGTAAAGCTGTAACCATGATAGCAGTCAAAGCTATTACTCTAGGTAGCATTGTATCTCATGAAAGTAGAAAATCCTGCACAATTGTAAATTCTATACGGTAGTCTTAAGAAACATAACAGTGGCTAGAATGAGAAGCACATTGCACTGAATGTTACATGTTGATGTGAAATAGCTAATCAGTTTATTGGTTTTGAATGACTGGAATTCCCTAAGCATTTATGTAAGGTTTGTGTAATTTGTTATGGCTAATTACAGTTAATTGACAATGCACCATGGTGCATCCCAGTCATATTGTCATTTACCCAACTGTGCAAATGAGATGCAGCCTGACACCTATCCAATTAGCTACAATTAGCCATGACTAGTTATGCAAACTTTACAAGAATACCATCAGAACTATGGCCAATTAAGAATTATATATGGTAACTGCAGTTCATAACTGCTGATCTAACCTTTCAACTCAGTACCTGAAAAAAATTGGAATATAGCTGCAGCTATAGGTGCTCAAGATCTGACATGTTCCTGTAAAAATAGCATTATTTCAGCTATTGAATACATGAGGCTTTGAGAGATGGAAATCCTACGTGGAGATAAAGAGAGGAACAGCTTTTGGTTATTTGAATCCACTGCTGCTTAAATATATTGTATGTGAAGTCTACATCTGTTGGTCTGTCTGCAGCACACGGACATGTATAAATGAAATGATTTTGTAGGAGGATGAGTAATGATGAACATATCTAGACATCTTGGAAATACTTGGCTCACATTTATGTATGTGGGAGTTTTCTGGAAGCAATTATGACAAAAGTAATGAACTCACCACCTTCTAATAAATATTTCATCTGTGAGAAAAAAATCCTAGACGTTTTAAAATGTTTGCTGTAGTAAAACGTTAAAAAAATATTATTTTTTATCTTCTATACAGTATATTGTTAGATTGACTGTACTGTCTTGGATATATCACCTTAGGACCAGTAAAATAGAAAGATCTCTCCTCCTCACCTCATCTGATTCTGAACAGGACAATGTAGGAAAAGCCATGCTGTGCCAGTTAGAAGGCCAATATAACCCAATATTCTGTTCCATCATGGCCACCCAGGTGTTGTTGTTGTTTAGTTGTTAAACAACTAACGACTAACCACATGTCCAAATCTCCATGACCCCATGGACCACAGCATGCCAGGCCCTCCTGTCTTCTACTGCCTCCCAGAGTTTTGTCAAATTCATGTTGGTAGCTTTGGTGACACTGTCCAGTCCTATACTATATGTCAGGAACGGGGCTCAAAAAAGCTGAACAAGCTGGAAGATGAGTCAAGAAGATGGCTCAGATACAGGCCTGGCTCCCATATAGGGCTGAAAATGCTACTTGCCTGGAAAATGGGATATCAGAGACAACTTCATGGTGCTGACACAACTTCGTTGAGGCCGAAACCATGGGCCGGTATGGAGATGGATACATGATGTGTAGACATCTGGAAAAGTTGTTACCTCATGATCCTGGGATGTTCCTTATACAGAAATACAGTGCCTAGGGTGCTGTCAACCCCTGAAAACAACAGAGTTTGCACAGATTTTGGCCCCACCATGTTATTCACCAAGGAGGACCCATCTTGTGGTTAGCAACTGGAGAAGGAGATAAAGAAACTAATCAGAATGCAGGAAACTGGGGGGGAAAGTGGCTTACACGCAAACCCAGAGAGATAACTTGTAAAAAGATGCATGTGAGCTTGCTCATTCTCTGTTGAGCTGTTAGGAAGGGTTAAACAGATGCCTTGACCACATGCTAGAAGAGCATGTGGCTGTCTGGTGCCAGAGGGAGAGGGTGAGGAAGTGGTTGGAGGCACTACTGCCACCGCCTCCTGCCGCCGTCGCCTTTTCTTTGCATTTCTCACTTTAGAAGTGAAGGTTTTGCCTTGATCAAGGTGCGGCAACAGCAACAGCTGCCCCCTACATCTTCTCCCACCTTCCTCTGCCTGAAGCCAGGTATCCCAGTCACTGCAGTTCCTTGGAGGAAGAAAGAAAGAGCAGGCTGGCCAAAAGGGGTTAAAATGATTTTTCTGGATCTCTCATTATGTTTTGATACTTGTTTTATTTGTTTTCAAAGTGGAATAGTGCTAGATCAGTGTTAAAGATAGAAAAAACAGATCAGACCACAAGGATCCTTTGCAGCACAAAACCTGTGATCCTGGCATCTAATATTTGACAAAATTTACTCTAACACAGGTGAGCACACATGCCAAAATGATATTTTAAAAACTTGCATTCACAATCTGTAACACTGATCTAGTGCTATTCCACTTTGATTTTTTTTAAATAAATAAAAATGTACACTTAACTATATGTCACTAAGAAGGAATTTTTAAAATTGATTTCAAACATGCTAAACCCAACATACAACCAGGAGTTTTACGTGTAACTGAACCTTCTGTTAGCTCAATGAGACTAAAGTTCTTCTTTAACTTTTAAATGTCACAGTCACAATCCAGTACATATCCTTTAAATGCTCATTGGCAGGGCATCTTTTTTGAACAAAATATATATGTACTGTATGTGTGCATACTCCTGATTATATAAGTGTGACATTTGCTGTTAAGTCTATAAAATTACTGTGAGTCATAAAAAAACAAATACAAAAATAAGTGATCCCTTTATAGACCACTAAAAATGATCATACAATACATGAGCTTTCATAGATCAAAAACCACGTCATCAGGTTTGTACCAGAGCGAAGAACTTAAAGTCCAAAAGTTCATGGCGAGATGGAGATTGCCAGGAAAGTTACTCTTCAATGTAAAGTCCAAAAGGTGGAATTCACCAGGCACATCTCTCTTAGATGTAAGTCAGAAAACAGTATGGTTGCTCTTTTTATGGTTACAACTGAGGCAGCTCTGCATTGAGTGTAATCCCCAGTTCTTCAAACAAAGCAGCACAGGCCATGTGCACACATGCAAGCACTCCTCCCCATTTAGCCTTTATTTGAAATGGACATGTTTCTGCTTGGCCAGGGAGGAGGGGGTGACACAGAAAACCCGAATCTTTTATCTGGGAATTGGGGTGATAATTTCATAAACTCATTAGGTTTAGCCAACTAGGATCGTAACTGACCAGATAGGCAGGATATTAAATAAATAAATAAATAAATAAATAAATAAATAAATAAATAAATCAATCAATCAATCAATCAATCAATCAATCAATCAATCAATCAATCAATCAATCAGTCAAGATAATACTATTACCAATAATATTGGTTGCAGTCCTGCTCTGCTGAGAGTCCATGTGTGGAAACCTAAAAAATGAACAAGAATATAAAAATATTTCTCCGATGATCTGGAGAAAGAATTCTGGGTAAGAGGCATCTGAACCCATTAGGAAACCCTTCTTAGGCATCCTTCAGTCTTGAAAGGCCACAGTAACGCGCTCTGTATGAGTGTCCTCTCCAGAGCACGAAGCCTGGATAAAATAATATGGAGGATAGGCTGTTACCCAAGCAGCAACCCCCCCTCTCCACGTCGCTGAAATAGTCCAATGGAAAGGCAAGAGCCAATAAAACTGGTTCCAGCGACATCATAGTAGTTGCCAGAATGACATGAACTGCCTAAGGGACTCTGGCTGTGGGTTTTGCCTCGAGGTTTACTCTTGAAGCCTCTTCCATCGGTGGATATAGCCACAAGGCAGTGGAGGTTTGAAATCGGAGTTTTCCTTCTCCTAGATGGGCTGCCTTCCAAGGCTGACGAGCCCCACCTACCCTAGGAAACCCAATTGGAACAGAATTTGGTAAAATACCAAAGGAAATGATTAAATTTGCTCAGTATCGTCTTTAAAATTAGAAGACTGAGAGATTTCAAGAGAACTAGAAGATCAGCACTTGTAAATATTCAGTAGTGAATTCCATAAATGAAAAACCAAAACAAACAAAAAACAACCAATAGCTATCATGTATTTTTGAGGACAGTCATTATGGTTAAGCAAAGATATTCGTTGCCTGTACATAAAAACAAGGAAAGCTTCAAATGTTCAGTCTCCATTCTGATATGGTTTTTGTTTTTTAACTCAACGCTTGGAACAGTTTTTTAGACTACAGATCCTAATATTTCCCAACAACCACGGCCAGCATGGCTGTGGGTTCTGGGAAGGGTAAGCTAAATAGTAACTTCCCCAAAATTTGTTTCCTTGCATTTAAGGCTCTGCTGGGGTGGGGGGAGGGGAAGAAAGATAAGGAAGACCACTCTCTATTTGAGCTGACATTTCTTCAAATGGTAGATGTGGCAGATCTACACTCTTGATTCAACGATTGTTACTAGTTTTAAAAGAACATTGATTTATAACACAACACAAGCATTGATTTTTATATTAAAATCTGCTGAAGCATCACTCCACCGTGTTTCTTGTTAAAAGGAAATTTAAAAAGCCACCCTCCTTAAATGAAAGTCTCTTATTTCCTCTCAAATGAACAGAACATATTCATAATTAATGATGTGCCAACAAAAGCAGGGTGTTTTTCTTTTTTCTTTTTTATTGTTGCTGTCAATCTTGTTTGGTGCTGGCCAAATGGTGCAAGTATTAAAGGTTCAGTGTTTCTGAAAGTCATTTAAGAAGACCTCTAATTGACTGGATCGCTCAGTGAGTTAGGTTGGGAGTTTGATTCCTCTCTATCTCCTGGGAGAAGCCCCAGCCTGTGTAACCTTGGGCAAGCAGCTAAGTTTCAGGAGTGCTCCCAGAAGAAGAGACCGGTAAACTACTTTTGAGTTCCTTCTACCTAGAAAAGGGCTGCCATAACGGAATCAACTTCATGGCATGCAATTATTATTAGAACGGTTCAGATCTCCTGAAGAAGAGACATTGTTTGCACAATGGAGACAAGGGCTCACTGGCCAGTTTCATGGAAACTATACTAATTGTAAGCTTGCAGTTGCTGTGCATTGCTCACAAGATGCCCTTTCTTAGGCAATGAGATGCAACTTATAATTTAACGAGAAAAAGCTATTGTGTGATAAAATTATCCCACACTTCCTTTGGTTTTCTAAAATATACTCTGGTTGAGATTTTTGACAATATACGAAATTATTTAAATTACACTGATTGATAACTAGATAGTGAAGGAGAATCTTATCTGGATAAGAATAACACTAGGAAATTTAAAATCCTGGAGGGAAGTTATTTAAGATTCTAGCAGAAATCCAGTAGTAAATTGCAACTGAAGTATACCCATTGAATCAATGGAAATTATGAGGGAGTTGACTCATGAAATCCCCACTGATGCAGCAGGCCTACTCAAGTTGTGACTTACTGCTGGATTGCAGCCACTGCATCCTACTTCGATTACTTGTAGTCTTACACTGTTAAAACTAAAACTGCTTAAGTCTGGTATGGGTGGGTGGGAGCCTGTAGGTTTCAAGATCAGTGATGGAGCATCTGTTACACATGCAAAAAGTTACAGGATCCACCCACCTGGTTTCTTTGGTGGCTGAAATACTTCCCAAGGGATCGGAAGACATGAAGTGTGCATAAAAAAAGAAAAATTCCAAAGGAAACATGTGGGTGGGCAACCTGCAGCTCAGGAAGGGAAAGGGGGTGGTAGAAAGACTGACAATGTATTAGCAGAAGTGGCTGGAGAGTGAGAGTGAAAATGAAAGTAAGGAGGCAGTAGAAAAAGAGAAAACAAAAAGTGATTCCATCTACTGTTCTGTCCAGCACTTAACATGTGGCCCCAACAGATTAACCATAAGAAAATGGGGCCCTCAACAGAAAACATATTTCCTAGCCAGCTTTTAAGATTGCAGTTCCCAGAATCCAACAGCCCCAGTGACTTTGCTATTTAGGAAGTTGTACAGTACTCAGAAAAGTTCTGATAGACAGTCAAAAGAATGTTCCATACAGATCAAAGCAATCAGGATGGTTGGATTTTGCATAAACAGTTTAGGGCCTTAAAAGTCTGCTGTAAACTTATAATACACACCTAACTGAGTCTTTATATCTTAACAATAGCTTTCAAACTTTCTGTGTTCATGGCAGCTTTCATTTGTCAAAGATGCCTTGTAGCAGTTTCCAATGCCATGTTAACTTGTTTCAGGATGGTGGCAAGATTAAAAGGAAACAAACAAAAAAGAAGTACAAAATATCAAGAATGTAAAAACGAACAGATTTGTTTCAAAGTGAGCTCCCATGAATCACAATCCCCTTCTACATACACACGGAGTGCTCTGCCATCTGTCACAAGAACTGCTACACTGAAAACTGTTATGTGGCATTTAAAAAAATACACAATTTTTTTGAATGGTTGTTGTGGGTTTTTCGGGCTCTTTGGCCGTGTTCTGAAGGTTGTTCTTCCTAACGTTTCACCAGTCTCTGTGGCCGGCATCATATTCCACTCCCAAGCCAACTACACCAGGACACAGAGTGCTGTCCTCTGAAGATGCCAGCCACGGATACTGGCGAAATGTTAGGAAGAAGAACCCTCAGAACACGGCCAAAGAGCCCAAAAAACCCACAACAACCCGGCCGTGAAAGCCTCCGTGAATACATTTTTTTGAATGATTGTGACATTTCCAGCGCATTTTGGGGTATGCAGGCAATTCACTTGTGGGACTTGTATCTTGTTCTTGAGTGTGAGCCACAATCAAGAGACTACTGTAATGCTCTTTGCGTGGGGATTCTGAGGAGGCTGCTACAGAAACTCCAGCAGGTCCAGAATATGGTGACCAGATCTTTGAGCAGAGTGAAGAAACGACATAATCTCTCCCCTACCCTGGCTACCTTGCACCGGCTACCTGTGTGTTTCTGTGCCCGCTTCAAGGTGATGAGGCTGACATACAAGGCCCTCAACGGTTTGAGACCTTGATACTTGGCAGAACACCTCCTTTCAGTGAGATCTGCATGACCTACTCCATCTTCCCAGGCCAGGTGGTCGTGATCATTAACAGAGGCCTAGAAAGAGGAGACCAGAAACCAGGCCTTCTCAGTGGTCAGCCTCCACTTCTGGAATAATCTCTTCCCCCCCCCCCAAAAAAATCCACCTGACCACTTCACTGGCATTTTTCAAATAATCTTTTAAAACATGGCTGTGCAGGAGTTTTTTCAGTGCCTATATTATCTGTTCCTCCACCTTGCCTTTTAAAAATTAGCTTTAGTTATTTTGATGTTGGTGTATGTGGACTGATATGTTTAATTTTGGTTTTTCCTATAACTATTATGTTTACCACTTTTTAAAGTGCTGTCTGTTTTATTGCATTGTAAACCGCTCAGAGTGGCCTTGGTGATGTAGAAGTTTAATGATATAGGTGATATAGAAGTTTAATAAATAATATTAAGTGATATAGAAGTTTAATAAATAAACAAATAAATAGACTGTCTTATAGGACTGGAAGTCCCTGATCACACCACACCAAGAAAACTGGACAGAAGATCTCTTGGATTTTGCATAAAAGAAAATAGGCAAGAGGCAAGCAGAAAATATCCAAAAATTTGGTGCACTTATTTGAAACTGTTTAATGGTTAACTTGCTGAGGGAATATGAAAGCTATTGCGTAGAAGAGATCTTCCCTATTCCTTCTCTTCCCCTTCTATTCTTGACTTCCTCATCTTTTCTCTTGTGTATTTGATTTGTCTGGTTGTTGTATATCTTTCTGTGTGGTTGTATTATACATGCTGGTGTCAAATAGAATATTCAAAGGAAAAATTGGACTCTCTTCTGTCATCCAGAAGACCATCAATCAACAAAACGTATGAAAGGATTTTCCTGTCTTGGTGCCAAGGCCAAGGGAAAAACCAGAATCCAAGGTCATTGGAGATATTCTAGGTTTCTTAAAGCTAAGTTTAGACAAGGGCTTTAGTTCTAGCGCCACTAAGTGGCAGGTGGCATTAAGGAGCATTCTGCATTGTAAGTAGACATTCTGGAGGTGTTCTAAAAGTGGAGAGATCTTCATTCATGTATTGTGAAAACATCCAACCAGCCCCATTTTAAACACTCCTTTAAAAACAACAACATTACTGCAGCTACTAGAACTTCCCAGTCATCATGAACACCAACCACTGCCCATACTGGCTGATGAATTCTGTTTAATAATAATTTTAAAAAGCACTAATCTGTGACTAAGAATGGTAGCTACTTCAGCAATATTTAAGGGAAAGACATTTTCAGAACAGCTACATGGGATCCTCATTATAGCTCTTCAGTCAATGAAGGTTTGTAAGTTGTGGATACACAACCATCAACCATCCAAAATTTCCTTAAAATCAACATTCACACAAAATGTGTGTGTGTGTGTGTGTATGTGTGTGTGTGTTCACTTTGGCATATGCATATCTATCCCTCTGTCTATAAAGGTTTTAGACAGTCCACAATGCCTATGATTAAAGGTGTTGAATAAAGAAATGAGTAAGTGGGCTATTTCGAATAAGTACAGAAATAATGGCTTAGCATAAATATCAATTTCTTTTCTTCTGTTTAACCATTTCCCTTTTACCGCTAACTATTGCACCAGTTATTAATTTCCACTTTACGTAGCTAGGTAACACCACCTACTGGACATGACTGGAAATTAAACTGAATATAGAAATACATTGTGTAATTTGGTTTAGTGATGACAAAATCAAAGGATTTTGAAAGTTGTCATAGAATCAACATTGAAGGGTTCAATCCTCAGGATAGGACACATGCATTATTTTAACATATTCTTTTTCTTCCAAACTTAATTGCTCATTTCATTCCCTCCCCCAAAAAAACAACCTGATTTAGGGAAAGTAGAACAAGAAGCTAGGTCTGGATCTACTCTGATAGATCTCTAGATGGTTGGCAGTAGGTGACAAAGAATATTTGTTTCCTGGTTGTCTGGCCATAGCAGCAAGAAAATGGCTACCTCCCTGCCCTGTAACACTTTCGAAATGAAGACAGCTTGGAGTGGAGACAATTCACCTGGCATAGTTTGGAATAAACCCCAAAGCAGATTCACAGCCACAAGCATCTACTGGAAAGAAGTGGGATGACTTACCGTCATTGTCTGTAAGTGGAAAACTCTCTGTACAGAGTGCAGAAATATTTGAGAGGGCATTTTCAGATACAGTGGTGCCTCGACTTACAAACTTAATCTGTCCCAGAAAATGTTCATAAGTGGAAATGCTCATAGGTCGAAGCACCATTTCCCATTGAAATGCATGGGATCCGTTCCAGCATTTAAAAAAACAAAAACAAAAAAAGCACACAGAAAGCCCCACCGGAAGGCGCTGGGGCTTTAAAAAAACAACGACAATCAAAAATAAACAGAGCAAGCCCCGAAGGCTGCAACCCCCCCCCCCAAAAATAAGCGTCAAGCAATCCCCATGCTGGGACTGCAAAACAACAACAACAACAAACGAACACCAAAATCAAACAAAAAGCCAAAAAGAGCACCTTACCAGGGAAACCAAAGCCTTCTCCAATGGCACTCACTCCTCAGCAGATGGCACCTAGCAACAGGCCCCAGCTGGTGGCGTTGGGCAACCGAGGCAGTGGCGGCAGGGCCGGCCATGGCGGAGCGAGCCCTTACTCATGAGTAGACTTGCATCAGGGATGGGTGAGGAGCACACCGGCTTCCCACACCTGGCAGCAATCCGGAGCCACCCCCGCCTCTCCTTCCTCTTCCTGTGCCACCATGCTCCCCGTCTCCAGAGGAGTCCCTCTGACCCGTGTTCCATAGTTTAAAAAGTTCCCTGACCCCCCTGCTCTAACCATTTGGGCGAAAGAGCTACAAAGAAGCAACCTCTTCACCACCAACAGTTTGAATTTCCGGCCTTTCCCCCCTGCCTTTTTCTGTTCTTATATCAAAGCTCCCCTCACAAGTCGAAGCAAAATTTTGCGAGCGGAGCTGTTCGTAATTCGAAATGTTCGTAGGTGAGGCGTTCGGAAGTCGAGGCACCACTGCATTGTAGGCTTGCTGGAGAGTTGATGGTTATTTTCTGTGCAAGCCATTAAAGCACCAAGCATATGGAACAAGACTTTTGAACATTTAATAGCAAGAAGTGCTAAAGTTCATCAAAATGGGATGTTATAAGATCATATTTGCTTTTCCTGTTAATGTGTTATTTCTTCAAAAACATAGATTGATGGTATAATATCCGTTTTGTATGTATTTCATATGGAGTTAAATGCCTAATAGCATTCAGGTATTGTATATTTCCATTTTATTTATAATAAGATTTTTTTATAAAGTATATACATAATTTCTATACAGAATATAACCTAGTAAACAAATATTTATTCTATGCATACTTTTAGCATTTTGATGGCTTATCTTTACTTTGTAACTGTCGCTTCCATTTTGTTTTAAAAGCCTGGAGTAAACAACACTGATTTTGTATGTATGTCTGCAGAAAGACTGAGTATTGTCCAGCTCTGGGCCTCAAATTCCTGGACTCAGAATTCTGTAATTCCGGGTGCATATATGTTGTGGCAGGCTATAATTGACTTTTAGTTTTATATTAAAAAACCCTACACATCTAGGTAAAGGTAAAGGTTCCCCTTGACAATTTTTGTCCAGTCGTGTTTGACTCTAGGGTGCGGTGCTCATCCCCGTTTCCAAGCCATAGAGCCATCGTTTGTCCGAAGACAATCTTCCGTGGTCACATGGCCAGTGCGGCTTAGACACGGAACGCTGTTACCTTCCCACCGAGGTGGTCCCTATTTATCTACTTGCATTTGCATGCTTTCGAACTGCTAGGTTGGCGGGAGCTGGGACAAGTGACGGGCGATCACTCCATCATGTGGATTCGATCTTACAGCTGCAGATCTATAGACCTTACAGCACAGAGGCTTCTGTGGTTTAACCTGCAGCGCCACCACACACGCCTACTAATCTAAATAACATGGTAGGTTACAGAACTTATCTAATGCGCTAAGAGGTAAGGCACAATGGAAATGGCTTGCAGTATGGTTATAATGTATTGAGAATAAAGTCTTCTTCACCCCAATACTGATCCATAGAATGTTTGGACAGATCAGTAAAGAATGAACAAGAGAAAACTCTGAGTTTGATTTGCCTTCAGTTCCAGCCACAATCCCACTATAATTCATCTTTCTCCTGTGCAGTTCCTTGCCTGCATGGGTAGGTGGTCAGCCAGTCCACCAACACAAATTATTATGTTTGGCCTAGGAGATTTCATCTGGGTAGCATCTCACTCAAAAAATTCCAAATGTTTTTATTGTTCCAAATATTAAAAAAATATATACTTTCTTTGCCTTGCTGGTCAAGAAATCTGGTGATTTTTTTGAAATCAGCAAGTTAACCATTAAACAGTTTCAAATATCTGACATAGTGCATCAGAGATAGTCTTAAACAGAAAAAAAGTTCCACTTTCCCTGCCCTCTGCAAGCAGGGGATGTGATTAATTTGTTAATATCCATAAATGTCTCACTTATTAAGCCACTTCATTATATTGGCAAATAGACACTGGAGCAACGTAGGCAATCAAACATCAAGAAAACGGTGTTTGTTTGGACTGATCCTAACATCCCAAGCATTAGGGACAGGATGGAACACTCAAACAAAAATGTCACATGGTTGACTTTTTAAAAAGAGTGATCCCAACCATTCTAGCAGGGAGCTACAGAACGCATTAAACTCTTGTGTAGCTGACCTCTAAGCCAGCTCACCAGGTGGGCAATGGGTATATTTACAGCATGTGAATCAGGGAGAGGACTTCCTTTCTCTGCATGGGTGAGAATAATTGTTCACTTTTCCTCTGTTAAGAATTTACCAAATTTACAATATTTTTCATATTCCATATGTAAAGAAAGTGCAAAATATTCAGATGTGGAAGAAACACAAACTCTCAGTTTTGTCCATTCAGGCTTAGGGCTTTGTGTGTTTAACTTTTAAACATCTGGCTTTTAATCTCACAGGCCAAAATCCTACTGACATTTTCTGCATGCATAGGGGCATTTGTGGTAGAGCTTCATGCATCTTTGGCTGTACATGGTGCACGGAATCACATAACTTATTGTGCAATCCGGAGAAGAGAAGATGTGTGATGTATAGTCTGGGAAATAATTGCCATTGCTTTATGATTACCCTTAAGCCATTACACAGGACAATAGGCTACTGGCCCATGTTAGTGCTAAATTTGGATTGTCAATTGTGCCTTTTCGATAGCTTTCCATCTTTAAAGGGTAAGCACCAGACAGGTTAAAACACAGTTCTCTTCATGCTAGGAATACTTGCTGACTATAGCCAGTATAGTAAGGAAAAACTGATTACCAGTTCAGTTTCCGTAAGGATAAAATTTTCCAGTGTCTTCACATCCGAAATAGAAAAATGTTCACATTTGCTTAAAACTGACCACAGGAGAAACCAAAACTGAGAGGTACTTTCATCCCTGCTTCCTCTTTTTAATTTTCTTGGCCATGTTGCACTCTCCTCCAGCACATGGCTATTGATGATGAAGGAACAGCTGCCTTTATATTTCTTGAAACACATTCAGTATATCCTGACCTGAATGTTCCAAGCATCAGTAACTAAAATAATGACTATTTCTAAAAACAGGAGGAACAAAAAGTAAATCACCTTTGAACTCACAGCCTTGGCTAATATGCAATTGTCACATAATAGAGGTTTTTTTTTTTAATCACTGTTACTTATTGGACTCAAATTGTTAGTCCCGACTAGACTAGCCCCATTCTCTCACCCTCTTTCAACAACTGCTGCTTTCAAAAGACCTGCACCCTCAAGATTCTCGCTTGCAATTGCATGTGTACTTTCTCTTGAGCATCTACTTCTGTGTGAGATGCGTGTCTGCAGAGGGAAAACTTCTGCTCCTGCTTCAGCACTTCTTAGCACACTAAAATGGAAGAGTGGGAGAAAACTAGTGCAAAAAGGAAATGTGGCAAACTTCTTTGCATCAACTATGCTTGCTCCTTTTCACAGAACACACTAGCCCTGTGTTGAATCCTGCTTATGGGATAAACAGGCACCACATGGCATAAATGCTCACATGCAAATGTCATTTATAGAGATGCAACCTTCCACTGTAGCAGTGTCTCAGTCATGCCCACTTATACAAATAAACAAATGTTGCCTTAGCAGTCTGGTTAGCTCAGCTCTTTTTTGATCTTCCCATTACTATATAACACAGTCAGCAGTTTCTACTGTATTCTGATATTCTCAAAGGAGATTAGACTTTTACTGAGAATTTGCATTATATGGCCATAAAGAAGAAGAAGAAAAAGAAGAAGAAAGCATGAAAGCCAAAAAAAGAATAAAAGAGAACTTAAAGTGACTGAGAGAAGCTGTAGAAGAAAAGTGGGGAGTTACCAAGGTCATTTTTACCTTGAAGCTTTAGGAAACAGCATTTCCAGTGTGTAAAAGATAAGACTGTGAAGAAACTGAAGAAAGAGTTATTTGTATTATTATTTAAGGAACCTGAATAAAATAATGTAGATTCAGGAAGATCCTTGTGGCAGAGATTGTGGCCGTCATGTCATTTGCCAGAGCTGTGAAAGAAGGGGGTAAAACGAATTTTGCCAGCATAGCTGCCTGGATCTTAAGTCTCAGAAGCTAAACAAGGGGATATTCTTTAGTGTTGACTAGAAATGGAAGACATATGCAGAACACATTTAAGCTGTTGCAACGTCTTCCTGACACGGTTGAAAATATATTTGGTCAGACAAACAGTGGATTCTCTCTACCAAGCCATCCACTATCCGCAGACCATTTCATAGAAATTCCTTTCACAATTGTGGGCAGTGGATGTGATCATATACTTTATCCCCATCAGCTTTTCTGATTGGGTAGCAGTTAAATAGAATATGGGAATTAGGTCAATTTCAATCTCTTCAGATTTAGGTGTATCCTACCAACAATTCCATGTAATTTCTCAAGTGCACCCCTTTTCCCCATTTCACCTCCCAAGCTACTCTTGCTGGGCTTTGTTGTAATAAATATGACTCCTCTTCCAAGGTACTGCTGGCTTCCCCAGTCAACCACAGGTGGCATTCAGGGCAGGGTTCAACAGAAGAAAATATGATCATCTCAGTCTTTTAGCATATGTTCTCAATGTGATTTCTTTTGGCCACTAAGGAGGAGATACAATACATTGATCACTGTTGTTCCATAAGCCAGTGGCAAACATTTGGTGGACATGAGGTCAGGAATTGATCACTACAAAAACCTGTAGTGATCTGATTTCTTTGTATTACATGGATATGGTTTTTGTAGCAAAGATATGGTGTGATGGACAGCACTGCTGTCCTCTGAAGATGCCGGCCACAGAGACTAGCGAAACGTCAGGAAGAACAACCTTCAGAACACGGCTAAAGAGCCCGAAAAACCCACAACAACCATTAGATCCCGGCCGTGAAAGCCTTCACGAATATAAAGATATGATGTGTTCTCCATACCTCAATAATGAACACCATTCATACAAGTTGTGGCACATTAACCATAGTGGTCTGCCTGCCTAATATGGTGAGATGCTCAGTATACACTCAGATGCTAATTTTTTATTCCCTGTGACTACAGGTAGTGCAAGCTATGCTCAAGTGCATAATAAGTACCCATACTTTGTATATCAGCTTGGCCCTTGACATGGCCCTTGGCAAGAGGCAGTGACTAGCCAGGACAAGTTGCACCAGCAGCATGAGAACAAGAGTTGTTGAGGGACACAACTGAATCTACTTGTTGTGGAATCTGATTGAGCTTACTGATCTCCTTCTGCTTTTAGACACTGTCAAATATGAGTGTCATTAATGCTACCTTGAATAATGTGAAAGCTCTTGGAACGGATGGCACAACAGCTGAGATCATTGGTAATGGTGTGGCTAAAAATATTGTAAATAAACAAATATTCAGATGGTGGGCCCCTCTTTCGGTGGCATTATTCATAACTATGTAACACCAACCTCTTTATCAAAGAAAACACCATAGTGATAATTGTCCATACTGTATATGGAAAAATAGTCCCAAACAGCCCAACATACTATCATCTTGTTAGATTTATATGTTACTTCTGTTCTAATTTTCTTCTGAACAGAATAGAAAATGAGTAATTCCTAATGAAACTATTGTTGAGAAGCAGGTGTCAGAGTTCTGCAACACAAATGTGATTCAGCTTTTATCAATTCGTACTCAAGTGTGTTTGCATTTTCTGCATTGGTTTTTCAAGAACTTTTGTCAGCCACAATAAACTCTAGGAGGAAGTTAGCTGTGATTTGTATTGATGAAAGATAATTATTTCTGATCAAAGCTCCTTATGCAAATAATTCAGATCATATTTAATCTAATAGGATCAAAGCAAACTCCTGCTACAAAGGGAATAAAGCAGGGTATGGCTTATGCTGCGCCTGTTCTGTCTATTATTGCTTCCAGACTGTATATCACAGCCTATTAAACTGATAAATGACCTTGATTGTGCTCAACAGAAATAGACGCTCCTTCATAGAACAATATATTAGTTCAAACCATTCATCACTGTGGTTTGCATTGTGCTGAATCTATTGATATTTGCCAAGAAGGTAGAACAAGAATTGCTGATGTCCATTTTATTTTTATTTTTTGATTTTTTTTACTAATGATGAGGCAACCCATTTATCTTAGTCCATAGTTCGTTATATTTTCAGCACTGCCTGTCTGAATTAATTTTTTTTAAAAAATGATTTTGTAAAATCACAATAACAATTTTAAAAAAGAGGAGAAAAACAATTTGAAATGAAGGAAAGAAGAAAGAAAGGAAATAAGAAAGAAAGAAAATAGGAAGGAAAGAAAGAAGGAAGGAAGGAAATAGGAATGAATGAGTGAATGAATAAATGGGAAAGAAAGAAAGAAAGAAAGAAAGAAAGAAAGAAAGAAAGAAAGAAAGAGAAAAAATAGAAAGGAAATTAAGAAAGGAACAAAAAATGAAAGTAAGTAAGTAAGAAAATAGGAAAGAAAGAAAGTAAGAAAGAAAGAAAATAGGAAGGAAAGAAAGAAAAAAGAAAGAAGGAAGGAAGAAAATAGGAAAGAAAGAAAGAAAATAGGAAGAAAGGAAGGAAAGAAAGAAAGAAAGAACAATCAAGTTCACATTAAGACTGTGCATAACATTTCAGTGAGTTTTATTTTTAAATGATTAAAGAATAATTCTGCTACAAAGGATTATGATGCCATTTGGCTGCAGAGCTAATACATGGTGCACCTTCCTTGTTTTATGTTCATGGAAAATCTTTCTAGAACTTCAGTTGGTATACATATGTGGGGGGATATCTTACCCCTGTACCTCTGAATTTACAAATTGAATAAAAGGAAACCAAACTGGAGTGAATAATGTTTTTTTCTTGTTCATTCACATATTTAGTTTCAGAGGTTGGCTTTTCTGACAATGCAGTATTCAAAATTCTATTCATCTACCCTTTGGTTGTGAAATATTTCAAAATTTTCCAATGTTGCACAGCTTCTAATCATGCAGCTCCAATCATTAACAAGAGCGAATTTTATGAAGTAATATAGAAATATCATCTAAAAAGAGTCAGTTTAACTACTTGACTATGTATTCTAGTGAATAAATATCTTAGCCGTATTTTCACAAATGGTAGATACTTTTGTGCAGTGAAACCATATATGAATTTAAGATTCTGTATTCCTACACACAATCAATTAAGAAAGAAATATTGTACTTTTGTGTCTAGATAGTCTGCGTTGGTATAAGTGCCAGTCATGTGTTTTTAAAAACTATTTCTGTATAGCTGGGAAGACATTATTAAGGGCAGATGAGGGCTGAAGATGCTCCTATTTCTGTGGAATGAGTACGTTTAGCTCCGCTTCTTGTATTTTTTTTTTTTTTGGACCCTTCATTGCATCATTCATGTTGTCTATGATTAGGTTATATAATACAGAAATCTGTCCTTTGGTACATTGGCTGGGGCTACACAATATTCTTGAAATTTACTTAGGGATCTGTTGTTCGATGATTATTGTACGAACATCATAGCTTATGATAATTGGAAACATGACATTAATATTCCTTCTACTGTAGTTTAATATTCAGTTGATCTATGGTTATGAATTGTCATCTACCCTGTTTCCCTGAAAATAAGACCTACCCCAAAAATAAGCCCTAGTTAAGTGAAACCCCACCCTCCACCATTGTGCAGCAACCAGAAGATGACACAACTGTATTTGAATAAATGTAGATTGTTGTACATGAAAAAAAAATCCCCTGAAAATAAGCCCTAATGTGTTTCTGGGAGCAGAAATTACTATAGGACCCTATCTTATTTTCAGGGAAACACGGTATGAAAAAGTCAATAACTCTCTAGATCATGAGGTTTCCATTTTTCATATTGATTCTGCTTCATAACAAATGACATTCTCTTGGTCTTAATCTGTGTTATAAGCATCTGATAACTAGCTGATCCAGAGTCTTAGTACTTTTTATTCCAAGATGTTCAAAGAATTAAACTGCTAGCATAAAGTCTCATAGTTTCTGCCAAAATTGTGGTCTCAGATGAGATAATAGGGGCACTCCTCTGACATCTTCCCATAAAGGGATATACACCGATGGGGATATAAAGGGTTGGCTGCAGCAGAAAAGTATTAGAGCAGCATAAAGACCCCAGATAAGATGATACACATGTCATCCAATCTCAACCATCCCAGTGCATTATTGGGTAACCACTGAGTTGTTTGGAATGCACTCTGGTGTGGAGTGCAATATGGATACATATTATAAATGTTGTGGTTGTTGCTGTTTTTGACTTACATACCGCTCCTCAATGCTAGAGCAACTTCTGGGCAGTTTACAACATAATTAAACAAGCAACACTTTGCCCCCCCCCCCCAGTGAGCTGGGTCCTCATTTTACTGACCTTGGAAAGATGGAAGGCTGAGTCAACCTTGAGCTGGCTACCTGAATCCATTGGGATTGAGCTCAGGTCATGAGCAGAGGCTTGATTGCAGTGCTTTAGTTTAACTACTGTGTCAAGGGTTTATGGGTTGTATTCGCATGAATGTTGACCAACAATCTACCACCCAGAGTGGTAGAATATACCAGATGGGTGGGATATAAATAAATGAATGAATGAATGAATGAATGAATGAATGAATGAATGAATGAATGAATGAATGAATGAATAAATAAATAAATAAATAAATAAATAAATAAATAAATAAATAAATAAATAAATAAATATGCACACCCTGGGCATGAATCCAATAGGGTGGGGTAAATCATTTGCCTCTGTCAGTTCCCCACCCACCATTGTCCCCTATTGTAACGAGGATGGAGGAATCACTTGCTTGGAATAGGGTTGAATGCCTTTCTCCCTCACCATGGATCTGCTCCTATCTGGGCATCAAATTGCTCAGTTCAGTTGCCAACCAAACTGGAAATGTGTAGAGGCATGAAACTTTAAAACCATCACATACTATCTACTTAATAAACTAACATATAATGGAAAAACAAAGAGGGTTGTGTGTGTTGGAGACTTCCATACAAGCAATTGCTGGAGAGGATTGCAGGAGGTTTTTTTAAAAATACCCCACCCAAGCATTTCTGAGGGGGCCTCCTCCAGGGCACTGCTGGCCACCTAATATTAGACAGCTGGCAGTGCTTCCCCTGGAAGCTACTCAGGGTACCCTGGACAAAGACATGGCGGCTGACTGGGGGATGTCCCTCCTCCCCAAGATGCAAATTGGGCCTCCGGTAAATTTGTGGGGTAACCATGGCTTCTAGTAGCTTCTGTTGTCCACTAAGGAATGTGTTTATACTGTTGATTTTTGGGAGGTTTATCCTAAAGCCTGTGTTATGTTGAAATATATCTATGATCTTCATTATTTCTTGGCTAGAACAGCTGAGGTTAGAGAGAGATAGGGAGATCCGTGTGTAAATTAATTAATTTCACTTGTATTAGAATTTATTGTTTGATTTAGTCAAATGTTCCAGTGTTATAGCAAATAAAAGGGGTAATAGTGGGCACCCCCCGGTACCTGTCACTGTAGAAAATAACCTTGGTTCTATTTTATTTGCATGAATTATAACTTGTGAGGTGCTATATAATTTGGTTATTGCACAATTGAATTACTACCTTCCTTAAAAATGAAATTGGAGAGGTACTGCCACTCAAAAGCCTTGAGGGCACACAATGATAGTAATGCAATAGTTTCCTTGGCTGATAGATTAGGTTGAGGTGTCTCTTAATCAACTCACTCAGCTGTCCCTTTGGCACAAGGCCCACTTGGTCTGACAAAATATAGATGGTGATAAAGTTAATTGCACAGGGAGCTAAGAATGCAGTAAAAATATTTCAGACCTTGAGTGGGGAAGTTTTATTGGCCTATATACAGCAAATTGACAATCATAGTAATCGCTACCTGGTTTGGTTGTTGTGGGTTTTTTGGGCTCTTTGGCCATGTTCTGAAGGTTGTTCTTCCTAACATTTCACCAGTCTCTGTGGCCGGCATCTTCAGAGGACAGCACTGCTGTCCTCTGTGCTCTGATGTAGTTGGCTTGGGAGTGCCAGTATTTATGATCAGTGCTACTTGGTTTGTTCATTGCTAGCACTATTGCCACTCTTAAAGGTGCCTGGCAGTACTCTTTGTGGGATCTTGCCATACAGGAAGGTGAGATATGCATAAATTCTTCTTTAAGTGCTTTGTAAAACTTTCCATCTACACCTGGATCATTGCTATCTCATTTTTAAATGCTGTTTTCATTTCCACTTCAAATATGGGACAGTTTAACTATTCTCTATGATCTTCTTGAACAGTGAGTAATGAGTTTATAATTCCCATCATGGGCATTTAAAATTTCCAGTTTAAGAAGAGTTGAAGAATAGTCAGGGAGCAGATCATTTATTTTAGAGAGAGAGAAGGTTGGGGTGCTATTCATTAATTTTCTATTGATAATCATATTTTTAAAAAATGTAGCCTGACAAAATGAATGTATCGATGAAAGCTCATATTGGTGGAAATTCTCTTAGTGTGGCAAATTGCACTAGAAAAGGCCCACTGAATCAGTAGGATTTGGTGAATCAACTCCACTGTAAGTTCTATTGATTCAAATAGGCCTACTCTAGCTGCAACTTACTGCACTAAAGATGACATTTTGGAGATTGCTTATTCATAGGATCACCATAAGTCAGAGGTGACTTGATGGAACATAACAACAATAAAAAATTTAGGAAGGGAAATGAGCTTTTTGTTCTTGCTGTACATTTCCTTGTTTCTGTGTGATTGGGAGTTGAAACCAGCATGGATCTACTGCAAATAACCTGGAGAATTACCAACAGACCCTAATTTACTCTTTGCTTACAGACAACCTACAAAATCAGGCCATTTGAAGCAATTCCCCCCTTACCTTGTAACTCACCATATTGTTTAGGACAGCTTTCTGACTGCTTGGAAAAGCTGCACAAGGAAAAAAAGGTACAGGAAACTCTCTTTCAGTGTACTTCCTTCTGTTTGCTTATCCTAGGATTTAAGCCATTGTCTTTCAAAACTGAATGCTTGCCAACAATGATATGACACAAGTGAAAAACCAGTTCTGTTTAGAAAATTACTGTTGTAAAATTAATTAGTATATAATTTCAGATAGGGTTTGAGACTAAACCTCACAAGAATTACTGTGTAACCACCCCACATTCATGACTAATTTGAAAGATGAGCATTTTGAAAAACTTTTCTGTAATCGAGTGGAAGGAATGAAGCGAGTGCCAGTTGCAGCACTTCCACCACAATTAAGATACACATCTGAGGAAATTTGAAGCCTGTGTTAGAAGCAGGAGGCAAAGAAACCGCTTTTATATTTGTTATTAAGTGAGCTTCTCATTCTGCAGTTTACCTTAATAATTTGATTGCTAAATACATTTAGGTGGTCACATATGTTCCTTTTGCCCCTGCATTTTACAAATATTTTCTGTACACTAGGTTTGCCAGCTGTTTTGTGCTGCTTTGCACAAGTCAATACAATGATTTCACAAAATGTTAATTTACTTTTTTTAAAAAAGCAAAGTAAGAAATTAACTTGGCTGTACATCATAACACATATGTTATATGAAGGAAAACTATTATACTATTGGTTGTTGTGGGTTTTTCGGGCTCTTTGGCCGTGTTCTGAAGGTTGCTCTTCCAAACGTTTTGCCAGTCTCTGTGGCCGGCATCTTCAGAGGACAGCACTGTGTGAAACGTTAGGAAGAACAACCTTCAGAACATGGCCAAAGAGCCCAAAAACCCACAACAACCATTAGATCCAGCTGTGAAAGCCTTCGCGAATACATATTATACTATTGTTTCAACTAAAAATCTTCCAAAAAATATTGCTGAATCCAGTGTTTAAGTACCTCGCACTCATTTCTGCTTAATCTCAAAGCAGAAGGTGTAGGACTGCATCCATATTTAAAATGCTTAGTCATTACGAAATGGCTGTCTGAAGACATTTTGCTGCTTGAGATGAGGGACAAAATGGCCATTCCCCCTCCCCCAACATTCCATATTCAGTAGCTAAATGAATTAGCAGATTAATCTTCCTTCAACACAAGCAAAAGGGCTGCATCCCCCTATCACATCTGAGAGAAGAAGACTAGTGCAGGAGATGGAGGACAGGCTGTCACATAACATAATCCTGTCCTTAGGTTCTAAAGACCTGAGACCTGCATTAGGTTCATAGTATATGAAATGCTGGATTCACAGTTAGAAGTAATGCTTTCTAAAGGTAGAGGACAATTGATTATTTTTGCTGATGTTTTTTCACTCTAGCAAGTTGCAAACCAGCTTGTTTCTGTTTGGTGATTTGTCTCTGGGAGGTAACCATACTTTCTGCTTGCAAGTTGATTGCACAGATGTGACAGCTTTAAAATAATGGAGTGGAATGATACTGTTATCAAAATTCTAATTGCAAAGTTGGCCTCTCACATTACTTGGGTTCTAGTTGATGATTTAGAGACTGATGTATACGCCATTGATTACTAATAATCAATTTATTACTTCAGCAAGAGATATATTTTTATTTGTTTATTTATTTAATTTGTATACCGCTCATCTGGCTACCAAGGTCACTCTGGCTGGCTCACAACAAAAAAACAATAGCCAACAACAATAAATTAAAAGAAAGTAACACCAAAGTGATACAGTATATTAAAAAAACATACCAAACATTATAAATTAGAATATGTCACAAAAATAATATTTAATAAAAGCAATCAGGATGGTGAAATCTCTGACTTAGGGTTTAGTAAGTACTCTGTGTTCTGTTGGTAAAACATTTTCAAAGGCCTGTCTGAATAATCAGGTTTTCAGCAATCTCTGAAAGGTAGCCAGTGATGGGGCTAGGCAGATGTCAGGCAGGAGTTGATTCCACAGGCTTGTGTTGCTATTTACATTTTCTTGCATTCTGGAATACTCCTTCTCTCCCTCAGTTTAGTGTAGTAGGCTTTACATTATTATTACACTGTTAGCATTGTGTTGTCAACATTGACAACACAGTGCTAACAGTGTGATAATAATGTAAAGCTTGACATCTGAGCGTTCAGCTTGGAGGCCGGTGGTGCATCATGGTCTCTCTCAATTTGAAGAGACACTTGTCCAGCAGGCCGAGGTGAAGAGGCAGTCCCGAAACCAGTAAAATCAGGGAGCTGGACAGAGGACAGATTGTATTTGTCTTCAGTGTGGAACGGATTGTCACTCTCGAATTGGCCTTCTCAGCCACACTAGATGCTGTTCCGAGTCCTCTATTCAGAGCATGTTACCATAGACTCGCGAGACTGAAGGATGCCTAATATAATAAGCATTGTGTTTGACTGCTGAAGGACAATTGTTTGACTTTTGAGTGGACAGCAATTAGGCCACAATATAGTGCCTCCCTCCAGTCATATTCATTCATATATTGCTTGTTTTTTAAACAAAGATTCAGAAACACACATATAGTGTCACAGAGCTGGGGATGGATCAGATCCTAAAGGCTACAGGATCGGTTAGCCCTATAGTCCCTTTATTTGGTTACAGAAGGAATTCAGAAGGTTTTGCACACTCTTAGTTTCTGCGCAAGAAATAATTATATTGTACACTTTAATTTTCTCTTTTTTGGTCTTCATATGTTCGACTTGTATAGTATGTGCACGTGTATACTTATGAAATATAAAATAAAAGTGGAGGGTAAAAGAAAGTAACATTTTTCAGGAAACACTTCCTGAATTGATTGCCATTTAACACCTCCTGTGAGGTGCCACAGATTCACAGCATACTAAAGAGAAATCTAGAACATGTTCTTGAGCAATGGTTCTTAGTATTTTGGTGGTGATAAATTGTATCTATTGAAATCTACTGATCCTCCTCCACAGAAAAATGCATATGGACTAAAGATGGGGAAATGAGTTTTAGGGAAATGAGGTGAAGAATCCATTATAGAACAGGGATGGGAAATATGATTTGAAGATATTTTTATCCTTCCTTTCTCTTTAAAAAGGTTCTCCAGATGTTCCCATTTGCTCTAGCTAGCATAACCAATAGGGAAGGATTAGGGGAGTTGCAATCCAACTATACCTGGCTGGTCATATATTTCCTATCTTTTTCCTAGAATGCACACCCTTTGTATGGTTGGACCTTAAGATATATCCTCTGTGAGCAAGAACATAGGAAACACTCCTCTGTAGTTGTGTATCTATGAAATATAAGCTGTACATAAAACTATAGAGTTGGAAGCAGTGTTATATAAGGCATATAATTTGACCCAGAAAACTCAAATATACGTCTGCATAGGGTTTCATACTGTATGGGACCTGCCTTTGTTGCTTTTACTTTCCAAAATCTATATACAATATAGCAGCTAAACACACACACACAAGCACTGAGGAACAGAAGAAGCTGTGCTATACTGCATCAGATCACTGGTTTGTCTAGCTCAGTGCAGTCTACTCTGATCAGCAGCAGAGATACAGGCCAAAGTCTTTGCTAACCCTATGCAAATACAGTATGTCGAGTTATTCCCTAATGATCTCCCATCTAAATACTAACTAAGCCTGATTCTACTGCGAGTGTAACCACACAGGGAAATAGGTGGCAATTTGGACAGCTATTTCCTAGTGATCACATGATGTAGAGAGAAATACACTCCAGCTTGACACTGATCTGTGCACAAACTGGACCTTTTTGGTCCAACTGGATGGTTTCTACTTTTGAGGGCTGGGCTGTAACAATTCCCCAGAAGATGGAAGGGTTGCTTCAAGGGAGATCACTCCTCTTGGACCAGCCCTTTCCGGTATAATCAGGTATGTACCTTTGCCCCAGCTGATTGCACCTTTAGTTTCTAGAATCAGATGGTATTGGGGGGCTTGTGCAGGTGTAGTGGTTTTATATTTCTAGTATATTTATTTGCAAATATTTGCTCAGGATAAAAACAACTCTCCCTGTGTTTCTGTCTTCTGCTGAAGATTTGTCAGGCTAATCAATACTAAATACAGTCCTTTGAACTGTGAACATAATAGGTCTTCCCCACACTTAGTCTGTGGAAATATTACTTAATTCCTCTGGACATCTTTCTAGAGCCATAAAATAACCAATAATCATAAACATAAAACAATCAAGCACTGTGGAAATCAATCGTGTTTGGCTTATTTGTTCCATCTAGCAGCTGCTTCATATGTGAGCTTTTATACTACTGTATTATAAAAGGCAGGCAGAACAGGATCCTGTTATCTTTCAATCCGCTTATTTCTATTCATTACTCAAATATTAACTTGTTGTAGTTCAAATACTGTACAAGGAAAAATGAAGAAAAATTTCCTTCCAATATGAGAAAAAACAGTCCTAGTTATTCTGGTTATTAGATAGTCTACAGTTCTAAGATTTGTAGAATCAGGTTAGATAGTAGTTACATTTTCCTATAATATCCAAGCTATAGGTCTTATTCGATAGGGAAGCTCATAAAAATAAAAACTAGTTAATCTTATATAATGGCATAGTGACATAGTGATAAGAATAAAACGAACAAACAAACAAACACACACACACACACACACACAGAGAGAGAGAGAGAGAGGGAGAGGCTAGAATTTGGGTAATCCTGAATCAAATCCCCCTTCAATCATGAAACTATGTGACCTTGGTCTAGTTACTTTCAGCCTGACTGACATCACAGGGTTGCAGTTAAGATAAAGCAAGGGTGGGGGGAGTTGTGTATGCTGCATGGAAGTCATTAAAAGAAAGGAAGTCTATAAAGGAAACTGATGCACAAATAAATGATATGAAATAGTTGGAATATACGTCAGTGCACAGCACAGCTGTGTCCTGTCTGTAGTATGGCGGCTGTCCCTATTTCCATCCTTATTCCCCCCTTGGATTTCATCCAAGCCACCTATTCTGAAGATGCAAAGAAACAGAGTGAGGCAATTTCCCTTGCCCTATTCACTCCACTCAACATATATATGTACAAAAGAGGCAGCCAGGCACGTATGTGCAAAGGAGATAGGTGGCCAGCCAGGCGTTCCACAACTTAGCCAAAGAGCAGGAAAAATGCACCTGGCTTTCAAAACAGAAATGCCCTGAACGCTGCCAGCTGGGAGTAGGTTCGCCCTGTTAGCCCTGCCGAACCACTGCGTCCTACAGAAGCTCTAAAAGCTTTTGGGAGCTATTGGGAACCTCACCCGGCCCCGCACTAAGTGTTGTTTTTTTTCACCACGTGAAGCTGAATTAAAGAAACACCTTCGCTCCCTCAGGCCAGACATTTGTGGAGTGAAGTGTCCTGCGAGCCCTCCAGCAGGGCTCCAGGGCAAAAGCGAGCTCCCCGCGGGGCTAGCGCTCATCTTTATGTGAGGCCGAAGCGCCGCCGCTTTTTTTTCTTCAGCACCCTCCTTTGCCCGCTTTGGCGCCGTTTTCGAGACTAATTGCCCTCCGCGGGGACGGTTGCCAAGTCGACGGCTGCTGCTGCTGCAGCTCTGCCTCGACACGCGCCGGGCTGGGCTGCGAGCTGCGGCCGCGGCTTTGCCCGCCGCTGCCACTCCCACCCACCCACTCCCTCCCTCCCTCCCGACCCCGCCAGCTCCTCGCTCGCTTCCCGCGCACGCCCCCACCTCCTTCCCCGAGCCGCGCATCTGCCAATAAGCGCGCTGCCTCGCAGTCGCCTCGCCTCGCGCTTTGGGCTGCTGCTCCGTCCAAGATGACCAGCGGGCAGGTGGAAAGCAGGTGAGTCGGAGGGGGCCGAGGCGGGGCCGGAGGATCCGCGGAGGCTGCGCCGAGGAGCACAGAGGCGTCCAGAAACTTCGACGTTATCCCGCGAGGCAGGGGACCAATATGTTGTTGTTGTTGCTGCTGCTACCGCTGGTCTGGCTTTTAAACTTTCAAAGGCTCTCCCTTCGTCCCTGGTGCTGGGCGCGAGGGGGAAAGAAGAGCCTGTGCTGCGCGCGCGGGCGCGTGGGTGTGTGCGCGAGGCGGGCGCTCGCGGGGAGCTGTCCCCGCGCGTGGGGCTGGAGATGGCCAGAGCACGCGCCCCGCGCGGCACCACAACAAAGGGCGCCATTGCACAAGGCACGGGAGCGGAGGGAGGGGAGGGGAGGGGAGGGGAGGGGAAGGAGGAAGAAGGCTTGGGGGAAGCAGTCTGGCGGGAAGCTTTGAGCTTTCTTTCTTTCTTTCTTTCTTTCTTTGTACCCACGAGAGGACGGCTGTCCCTGGGGAAATTCAGGTGGTTGGGAGGGAAGCCTGGCGACAGAACGGGACCCTGCCCCATCCTCGCTCTCTGTGGGCGTTGGGCGGGCGTCCTCGGCGCCTTTCTTCGTTTAGGAGGCACTGGAGCGGTCGGCGGGCGGAAATCCCCATCCTCGGGGACCTCCTGAGACGCTCAGACACTTTCGCGGGGACACTTTCGCGGTTCAGTCGAGTAACCTTTTGCTGCCAAGTAGCGATGGGTTCTGGTGCTTTTGTTTTGAAAGTTCCTCTGCCATGTTTTTAGCGGCATGATTGAGAAAAAGGGGACATTTGCCGAGTACCTAACCGAATTTATTTTCATTCACCTCTGGATTCGGGATGAAGTCATAGTGATCTACATAGCAAGATCTAAATCTCCCGCCCTAGCAAATTAGGATCTATCGTGTCGTTTGCTTTTTTTATGAAAAGATGACGTGTTTTTGGCCTCAGCTGAAAGTCTGCTTAGACTTAATGTACAATTAACAACATTATAAAGGAGAAGTCCTTCTCTGTTGCTGCTCCTAGACTCTGGAACTCCCTCCCACAGGAGGCCAGACTGGCCTCATCTTTGCCGTCTTTACACAAACAGGCAAATACCTTACTATCTAACCTGATTCTACCAGTTCACAAGCCAAAATGAGAAGTCTTTTGTAGGAAGTTGTAACCATTTCCAAAGCTGCAAGGAAATGGATTGTTAGTGGCAGTTGGGTTGCTTTTCAGTTCTTTCTTTAGCTTTCCAAAGATAACATCTTTTTCACCTCTCTTGACCTTGTTTCCTCAGTCATTTATAGCAAATGCTATAAACCTCAAAAAGACAATAGTGATGTCCAGATAAAATCTTGACAACCATTCTACAACTCTGCACACTGCCAGGAGAACTCTGGTTAGTAGGATATTTGAAAGAGCCATAAATAATTGACTAATTAGAACCAGTGACTTTAATCAGGTGAAACATCTGGATGTTTTCAGATGGATGGCCTTATTCTGTCTTTTCTTAATAGATTTTCTTAAAAGGTGGGAGAGAAGTGATTAGAAAACAAGGGAAGGTTATACAAAGAAGATAAAGTTGTTTGTGTCCCTCTTTGAAATGAAGGAAAGTGCAACTCTCGTTCTAAGAAGAAGGAGCACACTGGTTATTTGAGAGAAGTGTCATGCTTTCAGTATCACGTGACTCGTTGCCGTCTTTGCAAAGTAACCCGTAGAGGTGATTTGTCACGATCTTGAAAATGTGATTTGCCACATGGCGCATGTATTTATTTATTTATTTCATTTATATACCACCCCATTCGTGCATAGCGCTAAAGAGAAATTACAAATTAGAAATATTATATATATTTTAATATTTATAATATATAATCACATCATAAAACGTGACAAATGGCCATGATAAAAGCAAAATAAATAAATAAATAAAACAAACCAAACCAACCGTGTTAAGTGGCTTCAAACCACAAACAGCACGAAATAGACGTGTTACAAGCGACAGGCCGAAGGCAGGGGAAAGTCCCTTAAGGGTGCATTCGCAAGCCTCTCGAAAGGGCCACGTCTTCAGTGGGATAAGGGATGGGGCCCGGGTGCAGCTCAACCAGGAACCGGTTCCCCCAAAGCAACTGCTGATTCGTGCAGACGATTTTTCTGTATTCCTTCGGAGTGGCTTCCCAGAAGAGCATTGCGTGGGAGTTTGGGTGGGGTGGGCGGATGATCTCGGGAAAAGATACTCCGACAAGGAACAGGATCTCGAACCGTGGAGGGCTTTGTAGGTCACTGTCAAAACCTTGAACCTGACTTCTCGACTGTAAGGGTGTAAGAAATGCTTGTCGAGGGACTCATCTTTGGTGAAAAAGCTGTCTTTATAGACTGAGACACCCCTGTTGACAAGCACGTCGGCTGCAGGCAGGAGGTTCCAGCCCTGCAGAATAAAGCAACAAGCCAGCACTTTCTCCCCAAGCGTATTTGCTAAACAGTGTGGTTTTTGCACCCCCCAAAAAAACCCCAAAACAAATAAACACCAACCCTCAGGTTTTGCACCCAGAATTTTGGTTGCAGAATCTCATTGGTTTTGAGGTCTAGAGCGATGAAATTTATATTGTTAGCATCATAAACTGTGAGACAGGAAATAGTCTTCACACTCATACTGTATAGAAATATTTTAAGTTCATGGTTTCCTTCACATGAATTAACCTCATAAAACCATTAGATACAGTACTAAAAACACACACACACACACACACACACACACACACACACACACACACACACACACACACACACACACACACACACACACACACACACACACACACACACACACACACACACACACACAGAGAGAGAGAGAATGAAGCCAGTGCTTAACATAATATAGAAAAAAGAAAGCTTATGTTTGAAGTGATACACTCCACTACTGCCTCATTTACTCTGAATTACAGGTATCCACTTCAGTCAGCAAAACTAGAAAAGAATCTGGTCTCTTAAGGAGAAAAGCATTTCTTTGGATATTTGGTTTCATTGGCTAGAGTTTACTTCATCAGACACCAAAGAAGCCAGTGAATAGGTAGATGTTATGTAACATGCAGACAATGAAATTTCACACAACAAATATGAAAATGATTACAGTTCACGAACCAATACACATTAGGAATGGCCTAATATCCAGAAGGAGATAAATGCAGAGCACTAATAAGCTTATTACCATTATGAATTTTCTATCTATTTATGGTCAGTAAGTGATCCTAAAGTGAGAGCCAGTAAAGTAGACTGGATAGAATTATAGACTCAGGAGACCTGGGTTGGAATTGTTGCTTGGCCACAGAAACTCAATGAGGAGTGGCAATGTTAAACCACTCCTTAAATATTTCATTTACCTTAAAAACTATTTGGATAGGTATATATCAGATGAGACCTGGTGGCACATGACAAATAAAAAATAGTCCATCCATCTGGAGTCCTGGTTAAATCCTTTGGAGCTATAAAAGAGTAGGTGTACATACGCTTTTTCACCTGCCCACATGAGTGAACAGGTTACATGGGTGTTGCACATGTGTGTTCATGCCCATTTTGTTTGCTCCTCTCTCAAAGAGAAGGGGGTAAATGTCATATGTACTGGGATTATGTATGCATGATAGCATGTGCTTGTCTTTTGCATCACCCCATTGCCATTTACAGCCAGAGTGGAGAGAGTTCGGTTCTCTCATTACTTAAATGTAAAGAATCCTTGGCTGGGTGAATATGTAGATGTTAAAACAGAGCTTGGAAAAATTACTTGGAAAAACTCAGGGAATTGTAATCAGAAAGTAACTTTTCCAAGCTCTGCTTTGTACTCCCTAATTTCTTAACCCTACTAATTCAACAAACATAATTTTGAAAATACAGTAAGCAGTTTTGTAATTTAAACCATGGTTGTCCAGAAGCTGATCTGCATGTTTAGTTCAACATAAATAGTGTTTCAAGGCTTACAAGTTTAGCTGAAATTCTCATGTACGTGTTTAAAAATCTGCAGTTTACAACTTGTTTCATTAAAATTTATATATATAAAAACATACATAATTATTTGGTGGCAGTTTTAGTACTCACTATCATTTGAGATAAATCAGCTCATAGATTTCTTATAAGTATACACATACACATTTTGGTATTGAATAAAGAAATAATGGTATTGTGGCTGTGGTGTTGATAATTAATAAATACTGTATTGAAATATTATAAATTTCAAAATCAATAATTCTATTATAATCCCATTATCTGTTGTAATAGTAATGTGCAGGCTAGAAACAATTTATTCACAGTTGAATTGGTAATCTGTGGTAGCAGAAGCAATATTGTTTAATGACGTATCTTTCATTAATTATGGTTTCCTTTGCTATTAAAGTTCCCCCAGATGTTAATATCTTTTACTCATTGAATGGTGTTTTTTTAAAAAATGAGTGTTATTGCCAAGAACTGCAGACATTTTCCAAGTCAGAGTTTAGTGCTTCTTCTACAATTCTTTATATTTTTGCATCTATATAGTGGTTCCTGTCATTTCTGTAAGGAGCAACAGTAATGAAATTGTCCTAATTGCAATTGAAAAATGCTATCTAACCACAGAACAAGCATTTTTCTCTCTATATATAAAAAACACCAGCGAGGAAAAAAATCCACATCCAAATACAGTGATGACTAGAGAATGGGTAAAGTAGAAAACAAACCCAGTATGGTGGTGTGGATACAGTGATGGATTAGAGCTCAGGAAAGTTGGGTTTGATTCCCTGCTTGTCATGGAAGCTCAATGGGGTAGTGGAACTGGTAAAGCCACTCCTTATATATCTCACCTGCTTGAAAGCCCTACAAGTCAGTTCCAACTTGACGACACATACATAACATAACAAAAATTAGGAAGGCTCACACTGAGAGTCTCACTGCTTAAGTTAAACAGAAGTAAGGCCTTAAAAATTATTATTTTAAAAAAGTTTTTTTGGTTATATATGAGAAACAGAACATTCAATAAGAAAAATTAGTAACCGATCCCATACAGTACCTGCAGTTTTTGGTTAAGGAAAGTGTTTAGATTGAGGAAACACATTCTAGGATAAGAAAGTACAGAAATGAAATGGAATAAGGATATTGCTTAGATGTCTTACACATTGTAAGCAGGATCTAAGAATGGGCAGAAAATATTATTTTATTCATTTATTTTATGAGATTTCTATACTGCCCAACTTCGTAAAAAGGCCACTTCTCTGGGCAGTTTACATAAAAATATGAACATTTAAGAATATTAATCCCACCAGCCCTCCAGCTCCCACCTCACAACAAATAGAGTCAAAACACAACCAGATCAAAAACTGAGAAACCATATGGTGAGGTGTAACATAATTACAGGTCATTAATAAACCTAGGGGGAGTATGTTGTTGAAAGCCTCTCTTTATAGCAATGCCTGCACCAGTCTCTTGAAGGTTAGGAAGGAGGAGAGTTGGCACACTTCCAATGGAAGTGCATTCAACAGGACTTCCTGTTAAAGGTAACAGTATTACAATTATTAAACAAGACAGCATAACCAATAAGCATCCATTTTTAATTGCCCAGCTCTTTTTTAGATGACAGCTATATTCTTGCTGGCTAGACCTCTCAAATATTCTAACAATTAAACACTTAACAGTACTTATCTTTTCACTAGTAAGGCCTACTGAGTTCATTGAGGTTTGCTCCTGGGTAAGTATGCATAGTATTGCAGCCTGAATTGCTTATGTAAGCTGTGCAACGTTTGGCTTATGGAAGAGATCACAGCCCGTCATTAAACATAAATGTGACTGATCAAGAGTGGATGATTTCAAGTGACATGGCACACTTTTATTTATTTCTTGAGAGTATACAAATTTGTCCTTTGGAAAGTTTTGTTGTACAAGTTGATGCACATTTTGCAATGCTGTCATATTTAACTTACTTTGTTCAAATGTCAATGAAAAAGAAATGACAGAAAAATGAAATTTGACAAGAATGCTGGTGCTTAATACACTATGGCTTGTCACTTGTTATCTCACAAGAACATCCACACCAGTGGTTAATTGGAATAAAATAAAAACAGCATGTTGCACTGGGATACATTAAGGAGTAGCCAGTGTGTTCTGTCATGACCTTTTGTGAACTATTGCCCATTAAAGGCATAAAGCATTATTTAGGAAACCCCCCCCCCTCTCTCTCTCTCTCTGTGTGTGGCACATGGCTGGCTGGGTATGAGATAACAGACTAAAACCATAGAGGAATTAAATGCAGAAAATGGAGTAATCAATGTCCCTCCGATCTCACCATCAGCCCATCCTGTGCAAGGTAAATGCATCCAGATTTGATTTTATCAAACATCATAAATACGAGATGGATTGACACTAAAAAGTAACCACAGCCTTGAGTTTGCAAAAGTTGAGCAAACTTGTTGATGACATGACATCTTGAAGATCGTTGAATCTTTCAGTTCTCATAAGCCAGAGGCAATGTAGTGGCACATAGCCATGTTGTTCCTCCAAAGTGTCTTAAAACTGGGAACATATGTGACCCCACTATTTATAAACACCTTTTAAATAGGGAATGTTGTAATGAAAACAACCTTTCATACAGACTGGATCAGGATACTAGCCACAGCACAATGTCCTTGCATTGTTAGTACCAGTGTTCTTATAGTATAGTGTTTTGGCATCACTATGCAGCTGGTGTGTACAGTCATGGGCAAAAATATTGGCACCTTTGCAATTCAGTCAGAAAATGCAACTCTTCTCTCAGAAAATTGTTGCAGTTGCAAATGTTTTGGTACTCACATGTTTGTTTCTTTGGTTTGCGTTGGAACAACACAAAAACAGAGAGGAAAAGTCAAATCTGATACAGTCCCACACAGAAACCCAAAACTGTTAAAGGTAACAGACTGTATGTACTGCTGGAGCTGATTTGGAGATTCAAGTACAATCCCAGTATAATCCCAGATACTGTCACAAACCTGGATTCATCTACTGTGCTTTTGTAAATATTCTGAGTTATCTTATGCTATGTAATTATGTTGTAACTCTCTCGTGCTATGTGCCATTCCTTTTTTTGCTGGCCAAGTTGGAATAAGCAGATGCTGCACAAAGTCTCATACTGATTTTTTAAAAAGAACTGTTAATACTAGCATAAAAAGATTTGGGGAAGGAACAGGGAGGAACAGTAGATAAAAGAACTTACACATTTAGTTCACTAAACAAGCTATTCGTAGATTTCTGTAGTTTAGCCTTATGTGACGGGGGGGGGGAATACACCTGCCCAAAAGAGAGTCTGTCTTATGATCACATTTATTTTCATTTTTGAGATTCATTTTACATGCACATAGACCTGTGTGTTTATACACACAGACAGAAATGTATATGATATTCAAATATTCATTTTATTTTTGTTTTTTTCAGTGAATCTGACCTTTCAGCTTTGGAAGATAAAGGTAATATTTTCAAAGTCTACTATTTTGAAGTAGATCTATTTTTAAAGGATCACCAGTTCTGTTGAAACAGGGATGGATGTAGTATCATTGTCAACATGTGCCATTAAGTCAATTCTGACTTTTGGTGACCTTTTTCAAGGTTTTCCATGTAGAGAATTCTCAGAAGTGGTTTACTATTCCCTTTTTCTGCAGGCATGCTGAGTCTGTGCATCTTGCCCAAAGCTTCTCAGGCTACCTCTACTTGCAGGAGGCAGAGTGGGGAATTAAACTTCCAATCTCTGGCTCCACAGCCAGATACCTAAACCACTGAGCGATCCAGTATAAGAGCTGAATCAGTGCTAGAGGCAAATAGAATTGTATTTTTGGGCTAGAATTCCCAGAATTCTCCAGGCAGTGCTTCTAATTATTGCTATCCTAAGTTTAAGATGATCAAACGTTCCTTTTCTTGGGGGGGGGGAGGGATTTGGAAATCATGACTTTTTTTGTGGATTTTGTAGCACCAGGTGCCACAAATGCTCACAGGTAACGTATGTGGCCATGGCCTATATGTTGCTCAGCTGTGCTCTAGAATAAAGCTGCTAACACTTGAAATGATTTTTTAAAAGAAATATAATGGTTCCAGGACTGCAAAGGATAACATCTCAGAACTGGGACTGGACTTTTAAAAATTATTTATTTACATCATTTGCCTACAGTATGCCTCTGCTGCCTTGAAAAAAGGACCTTGGTTTGTTACAGTCAACCAGAGCACTCTCTGAGCAGAATTTCTCTTAAGGTGGTCCGGCCATTGGAAATGGGAAATAACACAGTGGCTGAAGTCCTTTTGTTTGCATAACTAAATTTGTAATTTTCAGCCCATTCCTAACCATTAAATAAAAAGTCCCCACTGTGATTATTAGGGGGAAGGGGAGTATGCGCACAAACACACACACCAAGCCAGTGTGCCCACATGGCCTTAAGAATCACAGCAGGGGCTGTGTAGGAACAGTGAAAGTTATGAGTTTTCTTAGACTCAGTAGCAGGATTTCAGCCAGTATTCACTGATTCTTTTCCCCCCAAAGTTATCTCCCATGTTGTTCCAAAGGATGCCTCAACTGCCCAGAGTAGATTTACATAAAGTGTAATCCAACAGTGAGTCGGATTCTTTGCTCCAAAGCAAAAGGTTGACAGTTTGATTCCCCATTGTGTTTCCTTGGAGCTGAGCCAGCCTTCATTGCCTTCGGCAAGCTGCACAGTCTCAGAACACCACTAGAAGGAGGGAGTGGTAAATGACTTCTGAGTACCTTATACTTAGGACACCTTGACAAGGGTTGCACAAACCAGAATCAACTTGACAGGACACCATTATAAATTGAGGCTGGAGAGGGGGTTCAAGTGAAGGGAAGATTTGGTTTAAGTGGTCACCACTCTCATTCCACAAGTCTTTTGCCCTCTTTCATTGTTAAAAGTAATTATTTCCACAACCATACTTTTCTCAAAATTGTTCTTTCCTCTTAATTCTGCCACAATCCATTTTGCTTTTAATTTGGACAAGAATGCTTCTCTTTCTTGTTACCTTACTTGACTTCTTTATTCTTCACACTCTGCTTCAGCATCTCTAGATCCACCTAGCTTCATTCTCTTGCCCCCCCCCCCAATTTGTCTACTTTTCTTTCTCTATGGCCTTCTTCACTTCTCTGGAGTGTGGAGAGCTTCCTTATTCCTTATAACTCATCAGACTGTTCATTCTAGTAACATTATCTACTTGAATATATAGCACCTCTCTCAGGACTTTGATTACCTGCTATCTGATCACACTAAGAATTGCACAGTTTTAAAGCACACTTTAGGAATATATTACATCATTCTTCTCCTTCTCCATAACCTTCTTCATTTCTTCTCACTTCTTTTATTTTCTTTTTAGTGCAATAGTTCCATCAAAAATCTATACTTTCCTAGTTATATGATCAAATAGACCAGCTGGCAGGTTATCATTTTGCTCTAACATACTTTGTTATTTATGCAGTGCTTTCTTGCCTGAGTTATCCTAATTTATTTCCTATTATTGTTTGCAAACTGATTCAAGTTGATTGTGTTACCTTGGTCCATAGATCCTTTGTGACTGTTGTGGTATAAGGATTTATTGCACTTTACCATATAAGGGACATCCAAGCTTTGGAAAACTTGTGCCATTCATTATTATTCAATGGCTCACCAATTAAGCTTTCTGCTTAGCTGCAAAGTAAAAGCCATTAGGTACCTTGGTTGCTATCACCATAGGCTTGATGTTCCCATCCTTGCACAGTTTGAACAGAAGTCTTCCTGAATTATGAATTTTACTTGTGGTTGATGGCATCTTTATTGGATTGTATTATTCTTAAGGAAAAAAAATTAATATTTGATTCTCAATGGATATTTCCCCCCTCTAAATAGATACTTTCATCTCTAAAAGGAATGGAGATGCTGCACAAGAAAATGTTTTGGGTAAATATTATCTTATTCATAAATCTAAACTTTTTTAAAAAATACGTCCAAATACAAATACCTTTTAGCAATAAAATATCACATCTTGTTTTTTCCTCTAAATATTGGCCTGTCATGTTTTTTGGGTGAAGTTTGGTATCTATATTGCTTGCATTATCGTTCCCCAGATGTGCTGTTTATGGAAGGTGGAAATAGTAGTCTGACACTTCTACTTAAGGCTTATCAGGGATTTTGACAGAGGCATTACAGAATTTTTCATGTGGGGCCCAAAGCAGTGTGAACAGAAGAAAAAGTTTTAGGGTTTTTCTACACACTTTTGAAGAAGTGTTACTGGAAGACATTTCACAATGTAGCACTGGGTGTTGTTACAATTTAACCAGACCTGATGCTAAATGTGTGGTTTGAACCCACAACAGGTTAAATAAAATGAAATAAAATAGTAGTTCCTCTCACATTTTCATTGGGACTGCATTATATGGCAAGTGGGGCTTAACCTTTATCTAGCACTTGTCTCTCTAGTCACAATCCTGATGAAAAGTGATCTTTTTTGGACTCTAGCTTGCTGGACTTCTCAGTCAGCACAGACAGTGGTATACTTTTTGCTTAACTGATAGTCCTCTGGAATATTTCCCAATGTGAGATGTTACTTTTAATTGTGACTATGTAGTTAGGATTATATTGTTGGAAACCTGTTTACATCACTGACCACAGAAGCACACAAACAATAGATATTGTTTGCACACCTGCACCTCTTTGTATGATGCATGCTTCAAGTGGGACAAAACACAAACATCTGCCACCATCACAGTATCTGCATATATGTGATTATACCCTCTTGTGGCCACAGTCTGCCAGCAGATCCTATGAAATTGTACCACTAATACATTTAAAATTAGCTGAATGTAGTTTCTAATGACACATCTAGCATCACATCAAGTATGCCTTGAAAACTGTGAAAAACATACTTGAATGTCCTTCCACAAGGAATGAAGTTGATGTGGGTTGTGACGGGTTTAAGAATGGACACAATTATTGAGTATATTAATGTGCAGTGAAGAAATTAGTCAAGCTAACAACAAATAGTGCAAGAAACAAGAATTTGATGTAGGGGATGGGGAATCCAAGACATAAATAATCATGAATGCCTTGTCTGTAATGATTCAGTGAAAAGGCGCTTTGTAAAACTGGTTAGTATCTAGGTTCTGTTTGGGTAGCAGGCTGAAAGAATTTGCCAGCCAAAGGTCCCATGTCTCAGCTATTGAGGGAGGATTTTCTGAGCAGCTCCTAACCTTGTGAACTCTAAAGCTCCTTGAAAAGCTCAAAATCATAAGCATCCTTTTTTGTATGGTGCTGTCAAAAATGTAGCTTAACCAGACTAAGCTAAGCAAGAGTGAACAGCCAAGTCAAAAAGCAAAGAAGCCAAATAAATTAATTAGAAGCCAATCAAATGAAATGGAACCAATTATCCAAAATGCAGGAACAACAGATAATCAAGTCAGGCAAATCAAAATCCTTCTATTATAATCAGCCAGGCATCAATTATGGTGGTAGTAGTTGGGAGATCCACTAATACCCACATGGATCATGAAGTGAAGTGACAGGACTAGCCCATTCTGTCACAAAAAAAGGAGTGGAAGGGTGGATGGCTTGCTAAGAGCACTCTGGTGGGGCATTGAATCCAGGGCAAGGGTTGCAACGATGCAAGGCACTTCATGGCTCATTAGTTCACAGGAAAAAGGCACCAGTCCACTTCATTCTGGTTCCCCTTGCCTGTAGGAAAGACAAAAAAAATGCCTCCCACCAAGGCACAGGGAGGACGAGAAGCAGAAACATGAAAAGTCTAACAGGCCACAGAAGAAGCTTGAGAATGATGATTAAAAAGCCTTACATAATAGAATAGTTTGGGCAGAGGGAAAAAAGCTACTTTCCATTTCATATACATGACTCTTCCGCTAAGCTGGGAGCACTTCCTACATGAGTAGAAAATGCTTCTAGCTTTTAGAAAAACACTTTAGATCCCAACCTATAGTTTCACCTGAATTAGATGTAATTTAAATTATTGTTTAAAAATTACTAGCACTAATTGTTTTCCATTGTTTGAAGGAAACGACAGTTCTGAAAGTGACTCTGAAAGCAGCTCTGAAAGCAACTCTGGTTAGTAGTTATATTGCTGCATTTCCTATATATAACATAAAGATGTGTGTGTGTGTATAATATAAGAATATATAAGAATATAATATATAAGAAAGAAATGTTCTGCAAGACAGCATTGCTGGCTTACTGGAACTCTGAACTGAAGCATCTCACACTGCATTATATTATTGTAGGTGCCGCCCATTTATAGTCTCTTTCTGTCTTTTCTGAAAGTTTTATATTCAGCTTTAATGAAAGAGCAACCATCACCTGTCTATATAAGCCAGGTGTTGGCATTTGTGAGAACGTTCCTTTGGTGTCTTTAAGTGTGTATGTTGTTCCTCTAGCTGCTCATACATTAAGAGAAAACATGGAAAGCTGGCAAACAGTATTGTGTCTCAGACAAAATAGTTCTGTGTTGGTTGGCGGGTCCTAACAACAAGAGACCATAAATACGCTTAGAAATTGGCAGCAAAAGTGGCAAAACAGGATAGCCAGGAAAAGGATAAGAGGAAACGGTTGCTGGCAGTAAGACTTCTGCATATTTTGGCGTACGTGCCTTAATAACACCTATTTATTCTATAAACAAATATGCATTGAAATGAGTGTCTAAACATTTTTTTAACATTTATACAGTATATACAGATGAAGCAGATCCAGATGAATCAGGTGAGTGTTCTTTATTGCGTCTTTAACTGTCTTTCTTTGAGGAAAAAGATCTAGAAGAAGATGTTTGTGATATAGTTAAAAAAGAGGTACTTAGGGTCTGTGGCAGCAAATGTCTGCTAGCTGAAACATGACATCATTTACGAATGGTTGTTCATACTGAAAATTAGCAAAGATCAGTGTGTCGGTTTTATTGACTATGCATACAATTTCAAAAAATTCTCTTTTCTAAAATTTTATCCTGGTTAATATAAAAAAATAGAAATGTGTAGGAACATTTGCTGGCAGGATTGCTCCATGGTTTGAGCAATCCAGAGCCAGAGATTGGGAGTTTGATCCTGTGGCGATCTCCTCTGAAGCCCCTATCCCCCCCCCACAGGTCTTCACGAGGTTCTTGCTCTTCATCTTTCTTCGCTGCCACCAGGTATTATTGTTTTAATACCATTTAATCATGGAGACATGTGTGCTTTTAAAACTTAAGTCTTTTATTAGTTCAGGGAAGTTAATATATGATTAATATTCAATAGGTAAATCACAGGCTGATAATCACTAGTATTTGAATCAAATCTACTATAACTTTAAACCTCTTTTAACTCTCTATTCCATTCTTCGTTCTTACAGATCTCTTAACTCACTCTTAGTTCACTTTTAAGTTTCACACAGTCTCTCTCTCCTCGAAAACTCTCTCAGGCTCCATCCACTAGTCTTTATATCCAGTGCCCTCCCCCCTTGGCTCCGCCTTCCATCCACTCATAGGCTCCTTCTTCACTGTTCAACAGTGACGGACAGGGAAGGGCAGGGCTGTTCATTACAGATCCCCCACTGTGCATCCCAAAAGAGCCAGCCTGTGTGGCCTTGGATAAGCTGCAGATTCCCAGGATGCCTCCAGAAGAAGGGAATGGGAAACCACTTCTGAGTATTCTTTACCTGAAAAACCCTGAAAGTCTGAATTGACTTGACGGCACATGATAATGATGATTAGGAACATTGAAAGGACTTTGCTTGAGCACACCAAAAGTCCTAATAGGGCTGTTCCTAGGGCTGGGCAACTGGGGCCTAAGGGCAGAGAAACTTAGAGGGCATTGTTACCAATTTTCTGGTGAGTGTAAGAAAAATAAATGGCAACATCTTCAAGTCCTATTTACTTCTTCTTTTTTAAAGCACAGACTTTTTCTTTTGAACGGATGCCACATCATTCTTCTCTTCCATTTTCTTGGGGTGGTGGCATGCCCATACCTTAGGGCAGACTGGGAGGGAACGAGAATGCCACTTGCCCCAGATATCAAAATTTCTAGTTACAGCTCTAGGTCTCAGTCCAGTATCCTGTTTCCAGCAGTAATTAGTTAACTGGGAAATCTGTAACTTTCCACTGCTATTTCTAACACACACACACACAAATATTTGGTTCTTATTGCCTCTAAAGGGTGGAAGGCTTTCCATTTCAGTGGCATGGCTGATACCTGTTGATGCATTTACTTTCTATTATTTGCTTAATCCCATTTTACACCCATCTAATGGCTATAATATGGTAATTAACAATGACACTGGGAGATTAATAGCTTCATTCTTATTGCACAAACTTGCAGTAGGGTCACAGAAATCAACCCTGAATAGAATTTTGTCTAGAAATGTACATTTAACACATGTCATGTCCTGTGTTCATAAAAAGAATGTAACATGAAGGAATGAATTTGAAAACAAAATTTCAAAAAGCGCTTATCGGCTAGGACATCGAATGACTATGACTTCAAATACAGTGGTGCCTCGCATAACGAACACACCATTTAACGACGAATTCACATAGCAATCTATTTTTTTAGATCGCTAATGCGACCACATTGCGATGGTTAGATAGGGCGAAAATCGCATTGTGATGATCGGTAAGCGTTTCGCTTACCGATCTTCACATTGCGATGTTCCTAGAACAGCTGATCGGCGGTTCCAAGATGGCCGCCGGACGCCCAAAACGGCCGCCGTAAGTGTTTTCATGCCCTGCCCTCGCTTACCGAGGGTGCGAAAATGGCGGCGCTATGGAGGAACTTTGCTCAACGGTGAGTTTGGGCCCCATAGGAACGCATTAAACCCTATGGGTTTTTTCAATCTGTTTAGCGATGTTTCCTCATAGCAACGATTAATCTGGAACGGATTAACGTTGCTATGCGGGGCACCACTGTACCATGTTTAGAAATCTGTGATGAGTATTGAGGAGGCTATGATACCATTGTACATAGACCCATTAGAACAATTCATTTTTTACAGATGAGGAATCAGAAAAGAAAAAATTGAAGTTGGTTCGTATTGAACCAGGTATGATGCCTTTCTTGGAATCATACAACACTTTTCAGTGCATGTTTGACAAGTTCAGTATTTTTAAACTTAAGACATCTTATTTTCTTTGTAATTAATTTAGAAGTTAAAGTTCAGCAACCTTGTGAACACTGCAAGATCCAACAGGTAGGTTTAAAAATAAATAAATCCTCAGGCCTTTTTATTAATTGGTTTCACTCGAGTGATTCTGATGCCTCTCTAATCTGTCTTCTAACTTTTTTTCCTTTAAAAGGGAACACAGGAACGAGTAACCCCCAGAACACTTTCCAGAGGACAACTTTGGTAGGCTTTGTCCAATATAAATTACAAGTGATTACCTGCAACTATTTGTGGATTGTGAACACGTATAAATGCTCTTGCAGGAATATATACATGCTTTATAAAAAGAGAGGCAGGAAAGCAGAAATGGACTTTCCGCCTCTATTCTCCAACTTTATTTTCATTTCTGTCATGTAGCTGTGTAATGGGCAAAAAAAATTGGCCAAAATAGTTACCCTCATTTACCCCAAATCCAATGAAATAATATATTATGAAATGTAAATTCAAGCCATTTTACTCTTCTCATTTAACAATTTAAGTAATAGCTTATAAAATTGTTGTGAGGTTTCAAAAGCAAATTAGGACTAATAAACTAATTTGTAATGATTGTACCTTGATGATTGTCCAAAAGAATTCCTAGGCTTAAGCTGCTGACTCATTTTAAAGTAGAATCTTTACAAGACAGACTGCATATTTTGAAGTTGTGAAAATAAAACAGTGCTCTGAAGAAAATGGAAGCATCTGGGGGCACAAAGTGTCTTAAGTCTTGCTGATTAGTACTGCTAAAGGTAGAGCTAAATGAATTCAGTGGAGATCTTAAAGGTAAAGAGGTTGCTATTCAGAATAGAGTAGTATTAATTAGACCAAGCCAAAGGCACTGATTGGTTGAAACTTAGCACTCAGTTTTGCTAATCAGTGGCCAAAAGTCCTTGTGCAAACATATGCAAGTGTAATGCACATGACATAACTTTTGGAGATAATTGCTTCAAGTTCTGAAATCATAGTAGACTATCTGTTGTGTACTGAGTCAATGTGACTTGTCATACAACAGTTTATGGGGATTTTCTAACGAGGTGTGGCAATTGCTTTGTGCAGGCATAACTACACAAGAGGATTTTAGCAGTGAAAAACACCAATTTTAAATTACATTTCTATTTTTCATAGTAAAAATGTTTGAGGAGCTCTCTTTAACATTTTTTTAAAATACTTTTTTTAAAGGTGGCATTTTCATTGGACCATAAAGGTCTTAAAAGGCATTGGTTTCTGAAGGAAAAGTTGTGCTGGCATTAGTATGCTGTACATGTGGCTTAAGTATCTTGCTGCAGAGCTAGGAGTTGGGAATTTGATTCCCTATTGTGCCTTCTTGACAGAGTGCTAGACTAGATGATACATAGGGTCCCTTCCAACTCTGCAATTCTAAGATGATGATGATGACAATTCTATAAATTATAGAGGAAGATTTTTTAAAAAGTATGATGCATTGAAAACTATGATTTATATGTTGCTTATACAGGTTGAAGCTGGATGCTGAAGGAATATATGAGTGTACCATTACAGGGCTAATCTTTGAAGTAACCACATCTGCTATCATTGAATATTCTCTTTTGTCCTGGACCAAGTATGCTGCATATATTAAAGACCCTTGGATTATTGTGGGTCCTATATTTGATGTTAAATGTACACCACCATCTGTTCTTACTTCCATTCAGTTTCCACACACCCTCTGCCTTAATGGTAAGGTCTGTTCAGTACATTTAAACATATTTATATATCCAAGTACAACGGCATATTTTTAGAAAGTGGTAAAATTTTGATATTTCTCTGCAGGTCATTCATCTGGTATGACCTTCAATGTATTTCATTTCAAAAATAATAGTCCAGAATTTGAACGTTCTGTTGATCACTCATCCACGCATATCAAATGGAATGTGAGCTCATTGTCTCCTGTTGGACCAGTAATTGAGAAATATGATCCAATGTATTACCACGGGGTTGTTATCTTATACAAAGTTGTCAGTGACCTCCCTTCATTGGAGTTCCGTGTGTATATAGCTAGTAACAACAGCTCAGATATAAAGGTAAGATCAATTCTTATTCTGACATCTTTCTTGAAAATAGAAACATACAGTAGATCACCTTCGCTTTCAGCATGCAATTATTCCCTATACATGTTTCTATTTGAGTTGCTAAATTTTGAAATAAACATTCTAGCATATGGGCAAATCCCAATGGCTGGTTTGGATGTGGAACCTTCACAGACCTTAGGGCACAGCCCATGGAAAATGCTGCTCATCTGAAATTTATAATTCTGCTATGTATTCACAAGCTTCCTGTGTTCACAAATGTTCCATGCATGCTGTTAGCTTCCTGTTGGTAAACATTTGAACTACAACAGGGCCATCAACAAAAAGCATGAATTGGCCTTCAAGCAGAGGAAATGACTCATGATTATGAGCTCAGATACAGATAGAGAAGCGCTTGTGGAGTAAGTGGGTGGGTTGGAGACACCTCATCCCAAAATGTGGGGAAGGAGAAATAAAACTACAAGCTGTCCATATGCAGTGAGTCAGTAGTCTCAACTAGTGGTATATGTACCAGTGGTGGGATACAAAAATTGTCAAAGTGGGACAAAGGGTATTCATAAAGTATTCATAAAGTAATACTCTGCTTAGTACTCAGAATAGGTTCCAAGAAAATGGAACGCTACCTGAATAAGTACTAAATAGGGCTATTTTAACACACACTCACACAGAGTGGGTGGACTATAGGCAGGTCTCCCAAAGACCCAGTCTGTCTCCTTAAGTACAATGGGCTAACATTGAGCATCACAAAATGGCCACCTGAGTACATGTGCTGTTGTAAATCAGTACTAATTGGGCAGTGATACATGAGTTACAACTGTAACTCAGAATGTACTATCCCTTAATGCCTATGTTCTTTTGGAAGTGTCAGATCTGACCCGTTCCTCAGAGTCACTGGGTGTGTGATTGGAAGAGCTACCAGGTCGGCAATAGATTGGTGGCAGTGATGGCAAAACGGGCTTGATTGGTATGGCTCTTTGCTGCCCATGCCTCTTATGTAAGAACCGAAAACAGTACAGTGGACCCTCTACTTACGGAATTAATCTGTATTGGGATGGTGGCTGCAAGTCGAAAAGTCTGTAGGTCGAATCTCCATTGACCTACAATGCATTGAAAACCGATTAATCCCATAACTGGCGGTTTTTATTCTATTTTTGTTCCATTTTGGTTTTTTTCTGGTCTGTAGGTCGATTCTCTGGCTGCAAGTCGAATCTAAATTTTGCAGCCAGAGAAGTCTGTAACTCGAAAAGTCTGTAAGTCGAGCCGTCTGTAAGTCGAGCGTCCACTGTATGCTTGTGAATAGCCATTTTGCAAATGATCTAGATTATTTTTCCCACTAGATGTTGACTTGAGAACCTATTGCATATTTTTGAAAGTGCAATTCTGTTAATACAGGCATAATTTTCAGCAGTGAATGGCTACAAGTTAAGAATTAAATGTAGGCATTCGTTAACGCATATCAAGTCATGTGACTGGTATGCGGTAGGGTATGACTATGCTAACCTCTTGTGGCAACACACTGCTGAAAGTAGTTTCATTGTGCTGATGTAGTTTCATTGATGGCATAACTAATAGAATTCTGGCCAATCATTAGAATCCATTAGGTCACTTACTGCACAAGTGACTTACTGCATTTACTTTCCAAGTAAGTAATTGGTATTAACATTGCAAAAGAAAATTTAGTGACTGGTTTCTTTGTCCTTCCAATTACTCATTATTTTCCCATTCCTTTGAAGAATAGAAAACAGTCAATGTTCAGAAAGCAACAACCTCAAAATGCCTCCCAAAATTATTTTTCTTCTCAAAAACTAATGCAACACTCCTACAAGAAAATATTTCTGTTACACAAAAAGGTAACATTATTGATTACTAACTGCTCTGCAAATAGTATGATTTTTTTGCCCTTGTTGCCATAAAAATGATATGCAACTTACGTCATGTTACTTCAAAACTCTTGCTGTAGGGAAAGGATGGTGGGGAATCCTGTTTTTCAGGAGATTTTTTAAAGTTTTGCTTCAAAGAGAACTCATTTCTAGGTATAGTTCTTAAGTTGCCTGAGTTGGCTCATCAGAATTTGAAAATGATCTTTTTTTAATTTTAGGATGTGTCAAAATCTGTAAGAAATTCTCTTAATAAATTCATTAAAATCGAGAAACCTCCTTGCCATAGATTACTTCAAGGTGGAAAGAGATACAGATTACTTAGTGACCCAGAAGCTGACATAACTCCTGAGGTACATTCTTAATTCTTCTTTGTAATTTTCTTGCAGAATATGTCATTTTATGAAAGATTATTTTAACATTTTCATTCTTGATTTAAGGGTAGATTACTGGAAACTTACTCTTGGCAGTTAAAAAAAAAATCAAAATCATGAATGGTGTTTCAACAAGATACTTTATATAATCTGTGAAATCTAGTTTGCTTGGATACCTGAAGTGAACTTTTAATACTTTGATATCCACTTCCTAGGAAATTCAGTTTGGTGACCATTCCACCCTAGCTGTGAAACCCTTTTTTGAGGTACGTTTGGAACAGCCAATGGAACTTACCTTAACGTTGATGGACTTGGAGTCTAATGAAACTGTGTGGAAAGCAAAGCTAAGAGAAAGTAAGAATTTATTACTGTTCTTAATTTATTAATGTTGTTAACCCTCATCTTCCAAGATAAAAAACTTTCACTGAGTGAATTCTACATATTTTCTGATCCTGTGAAAATTGCAGTGAAATGAAGGTTAAAGTACCCTGTTTCCTCGAAAATAAGACCTAACCTGAAAATAAGCCCTAGTATGATTTTTCAGGATGCTCGTAATATAAGCCCTAGCCCAAAAATAAGCCCCAGTTAAGTGAAACCCCGCCCTCCACCATTGTGCAGGAACCAGAAGAAGATGACATGACTGTATTTGAATAAATGCAGATGGTTGTACATTAAAAAAAATAAAACATCCCCTGAAAATAAGCCCTAATGTGCTTTTTGGAGCAAAAAATAATATAAGACCCTGTCTTATTTTGGGGGAAACATGGTAGATCTATGGTTGTTATTAGGGCTAGGATTAAATTTACATGTCTTGCATTTCTTCAATTTACTAAGAGTTCCAATGCTCCCTTTCCCCAGTTCCTGAATGAGTCAAATCTATTGTCATCGCCACCAAAAATTGCTTTCTCTCTTTCTTTTCCAATAAAAACTGGAACAATTAAAAAAAAACACCCCAGTGGCAATGGATTTATTGGAACATTTTTAAAATTAAAACTAATTTTTACTTCTTCATTCAAAAAGAAACAGCACATTAAAAACTCTTGTGGCAAAAATGTTGTGGAATGCCTAACTTGTCTGTTTAGTTTTGTGTGAATTCTGCAACAAAAATTTCCTGTGAAAGATGAAAATGTCCTATCTAGGTGTAGAAAAATTAAACCCCAGTGATTTATTTAGGATTTAAATAACACAATTCAGTAACAAATTGTGATTGGTGTTGCAAACCAAATGGGCCTGTACATATTTTGTACATAACATTGTGCCCGCCACCCAGCTTCTAATTTAAAATATGACATCTCCCAGCATCCCAATAACTGAATATTAATCTATTTTTTAAAATTAAAGGATCTGAAATTAAATCGCATTTCACTCTATGATTACACTCAGAAGTCAGGAAAAGAATTTGGTACAAGAGGTGGGTAGCATTGCGGGGGGGGGCAGACACATGCTCTGCAAAAATGCAAATATACGGAAATAACATATCATGCATGGTATTGACAATGGATACTTATTCATATTCACAACAAAGTCCCCTGGGCTGTTGATAAAGGGGGCAGAGTTAAGTTGAAAGAGAGTACTTGGAACCCTTTCCATTCCCAGTTGGAAGGGGAAGAGGTGATAAGTGTCAACAAAAGGGACGTTGCTCCTGTTGAGCCTTCTTTAATAAATGTTGATCATTACAAAACAGAAAACAACTCAGGAGTGATTTCATCAAGGGAAAACAAAGGGACAACAAATACCCTACCTCATAGCAATGCACATGCTATAAATACAATTATTTTTAGTTTTTTAAAAAATCATTGGTTGAAATTGTGACAAACCCAGACCTACTGGGATCTGCCACACGTTAACTAAGCTGCCACCAACCATTCCCTATAAGAAGTCACACAGACCAGGGATGGATTTTCAACAAATAAAAGAATAAGGTTTATTTAAAACAACACACAGGGAAAATAAAATGATCAGGTGAATAAGATATAGTAACGTGGCTTAGTCTCATTCATACATGCACACAGTTTGGTTCACACAGAACCCTTAACTTGAAGCACAGACCCTGAACCTATCAGTTCTGGCTAACCAACAGACACCTGAACCTATCAGGTTGGTACTCTGACACACAGTAGTACCCTGTCTGACACACAGACTCCCACACCAGCTTCTTCTTCCCAGCTGCTGCTTCTTCACATCCCAGCGTCTAAACTTCTCCACACACGCATCACATATATATACAGTACAGCCCCTCCTCCTGATGTCCCGCCTTCCACTCCCCATAGGATGGAACTTTCCCTCCAAACCCATGACAGACAGGTAACATCAGTGCTGTATGTAACAGAAATTATTTTTAAAATAATTTAAGTAGCTGAAATTCTATTGCTTCATGTAGTAAGTCAAACTAGAGAAGGTCTATTGAATCCACAGAGATTTGGGAGTCGGCTTGTCCAAAGGTTTCATTTATTCAAGTGGGCCTACTCTAGTTATAACTTACTTTAAAATAAATTGCAGCTAGAGTAGGCCCATTGAATCCATGGAATGTATTCAGGGGTTGATTCACCAAATCTCCACTGATTCAGTGTGCAATTTATTATGCTAAGTAACAGGATTTCAGCCACTGTGCAATTAGATTTTGTCCGCTCATCTTAAGTCTGCCCTTTCTAAGTTATATATTGAAAGATATAAATGAAACTCAGTGATTATTGGACAAATGCTACTTTGATGCTCACTTTGATGCTTACTTGTTCTGTCATTATTATTGCTTTTTATTACCACTGACTCCGTCGGTAAGTGAAAGATATGGCAAGTTGGGTCAAAAATCACAAGCACTCTGTATTTCCTCTTCGAGGAGTAATCTAATATTTCAGCTGCACTGCAGTGAAATGGCAATTACTATTTCAGGCCTAACACAGAATTTGTGTTCTGTCAAAATCAAGTTTCAAAGTGTCTATTTTTTGAACTTTTAATGATTTCTATTATCCAAACTACCTAACCCACCAAAACAGTTTATGTTCAAACATAAATTGTGTCTAAAATTAATTTTATATTTATGATTGTGGGCTGGCTGTGTTTTCACTCCATAAACTGCCCAGGGCAGTGGCTTCTCACTGGATAGGTGGTATAGAAATTAAATAAATAAATAACCTGTGGATTATGTATTTAAATAACTAAATATTCCTGGTCTTCTCAAATTGATGCCCTCCAGATCCATTGTACAACAATCCCAATGATGGTTGGGGTGAATAGAAGTTTTAATACAACACATCTGAAGTGCACCAGATTCACGAAGGTTGAAAAAAAATATATCAGTGCTTAACATTCAAGTGTCAAAGAAAATGGTGAGGCTCATAGGCAAGAAGAGAGTTCAGTTGTAATGCTTAACTTCATCAATAAAGCATGATTAATTACACCGAGAACAAACATATGTGTTTACTCCCTTTCCTCCACCCCTACACTGTAATTATGGTGCCAAATAATTGTTTCTCAATCTTTGATCTGGCAGATATATTGGACATCAGCTGCCAGATCCCCTGGCCATTGCCTGGGGTTACTGGAAGAAGAAACCTAAAACATATTGAAGACAAAATCTTGAGAACTACCATCTTAAATTACTTTCTAAGTCCTGCTTACTCAGGAGATATGATCTCAGTTTTCTGTCTCCTATTGGATGACATTGAGAGTCTGGGATTAGGTGGTGGGTTAACAGGCTGTGTGTGTTCTTGCTACTGTGTGTTTTGGATTTTTTTTAATGTTCTGATCTGATTTTGAATTATTTAAATCTGTTGTTTTTTTTAAAAAAATACTGTTAATATATTGTAGACTGTTTTGGGTGCCCTGATGGCCAGAAAAATTATGTGCAAATGGTATGGGTGGATGGACGGACGGACGGACGGACAGACAGACAGACAGACTGACTGACATTTTTAATACCAATCTTTCCATGAATCTGCTGTGATAAGGTTTATTGTAAGAATTCTATTGGGGGATGACGAGAAGCAGCACAAGAGACTCATACTATTTCTTTCCTTCCTCAAAGTCTTGGCCAATGACAGAAAAGATGGTGGCTACCTTTCCTCTGAGAGCCTATGAGGACCTTTAAGCTAACCATGCAGGACAAGGGTAGTCTACCTTGCAAGTTATTATTGCATGCTTGTAGATTCAAATATCTGGTAATGACTCTCTGCCTTTATGTGTGGTTGGCTTGCTTTTGTTTCAGTATTTTGTGCACTGCTTTAACTTTGGTGGATAGATCTTAAAAAGTGGTTATGATTGAAAATTGGTTTTTAAATATCAATGACCTGTCATTTTTTTGCAGTACAGTAAATGACTTCTTCCTCAGTGATTCACCCACCTTTGTCTTATTTATTTATTTATAATATTTTCCCCGCCTTTGTCCTTAGAAAGAAACCAAGGCAGCTGATGTCACTGTTTCCAAAACCTGCTAGAAAGGACTGAATATCAAACAGTCTTAAAAGTCATTACCAGTTATAGAATGACAGTCTCTTTTAGTATGATTAACATCATGTTGTTTCTGCTATTGTTAATCAATGCCAGGGTTCATAGAATCATAGAAAAGTGAAGTTGGAAGGGGCCTACAAGGCCATCAAATCCAACCCCCTGCTCAGTGCAGGAATACAATTGTTTTACAGTACAAGCTTCAATGGAAGAGATCTGAATATCAAACAGAAATCATCACCTGCTGTGAGATACTACACTGATTAGCACAATTTGCAACTTGCTAACCAACTAACCACTGCCTTTCTATTTGGATGCCATGTATAAATGTATAAAAATGTGCCATCTCTCTCTTACTGTATGTCTGAGAACATTGTGTTTGGTTTTTTATTATATTTTATTTTTATTTCACCTTTGCCTGAAAAGCACAGAAAATTACAGAAGCTCCTTTGATTTATTTTATTCATGCTTTACTGAAAAGGGGAAATACACTAATACTTTTTCAGTGTGAGAATTGTAGCACGTTTATTAACAGTGTAGATGACTGCATAGCGGGCTTTAATTTCCTTTCAAAACATTTCATTTAACAGGCGACTGGACCATACCTGTCCAAAATGACAATAAACCAAGAAGAATAACTAACAGTAAGTTATGTAAAATGTATATGCCAGAATTTCACGGGAGGCTTCTCTTATACTTTGTAAATATTCTACCATCTTGCTGTGATATGTATGTATATCACTTACACAGTGCAATCTGTATAATCTATGTACATCTATGTGATGATTATTGCATATAGGAGGCACAATTTAAATATTTTGATACTCTATTCTTTGTCTTGTTATCTGTAGGCACAAGACGACGAAAATCTAGCACAAGTCTTTCAGGAGATGAAATTTGCAATAAACGGCTAAAAAGCCATGATACTTCAGGTAAAGAATTTTACATAATTAAAGAAACCAGCATGTAGTGATATTTTAGCATTTTTACACTGGGATATTAAATTGCATTTTTAGGAAACAAAGATATAATAACAATTAGAATGGGAAAAATTCATGCAAGCATAAATTTGTCATCTATGCCAGTGGTTCTTAACCTTTGTTACTCGGATGCTTTTGAACTGCAACTCCCAGAAACCCCAGTCAGTATAGCTGGTGGTGAAGGCTTCTGGGAGTTGCAGTCCAAAACTCCTGAGTAACCCAAGGTTAAGAACCAGTGATCTATGCCATATTACTCTTGTCTACTCATATCCACTAGAGGGTGGTATTGCATTCATTCAGTGCTTTTAAAGAACTGTGGAAAGGCAAATTTATCAATATAGTGAGGTTTCTTGCCTAGATGAAGAGAGGATGACTCCTTCTCTATGTAAATTATTCTCAGTCTTTAATGATGAATTCGGTTGGTGACTATATATAGCAGTATAACTAAAATAATGGCAAGTGAAAAATGAATGGGAGGCATCAATATATGGTGGCAAGATTTACACAAGTACTGTACAGGGGAAAGAAATTGGTGGAAACGTCATCCAGCCAATACAGTGAGGATACAATATGCTCACTGACTCCAGAATCCTGGATGCTCTTCAGATGTGTACTTATTGTGTAGAAAAGAAAGGAATGGAGTTTGAAGATTACATACAGTCATGCCTCGCTTTACGATTGCCCCGTATAACGATGAAACTGCTTAATGATGCCTTTTTTGCGATCGCAAAAGCAATCGCAAAACGATGCTTCCTATGGGCAAAATCCACTGTGCGATGATCAGTTCCCTGCTTCGGGAACTGATTTTTTGCATTACGACTTTAAGTAGCTTTTCCTTCACATCCTGAGATGTTCTGCAGTGAATTCCAATGTTTATGAACTATCCCCTGCAAATCCTTGTTAAATCTTTGCAGGGCAGATATATCTACTTCGGGGGAAAAAAGAGGCAGTAGTTCTAAACAGTACTGTAGACAAGTAGATGAAGAGGGCTGTACCCCCTGTCCAGAATTTTGGAGGGGTGGCATCACTCAATTCAGGTGTATAGATTACCAGCTGGAGTATGAATTGGGAGCTTAGATCCTTTATGGGCCTGGTTTTTGAATTTGTACTTACTGGGACATTTAAAAAGCTCAGATGTAAGACCATTTTCCTGGTGGCCATTATATTCCTGAAGAAGTTTTCATATTTGAAGCTGCTGTTCTCCAACTCTGACTTGTGTGTGTTTAGCTGGAAAAAAAAAGAGGGGGCGGTTATGTATTTAAATCATTTTAGCAAAAGATTTGCTTTATGTTTTATAGGTCACAAAAAGAGGTTCCTTCCGTTTTTTTGGACAAAGCCTAGTGCATTAGCAAAAGCCATGGGATAAAAATGTAGAGGATTCTTCCTTTTCACCTAGCCACCAAACCAGACATGATTACCTAGCCAAGAGGGTGATTTGTGGAGCAAGGGAGGGCCTTAAATGTTGAAGGGGGTGCCCTCCTGCACCACTTGCCTATGTTCACCCAGGAAATAAGACGGCCTGTGTTATTCTTTGCAATGAAGCAGGGGTGAGGAACCTAGGTCTCTCCAACAGATGTCAGACTGCAGGATTTAGCCAACAAAGGGAATGATGAAGAATGTTGGGAGTTGGAACAGTTCAACAGCTTGGAATTAGAGCAGCTCAGCAACATCTGATGGGCTGCAGATTGTTCATCCTTGCTGCAAAGGATCTTAGGAGAAGAAGTAAATACCTACTCTGATAGATTGAAGGGATGAATAGGTAGGTGACTACGTACAAATAATACTTTCCTACAGGCGGCAGCTGCCCATCGATGCTGAGGGGATGCTGTCTTTTAGATGACATTCAGTGGGTGGATGTTGGCATCTGCTTGCTCACATACAGTAATATCCTGAGATTGTGGGCATTCTTTCCACCTGCAGGATGTTTTTAATAGGGAAGATCTAGTCATGTATAAAGAGAGACAACTCTATAGCTCCTTACTCTCTCACAAATACTACTGTGTTATATTCTGATGGCTATTGTGAATGAAATGCTCTTTTACATTTCTTGGGGGCCTGAAAGAGGAATTGTCACAAGGAAATTTAGAGGATGTCCTTTCTCAGACATTTGGCTTATTCTTCTTCTGGACTGTAGAAACAAGGATATATTTCAGCATAACTTCCTGAGTTCTGCCTCCTGCCTTATATGGATATGATTTGTGTTGCTTTCTGGCATGCCTATATGTTGCTATATTGGTGTTCTCATTGTCTTTAGAATTCGTGCCTTTTTTTTTTCAGCATGGTCAGAGAAGCAGGGAGGAGGGTACGAGAGAATACATCCCTAGAATGTAGGTGACTTGCCCTGCCTCCAGACTAGACAGGAAGGAATATTCCATGTGAATATTAATGCCCTTTCAGCTTCCATAGTAATTGAAATATATGTTAGTAAAAATTTCTTGCGGCTGCACAGTTCATGTTTAGCTTACTGAAAACAAACAAACAAAGTATGTTTCAGCTTTGTATTTCTGTGCTTTCAGATGGGATTAAAACAAAATCGGTGTTAACAGATCAGCAGCTGATGATTCTTGCAAAGAAGATGGGCAAAGACTGGAAAGTAATCGGCATTCAGTGTCTCAGGTTGTCTGTTGAAGACATTGAGCAGATTGCAGCAAAGGAAGAAGATGTTAATATGTATAAATGCATGATGTTGCGGAAATGGAGGGATTCTGAACAGAATAATGGAACCGCCAAAAGTTTATATGAGTGTCTAAAATATGACGCATCTCATGAAGTGCTAGAAATTCTTAGAGGTAGATATCATTTCTGTTTATATTTTCTTTATGATGTTTAAGACACTTAGAGTGAAGGACATATTTTTTAAGTGTGGGAAAACTGTCTTTAGTTTAAAAGTATGCTTACTGTCCTGAAAATTCATGTACATTTTAATGGCCTGGAGCAAACCTGGAAAAACTGGGACTTAGATTTTGTGCATGCTAAAGAAATGATGTTTGGGGCATCCAGTGATTATTAATTATCAGTACTAGTTTAACTTTTCCCAGAATCTGAGGACGTTTTGCAATTGCTGGAAGCAAATGTATGTTTCTGTGATCCAAGTTTATCCTGTTTGTCTATATCTCGTGTGGGATATTATTAAGTTCTTGGATTACTTCATTGGTATGGGATTGCAACAGCACTACTGCTGCCTTTCTTGCATGATGCCTGGATATGTAACAGTTCTGGTGGTTCAAGCTGGGGGACTCCTCACTCTGGAGTTGTATGGTGAGGCAACACCTATTTGGACTTTGACCCTGCTGCAAACACATTAGAAGTCTGGGGCCGAGCAGGAGGAACCTATGTTGTAGCTGAGCCATGTGTCTACATGGTTTTCAAATATACAGAGCAGAAAAACGCCTCTTGCAGTTCTTAGAAATAGTTATTTTCCTTCATAAAACTTGCCTGTTCTCTCTTTCAGTCTCTTAGTTACTTATTGGTGTCTGATTTCATTAATGGATATTTCAAATGTTCTCCTCATTTAATCCATCTTTGTTGTGAAGGCTAAAGCTTGTCTAGAGACCTGGGTTAAAATCTCTGCTCTTCCATGGAAACTCAATGTAGGATAGCAGTGGTAAATTGCCCCTTGGGAAAAAAAGACTCTCTTAGAGTTCACAGAAGTTGGAAGTGACATGACAGCACATTAATAAATAGTTTCTACTAAAGTTAGTGCCATTGCTTCAGTACTGGAATTGCAGCTAAGGAAAAAAAATCATAATATCAAAACTGACTTGTTACATTGCAGCCGTCACCAGATTTCCTTTCTCAGGCATGTTTCCTCCACTCCTTGTTCTTTAGGCCTCCTTGTTTATGCAATTCATCCAAGTCAACAACAGAGATCCTTTTACCTACTCTGTGACCCATTTTGGTATTTCAAGCAATCATTGTCACGAGTTCACTGCTACTTTATCATTTTTAAGACACTGTTTCCTAACCTTTGGTAGTCCAGGTGTTCTTGAACTGCAACTTGTAGAAACCCTGGCCAGCACAACTGGTGTTGAAGGCATCTGGGAACTATAGTCGAAGAACACCTGGGTTTCCCAAGGTTAGAAACCACTGACTGTTTAACACATTTCTAAAGCCATAAACCCTATCATGCAAAGAGGACTGTGCTGAGCAGCCCTTTCCCACAAAATGATGCATGTTACGTTGTCCTGCCTCAAAGACCATGCATACAGTTGCATGTACAATAGCTTCTGCTAGCTGGTTCTCTGCCCTTTCAAAGTTCCCAGCTTGCATGGAGGGCTTCATTCATATAGCTGCACAAGTGAAGAATCCCTTCTTACAGTGAAAACTGGTTCATGCTGAATATGTGCACGTTGGGGCAGGACTGGTTGACATCTTGTGCCAGGAGTAAGGCTGTTTTGCATGACCTTGGTTCCGTGGTAGTTTCAACAACGCCTGAAGAGGGTTTAAGTCTGATGTGGACCTCATTTTAAGAAGAATGTTGTGGAATAGGTGAGGCTGGGACATAATTACTTGTCCAATTATTACTTGTCAAAGTTTGGAATAGTGTGATTGGCCACACACGGTAATCTGGTTTGTGAAGACTGGTATCACAGTGAGCCAGTAAGGGAGTTTATTTACCAGAAGGTCATCAAGGAATGTCATTATACAAATCATTATGTTCCCCGAGCCCATAAATGCAGCTTTTCTCCTTAGCTAAATCATACAGCCCCTGTGACAAACTTTGTAATCTAGCAGGCTCTCCTGAGAGACTGATTCCACTCCCACCCCACCCCAAATCAAAGTGAGAACCAAAAGTGGGACCTTGGAGAAATCCTCCTGCCTTAAACATATCCTGGAGGCCTAAGTCCTTTATTTGAAGGCAGTCTTAGCCTGCAAAAACCCTGGAGCCGTTAAATGGATTTATGAAAACTCACACTGATGAATGTGCCTGTGGTAATCCATGAAAGCTCACACAGAAATAAATATGCTAGTCTTAAAGATTCTGCAGTACTTTCTTTCCCTCTCCCTCTGTGTGTGACGTATGTGAAACAGACTGTCGTGGGCACCTTGTTGAAAACTTGCTTTCAAGTCATTGCTGTTACGAGCCCTCAGGTTGCTTCCAATTCATAATCACTCTCTGAATGTGTGACCACAAAAATGTCCTATCTTGAACAGCACTGCTTAGTTCTTGCAAACACAAGGCAAACTCCTTTATGGGGTCAATCCTGCTTTTGGGTAGCTCTTGTAAATACAGTGTGGGGAGCCAAAAACTGGCATATGAGACTACTCTTATTAGACATTGCTCTTATATCAGTCTTCACCAGTGCCTCGGTCCTTAAAAGAAGCTGAGCTTAAAGAAAATATGAAATTTATTCTGAACTGTCTCCAAGACTTGAGCATGTGGTTGGCGAAGAGCAGTTTAGATTATTGTCCAAACCCTCTGGCTTACCATAATTAATCAAGGATGACTATTGCTGGTACTAGTAGGCAAACTTTCTTAAAGCCATTGGTAAGTAACCAACAAAAGACCAATATCTTCTGCATGAAGTAAAACTGAAAGTTGTCTCCTTGATCTTAACAAGAAAGAACTTGAAAGGTATCCTAGATTGTCATTAACATACAAATTAAAAAGCAGTGAAACAAACTGGTTTTCTTTGTCTGATCTCTGTGGTAACCTCAGTGGGCAATGGAGAGTTGCCTCTTCCCATATGGACCTAAATTTGGCCCTGTTTGTTTGATTATCTGTGAAATTGTAAGACTGGAACCTTGGTTATCATATCTTGTTCCCAACACATTCTATATATTTACTATGCCACACATAGGTTCTAAGTACCTCTAAAATCCTAAAGCCTTTTTGTCTTTTCCCCCCTCAGGTTTTTTAGAGCAGACATGAGCTCTTGGAGAAAATGCTTTTCAGATAAAGGAATACATCAGGAGTGCAAATTTTTCAAATGATTGAAAGGTGATTTTGTTGTAAACATCAAACAGATAGAAACTGAAGAGTTTCTGCAAAGAGAAAACGATCGACTGCTTGCAGAACACTCAGGGCAAAATATACTTTGGGGAAGAACGGAAGCAATTGGAGCTGTGGATGCCTGTAGATGCTTTTAGCCACTTGCTGCTTTTTTCCCAATGACGTCTTGCCATGCTGTCCTGATGGAACTTCAGCTTTCATAAAACTTTCAACTTCACGTAGAGAGCCTATGCTTTTCCAATATGTTCTCAGGACTTTTTACATTACATTATTTTATGTTAGTTTGGATGAGCTGAGCTTTTAGTTTTTCCAGTGAATACACACAATAGTAACTGTAAATCAAACACAACTGTGAATGCATTTTTCTGCTTTCCATGTATGTAGATTAGAGATGGGCATGGACCTTGGTTTGGAGGTTCATGTCCGTTTGTATGTATGGCAACACAGGTGCTGTGTGTTCCCTCCCCCTTCCTCCCCGGCTGGATCCCCACTCACCAGCCGGCGCATGCTCCTCTCCTCCTCCTCTTTAGCTGTTCCACCAGTCTCTGGCAGGATCACAGGCTTGCCTGTTTTGCAACTTGGCTGATCACCCACTCCAATTTTTTTAAAAAATGAACCATGAACTGGTGGCACACTAATCGCACCCCCACCTGCCTCCACCCCCTTCTCACTGCCCTGTCACCTCCCTACCTGTTCCTGCCACCTCTTGCTCCTCCTCCACCACCACAAATGGGCGATCTAGTGCCGCATGGTGCTGATCCATCACTGTATGGTGCTGGGTTGCCTATTTGCAGACAAAAACTACCAAATGGACAACATGATCAGTCCAGGTCTTCTGCAATATGCAACAAAAGAGAATGTTGGGCATTTCCTTAGCTCTGCTCTCAGTCTGTGAAATGACATGCACAAGTGACATGGCTTAAGATATTTTGTTTTCTTTTAACTGGGGAGAGGACTTAGCAAAATACTGTCTAATGCACTGTAATGTCCTGTCCCTGCTTTTCCACCATGTCAAGCTACTCAAACTATGGATCAAGGAAACCCAGATTCCAATAGTATTGTATAGTTACTTGAATCTGTGTGATTACTGCTTACCTGTTTTAATTTGTATAGTTTGGCTTATATGGGGATGTTGGTGGTAAAGAGCAATGCAGATCATTGAAGCTTGAAGTACAGGATATGTTCTGATATCTCCACATGATTAACAGATACAATTCACAGACCTTTGAACACATGTTCATGGCCAAAATGGGTAGATTTGCTATAAATGTCCTTTCTTATTAAAAAAAGTGAAATTTTGAAGTAGAGATTCTGCTCTCAGTTCTACCTCCTGCACTTTTAAAAAGAAATGATTATGTGGAACTACAGCCCTGATCTGTACCAGTTTCCAAGAGCTATCTACTAATATTGGATTTATTTGACCCCAAATTCACCATCCTTTAATTTTTAAAGTATACAGAGTTATTTGGAGTGAAGTTTCAGATTTTCAGGGATAATTCAGAAACACTTTTTAAAAAGCCAGAGTAGTCCTTTTCATTGCTTTTTAGGATGTAGCATTGATACAACAGGCAGCTTTGGAATCCATGTGGCGTTTACACCTTGTCTCTATATGTTATACATTTTTGTTACACTTCCTTGTACAGAACTGAATGCACAGTGACTATGTTCATTTAAATACACTGATTGTACTTTGTGTTAAGTCATTTGTTATTGCTGTTTAATAGGCATTAAACATGTGTATGTACAAAAATAACATTTTCCCCTTGTAGCAGCAGATGCTAGAAGCAGGCAGCAGTTGGCAAAGTGCTGGAAAAGAGAACAGTGTGTGCCACATTGCCTGATGTTATAGGGGTAGCAGAGCACCTCAATTGGCAAAAATGATAACAGGACCAGGGGTCTTAGTGTTCATACATTTTTGACATGTCCAGACTTGATATCTTTATTGCCCGATAGCTAGTTTTTGAGCTTCTGCCCATCTGGGGTGAACAACTTGTTCTTTCCCATGGGAAATTTTCTAGCAGTTGATACTTTCCCCAACCAACCTTTACTAACCTATAGATATATAATCACACGAATACTCTTCAGTAGAGATGGGGATGATGCGCCAAACTTGATGACCCATGAATTGTCCCCACGTGGCCCGACAAACCACAAATCAATTTGTCCATTTGTTGGGTCGTCGTCGTCGTCGTCATCATCATCATCATCATCATCATCATCATCATCATCATCATCATTATTATTATTATTATTATTATTATTATTATTATTATTATTATTATTATTATTATTGCAAAGACAGCACGCCTAGGGGATTGCTTTGATCCCTTTCCTCTTCTTCCTATACCCCTGCAGGAGGAAGAGGAGGAAAGTGGGACCCAAGCCATTCTGCAGCCCCGCTGCCTTTGCCAAGGCAGTGGGGCTGGGGGATCGCTTTGATCCTGCTTTGATCCCTTCCCTCCTCTTCCTTTGCCAGACGGGCATAGGAAGAGGAGGAAAGGGGAACCAAGCCATCCCCCAGACCCAGGAGTGGGATTCCCTTCAGGCAGGCTTTAGTAAGCTGCCCAAAGGGAAAACCCCTCTCTGCTTATGCCCCCAAGGAACGGCTGACCAGCGGGGGCATAAGCAGATAGGGAAAGAAGGGACAAATATAAAAGGGTTATATTCGTTGCTTCATATTTGTTTGATGTCTCTAGAATACAAAACAATGAATATCTGACAAATCAGGGATATTTGTTAAATATCCTGGTTCATTTTTATATTCATCCCCATGTCCACTCCTCAGCATAACAAAGGTCTTCAGCATAGGCATTATACCTCCCTAGCATCTTAGTAGTTAGAAGTATCCAAGAGAAACGTTAGCTTTAGAGAGAGAGTGTGTGTGTGCATGCATGTGAGTGTGAGTGACTTGCCTTCCCCTTTGATGCCGGCAGCTCAGTCTATCAATACCAGGGATAGGGAGTCCAGCTCTGGACTCTGTAGGGGCTGAGATAGGGTGTCTGAAGGGGTCATGGGGAAGTAGCAGCTGCATGCAGTGGAGGCTTTTGAGAGGGCCATGGCGGGTGATGGAAAACATGCCTGGCCTTGTTGCCCTGCAGGGGACTTGACGCTACTTGCATGCCCTTGGAAGGGGTGGGAGGTGAGGCTGGCTAGCAGCCCCTGAGTCATCACACTCTGGCAGTCTCCTGCTGTTCTTCAGGAGTGAAGGCCTCCCAAGCCCCAGGAGGAATGGACTTGAGCCTTGTCCCTTTTCCTGGTAGGCATTTTCGTGTAGCTGATCAGCGGGTGGCAGGGATAAGGAAGTTACAAGGTGCATGACTGGCACAGACTAGCTTGTTACCCTGGAGAAAACTCTTCTGTGGGTCATTAACTGTGCTGGAGGATATGGGGAACTGTAAATCCTGTGTGCCTCCCTGTTAAGGAAGCATCCACATATCATCCTTCTGTTTAACATCAGAGAATAGACTGATGGAGGAATTGTGCCTCTGGGCAGGACAGTGAGCAGCATCCTGGCTTCAGTGGAAGCACCACAATAAAATTTTACTTTGTTGTGTAATTTAGTATAATAAAAGACAATAATCATTCCAATTAAATAAAAATTTAAGCTCACTTGCTGACATCTTTGTAATTACTTAACCAATAAGAATACTGTATATGTTGGAGATACTGAGTCTCAGTGATTTTTCCACTGGTTCCTCTGGGGGCACAGTCCATTTACATGGGAGCAGCAACGCAGGTATGCAGGGAGGAGTCTGTCTCCACAGAGCATCGTTTTCTTTAACCAGTGATTGCACGTGGAAGCAGTACTACAGTCGTGGTGGAAGTGGGTGGCCTGTGTGCCCCCTCCTTTTCTGAGTTTTGAAACTGGACCAGGGTTTCTGACCCTATGTCCTCCGTTTGCATGCAAGATCTGGAGGCAGTGGCAGATTTTACTTTCTTGGGCTCCATGACCACTGCAGATGGTGACAGCAGCCATGAAATTAAAAGACACCTGCTTCTTGGGAGGAAAGCGATGACAAACCTAGACAGCGTCTTAAAAACCAGAGACATCACCTTGCCGACAAAGGTAAGGTAAAGTTAAAGGTAAAGGTTCCCCTTGACAATTTTTGTCCAGTCGTGTTCGACTCTAGGGGGCGGTGCCCATTCCCATTTCCAAGCGATAGAGCCAGCATTTGTCTGAAAACAATCTTTCATGGTCGCATGGCCAGTGCGACGTAGACACAGAACACTGTTACCTTCCCACCTATTTATCTACTCACATTTGCATGCTGGAGCTCACTCTGTCACGTGGATTCGATCTTACAGCTGAAGATCTACAGACCTGACAGCACAGAGTCTTCTGCGGTTTAACCCGCAGCGCCAACACGTCCTTGCCGACAAAGGTCCGCATAGTCAAAGCTATGATTTTTCCATGAGCGATGCATGGAAGTGAGAGCTCGACCATAAAGAAAACTGACTGCCAAAAAATTGATGCTTTTGAGTTGAGGTGCTGGAGTAGACTCTTGAGAGTCCCCTGGACTGCAAGGAGAACAAAACCTATCCATTTTGAAGGAAATCATCCCTGAGTGCTCACTGGAAGGACAGATACGGAAGTTGAGGCGCCAATACTTTGGCCATCTCGTGAGAAGAGAAGACTCCCTGGAAAAGACCCTGATGTTGGGAAAGTGTGAAGGCAAGAGGAGAAGGGGATGACAGTCGCCCCAAGTAGACTTTGTCTAGGGGGTCGGGGTAAAAATCTAATAAAAGTAAAAGTAAAGTAAAGAGATGGTTGGACAGTGTCATTGAAGCGACCAACATGAATTTGACCCAACTCCGGGAGGCAGTGGGAGACAGGAGGGCCTGGTGTACTCTGGTCCATTGGGTCATGAAGAGTTGGACACAACTTAATAACTAAAGAAGAAGAACAACAACAAAGTAGCACACTGTTAATGGCCTTGGGTCCCAGTTTTGAAGCTAGATGGAATATAAACCAATTAAAAAGAGCACTAACTTTAGAATAACTCAAAATACTTTTAAAAAATGATAGTAAGAGTCAGCACATCCAGTCAAATACTTCTCAGTCAATTGCAAAGAGGATTCTTGAAAATAAATTTTATCAATTAAATAATTAAATTAATTTTTAAAAATACTAATGAATCCTGCAGACTTTGTTGAGCTGGTAATATTTTATCTGGGTCAAAGTTTGGAAATAATACACTGACTGAAATTTTGTTGCCTAATACTGTATAGTAAATTGAATTAGAATAAGCCCATTGAATCAGAGGCAGTCTGGTAAATCCTGAATAATTTCCATTGATTCAATGGGCCTACTCTAGTTATGACTCACTTTAGTGTAGCAAATCACAACTCGAGTAGGCCCATTTTACTCACTGGAATGCATGGAAGAGTTGACTCACCAAATCCATTGGTTTAATGGGCCTACTCTAGTGCCACTTATTACACTACACAACAGCATTTCAGTCATTAATATTTTGCATTAAACACAAGGGCAAGCAGACTTTGAAAATAGTTCTGAATGTTACATTAAAATGTTACTTTTCAAATGCTACTTTTGAAATATCAGAAGCATCAGTTTTTCCTCCTGCTTGTTTTAAAAGTAATGGTTTATAATGTTAAAGTTAATGAATGTTCAGGTTTGATGTGCGCTACGCAAATGTGCTTCACTCTTTTGTAACTCTCCTTATGCCCAAAACTTCTAACTATTTCCTTTTTTATCAAATGTCTTTATAAAAGTTCGGGTCCTGTTGGCAAAATGCCAGAAAATAGAAATACATTCTGGGCACATTTCCAACTATAATTACGTTCAATTAAGTGACAAAGAAAACGAAGTGTTGCTGAATAATAATTTATTGGGCCATAAATACAAACAAGTGAAGTTAATAATATATATTATATAAATTACTCATAAATTATTCCATTTAGTACTTACATATCAATAAATAAATATTTAACTAAAATACATGTTCAGGATTAGCAATATCCCAAAGCAGGAGTATTCCTGCACTTGAAAGCTTATTTCTAAAAACAGTAGTCAGCATGAGGAATGTCAAGTAATATTTCTTTCAGCTTCAGATTTACATTTCAAGTGACATCTGGTAGCTAAAGCATCTGTGGATGGTCTCAGCAAGCTGTTGGAAAGCTAGCAAAAGCTTGCATTGCTTCATGTCCATTTCAAAACTTTCATTTAATATGTCCTGTGGTGAGGAGAGCCGTTGCTCTGAGATCTTGGGTTTTTCAGGTTTCAAAGTCTGACGAAAATGTGAAGAAAAAGATGAATGCAAATTTATACTCACAATGAAACTTAATGCCTTACAGTTTACCATGTTTAAATTGTTTCTATGATTGCAATAGCAAAACATTTAAAAGCCCAAACACCTCATGCCTTTTCTATGTGCCTCTTTGATTGGAGGGGGCGGCGGAATCTGTTAGCATGCGCAGGCTGGCAGCAGAGTTGGTCAGAGGATAGTGAGACTAGATGCAAAATATGGACAGGAATATCTCTTTTTTTCTTTCTCCCTCTTCATCCCTGTCTAGGAGGATGCTGGGAGGAGGGACAGGGCCACAGGTTTTGGATTCTACCCTACAGTACCGCCAACTATTATTCACCACAATTATTCTGGGGATATAAGCTAGCGTAAACATAATTGTGCAAACTGTGGCAGCAAATTGCCCCTAATTAAACATTATGCAACCATAATGGTGTGTGTGTGTGTGTGTGTGTCCTGATGTTACTGACAAAAACCAAAAGGTCAGTTTATTTTAAGCCAGAATCCAAACCACACTGAAAACATGCAGCTTTTCTGAAAGGTTAACAGTGTTTTATGGAGCTTTCCAGAAATGCTAGTAGTCGTGTTAATTTCCTTATGTCCACTTTAGGGTTATCTTTTGGACATTCTCAAGCTATAACTCTGTATAGTGTTCTTGGAAATTATATTGCTTAGCATCTGTGAAGGTTCCTGAACTTTGACAGAAGTTGTCCTGTGCAATCTGGATTTCAGTTCAAATCAAGATTACAAAGCAGTTGTTTTTCAAGAATGAGGTGGTGATGGCCTGCTGCCCCTTCTATTGGTTCCAGAGGTCTATCTCCAGGGACCCTTTCTAATATGAAAAGTAAAGGAAATATTAATGTTACCCATTAGAGATAGTCACGAACCTTGGTTTATGCTGGTTCATACGTATGTTCCCTTCCCTCCCTACCTGGAGTGTATAGATATGGACATGGGAGTGGGGTATGTGTGCATGCATATATAATCTCTATAAACTAACTTGTTTGGTTTAGTGGGGAAGGAAATTTTCAAAGCAAATGCTTGTGCTTTCTGATTTTGTTTTGGGAAGGCAAAGTTGAAAAGAAATGGGGTTGTAGTTCTCAAGGAAGCAGGAATTTAGGCCTTAATCGTCTTTATCTAGCAAGAGATTTCAATGTATTTATAAAGGGAATATTGGGAGGGCAAAACTTTGTAATGTGGATTATGTAGTATATTTCCATTTCATTCCACAGTTTTAAAGGTTTACCCTTTTCAGCTCTTGGGCTTGTATTTTGGACTCCACCAGACAAGATTTGGGGGAAACAGTAACAATTTAGATTCATGACTCTGAGAATATAAAAACTTTGGGACACTTGCTGGCACTTGGAATATGAGGCGCATGCATATGAATGAAGTATCCAGCTTGTGATGCATTGAATTGTTGTTGCTAATTTGTGTTTTTTTTAAATGCAAATAACTTGTAAAAATATAGAAAATATTCAAATCCAGTGTAATGGTTTCTTTTAAAGAAAGCTATGTACCTTCATCATATGGTAGATAGCATTCGAAAGATCTGGGTCATTGATTTCCGCTGCATAGGTATTCAAAATGTTATAGATGGTATTTATACAGGCAGCCTGCAAGATATACAACACTGATTTAAACACATGGAGGGATGCTGGAAAGGAAGCACAAAATAAATGAGAAATACACTTGCAACTATCTAAGGATAGTGATTTACCTCATCAACAGTGTTGTTTTCTTCTGAAGAACAGGAGCCAGGCTGAAATCAAAGATTCCAGAAGGGAGACATTAATTTCTGTTACACATTTATATGTTGGAAATACTAATAGCTTTCTTAAAAAAATATATTGTCATACCATTGATTTTCCTGCCATACATGCTTTCCCGATCTTCTCTTCATTCTTAGGATTTTCAGTGGGAATATTGTGCAAAATACATTGAAATCCTTTCTGTACAGATGAAAAGATCATACATTAAGGGAATACCAGTAGTGTTAATGCTAAATAGATGAGGGACTGTGATGCTCAATTATTACTTCTTGGCTGTGGCTACTGTCAGTTATTCAAGGAGCGCAGAATGGCTTAGATCAAGTGCAGAGAAAGAACAAGTGAGTGACACTTTCTTCTCTGATGGTTGTTGTGTTTTTTTCGGGCTCTTTGGCCGTGTTCCGAAGGTTGTTCTTCCTAACATTTTGCCAGACTCTTTCTTCTTTCTCCTCTCTTGTTTGTTAATTTACAAGCTGACCTTGCACTGCCATCAGGTCACTCAGTTTTGGTCTCCACATCTAGAAACGTGCATATAGCACTGTGACAGGTTGCATATGTGCTAAACTTGGAATACTATAGGAAAATGTGGGAAACAGAGGTACAGTGTGCTTCTGTTTCTGCCCCATCTGCATATGTTGAGGTCTCTGAAGCAGATCACACAAAACATTTCATGTGGAATCAAAATGGGTTGATTCTCACTCTGTAATCCAATACAGTAATGTAAGGTGTACAACTCCAGATGTTGCTGGATTGCAATGCCCATCAGCCTTAGGCAATATAGAAAATGTTGAAGGATGATAAGAGATGCAATCAGCAACATTGGTGTTGGGGAAGGAAGCATTACGTATTCCCCAGTCCTGCTACACTTTGAAGGTGGAAGCTTAAATCACCTTGAATCAGTTATTCTTTTTTGAATAACAGGAACTTTGTATGAGCTACATAAAATGGTAACTGTTTCAATGTATTATGGAAGGCTGCTTTGAGAATGAAAAGGCAAGTTCATTTCCATGTTGGCAACAAGTGAATGGCCAGACAATGCGCCTCAGCAGGAAAAAAACCACACTACATTAACATAATGATGATCTCATTTACGGTGCAGTCTTAACTAGCCAAGATGGTGGAAGCTGGTTGAGTTGACACTAAGTGAGCTGGGACTGTGCTGAACCCAAACCTCTCCCAATCCAGGGATTCTGGAAATGACATAGGATCCTGACCCTACATACCCAGTGTGATGTAGTGCAGCTGATCTTGACAGGGGTCTATAGCTCCTGGCACATTTGAAGTGGGTCATGGATGCATCTGTTTGTGTTGTATCCTTGTTTGCACATAGCCAAAGGCTTTCCTTGTTCAACAAGGGGCCACAGAATCCAAGAAGAGTTCCTAAAAGCCCAGCTTGACACAGGTGAGACCTTCTCCTGATTGAATTTTCCATTTATTACACCAGTAGGAAATTTCAGCAGTTCTCTCCTGTCAAATTGTTCATTGAATTACAACTATTCATCTGTTTTTGCTCTGTAGGTTTATCAGAGATCTGTTCTTGTCTCTTTACTGTTCTGTCTATGCACACTTTCTCATCAGATCCCCCTGCTTTTTGCACTACCTGGATAGGGACGACAAGCAGAGGTTGGAAAAATAACACTGAATGATAAGTGCTATTAAAGTCATTTTTCCAGGTTCTGACATACACCCTCATCAGATTCATCAACAGAGCTTGAAAATTTTTTAGAATGTCTCACCAGTCAAAAATTTCACCAGTCAGCATGACCGTACTATAGCCTTGCAATTTATTGAGTTTGGGACTCACTGACTGTAATAACTGCAAACTTTAATAAAACTGAAAGCAAAAGTGCCTGGCCTCTTAAGGAGCCACTATTCCCTCCTCGTTTGGTTGAAACTGGGAGCAGGGAATCTTCATATTCTCCAGCATGGGACTACTTTAAATTTTCCTGCAGAGCTATATCTCTATGTGCTGCTTGAACTCTCTTCTCACAAGAAGTGGGCTGTTTTCCTTTTCCAATGGGAGGGGAAGACTGCAGGATTAGAAAGAGAAAGAGAGATGGGTGGAGGGTAAGGAAACAGGGAGGGAGGGAGCTGTGGCTCGTCAAGCAGCATTTTTCACTCGTCACAGACGAGTGCATTTTTCAAGCCCTGCTCATCAATATCCATTCAATCCTGCCTTTTCAACAGCTTTTCTGATATTTCTGTATAAATACAGTACCTTACAACCATCTCACTATGCTCTGGTCCGAATAGAAGATATTTCTCTCAACCTATCCTCTTGGCTATGTTTATATCTCATGCTAAGGCAGGGTCGAGATGGAATGACTTGTTGGTAAAATCCACTATCCAAAGCTCTCTAGAGGCAGGATTATATCAGGGAATATGGTGGCCTCTTTTCCTTCCTTGGTGGCAAGCCTTCACTAAGTGTTGGGTTGGCAAGGAGCTTCCTAGGTGCTAAATTCCAACCCTACATAAGGACAGATAAGATCTAGTAGCTAGAGATTCCACTCCTCTGTATTAAACCATGATTTATGATAAACATACTTTAGTTCCAAATTCAGATGTAACAAGAAGCCAGGGTTTAAATGATCCAGAGTTTGAAAGAAAATATCAAACATGGTTTGTAACTAAGATTTTTAGCTGTTCAGGTAAACATATGGCTTGTGAGGATAAGCCAGAATGCAGCAAACTACAAGCTTGCTTACTGTCTTTTGCAAACGCGGCTCCCATATCCTTTGAAGACCCTGCTGAATCAGGATAAAAACTTGCTTTGATTTCCATTTTTCCTTTTACAGGTATTTATTGAAACATGGTATCCTTTTATATGGAATAATATAAAAGGATATGGTATTTCTACCCATGCAGGTTTTCAAGCAAACTGAAATGAATAACACAAAAGCAATTTTAAACCAAAATTGAAAAATAAAAGCAACAACACCAAAACTGATAACCCAAATAGATATGCTACCGAGCAAGTCAAAAGGTGATTGAAATAACCACATATTCACCTGACATCTGAAGGTAGAAAGGAAAGGAGCTGAACACTGCCACCAAAAACATACCAAAACCATACATATTATGTGGCATCTCTTTGTAAATCCCCACTGGTGCTTTCTACAGAGTTCTATGCTCAGCCCACACTGCTTGCTTTCTCCTTCTGTGCTCTCTGTGACCATGCCTCCTTCTCTTCCTTCTTAATCCTATAAAACTCTCTTTGTGACTTTCCCTCCCTCATATCTCTCTCACATTCTTCCAAATCTTTCTTCAAAACTCAAGTTTTTCTCTACAGGCTGTGGGTTAACCTTTAGTTTTTGATCCCAGGCACTAAATCTATGTACATGTAACTGCATTTATATGCATGTTCCAACCCACCCCTGCAACCTTTCACTTGTCACAGCAATACATTTAAAGGGATGGTTTGACTTGTTTGAAATCACTGCACTTGACATGATTCCATTGAAAAACACTGAATTCAAGAGCATATGAAAGCTCTGTTTGTGATATTTTATCTATGAAGAACCATTCACAGATCCAAGCCACCCCCTGACCCTTGATGTCACCCAGTCAATAAATTATCATTTATATTTTGTTAATACCGGCTTCCTGTGCTGTTATGAAGCCCAAATGACAATATGTACCCCAAACGCCATCCATATAAAAGGAGGTGGTATGAATGGGTTTTGAGGAAAACCCAACATTTGCAATAATTGAAAAAAAAAAAGGGTGGACTTCCAGGAAACCCCCTAAGATAAGGTAAGGATTGGGAACCTACTCAAAACAGCACAGAATGAAACCTGCTCTGTGTGCATGCAATGCTGACTCGCAGATCACAGAAGAAGACAAAGAAACAGGAACAGAATGGAGTGGAGAAGCTGAAATTCTGAAGAGGAACACTCCACACTGCAACACTGTGTCACAGGTCTTACTCATAATGAGGATTGTATCCGTTTACCATGCACACTATTCTGGTTCACCTTACTACAAAGGAGAGCTGTTGGTAACACAGAAAAGGAAACCCAGTGATAAGAGAAATGTAGAGAACTCTCTGTTTCTAGAGGTAACTTTTGAGTCATCATTTTTTCCCCTTAGGTTTCAAATACGATGGCAAGGAATAAGATAAAGGCTTATAAGATCAGCATCAGAAGGGGATGAAAAAAAGGGGCAAAGGGAGATTTCTTTTCAAATAATTTGAGCCCATAACTTACTTCTGACACATGCTAGCAGGGAAGATCTTCTTCACACATTTTGTAGCTTATCTATAGAGCTAAATATTTTATTTTTGATTGGTTCCGTTTTTTAAAGTACAAATGTTGTTGAAAATGATAAGGATTGCAATTCTGTGTACACCTTTATTTGAAAGTAAGCCCATTAGAGCCTGGAAATGTTATTTGGGATTGTCACCATCCAAAATCCCCAGCCAGCATGACAGCCATGCTAGTGGGGGATTCTGGAGGGCCACAGTTCAAAAAATAAAAAAATAAAAAAAAAATAAAAAAATAAAAAAATAAAAAAGCAGTGTTTCCAAGATATGCATTAAATACTATGGTTCTTTAGAATAAACAGGTCACTTTACCACTCAAAGCCAATACTCAACGCAGTGTCCAAACGGACGCACACAGTATCAAAATCTATATGAGCAGTTTTGGCAGCAGGAGTCTGAAAAATCCCTCCAGCGCCTCTTTGAGGAACTAAAAACGCAAGAGCAACAAATTTAAGAGTGGTTTTTCCCCCCTCTCAGACACCCTAAAGCTGCTGAGAGAGGTGACCGGCGCTTCTCTTGCTTAATAAACACACCTAGAGGAAGGCAGCCTCCAGAAAAATAAATAAATGCTGGAGTCAGAGAACGTGGTCACGCTCTCCCAGTATCTGAACTTCGTTCTCTGCCCGCTGGATGGTTTTCCAAAGATGCCAGACACAGGACAGTCCTGAGCCATCCACCTGTGCATTTTCATTCCCCCCAGGGGATTCGTTCCTGCCCCCTCGCCACGCTTTCCCCACTCACAATGCGAGCGGGGACGCGCCAAAACTGCCGGGCCGGGGGGGGGGCGGGGCGGCGGCGAGTGGAGAGAGCCTCGCTATTTGCCCACAATTCCAGCCCCGTTCGCCCAGACCGGGCAAGAAAATTGGACGGCTCGGAAGCTTGAAAAAAGAGCTGTTTCCAGTATTTCCCAGAAGGAACAGGTATGGATATCTGTGGGAATTAGAGGCGCTGCCCCCTCCTCTCGGTCAGGACCGAGGGACGAAACAAGGGAGTGCAAGGGACGAGGCTCGGAGACACCAACCCTCTTAAGTCCGGTACCCCATTTAACGCGTGAGGCAGCAGCGACTCCTACCGGGGACCGCGGGTAGTACTAGTGCCCCCCCCATGTCCGGTCTCTGGGAGGACCGGAACGCGGGGGAAAAAAAGGGGGGGGGGAATTCGTTTTCTCCAGAGTCGGGGCGCTTGTTATTCACGTCCCCTCTGCTTCCCTCTCGGTTCAAACTTCAGCAAGCCAGAAAACGAAAGCCAGGCGCCCAGGGCGAGCTCCGCAGGCAGCCTTTCGGGAGGTTGGTGGGCGGGAAAAGTTAGGTCACCGGCCTCCAGCCTCTCCCGCCCACAGCTCCACAGGGGCGGTTGCGAGAAGGAAGGGGAAGGCGAGGGGGTTCCCTGAAGCGAGTGAGGGAGTTGCGCTCTCTCTTTCCTAGCCATCCCCCTCTGAACTACCGGAGTTCAGTCCTCCGTCCTTTGGGGCCCGGGAGTCGCATGACGGAAGACAAGATGGGGAACAAGCTCTTAATAATTCCTTTCTTCTAATCCTTATTAAACGTGCAATATTGCCCTGCTGCTTGATACAGTAACGTCTCTCCTCCTTCCGTATTGAAAGACATGTACAAGGTAGCACAATATAAACGGTGTAACAAGTTTAGAAATAATAAGTAATTGAATGTATATCCTATCAAGTCACGCCTGACCAAAAAGAGTTTTCGAGGTAAGTGAGATAATTAAGGAGTGGTTTTACTAGTGCTCCCCATCACGTGTTTTCCATGGCTAAACAAGGATTCACTGTCACTGTTTTCACTACAACAGGCTAGATACTCTTATCAGTGCATCAGTCAATACAAGGACTTCCAACGAGGCTGCCAGAGTCTTTTCAGGCACTAGCTGGGGCACACACACACAAAAAAATCAGAACCACAAGCCTCGGGTCTATGCTACTCTCCAGGCAAATATGCCAGTCCATTGTGGTATCGTTCAGCTCATGCAAAATGGTAGATTAGCACTCAACGAATTATTACTGAATGCCTGAAGCTAACCACTACTGATAAAAGCAGTAACCTAGCAGGTCCTGTACCCAGTGACCTAAGGAGAGAGGTAGCAGCTAACAGTGAAAGATTCAAAAGCATCTATATCAAATGCTCATCCATTTTTGGCTATTGTCTCAATTCTTCCAGATTAAAACAAAGAAAGTTTTTTTTTTCAGACCATCCATGACTCTTGAAGGAATAGCAGAGCTTGTCAGGAGAGAGAAAGAGAGGCTGACTGCACAAGGGTTTATCCAGCTTTGTAGCTCCTTCCTGAGACAGTTGGAATTGCTCTTAAAAAAATCAAATACACAACATTCTTGTTAGATCATTCCAACTTGTCCCTCTAGGGTTGGAGCCTATTGTTCATTTGGAATGATTAGAATTGGTCCAAATAAACACTGTTTTCCTGCAGAGTGGGGCTGGGTATGTGTTCTTCCTATGCACCAGTGGTGATGTGTAAGGATGGATATGGTCTGGCCATGTTTGCAGATGGCACCTGCTGTCCTATTTTGAAATGAAAAAAGTATTTTTTTTTTTAAAAAATTAAAAAATATTCTTCCACTCTTGCACTGAATCACTTAAGTATTATGTCACATCGATATTTAATTTTTGAAAAGGAGAAATATGGAGCTGAAACAAGGCACTCTATAAGCCACCTCTTTGTGTGGACAAAAACCCATCATTAATTCCCACCCAAATGCAAACAGAAGCAGGCTGTTTCCCAACTGACTGATGGTTACTGCAAAGGGATAAGAAGCAGAGTGAGAAGGGGAGGGGCACATTGTGAACAAACAGATCAAAATGGAGTGATCTAGCACCAACACGTGGTTGACTAGATTGCAACTAGAAGGACTGCAGAACAAAGTTCCTTGTGAACGGAAGGAGCGAGCTAATTAAGCCTCATAATTCCAAACTGTTCCCAAATGACCTAGACTAGATTATTCATGCAGTTAAAAAAATTAGTCCCTTTCATCATAGGGGTGTGTGTGTGTGTGTGTGTGTGTGTGTGTGTGTGTGTGTGTGTGTGTGTGTGTGTGTGTGTGTGTGTGTGTGTGTGTGTGTGTGTGTGTGTGTGTGTGTGTGTGTGATATCTACATTTCCTGTAGTGAAAAGACTGGGAGACTATTTGGAGAGACTTTTTAGAAACTCAGTTGTTGGGAAAGTTGAAGATAACATAAAACTAGATACATTTTCACTTAGCTGGGCACTGGCATTGGCTTCTCACTTTACAATGCTCTTGATGTCATAATGGCAGAGACTAGAAATGTTACCCTTTTGTACTATGACATCCAAAAGCCAGTTGGATCCTGTGCAGTGTGATGCCACGGCCTGAAAAAAAAAACTGTAAAAAGCTGGGTCTTAGAGTAGGCAAAGAGGCCGTGCTGACTGGCAGAGTCTGAGAGTTCTAATCTGAGATGCAGGTAAGGGTGGGGAACGTCTCTAAGTCCTGACCAATACAGACAGTGTCATAGTTTGTGAAAGAAGAATGCCATACCTTGTTGAACTGCTGCAGTGCCACACCTGCTGCTTCCATCAAGTCTTCAGAACTTTCCCACCAATTGCTTACGTTGGCTACTAGTCCTCTGGTATAGATACTGTGAGCCAACAACGAACTGGGTAGGTTTAGGCAGAAGGTTACCAGAAGCCAGCAACCTGAAACAAAATCAGTGACCACATATAAGAAGGAAGAATTTTTTTTAATGATAAAGCACAAATCATACACAACATGTGAGCTCAATAGGTAGTGATGACAATTTTCAGATATCATTTTCACATTATATTATACCCTGAAATAATTAACTGGGTTAATTAAAGGGTGGAATAACTCCCTGAGGGCATAATATGTCACAGAAGATAGTAAAAGCTTTGTCCATACCTTTGTTGTGAAACTCTGATTCCTTTATTTTTGTGTACTGAAAACATTTGTATATTACTCATGAGCCCAAGGGCAATGAAACAGAGATGGATCCTTTAGCAAAGTCTTGTTCTCACAGGTGGTGGAACGTGGTAATTGCTTTCCATAAATCCCTTAGTTTTTAATTAATTTATTAATTTTTAAAGATTCAAGCATGGTCTCTGTCCCCTGGCCTGCCTTTCTTATACACGCTGTTACTAGTTGCCGTCTGATATTCACCTTCATCTTGGACAAGATAATCTCTTTATCCTTTAAAAGTCTGAGCAGAATGTTAGCCTTGTACCACAAAGGGCAACGCTTTTATGAAAACTTGGATTAAGTCATTGCATTAGCACAAAAACTCTTGCCTCAGAGAGTAAGAATCATTATTAGATATATTTCCTCTGATCTACTTTTATCTTTTGTCTTACCTTCTCCCAGGTAAGATGGTTGTTCAAAGTGTTGGAAGGAGAATGCACACCCATTTAGTCATGCCAGACGTCTTTGTAAGAAGTTGGCAAAAATTAAAAAAAAAAAAAACAAAGCCAGTGATCTGAAAAAATTCTTAAAATCAGGTGGGCAAAAGGGTGTCTTGTGGTACATTCAAAGCAAAGCAAAGCAAAGTGTGCTGCTTATATACCACCCCACAGTGCTTCAAGCACTCTCTGGGCGGTTTACAAGTTAATTATGCAGGCTACACATTGCCCCCCCCCTCCAGCGAGTACTGGGTACTCATTTTACCGGAAGGATAGAAGGCTCAACCTTGAGCCGCTACCTGGGATTGAACCCCAGGTTGTGAGCACAGTTTTGGCTGCAGTACAGCAATTTGAGTGTGTGGGCTTACCGAGGGCAGGGATGGTGCTGGAGGTGCAGGCGCCACTGGGCATCTCAACAACTCTCCAAAGGCAGGCTGGCCATAACAATACTTGTAGTATCTTGAAATCTAACAAGTTCATTGACTCTAGGCTTTCATTCATACACTGTAGCTCAAAATTTCAGGATAGGGGATCAGTGAAAGCAAGATCAAAACTTATGGTTTAATTTTATGCCAAAGGCTCCCAGCACTTATTTCCAGTTTACCCTGAAGGAGGGGCTGCTGCTCGTCCATCTCTGTATTTCTCTCACCACTGCGTCTCTTACACCGGCGGGATGAGGAGAAAGGGTTCCTTGAGAAGTGAAGTGAGTGTTACACCAAATCCCCCAGCTCTGTTACATTTAGAGACTGCAGCTCCCAGAATTCCTAGCCATCTTAGCACCTGGACTGTGCCGGCTGTAAAGTTCTGGGCGGTGCAGTAAAAAAAAAAAAAAAAAAAAAAAAAAAAGCGCGCACAGAAAACTTTTCCATCCTCTGCTAACAACCTGGCATCAAACTTTCTGTCGGGCGAAAAGCAGCACATTTCAGATCCCTGTCGCTTTTTCGGTCCGTTTTACGGGGCGGGGGGATGCTATATAAAAACAAATGCTTTCCTTATAACCATTGGACAAACGGGGCTCCAGAACACCCGTCTCGCCTCGTCCGGAGCCAGACCAGACACCTGACTGCAGTTTCCTTTCCAGTTTCATTATTCGCATCTCGGGCTTCATTGGCCCGGCGTGTGCGTGTGTAAGGGGAGAGGCGTCAGGTACAATCACTCACCCATGGAGAGGACGGCGGAGGAGGTGCAGGCGCTACGCTTCGGCATCCCGACGGCTCTTCAAAGACAGGCAGGCACCAACTTTGATCAACCTTCTTCTGTACCAATACGGCTTATGCTTGCTCTCCGAGGGCCGCTCAAGACTTTATAAGCGAGAGACTTAGGGTTTCCCGTTCTCTCTCTCTCTCTCTCTCTCTCTCTCTCTCACACACACACACACACACACACACACTTACTCTCTCACTCTTTCTTTCTTTCTTGCTCTTCCTTTGAAACTCCAAGCTTTGGTGTTCTCGAGTTTTGGCGCATCTCAAGAAGTGTGATATTCTTCTCTCGCTCCACCTCTTTCTGCCTTCCAATGACACCACCGCAGATGAGTCAGATCACCATCTTCCTAACTTTTGGTGTGGAAATTTTGCACGGCACGTTTCTTATGAATCGGTTTCTTTCCTTTAAAAAAGAAAAAGAAGAACAGAAAGGAAAGGAAAAACTAATTCCAACGTCGGTATCCCTAGCGTAAAAAAAAGGGAAAACCTTTCTCTGTTCATTTTCGTGGAATTTCTTTTTAAATAAGTCCTGAAACAGATCCTGACACTCGACGACTAGTTGTTGCTTCATCCAGAAAGTGTGTGAATGAGAGCTGAAACCCATTTAATACAGGAAATGTTCCTCTCTACACTTGAGATTACAGTATGTTCATTCATTCATTTATTTAACCGGCCTTTCTCCTAAAAGAAAGGATCCAAGGTTGCTTATATCATTAGAACACACAATATTAAAAGGTAAAAGCGGCAAGCTATTCAAGTACATTTAAGAAGAATTAATATTATATTTTAAATGTTAGGTAAAAGCATTAGAAAAAAACAGATTGAGAAGCAACAAAATATAAATGTTATGCATGCTGGAAGCTGCCATGAGTGGTCCTCTGACCAGACAGGCGGGGTAAAAAATACAATAAATAAATAAATAAACTATCAAAGACAGTCAGTCATTAAGGAAGGTCTGCCTGAAGAGAAGGGTCTTCTCCTGCTTGCTTGGCCTCCTGTGGAAAGGAGTTCCAGAATCTGGGAGCAGCGACATAAAAGGTCCTCTTTGTCTTCTCTTCCTTGTCTTTTATCTTTTCGACATTTATTTTAACCAAATTATGATAGTTCCAGAGTCTCCAGTTGGTCTCCTTATTGTTGCTGGAAGTAGTAGGTGTATCAGAACTATAACTATAACAAAATGCATCATTCTTCAGCTTCTTTTGTTTATGTAATTCAAAGTAGGAGACGTTGCACTTCAGTGATTCTGATTCTACCTCCAAGGTTGGTTCTGGACATTAGCATTGGGGAATTGTGTAACGGCCCCTTAGTAACTCTGCTGTAAGGTGTTACAGGTCACATGGTCCTTCTTCAGTTCCATGTAATGTCTGTCTAAAGTGGTCGACGTTGAGGTGTCTCACCAGTATGTGGATTACATCCAATTCTATTTCTCAGATACATCTAAGCTTGTATCATTATCTGGATACAACAATGGGCTCAACTGAAGGGCAACTAACTGAAACTCAGTCTTTTTGCGGATAGCTCCTGTTTTCAGGAGTCAAATAATGTACTTTTTGTAGATAGAGTGGTGCTAGTTTGACAGGCAAATATAGTCTGTGGACATGTCACTGGAGGCTCAAGTGTTCTCACCAGCAATGAGTGCCTGTTACTAGTTTCAGCAGCTATACCTATTCTTCAACATGCATAGCCTGTCCACAGTTACCCAAGCAGTGATAACTTCAAAGCTAAACAACTGTAATTGACTTCATGTGAAGCTACTCTTGAAATTGGTGCAGAAGCTGTAGTTAGTACAGAATGCAGCAAGTAGGAACTCCTGTGTGCATATGACATATTTTTGCTGCAGCTTTTGGTAAGAGCAGCACAAGGCAAGGATTGTATCCTTGCTCTGCCATAGTTAAACAACTAAGTATGAACAGAAAAATAATGTTGAGATGAATGAGACTATCTTAAGTCCATGTTGTTTGAACTGGTCATAGTTAAGAGGAAAATAGTTTGTCTAGGTTCAGACTTAAAGCCAATTTAGTCTAAAATAGAAACAAAGATTTATATTTCTCACATCTGTGTTGGAAGATGCATGATTTAGAACAGATGTGTTTCCCCTGGCCAGGCTAGTGTATTATTTTTTTATTACGATAAGGTAAGGGATACAGAAGGTAAAGGGGGGATATGAAGGGAAAAAGTAGGGGGAGGAGAACACAAAATGTACTGCCATCCAATTTAGTCATATTGTCGTATCAACTCAACTTTCTGCTTCTCTATCATATGATTGCTCTCCAGGTTATAATTTACATTTACATCCTAGTATTAATCTATATTATTCAAGTACTATCTGGTGATTTGAGCCATTTATATAATAAATCCCATTGTTCAGTTGCCTTTTGTATTGGACAGTCCTTCAGCACTTCTGATAAGATATCCATTTCTGTATCTTCTCAATAAGTTCCTCTTGTTCCGATATCACAGATTTCTTCCCATTCTTGGCATAAAGAATTCTGGCTGAAGTGACTATGTATATAACTAAGTATTTCTTTGTCTTATCTATATTGTCTGGTATAATACTCAATAGAAACAGTTCTGGGGTTAGTGGAAACTTACAAAGCAATATTTTTGTAACAAAGTATGTACACCTATCCAAAATTGCTTCGCTACTCTACAAGTCCACCACATATGATAAAAACTTCCCTCATGTGCTTCACACTTCCAACAAACATTTGATAAATCTGTATAAATCTTTGATAGTTTTTGTGGAGTCATATGCCACCTATAAAACCTCTTATATATATTCTACTTGAAATTAACTGATTTTGTGAGCTTTATACAGTATTATTTTGCCATATTTGCAACCATTGATCAATATAAATATTAGGTCCTATATTTTGTGCCCACCTAATCATACATTCTTTGAGTATCTCATCTTGCATTTTTATTTCTAACAAATAATCATGCATTTTCTTAATTACTTTATCTTTTGAGCCCAGCAGAAGTTTGTCAAATATTGTTTGTTCTGGGTAAAAACCTTCTATTTTATCTTTTTTATACCTAGATTACACTTGTGCTCTTGACCACCAGTCTGTATATATAGATGTTTTGTGTCTCTAACTCTTCTTTAGACCTTAACTCACAAACCTTTTAAAATAAATCTTGGTATCTTAGAAGTTTTGCTTTCGTCATAAGATTGGATTGCGTAAAGGCGATGCCGAGACTGGTGTTTTTTGGTAAATCTGTTGGATGATCTTTTTCCAAGTCCCCAGTAGGGGTCTTCTTATCATATGCAGGTTGAACTGTTTCTGATCTTTATCTTTTTTGTACCATAGAAAAGCATGCCAGCCGAACTGCTAACCATGTCCTTCCAAATTGAGTAATCTATCATTTTCTAAGGTTATACATTCTTTTATCCAGTCTAATACACAGGATCTATAGTACAAAACCCAATCTGGGAGACCAAAACCCGCCCTTTGCTTGGCATCTTGCATTGCTTTAATTTTAATTATTGGGGTTTTTTTTACCTTGCCAGATAAATCTTATAATTATCTTGTTAAGTTCCTGGGAAAAAAAGAGACTGTTTTAATATTATGGGAATTGTCTGAAATAAAAATAGAATTTTAGGTAGAACATTCTATATTTTTCTATATTGATTTTGTAGGTTTTTAAAAAGTGCCATTTGGTTACATGTCTTAGTCAGAATTAGGATTTTGTACATAGGATTTTTTAAAATTGAAACCAGAAACTACTTGTTACTGTTGTGTTATTAAAACGTAATTAAGGCATGGATGCCAGGGGAAACTTGCATTCACTTGTATGGGGGGCAGCTGGTGTGCTAGAAGAAGCTGAACAAAGGCACTTCTGAGTTTAGCAGCCAGTTAGCCTTCAAGAAGCAATCTTGGGTCCAAGGTGGAGAACCTGGCCTTTAGAGGGATTGTAATCCCACCAAGAAGAGCTTGTGTGACCCATTAGATGCAACTACACAGGGCAGGAATACTGAACTAAATTAGGTTGATTCAAGTTTTTAAAACCTGTCCCTGTTGATTTCTGCTGTTGAAATTGCTGTAGTGGCTCATATTGATAAAACAAATTATCCTATTGCAAGAGTCCACAGTACACTTCCTGATTTCATTGCTGCTTTTCTATCTTGAATGATGCATTGCTGCAGAATATTGTGACAGATTTTTAAGAATGCTGATGGAAAATCTTTGTCACACTTTAACACACTGACCATGACTTTTAAGGACTTTCAAGCACGTTCATGTATTCATGTCTTGACACCCTTCGACCGCCTTTCTGAAAGTCCAATCAGGATAAATAAAGAGTAGGGGAAAAAAAAAGAGATTTCTCATTGCACATTTAGTTAATGCTTCTAAGGGCAATCAAGACATCTAAAATAGAATATTCTTTTTTTCCTAAAAAATTAAGAACACAGCAGTGAAGACTCTTCTTCAGACTTGGATTGTGGTTCAGTTTTCAGAGACTCCCTCATTTAATATTTGGGATAAAGTTACAAGTGTTATACTGTTCCTGTAATTGTAAATTTTCCTCCATGAGTATAAAGCCAATATTGGGTTTGAGATTATTTTAATCAGGAAATGGTATGGATTAAAAATGTAAGTACATTGTCCAAATTATTCAAAATTACTGTTCATTTAGCATCTATAATTAAAATCTATTGGAACAGTAGACTTGATGTTGATAGCATATAACCTTGAAGAAACTTGGACTTAGTACTTGGATGGAGACAACCAGGGAAGATCAAGTGTTTCCAAGCAGGGCTAGGAAAGAACGGTGTCTGAAATTCCCAAAAGCGGCTGCCAGTCAGAAGGTCATGTTGGCCTTTTTATTAGCTTCAAAGGGCTTTGTTGTTATGTTACACATTTTGTCGCTCCTATTTTCAGTATTGTTGTTTTGTTTTAAGTCAATCCTGTTAACCTATTTTGCCCCCATTCCATTTTTTTTCTCAGCATAGGTCTCATTGAACCCTTCTCCTGTTAACTCTCTCCCCCTTTCTTTCTGCTCCATAGCATATGTATCACTCTACCATGCTTCTACACATGCAACAGGTTATTTCAACTTATTGTGTGGCAGGACTTGTCTTGACACGAGAGATTTTTATGAGTTCCAAAGTTTTGATTCTTTGGCAGCAGCCAGTTTGTTTAGGGAAAAGATAAACTGGAGCAGACAATGATATAGGGTTGGGGAGACCTAAGGCAAAGAGTACAAGGGTTGTAAATTTCTGGGGAATAGAAAGAACGCTGTGGATGTATTGAGTTGTGATTGATGGATTTTTTTCTCAGAAGAAGGGAGAATCAAAGATGAAGTCAATAGTTAATCTGATCTCCATATTAGTGTTCAGAAATAAATCTCCCTCACCCCTTACTTAGAAATAGTGGTGACTGAGGGGGCTTTCCATGTCAGTAAGTAGTATCTAGAAATAAAATACACAAAAGATTTTGTAACAGTGGTAGGTGTGGTGGTGAAATATCTTGACTGTTTTGTTTTTGGTTGATGAAGCTGGGAAAAATAGAATCACTGTAGGCAGCCAACAGACAGAAGAGACCAATTTTTGGCTGGAATAAAAAAAAATCCATTGCTGGAAAGTAAAAGCAGTGTATATGAAGTAAGCAGGCTTAGGGTCAAACTACACAAGAAACCTATCACATACTTGGAATTAGACAGCAAACCAGTTTTCCAATTGTAATGATTCCCTAGGCGCTGTCTGGTCAATTAGACCTGCAAGTGAAGGCCATGTTTACCTCCCAATGACCAATCACAAACCAAAGCAAGCTATTCTGCAGAATAGAAGAATAGAAAGATGAGGGCGGGGGACTGTGCAAGTATTAGAAAAAAACAACTGTCTTCAGCCACTTAAGAGAGCTCTGCTTCTCAGGGCAGAGCTGTGTGCATTCTGTACTTTGACCCTGAGTTAGAAGGTGCAGGAGCACAGAAACTGAAGGGTGTGGGATTAGGAAAAAGGAACCTAAGGGAAGGAAAGTGATCAGATCAGGTAAAAGAAGGAATCGAGTGGCTAATAAGTATTTGTGTGTTTGTTGTAAATGTGGGAAAAGCTCATACAGTGCCTAAAAAAGGGAAATTAAATATTGTTGGCCTAACAAATTATGAAGAAAGTGGATAAAAATGCATTTTAAGTTTAGCTTAACTTGATGAATGTCAATACTGATAAAAGGTTGATTTCTGAAAATTAAACTGCTTTATATTTAGAGATGTTGGGAAATATTTAAGTATGAGTCCCAAGTCTGAGTTCGAGTCTTTGGTACCAAGTCATCCGTCTTAAGCCCCGAGGGGGGGTGCATGGGTTCTGAGATGCGAGCTGAGTCCAAGGCATTGGGAAAAAAATACTGATTTGAGTCCAAGTCAAGTCATCAGTGTGACTTAAGTCCAACTGGACAGCAAGTCTTGTAACTTGAGTCTCCTTCCCTGTTTATAGTCAGATGAACTTGAGTATTAAGGTAGGTACATGCTGAAGTACTCTGATGGCAATTTTCAAGGATGCCACATAAGGATAATGTTTCTACTCTTTACTATTGCTGGCCTGTTTTGTACCCAATTTTGTCACAATCTCTGGAAGCTTCAGTAGTTATTAATACTTTCAAAAGTTGACTAGTTCAGTGAATTGAACACTTGGATGTGAAACTACAGGTTGGGAGTTTGCTTCCCCAATGTGCCTCCTCAGAAAAGAGCCAATGCGTAGCCTTGGATAAGCAGCACAGTCTCAGAGTGGCACCAGAATAAGGGACTGATACATGACTTCCAAGTTCCCCCATACCTAGAAAATCATGAAAAGGGTCACCATCAATTGGAATTGACATGATGGCATATCATTATTATTTATGCAACAATTGCATGGTTTTCAGTTTGTTAGGCGATATAAACATTGTAGCTTTTTTTTTTTTTTTGGGCCAGAAAACACGTTTGCAATTTACAAGAAGTCTGGGCTTACATTGCTATATGTGCAAGATAGCAGTTTAATTTCTCTGGCCTGGTGTATTTTCGTCCTTCCTTGCTCCTTAAGGACAATTGAACATGTTAGGCCAAGGTTACTAGATTTCTGACATTATATTATTGCCTTCAGTTATGGCCTTTAGCTGTCAGGTTTGGAGACAAAAATGTTGAAACTAAGGCTATTCTACTTGGGGCACATCATGAGAAGGCAGGATTCCTTGGGGGGGGGAAACAATAATGGTTGGAAGGGTGGAAGGCTGCAGCAAAAGAAGAAAATCAGATACAAGAAGGATTGACTCTAAAGGAATCCACAACTGAGAAGGGTAGTTGACAGGATATTTTGGAGATCACTCATTTATAGTGTTGCTATAAGTCAGAAGTGACTTGATGTTACATAACAACATTTTCTGACTGCTGTGTCTCTCCCCTCAATCTCTCCCTCTCCGTTTCTCAGCCTCTCTTTGGCTTCTCCCTCCCTCTGCGTTTGGATTGTCTCTCTGTCTCTTGCTTTCCTTCTGTCTTTGTCTCTCTTCATGTCTCCCTTCCTCTCCTTCCCCAGGTACTTTCTCTATCTATTTGCTTCCTTTATTACTTCCTTTTTCACTTGCTCCATTCTCTCTCTTTCTGGGTCCTCTCTTCCTACCTGTCTCTGGCTTCTCTCCCCCACCCACACACCATGGCTCTTTCTCTTTGGTTCAGTCTCTCTCTATGACATCTTTCTGTCTCTCTGTGGTTTCTCCCTCCCTCCCTCTCTCTCTTTCTCTCTCTCTCTCTGTGTCTGCCTCCTATTTCTTTTTCCACCAGTTCTCTCCCTCTCTGTTTATTTGTTCAAAAGTAAGGCTGAATGCCCAATCTATCATCCTGCCCGGAAGTACCGTCCCATTCACCTAAGTGAGAATCATTGGTTTCCTGAATTACTGGCAAGATATTTTGACAATGGGTACAGAACACTTCAGAGAGCATGTACAACCACATCTTATGAAAATTTTCCTATGTAAAATAAGCATCTTAACGATTCTGTAAACAAGATGAATCAAGTTCAAATAAAAAAGCTTTGTAGCAGATATCATTTTTTTTCCAGGAAGCAGTAGTATACATTTGAAAAGTATTTATTTATTTATTTATTAAAATTGTATCCCACCCATTTAGACAGCATCTACTCTGGGCAGCTCACAATAAAATAGAATAAAATCAATCCAATAATATCAGTCTAACAACAGTAAGAATATCATTCAAGATGGAAGAAAGGGATAAAGGAAAAAAGAAATAAATCGAATAGTGACCGGAGGGAAGGCCTGACTAAATACAGTGGACCCTTGACTTACAGACGGCTTGACTTAGAGACTTTTTGAGTTACAGACTTCTCTGGCCGCAAAATTTAGGTTTGACTTGCAGACTGAGATTTGACTTACAGACCAGAAAAAAACCAAAATGGAACAAAAACGGCCTGTTACGGGATTAATCGGTTTTCAGTGCACTGTAGGTCAATGGAGACTTGATTTACAGACTTTTTGACTTGAGAACCGCCTTCCAATACGAATTAAGTTCTCAAGTCAAGACCCCACTGTAGCCAGGTCTTAAGTTGGCTCTTGAAAATACCCAGCGAAGGGGCCAAGCAGATCTCGGAGGGGAGATTATTCCAAAGGCAGGGGGCTACTGCCGAGAAGGCCCAGTTTCTTGTTTTTTTCTTTCTGGGCCTCCCTCAGCGTTAGGCTCCTCAGCCGCCCCTCCTGGCTAGCGCGAGTGTTATGAGTAGATCTAGGTGGGAGGAGGCGTTCTGCCAAGTATTGAGGTCCTAAACTGTTTAGGGCTTTATATGTGATCATTAACACTTTGAAATCAATGTGGAAACTAACGGGCAGCCAACGCAAAGTGGCCAGAGTGGGAGAGATATGCTGATATCTTCTTGTCCCACTAAGAAGTCTGGCCGCTGCATTTCTGAAAGGTAGTCCCACGTAGAGCTCATTACAGTAGTCTAATCTCGAAACCAAAGTGGTGAGCACCCCAACATCAAGATAGGGATGCAGCTGGGCAATCCGCCACAGATGGAAATAGGCAGAGTGGACCACTGACACCACTTGAGTTTCCATGGTGAGCACCAGGTCCAGATGAATCCCCAAGCTGCGAACCTCATTCTTCGCAGTGAGAGTCACCCCTTCAAAAAGAGAGGGAGTTTCCCAAACTGCCAATGGTGGGGCCAGACCCACCCTCAGGACCTCCATCTTGTCCGGGTTCAGCCTCAGCCCATTTTCCTGCATCTATTGCAGTACAGCCTCCAGACAGAAGGGACAGAATGGCATTCACTGTGGTTGGAAAGAAGGTGATGTAGAGCTGAGTGTCATCAGCATACTGATGGCACGATGCCCCACACCCCCTGATGACCTCACCCAGTGACCTCATATAGATATTAAACAGCATTGGGGAGATAACCGAGCCCTGCGGAACCCCACAATTGAGGTTTCATGGGGACGAAACTCTCTCCCCAAGCTGTACTCTCTGAGGACGGTCCCCCAAGAAGGATTGAAGCCAGGCAACTCAGAGAGCCTCCTCAGTGGGATACCGTGGTCGACAGAATCAAAGGCAGCTGAGATATTGAGGAGGACCAACAAAGATGTTTTACCTCTGTCGTAACTACTAAACTTGTTATCAGCTGACAAAGAATGGTAGGAAAATGTATTCATGGGCAGGAATACTCTTTATATAACCCCCCCCACACACACACAAATTAAATCTTTAAAAGCATTTGACCACTTCTTTCCAAATTTGGCATAGTGCAAGTCCACACTCTCTACAGTCACTCTGCTCAATATAGTCTTGATGTAAGAATTCATTAAAAGATATACCTTTTTGTTTGGACTGCCTCCTCCTATCAGAAATGGCTTACAGAATATTGTTTTGACTGGTCACACAATACCAGAGGTACTTATACAATATGTACACCTCTAATATAGAGCTGAATAAAATGTGTTCATTTGTTTGTGCACTGGTCACTTCTCTTTCTTCCTGTCACTCCCAGGAAACCGCACTACATGTCAAGCCGTGAAATCAGGACAGGACAAATTTATATGAACTTTAGATTCTGACAGTGTTACTTTTTCTGAATGGCCCGTCGCTGTGACTAAGCCACAAAAACATACGTTGTGTAATATGGTTTTAATTGAATCATGAGGTCACACTTTCAGTTCTTGGTGTTTTGGAGAAAATGAAAACACATTCACTGTGATAGAAACCATTGTTAGATATCTGGTTATCAAGACAAACTTTTTGTGTTCCATTTGGTTGATACCTGACTGGACTGGTTAGGAAAGAGCTTGATTTTGCAGATGTAGTTTCTTCAGAGATATTAAGAAAGAAAAATTGTCCTTCTGTATGTCATCCAAGGCTCAGGACTCCAAATGTTACTTGACTGCAGTTCCCATTAGTTCTAGCAGCATGGTCAGTGATGAGGGACTGATGTAGTGGAACAACATTTGGAAGACAGCACTTTGTTCCTTTGTGACAAAAAATTATTCTAGAGGAGAAAATACAAATGTCAGCCAGGGCAGGGATTTTCCAAGGAGCAAATGCAGCACAGTAATATGTGAATATAAATACTGTTTTTATGTAATGCCTTGGACCATGTCTACAGGAAGAAAATGCTGTTGTGTACAAGAAAAATGCCTTAAAATGAATAAATAGTTTTGTTTGTGCTGGTATATTATTATTATTATTATTATTATTATTATTATTATTATTATTATTATTATTATTATTATTATTATTATTATTATTATTATTATTATTATTATTATTATTATTATTATTGTCGTCGTCGTCGTCGTCGTCGTCGTCGTCGTCGTCGCCGTCGCCGTCGCTGTCGCTGTCGCTGTTTGTTTGTTTATATGCCACCCACACTACCCAAAGGTCTCTGGGCGGCTTACAACAATTTGAATGCAATAAAAAGATAACAATAAAACAATTATCCATATTTAGTATAGGCTCAGCTTACGATGTGAAAATAGTCAACAAATGTTATGAAATTAAAGCATGTATGCTTTTAAAATTTACTTTTACAAAAATTACAAAGCTGTCACAAGTTTCTTTTATGAAACAATAAAGCAATAAAAGCAATAAAAGAGGCATGAAGGTGAAAACTATTGCATGTCCTTGGTAAACATGCTGATACTGTACCAGTGTGCTGCCAGTTTTGGGTGTTCCCCAAATATGTATTTCCTTTTGAACGCCGACCCACCCGCACTGTGTGTGGCAGACTGACTTGGTTTGTCTTTAGGAAAATGTTCTTGGTGATTCAAATAAATAGCGTCAATAACTTAATATATATATAATTAAAGAAATGTGGCCAATTCATTTGAATGAAGGGTCTATTTGGATGATGGGACACAGACAGAATCCAGAAAACCACAGATTTTATTGCAAAATTTGATAAAATTCTGAGCAAAGGATTTTCCCCAAATAGAGCCATTATAATACAATGGGGGAAAAACTTCCTTTGTTATTCTGGAGCAGTTGTGTTGTTGTTTAGTTGTTTAGTCGTGTCTGACTCTTCGTGACCCCATGGACCAGAGCACGCCAGGCCCTCCTGTCTTCCACTGCCTCCCGGAGTTGGATCAAATTCATGTTGGTCGCTTCGATGACACTGCCAAATCAACTCGTCCATCTGAACCATCTGAACCATCTGGAGCAGTAGGAGCAGCCTAACTTTTCAAGGTAAATTGCCCCAGGTTAAAAAACAACAACCAGCACAGTAGGCAAGATCTGTTGCATATGGAGTTGTATGACAGCATGCCACTGCCAATGTCTACAGTGATTTCTTAACTTGGAGCAATTTACCATGCTGCGGAAGAAGATTTTGTCCAATACATTTAGCAGGTTATGTGTTAGTCTGCTCAAGCAAAAACAACACAGTCTTGTGGCATTTTACATGACTCACAACTTGCAAATGCAACTAACAAGTTTTATTTAGCATTAGGTTTTGAGGATTATAGCCTGCTTCCTTATATGCAAGAACTGAGCTACATGCATTTGAAAAAAGGAGTACAGTCTTGAAAACGGTAATGCAATTTAGAACTTGTTATTCTGCCAGAAGTGTTTTTAGTTCTAAGAGATTTGATTCATTGTTTCTCCCTATTTATCAGCTCAAATATAAATCCTAAGCAACAGTCAGTAACATGGAAGGCTCCCTTGATATGTAATCATAACCTCTGGTCCAGCTAGCTTCCTCTGAAGACTAGACTCAGCCTGAAGGTTGGAAATTGCCCCCTTCAGCCTGCCAGCTTCTTTCACTGTTTTCTCCAATAGGCTCTGGAGATAACAAATAGAAGGCTATTTAAATCCCAGAACCATGTTGCATGGAGATGAGCTGTAACTTGCAGCTGCTCCTGTTTTCAGGCAATAACCTTTCTCATTCTTACCTGGACACATTTCGTTTTGCGATATTCTGCATGCAAATAATCTGGCCTATTACTTAGCTACAACCTTCTCCCTAAAGAATCCTAGCCCAGAATCTTGTGGGCATTCCCAGCTAGACAGACCCATTGAATCAATGGGGTTTACATACCTTTTTGATTTCACTACTTGGGGTTATCTACTAGACTTTGACCTTAGGTTCCACCAAACGCTTGAGAATTCTTTCATCAGAATCTCGTTTCTCTTCCAAAAACTGCCATGACAATAATTTCATTAGTAGCTTATGATAAGTTAATAATTAACAAGCTGAATAGTTTCTTTTCATTTACACACTTAATAGGGACAACTATTTCAACAGGTGTTCTATTAGTGGATTATGTTGGAAAGGTTAAATCCATGCCTGGCTTGAAAATAAGATTTATTTAGCACTAGCTTCTGGCTATGCAGCCAGAGTTTGGGAGTCTGTGCCTCGTGCACATAGAGCCAGCCACTGTAACTTTGGGCAAGCTGTGCAGTCCCAGGGAATACCCAGAAGAAGAAAATGTTGAACCATTTCTGTGTATTTTCTACCTAGAAAGTCCTGGAGAGAGTCTCCATAGGCACATTATTATTATTATTATTTAAAAAGTACCAGGCACAGTCAATAAAAATTATAAAAACATTGACTGGTATCATATAACAAACACAAGTTTCAACCAAAAACCTAAGTATTTGTTAAATATCGCCACAGTATATATGCTGTTCCAATATTGCCATTTTTTTGTAGTTCCAATAGTGCTGTTTTTGAGATCTGCAGTTGCTCATAATACAGTATGAAATTTCTTGATATTGTTTCCAAAGCCCTGATGACTATGAGAACCACTGAAGTGTGTTTCATGTGAGATGTTTCGATTGCTAGATCTCTGTATTTTGTTAGTTTTTCCTAATTCTTTGTTTTCAGCTCCAGGATCCCTGGAATTGCAATGTCAGTCACAGAATCATACTGTAGAATAATGAAGTTGGAAGGGGCCTATAAGGCTATCAAGTTCAAACCCCTGCTCAATGCAGGAATACAAATCAAAGGATATCTGCCAGGTGGTTGTCTCTTGAATGCCTTCACTCTTGGAGCACTCACCACCTGGAGAGGTAATTGATTCAATTCCTTTACTTCTCTAACAGTTAGGATTTTTTTCCTGATATTCAACCAAAATCTGGCTTCCTGTAACTTGAGCCCATTGTTGCATGTCCTTCACTCTGGGATGATCAAGAAGACATCCTGCCCCTCCTCTGTTTGACAGCCTTTCAAGTATTTGAAAATTGCTATCGTATCTCCCCTCAGTCTCCTTTTCTCAAGGCTAAACATGCCCAATTCTTTCAGCCTTTCCTCATAAGGCTTGGTTTCCAGCCCCCTGATCATCCTTGTCGCCCTCTTCTGAACTCGTTCCAATTTGTCAGCATCCTTCTTGAAGTGTGGTGTCCAGAACTGGACACAATACTCAAGGTGAGGCTTAACCAGTGCTGAATAGAGGGGGACTAGCACCTCACGGGATTTGGAAACTATGCTTCCAGTAGTCAGTCAAATTTTATTGAAGAAGTCTATGGATCATTTCATCACTCATTCACCATATACAATAACATTATTGAATTTTAATAAGTATACAGTACTTCTATTAATGCATCCTAAAATAGCATTTGCGTTTCTTGTAGCTACATCATACTGTTGGCTCATATTCAGCTTGTGATCTATGAAGATTCCAAGGTCCTTCTTTCTTGTAGTACTGTATTGCTGAGCCAGGTATCTCCCATCTTGTAACTATGTATTTGATTTCTTTGTCCTAGGAGCAGTATTTTGCACCTATCCCTGTTAAAGGTCATTCTGTTGTTTTCAGCCTAGTGCTCAAGCCTTTCCAAATCATTTTGAATTTTGTTTCTGTCTTTCAGGGTATTAGCTATTCCACCCAATTTTGTGTCATCTGCAAATATTTATTTATTTATTTATTTATTTATTTACAATATTTTTTAGCCGCACCATTGCCAGTGGCTTCTGGGTGGCGTACAACATTAATTATGCAAATATGATTAGCATTCCTTGCACCCAGGACTTAACCTTGGGGTACCCCACTTTCTACCGCCACCCAGTCTGAGAAGGAGCCATTAATCATCACCCTCTAAGTATGATTCTGTAGCCAACTGTATATCCACCTGACAGTTGTTCTACTGCATTGTTTTCTAGGTGCTTTCATGGTGACCTGGATTAATGTCAGGCTGACTAGTTTGTAGTTCCCAGGTTCCTCCCTTTTGCCCTTTTTGATGATAGGGACAACATTAGCTCTTCTCCAGTCATCTGGCACCTCGCCCATTTCCCATGATTTCAGGAAAATAATAGACAGCGATTCTGAGAATTCTTCAGCCAGTTCCTTCAGTATTCTTGGATGCAGTTCAATTGGCCCTGGGGATTTGTTCAGGATAGTGAGGTATTCCTTGACTGTTTATTTATCAGTCTCCAGCAGCAGCCCTGTCTTGTCCACTTGCACTTACTGTAACATTTGTCTGGAGCGTCATAGTCTGTCCTTTGGGAAAAGACTGAACTAAAATAGAAATTGAACACTTTTGTCTTTTCTTTGTCTTCTCTTATCATGTTTCCATCTCCATTGAGTAGCTGACCCACTGTTTGTTTTCTTCGTCTTTTGCTATACACGTACCTGAAGAATGCTTCTTTTTGCTCCTTTTAGTTTTTCTAGTTAAGTTCAGCTCATTCTCAGCTTTCGCCTTCCTAATGTCATCCCTGCCTTTCCTTACGACTTGCCTATACTCTTCCTCTGTGGCCTGGCCTTCTTTCCACTTCCTATACTTGTCCTTTTTTGTTTTCAGGTCCTTTCTGAGGTTTTTGTGAAGCTGCACTGGCCTTTTTTGCTGTCCTTCACCTTTTTTTTCTTGTTGGAATTGTTTTTAGTTGTGCCTTTTAAAAGAAACTTTGACCCATCTTGGACTCCTTTTCTTGCTAGGATCTCCTGCCATGGGACCTTACTTATAACTGAATTAATTAAAATTGGCTTTTTAAAAATCCAGCATCTATGTGTAGCCACACTCTGCTTTAGTTTCCTTTGAAATAAAGAATTCTAGTAAAACATGGTCACTCTTGCCCAGAGTTCCCCTTACTGTCACTTCCTCCACCAAGTCGTTTCTTTTGGCTAGAATCAAGTCAAGGATAGCTAGCCCTCTAGTTTCTTTCTCCCCTTTTTGTTGGAGAAAATTATCAGCTACATGAGCCAGGACTTTCTTCAAAGGACCATATGTGGCAGAATTTGCCTCCCAGATATCAGGATAACTGAAATCTCCCATCATTACTACATTGTGTCTCTTTGAAATTCTTGCAGTTTGTTTTTCAAAAGTTTCATCTGCATCATCTCCTTGATCGGTCAGTTGGTAGAAGACTCCATTTACCATTCTCCTTTTGTTTTCGCTCCAACTACATTGATCCAGATGATCTCAATGGGACAACCAGTCTCCTTCTCATGTATTTCTCCGCAGGAATGTGTATTTTCAATATACACTGTAACTTCCCCCTCCCCTTCTATTCTTTCTGCAGTCTTTGAACAAATTATATCCTTCAACTGCTGTATTTCAATCGTGGGAGTCATCCCACCAAATTTCAGTTATTCCTATCAAGTCACATTTACCCTCCTGGACTAAGATTTCCTTGTTGTTTGTTTCCTATACTTCTGGCATTCATATATAGACACCAGAGAGTGCATGATTTGTGACCTACAGTACTTTTCTTTGTGTATTTTGATGAATATGATTATTAATGTTATTATTGACCCCCATTATCACTGTTTGGTTCATTCATCTTATTGTACGTAAGGCTCCATCTATCTTTACCTCTGTGTTTGTGTCTCCCTCCCCCTTCCAGTTCAGTTTAAAGCCCTCCTGATGAAGTTCTTCATGCTGTGACCAAATACATTCTTCCCAGTCCTTGTGAAGTGCAAGCTGTGACAAACCCAGACCTACTGGGATATGCCACAGTTTCACTAAGCTGCCACCAACCATTCCCTATAAGAAGTCACACAGACCAGGGATGGATTTTTAACCAATAAAAGAACAAGGTTTATTTAAACAACACACAGGGAAAATAAAATGATCAGGTGAATAAGATACAGTAACGTGGCTTAGTCTCAATCATACATACACACAGTTTGGTTCACACAGAACACCCAACTTGAAGCACAGACCCTGAACCTATCAGTTCTGGCTAACCATACAGACACTTGAACCTATCAGGTTGGTACTGACTGACACACAGTAGTACCCTGTCTGACACACAGACTCCCACTCAAGCTTCTTCTCTCAGCTCTCCTCCAGCTTCTTCTTCTCCACACACGCTCCACATATAGATACAGTACAGCCCCTCCTCCTGATGTCCCGCCTTCCACTCCCCATAGGATGGAACTTTCCCTCCAAACCCATGACAGACAGGTAACATCAGTGCTGTATGTAACACCTCCCCTCTTTATAAGTTGTTTTGTAGGGGGAAAGCTAAGGTGCTTTTCACCAAAAAACAACCTGGATCCAAAACAAACAAAAACAGTCATATAATAACATACAATACCATACTTACTTATACTTACACTCTATTAGGCATTTAAACATTTACCATTAACAATACATCAAGTTACCTTTATTCATACAAACCAACATGTTTAATAAACAGACACATTTGACTTTTTGTCATCAAAATATATACATAGTCCATGTTTCTTTCGCCGTCTTCATTCTTCAGGTCTTCTTGACAAGGCGTCAGCAACACAGTTCACTGACCCTCTGACCACCTTCACTTCAAAGTCATAGTCTTGCAGGTTTAAAGCCCACCTCGCAAGTTTACTATTGTGGGATTTCATTGTCTTTAACCATTGCAGTGGTGAATGGTCAGTGCACAGAATAAAATGTCTTCCCCAGATGTAAGGCTTGGCCTTCTGGATCGCGTAGACTATGGCCAGGCACTCCTTCTCCACGGTTGCCAAATGTCTCTCACCTTTCTGGAGTTTCCTACTCAGGTAGGACACTGGATGCTGGTCACCATTCTCATCCTCCTGGCAAAGAACTGCTCCTACCCCGCTGTTAGACGCATCGGTGTAGATGATGAACTCCCGGTCGAAGTCTGGAGCACGCAGCACTGGATAGTTGATGAGCGCCTCCTTCAACTTCCGGAACGCCTCCTCACAGTCGCTGGTCCACGGGATGCGGTCATCAGCCTTCTTCCTCGTCAGATCGGTCAGCGGAGCCGCAATCTCGCTAAACCTCGGGATGAACTTTCTGTAGTAGCCCACCAACCCAAGAAATGATTTGACTTTTTTCTTGGTGTTGGGTCTGGGCCAATCACGAACGGCTTCTATTTTGGCCTCTAGGGGTTTTATCACTCCTCCCCCTACTATGTGACCCAAGTATTTTATTTCTGGGCTACCCAGCTGCAGTTTGTTCTCTTTGCAGAGCCTAGGCCAAAGCACTCCCTCCCCTGGGTTAAAGCGCCTCTCCCTGCCTTCCTGGTCATCCCAAGTTTTCTTTCTGACCTTTTGAGCTTGCAGGGTCTCTGCTGCTAGCTCTAGGTTTCTCTTTAAGTCAATCCTTAAAGAGTCTATGTATGTCACAACGTCTTGTGGGTCATCCTGGGTGATCTGCTCCCAATTTTGTTTGATCAAATCAAGGGGCCCTTTCACCCTTCTCCCAAATAAAAGTTCAAACGGACTGAACCCGGTACTGGCTTGTGGCACTGATCGATAAGCAAACAAAAGGGATTGCAGCTTCTGGTCCCAATTGTTTGGATTCTCTGCCAAGTAAGCCCTAATCATGCGCATTAGAGTCCCATTGAACTTCTCAGTTAACCCATTACTTTCAGGGTGATAGGCAGTGGTTTCCTTGTGTTTAATTCCACAGATTTGCCATAAGCGTTTCATGAGCTTCGATGTGAACGATGCGCCCAAATCTGTGATTATTTCTGAGGCAAATCCCATCCTGGACATATACCCCACCAAGGCATCTGCCACTGTGTTAGTTTCAATGTTAGTCAAGGGAATGGCTTCAGGGTACCTCGTGGCATGGTCCACAATGGTGAGAATGAACCTGTTCCCCCTCTTTGTGGCCTTGGGCAAAGGTCCCACAATATCCACCCCTATGCATTTGAACGGAGTGTCAATCACAGGCAAAGGGCACAACTTTGCTTTGGTCCTGTCGCGGCTATTCCCCTGCCTTTGACACACATCACATTGTTTACAGAACTCCCTGATCTGCTTCCCTATGTCAGGCCAGTAAAAATTCTGTGTGATTCTCTGCTGTGTTTTGTTCACCCCTAAGTGTGCAGCAAACAGGTCAGAGTGCCCCCTTTGTAAGATCATGGGGCGATACTTTTCAGGTACCACTAGCTGACTTCGGATCCCATCTCCCCCTTTTGAGATATTCCTCAGGGTCTCTCTATACAAAATCCCCTTTTTCTCTAGAAATCTCACTGGGGTTTCAGGTGTTAGCTGGGCGTCAGTCACCTGTTCAAAACACTTTTGGAGAGTGGCGTCTGCCTTTTGCTCTTGGCCAAATCGGCTGTCTGTGGTTAAGGTTTCCACCACAGCTTCTGAACTCCCCTCTGCTTCCGTCTCTGGCTCATCATTACCCCCCTGAACTGTCCCCGTGGTGGCTTGTGAACATGTAATCACTAGCACCCGTTTCACATGTTCAGCCAGGTCATTTCCCACGAGCACGGCTGCTGGCAGAGTCGATGAAATCGCTAGCCGCCAAACTCCCCTCCAGCCTTGAAAGTTCACAGGTACCTCCGCTACTGGCAGTGAGATCACCTGCCCCTCAATCCCTGCCACCTTCATGCTCTCATTTGGGATTATATATTCCCTAGGAATAATATCTGGATGGCACAGGGTCACCTGGGAACAAGTGTCCCTCAGCCCCCGATACTGATGGTCAAGTATTCCTACGTCCACCCCTGCGGTTTCAAACAACTGAGAATCTGTTCTCACGAGCAAGCAGCGCCTGACCTCCACAAGAGGACCATTTTCCTCAGCCTGATCAGCAGATGTCACTGTTCCAGATTGAGTAGCCATGGCAACAGGCTCCCTCAGTGACAAGGGGCTTTGCTCTTTCTGGACACAGAACACAGCTTTTGGCTTGGTTCCACTCGAATCCTGAGGCACAATTCCTTTTAGCTGCTTTAATTTCTCACACTCTGAGATTAGATGGCCCTTTCCCTGACAGAAATAACATTTTCTGCTATATTTTGAGTCTTTCTCATCTTGTTTTGGTTTTCCCTCCAAAATCTGAGGTCTTGGTTTCATTTCTGAGGGCTTCCCTTCACCATGGGCCCCTCCCCCTTGCTGGCTTTTCCCTGGTCCCTGAGAGTACTTGCTGTAGGTTTCTTTATGTTTCCCCATCGATTTCCCCTCACCCAAGGGCTTTCTTATTTGGGAAATAAAATCTGCGATCTCGGCTGCTTCTGCCACAGATTTCGGTTTCCTTTCCCTCACCTGGAATTTCAGTTCCCCATGCAGGACTGAATAGAACTGTTCCAGCGCTATCAAGTCTTTGAGCTGCTGAAAGGTCTCTGTCCCCTCCTGAGATAGCCATTTCTCTAGCAGCCTCACCAATTGGGCCCCCACTTGGGTAAAAGTCTGCTCTGGTTTCTTGGTGATTGACCTGAATCTTTGCCTCAGCTGTTCCGCATTTATCCCATGTCTGGCAAACACCAGTTTTTTAAACTCTGCAAAATCTTTCATCAGTTCCTGTGGCATCTCTGCATAGACTTCTGCCAGGCTGCCACTGATTAAAGATCGCATAATGGTCATCTTCTCAGTTTCCCTTACTGAGAAGTCCACAAACGCTCTCTCCACTAGGGAAAAGAACACCTCAGGACAATCTCCCTTGTGGTACACAGGGAATTTCTTCAGGTCAGCTTTAGACAATTGGCCTCCCTCAGAATCCCTATTGTTATTATTGTTCTGATTCATCAGTTCCAATTTTCTTAACTCAAACGCCATTTTCTCTCTCTGCAATTCCATTTCAAATTGTCTTTGCCTCTCTCTTTCCCTTTCCTCCATTTCCCTCACCCTCAGTTCATGCTGTTGGGCTATGAGCAATTTTCTGAGTTCTGGGTTCTGTTCTCCCGTGCTGTCACCTTGCACTGAGCCAAATTCATCCTCAGAACCTTGGTCTACCTGGGGGTCTTTCACTTCACCCATTTCTGCCATTTGGCTTCGAGTCAAGGGCATAATCCCTCCCCAGAACAGGCTGCTTTCAAAAGTCAAGCCTCAAAATAAAGCGACCACTTTTTTTTTCTTTTGCCTCAGAACCAGCTTTCTATAGATTACTGCTGTTCTTCAGCACTAACTTGCAACAGTTGCGAGCCAGAGTCTACCCCCCTCTGCTAGGCCTCTCAGCAGGCAGGCTAGATCACTGCTACTACACAGTTTTGCCTCAGCTTTTTTCCCGCCAAAACAGGCTGCCTCAGAGCTCCCTAATCTAGTCCCCAATCTGAGGTTACACGTTCTTCTACTAGCGCACCTCCCCGTGAGGTACACCTAGAAGATTACCTACGTGCTCTCAGATTGTCCCTGACTAGACCCCCCTTGCTCTGGGCACACTTGCCAAGGCTTTGCTGTACCACTGGACAACTGGACCAGTCGTATCCCACACGCTGGACACCAATCAATGTGACAAACCCAGACCTACTGGGATATGCCACAGTTTCACTAAGCTGCCACCAACCATTCCCTATAAGAAGTCACACAGACCAGGGATGGATTTTTAACCAATAAAAGAACAAGGTTTATTTAAACAACACACAGGGAAAATAAAATGATCAGGTGAATAAGATACAGTAACGTGGCTTAGTCTCAATCATACATACACACAGTTTGGTTCACACAGAACACCCAACTTGAAGCACAGACCCTGAACCTATCAGTTCTGGCTAACCATACAGACACTTGAACCTATCAGGTTGGTACTGACTGACACACAGTAGTACCCTGTCTGACACACAGACTCCCACTCAAGCTTCTTCTCTCAGCTCTCCTCCAGCTTCTTCTTCTCCACACACGCTCCACATATAGATACAGTACAGCCCCTCTTCCTGATGTCCCGCCTTCCACTCCCCATAGGATGGAACTTTCCCTCCAAACCCATGACAGACAGGTAACATCAGTGCTGTATGTAACACAAGCCACCTCTTCCTAGCAGTCCAACTTCTAGGAAGCTTAGCCGATGATCCCAAAAAACAAATACCTCATGTCGACACCACCTTTGCAGCCAGTTGTTCACCTGGATTATTTTCCTTTGTGTCATTTGTTTTCACATGTGTCATTTATTCCTCAGCTGAGCTCTGTTAGGAGTTAGCAATCAAAACAAGGATCCAGACATTTCTTTGTTCTATTACTACTATGTCTGGTGTGTTATGTTCAAGGTCCTTCAATGGCCAGGTCTCTGTATTTAGTTTTTTCAATTCTTTATTTTCAACTCTGGTATCCCCTGGAATTGCAATGTCAATGATCCAGACATTTCTTCATTCTATTACTACTATGTCTGGTGTGTTATATAAAAGATGTCTATCAGTTTGGATCCAGAAATCCCATAAGATCTTGACTTCCTCATTTTCTTCCACCTTCTCTATCTGATGTTCCCATGGGTTTTTGGAGAATAGCAAGTTATATTTTTTGCATAATGACCAGTGCACTAGGTTTTCATCACCTCAAATAAAGGTTTGGAGTGCTTGTTCTTGTGCAGCAAAAATCAAGCTTTCTGTTTCTTTCTTAATGATCCCCAGTTTTAGTCATCAGTATTTCTCAGGTATTGTCCATTTTTCCAACTGTTTAATTTATTTTCAAATTGTTGTTTCTTATATTGAGCCTTTGTTTCTGTAGTTTTCAAAATATTCTCCATTTTCACTACCTTAAGTAATTTTTCTCTGCTTATACTGATATGATCATTTAGGCTTCTTTTTTTTCTCCTCTACTACCTGCTTTATTTGTGGTAATCCACAGCCTCATCCATGAATAAGGGATGATTGATTTTTCCTTCTTGTTCTGAAATATGGTAGCCCAATCCAGTTTTATTTAAAAATATTGACATGGGAATTAGTGTGATATTAAACAGCAGTGGTGACAATGAATCTCCCTGAAATATTCCTCTTTTGATACTAAGTTCCCCAATTTCTTCACCAAGGGTTATTAAGAGAGTTTTCCATTTTTCCATATTTTTCTTGAGGAACATCTGAATGTTTTTACTAATTCCAATTTTTTAAAGCTAGGTGTTAATCCAGCTGTGTCGCAATGAGTCAAATCCCTTTTTATAGTCTGTCCAGGCCTTGTTAAGGTTTGTTTTTCATCCATTTGCATTTTTCAGTATCATTTTATCAATAAGCAGCTGAACTTTTGTGCCTCTTGATTTTTTAAATTTCCTTTTCTGTTCAGTTGGGTATAGAGAGTTTTCAGTTAAGTAATTATATATTGATCTTGCAAGCACTCCTGTGAGGACCTTGCACAGTGTTGGAACACATGCAATTGGCTAATAATAATTGGGTTCATTGCCCTTTTGATTATCATTTATTATCAGAAATGTTTGGCCTGTTGTCTTCCAGTCTTCAGTTGTAGAATTTTGAAGTAAGTGGTTAAATTTCACTGCTATATGTTGATGGAGATTTGTTAGATGGTTTAACCAGAATCCATGCAGCTCATCTGCACCAGATGCACTCCAATTTTTCACAGCCTTTACTTGCCTCTTAATCATTTTAGTTGTTATTACAATATTGTCCATTTGTTTTCCTTGAGTTTCTTTACAAATGTCTTTAATCCATGAGGCATTTTTGCTATGTCCAGTTGGGCTTTCCCACATTTCTTTCCAAAATTTTAGAGCATCATCTTTACATGGGCCTAATTTCTTTTGCTCTACATTTTCCACTCTTTGCAGCTCTGGTTTTGGTGATTGTTTAGATTAGGAATTTATTTTCTCAACAGAAGTGAAAGTGGTTATAAAAACATATGAAAGTGTGCAATCTTGAAAAGATTTTCCAGGGGCTTTTTGTTTGTTTTGTTTTTTGTAGGAAAGATAACTGCAATAGCTTTTGTTCATACTTGTATGAATGGAACTTTCCAGTGCAATTTCTGATATCATATGGGGGGAGACAATGAGAAAATGATGGAATATGATTTATTACAGATAGAAACAAGTGCCCCATATTTGCAGGGTTTCCACAGCTTTAGCTAAGTGCATTGCATGGGCAACACATGGCTATGACACCCATGAAATTGTAGCAGTTTCTTGCCTTCCTATCCTATCCTAGAAGGAAGGTAGATACTCCACAGTGGAGTCTTGCAGAGTTCTGTGGTTCATAGTGATGTGCTATACCATGGCCCACTGTAGAAAGCTCTTGCAGTTCTCATCTCATGCAGTTTTAGTGGCATGGCTTGCAACACCAAATGTTTCAGGGAGCCCTAGTGTAATCCCCACATGGCCAGATGTCTGCTCACACTACCTAAGGGTTAATTGATCTTTATATTCGCGAAGGCTTTCACGGCTGGGATCTAATGGTTGTTGTGGGTTTTTGGGGCTCTTTGGCCGTGTTCTGAAGGTTGTTCATCCTAACGGTTTGCCAGTCTCTGTGGCCAGCATCTTCAGAGGACAGCACTCTGTGCTCTGGTGTAGTTGGCTTGGGAGTGCAGTATTTATGGCTGTGAGATAGGCTTTTGGCTTTTTCTGTAGATGGGTGATTAGTGTGTTTTGTTGTGGGTGTATTGTTGTGCTAAGGAGAAGAGATTATCTGTCACTGTGGTTGATGGGTGTCATTAGCTGGTCTTTTGTGTGTAGTGATCCCCTGTCCTTTTGGCTGGGTAGAGTTTGTTGACCTTTTGCACGCTGTATTTTTGAGAGCTGGAAGCCACGTTTTGTTGAGCTTCACACTTTCCTCTTTTTTGTTGAAGTTCTGCTGGTGCTTGTGGATTTCAATGACTTCCCTGTGCAGTCTGATGTAATGATTGCTGGTGTTGTCCAGTATTTCAGTATTTTGAAATAGAATTTCATGTCCAGTTTGTTTTAGGGTATGTTCAGCTACTGCAGATTTTTCTGGTTGTTTTAGTATGCAGTGTCTCTCATGTTCTTTGATTCTGGTATGGATGCTTCGTTTTGTGGTTCCAATATATACCTGGCCCCAACTGCAAGGTGTCCTGCAGTGGTGAGGGGGGTCCCTTCTGTTCTTTGCTGACCATAACATTTGTTGTATTTTTGTGGTGGGCTTGAATACCATTTGTAGGTTGTGTTTTTTCAAAAGTTTCCCCATGTGGTCCATGAACCCTTTGATGTATGGAGGTCGTTAACTGATTTTATTACAATGTCAGTGATGTGTTTACAGGGACATTCCCCCAGCTCAGCATTTTAACAAGATGGGAGAAAAACCTGGAGAGGGCGGGGAGGCTTGAAGTAGCTTTTAAATTCTGAAAATCAGTGCTGCTTGTAAAGTCATCCTGGCAGCAGCAATCTTCAGAAATTTAAAGACTCCCCTCATCTTGCAACCTCTAACAGCTTCCCCACAATGAAAGGTATACCAACAGAGCCCCAGGACTTGGCAATGGGTGGATTATAAATGCTTAACAACATCATTCTTATGCAGTGCAAATTATGCTACTAGATTTCAGCCAATATGCAATAACGTGACCTTTCTGGAAAGGTCACATATTTGTTACAGAAGAGCTTCTGATTACAAGGTAATTCCACCTTTCTTAAATGGAGGTGAAATATTGAGCATATTTATTCAGAAGCACAGGATTGGAGCCCCAGGTTATATTCCCACACCCATTTACCTGGGAGTAAATCTCATTCATTAAATGAAACTTGCCTCTGAATACATGCATATAGAATTGCTGTATACATATGACAGGATTTTCACAGGTGAAGCTTCGAATTATGATTGAGCCTCTGTCATGTTATGTATTTCAACACCTCATTGTGCATGTGCATGAAACAAAGGGAAGTGAGTGATTTATAATGTGAATAATCATTCACTCAGAACTGTAGCTCCTTATTACAGGCTTGGCTGAAGCAAAACTTAGTCCAAGCTAATGTGTACTGAAGTTAAAATTGCAAAAGGGGTCTGAAAAATTATAAAGTTATAAATATAACTTGACATATGGAAGCTGTACATTTCCCTCTCCTTCTGCAATGGCTGCTAAAAACATCACCACAGGATAGTCTAATGGGACAGTTTGCCCTGCTTTGTGTGCCTTGTTCAAGCAATTAAAAGAAAGATGAACAATGAATTCTTGGTGTAGATGAATTTATTGATGTTATGGAATTCCTTTCAGATTCCTGGAACCTAGAGAAAGAGGAAGAATCGTCTTAACATTCTGTGGCCCAGTAAGAATATAACCTATTGGTAAGGTGATATTTGTTTTTGGTTTGTTCAAGTCAAATCCAATATGGTACATATAGTGAATAAATGTAAGATTGAGGCGGTGATTACATTAGCCAGTAACATGCACACTGCCCTGGAGTCAATATGATTAGATTTGATGTTTTCCGTGACCACTACACAACATACAGCTAAATGTGAATCAACCCGGCCTTTTCCATGTCTATTTGTTGCTTTTTTGCTTTAGTTGCAGGGATATTCCCCCCCCCCCCCCGCAAATCAGCTGACACTGTTTGTGTGGGTTGGATCATGACAGCAATTTAAGGTCAGTGGAAGTTCTGACACAGACCAATTCCAACATGGATCTTTCTGATTCAGCTCTACTGCGTAGTCACACCCTCAGTTTCATCTGAGTTGTGAAGTTAATTGGGCATCGTTAAGGATGTTTGTGTCAAGAGATCTGGCTGCCTCTTTGGATTGAGCCTGATTGGATCTAGGACTGCCTGAAACCTCACAATCCATTCTGGGCTGATATCCAGTTTTCTTAATAACTGGAACTCCCATTCACTTGAATAGGGACACACAAATGTCTATAACTTTGGCAGCATACTGGTGATTCGTTATGCACCATTACAGAACTTGGCAAGACGGTAGACCCCAAAGGATGCACCATGGTAAATTTCAGGCAGATAGCTTCTCAAAGGGCAAAATTTTGAACATGTTTCATCCTGAAGAAGAGTAGAGCTTACCAGCATTCATTCAGTGGTGCCTTTTCAGAAAAAAATAAAATAAAATAAAAGAAGCCATATGCATCACTGCTGCAGCTTGACGTCCAGCTCATTTTAAGAATCAGTCTTTAAATTATAGTTACAAGGTTTCTGACTGGGACTCTTTGATGTTGCAATGAACTAAGCTTGATTCTCTCAACAAAGCCCAATACAAAAAGACACCATCCTTCCACGCAGAACAAATAAATACAGAAGGGCAACAGAACAGACACTGATTATATCAGATTCATCATCAAGACAATAAGAAAAATAACAAATGACCCTGTTGAATCACTTGCTTTTACTGACTCAACTGATTTGCTTCTCAGCCTTTTGGCTAATATCAAGTGTAGTGTCTATGTGTGTAGTGCTTTTACTGGAGCTAAGCTCCATCTGGACAAGCCCATTGTTTCAGATTAAATCCTCAATTCTGAGGAGACTATTTTTTTGAGACAACTGCTTTTACTGGAGGAGCTTTGGTGAGATATGAATGATAGGTGAATTACATTACTGCAATTCATATGTTTATCTTGGAAACTTTCACTTTTCTATTGTTTCCGAGCAGCATGTGAAGTACCTCTGCCTTGCAAAACCACAACAGTGAATCTGGGCTTCCTCTATGCATTCCAGAAATGAAAGACTGAAGACATACAAGGTCATGTTTACATATTAAAGATGATTGCCCAAGCAGTTTGTGTCATTCTGGCAACTCCTGCAACATCGCTGGGACCAGTTGTATTGGCTCTTGCCTTTCCATTGGACTATTTCAGTGATGTGGAGAGGGGGAATTTGCTGCTTAGGTAACAGCCTATCCTCCATATTATGTTACACAGGCTTCTTGCTCTGGAAAGGACACTCCAACTTCGCATACAGCAAAGTCCTCCATACAGAGCATGTTACCACAGTCTCTCGAGATTGAAGGATGCCTATGATGATGATACAATGTGATACATTGCAAATACTCAGTTCAGAGCTGAATAAGAATCATGGGAATTGTAGTCCAATGTACTTGGAGAGCACCGGTTGAAGACTTTTCGTATGTGTTAAATGCAGAATCCTCAAAAAGAAAACCAAGTGGCTTATCAATTAATACAAGTTGTTCCTGATAATTGAGAATCATTAAAATACAGGTTTAATGGTGCAGGTTTAATCCTTAGTGACATTGGAAACACAGAAAACTGTCTTTCTTTATTTTATAAGTGAATATGGTGTCAGTGACCTAATAAGAGAAGACGTATTTTAAAACTGATGTGAAGAAAGCTTTGTGGAAGTGAAGCATTAATTAATGCTCTTATTCGGTTCTATTTTACACATGAAGAATATGTATAAAATGCCCAAGACATTTTCCTTAGTGCTTAAGGAAAAACAACAAAACCCTGCCTCTAAGTAAAATCAAGGAACAACTACCTAAAGTCAGCCCAGTTATTTTATTACCTGAGGCAGAAAATCTCACAAGCACCTCTCCCTACCCATGGCAGTAAAAATATACTATTAACAAACACTTTTCTGGTCTCTCATGGCATCCCAAATCTACTGCCTGAAGTGGCTGGCTTGCTCTGCCTAATGGCACAGCCTGCTCTAGCAAAGTACATTTTATATCATTAGGTTATCCTCTATTATCTGTGGGGAATGGGGACACAAATAAGCTTTTGGTCCTGGGACCCAACATCATCTCAGGCACCTGTTGGGAAAGGAACCCACCACAAGAAACTAGCAAATTCTCCTGGAGTCAAGAAGTCAGCATCTTACTTGAATGAGGATGCCCTACCAAGCTGGCTGTAGTTTCTTCTTTGATCATTATGTATGGGTGCAAAAGCTAGAGAGTAAAGAAAGCTGACAATAAAAAAAATTATTTGTTTGAAAGATGGTGCTGTAGGAGAGCTTTGCAGATGCCTTGGACTGCCAGAAATACAAATAAGTGGGTCCTAGTTCTAATCAAACCTGAACTACCTTTGATGGCAAAAATGATGAAACTGAGGCTGTTGTGCTTTGGACACATCATGAGAAGAAAAAGATTCCTTTGAAAAGACAATAATGCTGGGAAAGGTTGAAGGCAGCAGGAAAAGAGGAAGACCAAATATGAGGTGGATAGACTTCCTAAAGAAAACCATAGAGTTACAACCTTGAGTTTGCAAAAGCTGAGCAGGGCTGTTGAGAACAGAACATTTTGGAGATCACTCATATACAGAGTCACCGTAAGTCAGAGGCAACTTGATGGCATGTAATAGCAGCAGCAGTAGCAGCAGCAGCAAGAACAACAACAACAGCGAGTTGCCAGCTTTAACCCTTGGGCCCACTCCCAGGTCTAGTTTTAATGTCTAAGAGTATTCAGTTTTGACTTGGACTCCCTAATTTTTGGTGTATGAGTAGCTGTTTTCCCTTGACTTCCATATTAGCAATAGCTAATAAATCACACAGTGTCCTAAAATCTAACTAGGGTAAGGAAACTTTGTGTCCTTAGTTTTTACTCCCAGTCATTAATAGGCAAGAGAAGTAGCTGCCTCTTGTCTCAGGCAGTAGCAAAGGCACATAATTAGGTATGTAAGCAGCCTCCAGGTGCATCACAGTAGAGAGTTCCAGAAAGTCTACCAGGAAAGATTCTCCAGAAAAGGGTTCGCTCCAGAAAAGAATCTCTAGCAGGTGTCTATTGACTTCTAAGCAAATAAGGACTGCCAAACCAGGTGCTATTTTTAAACTACTTAGAGTCATACTTTGCATTAAGTCAACAGTATAGAAATGCATGAAATAAATAAATAATTTCAGAATCTTCTCTTTTCTCTGACCAGCTACGTGAGTCCTGTGCTTTAAATGTCACTTATAGTTGTGCTGAACTCAGCCATACTCATATAGAGTTAGCATGCTAACACAAAGATACAAGTGACCTAACTTAATCTTTAACTTATCCCAGCAGTTCCAATAAAACATTATAACACTGCATAATATGCAAATGAGAATGGTATGCTAGATTTAAGCACTAATACGTTCTAACACATTCTACTCCCACAGTTTGGTGCAGTGTGTCCTTTTCTTTATGGCGTTACAGAGGAACTCCATTCTTTTAAGAAGTTCCATTATTGTGATTGACATTGTAAGTCATTCATTTTTCAGAATTCCTCTGGCTGAAGGTAAGGATGGACAGACCTCTCTGGGACTGTGTAAAAAAGTGAACTTGAGCACATAGGAAGGATCTGCCTCCATGTCACCTTGGCCCTCCGCATGTCCCTGCCAAAGATATACAGCAGGCATCGGGTGGCCTTATCTGATAAAATACCCAGGCGTGACTAGTCTTCTGGAACCAAGCTGCAGAGGGGACCAGAGGGGACAGGAAGGTGAGGAAGGCAGGAAGAAGTCCACCAAATAATGTTCCCACCCAAAGAGAGATGTAAAGGAGACAGAGTAGGAATTCAAGGCAGTTGGTGGAGAAGAAGAGAAGAGTGACAGTGAAGACTGGGCGAATACTCTGGCATAGAGGAGAGAAGACATAGACATCATAGCTACTAAAGCTTGTAAAAAGGTGTGTACACTGCCCACTTACTGTCTGACATTTAGCTGAAATCAACTCTTAGACTTATTTACTGTTAAAAGTAACCACAAGGTGGGAACAACTCCATTAATGCCAGCTTAGAACTCACCAGTTCCTGAATCATGGTGACATCCATTGAAGACTCCACTGCTGCTCTGTTGGTTCAGAACTTTATAGAGAAAATGCTTTTCTGCTCATGTTGCTGGTAGCATATGCTGGAGGCCATTCATGACATATTATTTCTGGAGACAGCCAGTTCTCAAAAACATTTCCCTAACTTTTAAGAAACCATTATGCGAAATTGTGAAAAAACAGACTTACAAGCAACAAAATATAAACTATCCCATTTATTGTCTTCTAGATAATCAGTTACTAAGGGAAAGCCTGACTGAAGAGAAAGGTTTTGATGTGCTTACAGAAGGACAGCAAAGATGGGGCTAACCTGGCTTCTTGTGGGAAGGAGTTCTGAAGTATCAGAGCAGTGACAGAGAAGACCCTCTCCCATGTCCCCACCAAGCACACCTGTGGGACTAAGAGAAGGGCCTCACCTGATGACCTTAACACAGTGAATAAGGGTTCAGGTGTAATAAATGTGTTCTGTCTGCAATCTTTGGATAATTCCATCAGAGTCCAGATGGTTAAGAAGTTGGAGAGTTGGATGAAGACTCAGGAAATTCAGCTTGAAATCCTCACTTGGACATAAAACATGCAGGGTGATAATGGGGCCTGTGCAAACTCTTCTGCCAGCTGAGGCAAGAACAGTATCACCATGTACACAGCACTCAGTGGTGGTGATGAGGAGGAGCAGAAGAAAGAAATGGAGGATGGTGGCACAACCTCATAGCCAGTCAAAGAGAGCAGAGGTGGAGAGAAAGACATGAGTGGTTAGGGCAGTTGGTTCAGGCAGCAGAATGGCTGGTGATGGCAGTGTCTCCAGGCGAGGAACACTGTCTTTAGTCAGTCACACTCTGCCAGCAATCTACCTCATAAGATTTTTGTGACAATAAAATGGGAGGTGATGATTTATGTCTTTGCCTTGACCTCATTGAAGGACAAATGGGATATACGTAAGGTATAAGTAAGCTATAATAAATCATCATTCTTACTTTACAGTTTCATTTATGTGTGTGTAATTCTACCAATGCACATTACAGCTATTTTCATATTTTAATTTGATTCATAATTGCTGTGGCCAGTTCATCATCTGGTGGCCAAACTCCTGGTGGTGGGTCATTTAATGGCTTTAAAGAAATATATGTGCATTTACTTATGTGTATCATGTGTACGTGCACAGACAAACTAACACTGAAAATGCAGGCACATACGGCTACATATACTGCTACCAGGAAGTAGTGCATTAAATAGCCCAGCTATGTAAAAATATAGTCAGAGGCTCTTGCTGCATGACTAATGCATGATGTACTTATAATATGTCATGCATCTAAAATACACATTAAGAAGGTGGTCCTGGGGAGCAAATGAGGGAGAAAGTGATCACACCACTTGTTTCCTGAGAAGGAACCATATTGTGGTTGTAAAAGAGAATTAGATTTACAATACTGAAATGAAGTCCATGAAAGTGAAAGATTGAGTCTTTCCCATAAGTCTTTCTTTGCCCTGATGTGACTTTTTGGAGTATAGTAATTTCAAATTAATGTCCATCAGATCAGATTAGAATCAGCCTTGCAAAGAGTAGGTCAGATGAGGTTTTTAAAACAGCTCATACACTGAAATAGTAACAGCTGGGAAAGAAAAATAGGTATAAACCATTTGAGATTGCTACATGAGGGAAAGGATGCCACAACTTCCATCTCACCCCATATGATGGTTGGAAACTTAAAAAATGGGACAGGTTCGTGGAGAATAAAACTATCAACAGTTACCTAGTTATGTTAGCTATATATTGCGTCTGGATTTGGGTGCAGTTTGGATTTGGATTCATTATCGAGTTACAGATTTCCTCTGGATCTGGGCACATTATCTGTATGCCTGCTGCTAAGGTACACCAATGGAAGGGTGTTGTTTTGTTCATGTGGACTTCCAGTAGGCAGCAAGTTCCACATGCTTTTTAATGTTATTAATTTCCGCCATTTTCCCAGGAAGTCATTTTGAAAAAATTCGGGTGGTTTACCTGTTCCCTTTTTTCTCAGCCAATGTTATAGAACTGATTCATATAACTGACTGTTGTTCCATTTCTGGGCACAGTAGGCATCTTTCTGTCTCAAGAGACTATGGTAACATGTTCTGAATAGAGGTCTTGGAACAACGTCTAGTGTGGCCGAGAAGGCCAATTTAAGAGTGACAATCCCTTCCACACTGAAGACAAATACAATATGTCGCCTGTCCAGCTCCCTGATTTTGCTGGGTTTGGGACTGCCTGTTTGCCTCAGCCTGCTGAACAAGGGTCTCTTCAAATTGGGAGAGGCCATGACGTACCACCTGCCTCCAGACTGAACACTCAGATATCAAGGTTTCCCATATGTTGAGCTCCATTCCTAAAGCCTTAAGATCCTGCTTGCAGATATTCTTGTATCACAGCTGTGGTCTTCCTCTGGGATACTATTGCTGCAATAATTCTCCATACAGGAGATCTTTTGGAATCCAACTGTCAGCCATTCTCATGACATGCCCAAGCCAATGTAGACGTCGCTGTTTCAGTAATGTATACATGCTAAAAATTCCAGCTCGTTCTAGGACTACAGTATTTGGAACTTTGTCTTGCCAGGTGATACCAAAAATGCATATGGAAGGCATTCAGCTTCCTCTCCTGTTGTGCACAAAGGGTCCAGGACGCACTGCAGTATAGGTGTGTACTCAGGACACAGGTTATATAGATCTGTATCTTAGTACATGCCATCAGGTTCTTATAAAGCCATACTCTCTTTGTGAGTCTGGAGAACATGGTAGCTGCTTTGCCAATGTGTTTATCCAGCTCGAAATCTAGGGAGAGAGTGTCAGAGATAGTTGAGTCAAGGTACACAAAATCATGAACAACCTCCAATTCTTGTGTAGAGATGGTAACAGAGGGAGGTGAGTCCACACCCTGGCCCATGGCTTGTGTTTTCTTCAAAGCAAAGCAAAGAAGAAGAAAAAAGCAAAACGTGCTGCTTATATACCGCCCCATAGTGCTCTCTGGGTAGTTTACAAGTTAATTATGCAGGCTCCACATTCCCCCCCCCCCCCCAGTGAGCTGGGTACTCATTTTACTGACCTCGGAAGGATAGAAGGCTGAGTCAACCTTGAGCTGGCTACATGGAATTGAACCCCAGGTCGTGAGCACAGTTTGAGCTGCAGTACAGCAGTTTAACCACTGCACCACAAGGCTCTTCAGGCTGATTATTAATCCAAAGTCTTGGCAGGCCTTACTAAAATTATTCATAAATTGTTGGAGCTCTTCAGCAAAATGGGCAACAACAGCTGCATCATTGGTGAAGAGGAAGTCCTGCATGCATTTCAGCTGGACTTCACTCTCAATGTAGAGAGATTAAAGAGCTTTCCATCTGATCTTTCCATCTGATTCAGGATGTTAAAGAAACCTATAAACTACCACAATCCTCTAGATTCAGTCCCCAAGGAGTTGATGCAAGGAATAAACATTTTTTTGCTCTGAGAGGATTAGTTTTCTTAGCTTTGTTGTAATCTGCTTCACACAGGTCCATCACACAAACCACCAAGCAAACATTTAAAATTTTAGGAAAATGAGTTTTAAAGGGGCCATTACAAGACATGTGTTGCATTTGCAAACTGCTGAACTCCACACTTGACTGGAGTGAAGACTGAAATACAAGACCATGGCTAATGGTTAATATTTTAAAGTTCATAAACTTATGTATTGGTTTTTTCAGTAGCTGTTTTGAAGATATGAGCAAATCACAGTTGTTGTTTTTTTGTTGTTGTTTAGTTGTTTAGTCGTGTCCGACTCTTTGTGACCCCATGGACCAGAGCACGCCAGGCCCTCCTGTCTTCCGCTGCCTCCTGGAGTTTGGTCAAATTCATGTTGGTAGCTTCAATGACATTGTCCATCCATCTCATCTTCTGTCGTCCCCTTTTCCTCCTGCCTTCACACTTTCCCAACATCAGGGGCTTTTCCAGGGAGTCTTCTCTTCTCATCAGATGGCCGAAGTATTGGAGCCTCAGCTTCAGGATCTGTCCTTCAAGTGAGCACTCAGGCTTAATTTCCTTTAGAATGGATAGGTTTGTTCTCCTTGCAGTCCAGGGGACTCTCAAGAGCCTCCTCCAGCACCACAATTCAAAAGCATCAGTTATTTGGCGGTCAGCTTTCTTTATGGTCTAGCTCTCACAGAGAGCCTCGTGGCGCAGTGGTTAAAACGCTGTACTGCAGCTAAAACTGTGCTCACGACCTGGGGTTCAAATCCCAGGTAGCCGGCTCAAGGTTGACTCAGCCTTCTATCCTTCCGAGGTCGGTAAAATGAGTACCCAGCTTGCTGGGGGGGGGGCAATGTGTAGCCTGCATAATTAACTTGTAAACCGCCCGGAGAGTGCTTGTAGCGCTATGGGGCGGTATATAAGTCCAAAAATAAAATAAATAAAATAAAAATAAAAGTTGTAAAGCAATAAATTGCTTTTGTAGGGGAAATGTATGTGAAAAGGAACCATAGAAGAATATGTGTCACTGCACACTTGAATTAAAACACTCTAATCATGTGAGCACTGTAAGAACTTCTGTGAGACTGCAAACTCTTATCTCTAAATCAGAGATTTGTAGTTATTTTTTATTGCACAAAATGTAAGGATAAGTGTGTATAAGTTAACTGCAATTCTTTCACATATTTATAATTTTTTCAAAAGTGGTGGCCATGAGGGAAAGTTGTGGAATGAGGCACTTGTTAAAAGTTCTTCTTATTTTCTGTCTATTCAAAATTAGTCTACCTACCTCTTATTTAAATTTATTTATTTAAATAAAACCCTTAATTTAAATCCCTTATTTAAATATAAATAAAATTTAATTATATGATTACTATGGATTTTGGAATTATTTGATTGCCCTTTTTTTGGAAGAGGTTTTGTTTCTCCTCTTCATCTTGGCAGGTTACATCACATTTATTGCATCATGAGAAGAAGTCTCTCATTTGACAGAGTGGATACTTTGCAGAAGCCTGTAGTTTCCTCTGTGGTTAGCTAATGGCTTTAAGAAGTGAAGTTCACGCAGAAACTGTGGGTCACAATGGAAACGAACGAGGAAGGTGCTGTGCATTTCAACCTATGATTTATTTCACAAGAATTCGTTTTGAGTTTATGGGGCTGAGAATGGAATCCTTTTGAAACCAATAGAATGTTTACAGAAATTGAACACACGCTTCAAAACATACCTTGAAATAAGACATTACCTCCTCACATGAGTAGCCAACCTGATACAAAGAGGTTCTGACTTCAGGCATTCACCAGATACTGAGGAATATCACAAAAGCTGTACCCTGATGGGTTAAGCTCAGTAATGGACCTTACGTTGGCTAACCTTTACTCTTTGGTAAATGTGGGGAACCCATGGCCTTCCAGATTCTGTTGGACCCATCAGTCCGAGGCAGTCCGAGGCACCATAGCCTTGGGTCAAGATCAAGGATGGGGGAGTTTTAGTCCACAAAATCTCAAAGACCATATGTTCCCCACCGAAGGCCTATTCAAAGCCTGCAAGGATTCTGGCCACTGTTTCTTAAAGCTCCCATTTAATAGACAATGGCCAGAATCCAGGTGAATATTTATGCGAGCATATACCTAATGGCATAAATTTCAGTGATAAATTGTCACTAATTAAGAGGTTAGCACTTGCATTTCTTGCTTCATGCCAAGTCCCATGACTATTGAGCAACAAGAAATACAGGCACTGACTTCTCAACTATCAGCAATTAATCTGAAGGGATTTATACTGCGGAGCAGATTGTAGGTAAAAGGGGGGAGGTACCCCCAGAGAAACTGCTTATGATTAATATAATTATTATGTGCATCCATGGACCAATTGCCAGCCTTAGATGAAGCTTGACTCAGGATTGTAATGTTTGAATTCCCCAAAAATTCTTTGTCTTGTCCTTTATTTTTCATTGCACCTCTTTCCTGAATTTAATCTCTGTAGGTGTAGAGACTAAGAATGGTGGGAATTGCTTCTGCTCTCACTTGCTGCCACTTCTTAGGAGGAAATGAAATTGCATGTAGTATTTTTGACTCATACTTTCTTTGTATTGCCTGCAAAAGTGAAAACAAAAAAACCACAACTTTTTGCCAAGGCAAACGAAGAGCTGAGATTGGTAGTTTCAGTTTTAAATTCCTCCTGCACCAGACACATGAGCTAAAATATGCAGTCTAAAATAGTGTACGGAAAACTTACACTGTATGTAATCAGGCCACTGCTTGTGTTTTTACACACTTCCAATAACTGCAGAACTTTTTCTCCTGTACGCATCCCTGTTCTGGGCATTGCACCAGAGTGAAAGGAAGCAATCTCAAAGCAGAAGCACAGAGGAAAGCTGCTACCAGCCATTTCCTCTGGAGGCAGGACGTTCTTCTGTGCATCTGCATCAGAAGGGATTAAATTATCCAGCCATACTGGTTTCTGAGAACCATCTTTCGCCAAAGAAATTTGGCAAAATGCAAGACCAGAGTTTAGGAATAAGTGGCTTTGGGGGCCACTACAGTACATTGGCCCTTTGCTTTGCAGTTCACATTGGATTAGGCACAGATGAATTCAAACCAAAACTCTTTGTGACTACATGACATAAAGCTCAATGCAGGGATCCCTGTTGTGGAATCATCTTTTATTTTGAGTGGAAAATCATTTTTTTAAATTTAGCCGGCCAATTTGTTATGATTGGGTTGACATTGCTTTTGTCCACTTTCTGCTAGTAATAATCTGATCTAATACTTATAGGGATGTCAGTTCCCCTCAACTAAGTGCCCCTAGTCTCCACACACAGGCTTTTGTTTTTTTTAAAAAGCAAGGTTTTGACTCAGTGTTGGAACGCACTATCCCTGGTGTAGGAGAACCAACCAAAGAAACAAATGGAAGAACAAACAAAAAGATGGGTGAAAATTGCCATTTAGCACCTTGTTAGTTTCTGCTGTTGGAGCTCTCTGCAAACCAAGCTCTCTGCCTTTGCCCTGCTGACTCTTGCAAATTGTCATCTGGATGGCTACTGAGATTCATCCAGGGAATTCCAATTTGATAAGCAGCAAATGTACAGATTGTGTTTTCTCCACTGCGTAGTCACAGCCATAGACTCTTTCTGAATATATGCCAACAAGGGAAGATAGCACATAGTTGGAGATTTACTAGTACATCTTCAGGTGATTTCTGACTCTCAGTGGCTAAAAATAACTATTTCAAAAGTTTCTTCCCTTCCAAATTTGAGTACTCAAATTAAAAACAGCTGTGGGAATGAGAAAAGTAGGTTAATTTTGTACAGGGATAGTGGAAAACAAATCTCATGTTCCTAGGTTATGAGTCTGCCTTCTTATGTGCTATTTTGTGTGTGGCTCCAGTTGGTAGCCATTCTTCCTGGAGGGGAAAAAAAGTAGATCTCATATTTCTTGTTTGTCTTCTCTGTCCAGAGGCAATGATGGTTCCAGAGGCTATGACAGGTTTATGAAGGCAAGGTTTTAACTGTTTATGAAGGCAAGGTTTTAACTTAAGGAAGCTTAGAGTCATCCACATGAATCTTCCGGAGTCCTAGAATTAACAATGGAACCCTTGTTTCTGGCCTATTTTTTTTTTAAAGTTGATAAACAACTAGTGAGTACTAAAAGGGCCTTCTCAGTGAATAAGTTGAAGCCTGTTTTATTTCTGTTTCACAGACTGATAATATTTAGATTGTAGTGATTATTTCTGGTTAAATTGCATTGTGGATTAGGATTGGAATGGCATGATGTGGATGATTGCCAAAATAATGGCTTGCTATTTTATTATTTATTAATTATATCAGATCATCATGTTATCTGAGCAGAATTCTTTTGCTAATTTATGCTTTATTGGATTGTAGTAGGAGTCTTGTGCAATTTCTGTTTGGTTCAACAATGCTTATGGGGAGAATTTACTATTGGAGTTATCACATGTTAATTAGTATGAAGGAAGAAATACCATTTAAATTTTATTCAGGCATTGCAGTGCTTTGGAATGGCCATGTGGTTGCATCTTTCTATACTGAGCTGTTATCCATGTGTTTCCATTAATAGGGCTGAGTTCTGCGATTGATAAAGTAGAGTCCTCATCACTCCTATAATCTTTGAAGCCATTCAATCTGCTTTCTGACATAGTAATTCTAGGTTTGTGTCCAGATGTGCATGATTTAAGCAACCCATATAGTGTATTGTTATTATTTTTCTGAAAAATATCTGCTTCCTCCCATTTGCTAAAAGGCTTCACTGTCAAGTGGGCATTCAGAATGATGTTCTGTTATACCTGGTAACGCTTCCTTGGGATTCTAGTTTGGATTTATTTGTTCTAAAACTCCTGCTCCCCCTTTTGTATTTCACATTGATTTTGAAGATACACTTATACCAGTCATATTTCATTATTTGGCCTATAACATTGCTAGATGAAATAGACAGCTGTGAATTTTTAGTAGTTGGAAACATGGAGCAACAGCTATAGCTCTGATATAAAATGAAGTATTTATAGCATAGTAAACATTGGGCGGATAAAATGATGTTTTGACTAACCTATCTAACAGCGGATGTCTAAATGAAGTTAAGGGCCTGCTGCTTGCACCTATGCCCTATATACCTGCATCTTATCTTCTGTACTATTATTTTTTCTTAGTATATTGCCCTCTTTTTTATCATATGCAGAAAACTGAAGCCAGCTGCACATGATAAATTTAAAGCCCAGATTCAGATATCAGAGTACAGCAACTAGAGATGGGGGAACTTGCTTTACAGTATTTTGAGACCTGTAGGCGCTTCAGTGAAAGACAGAACAGAAATTCCTTGTTAGAACACCTGCACTTGCTACTGGTCTCTTTCCAGGCACAGGTTGTTATAATAGAACAATTGGGTCCTTTCAAGGAGAAAGGTAGTGCAAAAATAGTTTAAATGAATTAATATGCAGCTTAGGTGCAGGCTATTGGAAGAATTGGTCTTTCCTCTATGAACTTCCACATATCTTAAGAACTTTGGTGAAGCTCATCCTGCTATTTTCATATTTTCATCTAAACCAGTGAGAACCCCTGTTGCTGCTTCTGCTTCACTCTGGTTTCTCTGTTGCAACCTTGATGCAAGCAATGCTTTTTATCTGCAGTTGTTTACCCTCAGCTACTACATATCCTAGTTTCTGTAGGTTCACTTCTGTGACCATGGTGATGTGAATTACTGATCTAGATTGGTTTTGGGTATCCACATCACTTGGGGTCTTATATGTTTCCTGTCATTGTTTAAGGCAGTGGTCCCCAACCGTTTTGGGACCGTGTACAGGCTGAGCCTCTGAGGAAGGTGGGGCACCCCCCACGCTCATGCGGGAGCGTGCCGGTATGCAGGTGCTCTCAGACGTGTGTGCAAAGCAGTGGGGCAGCACATGCATGCATGCCAGTGCCTGCATGATCACTCTCCCACCCTTCGTGCATGTGCAGGAGCACCAGCCCGCCCACATGCCCACCTGCTCCTTCGCGTGTGCACATGTGTGAAGGGGTGGGGGAGCGTTCACACTGGCGCTGGCACATGTGTGTGTGCACAAAGCAGCTGTAGGGAGGGGAGGTTGCATGCAGAGGTCTGTCTCTGCGGCCCGGTCTGGCTCAGGGTTGCTACAATTTCCCTCTAGCTCAAAATTTAAAAGAAGTATCTCCAGCACACATTCAAATGATAATGTAGAACATCAGAACCATGAGCACAATGCTTATAATAACCTCTTTATCAGGATCAAGAAGTGCTTCTGCAAGAGCAGGTCCTGGTGAGAGTTGTATGCCCCAAGGTGTTTTGAAGACAAAGGTATTGCAAGCCCCAAGCTGTTGCCCAGGTAGAACAATACCTTGAAACTGAAAGTGACATGACTTGACATGTGACCAGCCAAACATCACCCCTTCAACCTGAAGAAAATAAATGGAAAGCAATTCTGTGGATTTTCAGCATGTATTAACCCTACAGTGTGAATCACAGTGACTCAATGAGGGATCAATAAACTTGGTGTGTGTATAAGAATGATCCCATTGTAGATCGGACCTTGATGAAGATGTAAAAGAGCATTTTTCAGTTGTTTTTTACAGGCTGTGGAGTTCCCTTCCAAAGGGACTAGTCTGACTACCTCCCTGTTGTCCTTCTGACAGGAGTAGACCTTTATGTTCCGGCAAATTTTGGCAACTATCTTGTTTCTAAGGAGGAAGCTTTTATTGGGATATGTGGTGTTGTGGATACAGTTTTGGATTAGAACTTCCCCCTCTTCTTTTACCAATGCCCTTTTAAATGCTTTAGATTATTTTAAGATGATACTATGGACAGCAGTGGTTGCTTTAAAATGGTAGCATTTCTAATACTATAATTTATAACTAAATTAACGAAAATTGTTTTTAAATATCTTGAAAGGTGCCTTGAGTCCTTCGACTGGGAGGAAATTAGATACGTAAATAAGTAGAAGCCTGGCAGAGTAAGCTATGGTTGCATTTAGTCCAGCATCCTATTGCCCATAGAAACTAACCTGATGTTTAAGGCACAGTTTGGGATCCTGTTTTGTACTGAGGGCTGAATTTCCTTTGGGATGATCTATTGTGGCTTTGTACCAAAGCCCAAAATGGATGCAGCATCCTTTTTCTCACTCTCTTTCCGCCATCTGTCTTCCATGTCTCTTTCTCTCCCCATTTCAGTTATGTCTGTCTTTGTTATTTTGCTCAATCTGCTTGATTCTTGCTTTCCCTTTCAGCTTCCTTCCCCTTCTCTTGGTATTTTTCCCAACTAATCCAACATGTTATTGGGAAGTAATTGATCTTTCTTGTGTTAGGAGGCCTGAACAGAATTCTTGTTGTGGGTTGTTGGGTGGATGAAATAAAGAAGGGACACAAGTATGACCTAAGATCAGCCTATAAACAGGACATGAATAAAGCACCTGATTATTATTGCTCCTTTTATTGCAGGAAATGTTCCAGGCAGTCCTAGGAACTTCCATTAGAACAGTATTCTTCCATCTTGTCAAATTGTCACAGAGATGATAAGCTCATGTTGTTGGTGTAAAACAGAACTGGATGTTGTGGGTTATTGTGGGTTTTTCAGGCTCTTTGGCCTTGTTCTTCCTAAAGTTTCACCTAACCTTCAGAACACAGCCAAAGAGCCCAAAAAACCCACAACAACCATCAGATCCTGGCTGTGAAGCCCTTCGAGAATACATAGAACTGGATGTCTTTCTGTTTCCCAGATGGGTCTGAAAGTACTTAACTTTGCAGGGTACAATATAAGTATGTAGTATTTTGAGTCGTGACATTTTTCTGCATGGGGTTTTTGTCTGCTTTGTATTAACAAATTTCCAAGAGCATTTTCATAGAGAATCTAGGAGCCTAAACTCCCTAGCCTGTGTATCTTCCCATTGAAATATTCTTGGGGAGATCCTTTTCCTAGATAGAAACTGAATCAAAAGGTTCAGGAAAGAACAGACTGAAAGAAGGAAATTACTCTTAAGAGTGAATGGTTTCTCAGTGGAAGAAATAGTAGGCTGTGGGTAGAATATGTGGCATGCTATTCTCTGGAAGTTTATCAGGTGCAGTTCCTCTTAGACAATCCAGCTGTAGTTGTTGGTGGATGAGATCATACTCAAGGACCTTTCAGCTCTCATTTTATGACAAGAAGATGTTTGAGAGCCAGTGTGGTGTAGTGGATACAGTTTTGGATTAGAACTCGGGAGATTGGGGTTTAAATCCCCACTTGGTCATGAAAATTCACCTAATGCTGCAGTAGATCCCAATCTATAATTTGCTCCAAATGATATATTAGTGCAGGGACAGGAAGCTATTTTTATATTGAGGTCCACATCTCCTTGGGGATAAACATCAGTGTTTAGATGACAGAGCAAAAAATGGGCAAGGTCAACACCTCTCTCTTTACCTTGATGGATAGTGATGTCGGGGATTTACAAAAATCACAGAGAGAGAAGCATGAAGCCTGTGGTGTTTACCCCATGGCCCCTGGTTGTTTCATCAAACACAGAGCTCACACAAGTACCCCAACATGCCCTTTAACATGCTGCCACCAGTTGATCTCTTTATCAACCTGTATTTCCTATGAAAGACCGAGGTCCATTCAGTACTGAACTTTTAAACAGAAACAGATTTCTTAATTACAAGTTGTTTTAGGACTAGTTCTTAAGCACATTCTTAAAGTTACACGAAGCTTCTGTATTTTACTTTAACCTCTTCTATCTTAATTAATACAGGTCACACTCTGACTAATCACTCCTTAAACACACACACACACACACACTGCCTCCAACTCCAAAACTCTTTCTCAACTGAACTCTGACTGAACTCCCTAGACTCTGACTCACCCCTCCCTTCTAGTGTCTCTGCCTCGCAACAGCTCTCATTGGTACATGCCAATAATCTTCTACCTGAGCCAAAGCAGGGTGATTGCTACATACCTCCCTGTGGCATTTGCGCTCGTGGCCCCTGCTTGTCTCCCCAAACACAGAGCTCACAAGGTCCCTCAGCAACGCCCTCTGATGCACTGCCACCAGTTGATCCCTTTTCCAATGTAGTTTACTGAGAAAAGATGAAGGTCCATCTGGTACTGACTTTTCAACAAAACAGGTTTATTAATTACAGATGGTTTCTGGAATAATTCATAAGCACATTCTTCAAGATTCATCAATCATCAGTATTAACCTTCTATATTAATTACCACAGGTTACACTCAGACTAATCACTCCTCAGACCCCCAAACTATCCTTTTCTCTCTGATTTCAGATTCTCCCTGACTGAACTCCTCTCTCCCAGGCTCTGCCTTTTAGCATCTCTTTTGGCCTCACCTCTTAACCACATTAACATATAACATGAATAATGCATAATTTTCAATGCATAGCTTAGGGAGAATGCCACACTCCCCCCTTAATACGTTTGTTTTATGATGGGAAACCTAGCAGTTTGCCTCATAAACAAACAGCTAAGTACATGCTGTGAGCTAACACGGGTTCGAAAACACACGTGTAAGCCTGGACAGAGAGCTTTGCACATGCTAAAATGGGCTGAGTGAGTCCAAACTCAGCTAGCCAAGATACAACACTCCTTCTCACAGGTCTGCCCACATAAGAACACCCTGGTACTCTCAGATGTTATTATGAAAAGGTCAAGTGGGCTTTGTAGTCCTTAGACTTAACTTGCACCACTGACAGGACTCTAAGTAAGCTAGGCCGAGGCAGCACTCTCAGATGACCCTATGACAAGTGTACTGTTCAGAAAACCAATTGAGTTTTATAATCTTTATTTTATTAAAGAATAAGCATGTTGCTAGGTATCAAAGCCAAATTAAACCAAAACAAATAAACTAGCATTGTGCTGTTTAGTTACAAAGATGTAGTGAGGCAAAGAAAACATGAAAAATAGACAAGTGTTCAAAAACCTTACAAAAACACAAAAAGCCATTAAAAAGAATAAAAACAGTTCCAGTCCAGGAAATCGTTAGTAAAAACAAAATAATCCAAGTAGGTTATAAAAAGGCTATAGTCCTCAGTGATCCTGTAGAACAAGAATCCTGTACTAAAAAGAAAGATTCAGTAAAAGTCCCATTATCCTTAGAAACATCAAATCCAGTAAATGTACCATAGTCCTTACAAAATTACAAGAACATAGTCCATATGGAGTATTCCAAGAAAAGAAGTCCATAAAGAATATTCCATAGGTAACAGTCCATAGAAAATAGTCCATGCATAGTCCTTAGGAAAAAATCCCATAAATCCAAGGATAATCCAGTATAGTAAAGGTTAGTCCCATGTGTCACGAATGACTGAAGAGTCGGTCTTGAAAGACAATGTCTATAGGCAAAAAGTTCCTTTTTCAAGAGTAACTGGCAAGGGCTTCTCGCACCTTCCCACGATGTCATCCAATCAGAGTTCGTTACTAGGCAAACAGTCCTGTTGCATCACATGACTTCTTTCTCATACGCACCAGATGTTATTTGGGTTACGGTGGTTTATCAAAGAGTCACAACAATTCCCATCTATCTAATCACACCGAGTCCTTTCTCAGGCTTTCAGAATAACATTCTCTCTGCTCGCCTAGAAAACAACTTGTCAGCATAGCAAAGATACTTTATACAAAGAAACAAGATGGAACCTCTCTGGCTCATTTCTTAATTACAAAACCCTTATGCCTTAAAAGATTTTAACTCAAAAACCCATCTCATCACACATGCAAATATAACAACAACTTACTGATATTTATACATATCCTATAATACATTTTTCTTTCTTTTACTATGTTCATCAAATCAAATTACTACTTTAAACATTCAAGACAATTAATACAGTTAAAACATTTGCATTAATTGCATTAATATAAATTACATTATCTCTACATTAATAATGCTGCTCACCATTATTATTTCCCATCACTATAGACCTTTGAGTTCATCAGCATCCAAAGAAACATCTCATTTTAATCGCATTTCATCACTAGTACACAAACAGAACATTAAATACAACATTACAAACTTTGTTTTTCCACCCATTATTCATTTGGTCTTCAAGACGTGTCTGCAACCACATTTAGAGATCCTTTGATGTTTTTAATTTCAAAGTCATTATCTTGGAGAATCAAGTACCATCTGGTCAGTTTGCTACTGTTCATTTGCAAAGTTCTCAACCATTTCAAAGGTGAGTGGTCAGTGCACAGGGCAAACTTTCTTCTCCATCTGTATGGCTTATGTTTCTTCCAGGTCCATACAATAGACAGGTATCCCCTTTCGATGGCAGACAAATGTCCCTCACCAGGTTGAAGTCTTCTGCTGGTGAAAGTCACTGGGCGAAGACTCTCATGGTCATACACTTGGCACAGTCCAGCTCCAGGTCTGATGCTCAGTGCACCCATGCAGCTGAGGAATTCCCGATTTGAGTTTGGTGCAACAAAGACTGGTTTTGAAGTCTGCGCTCTTTTCCAATGATCGGCAGTCATCGGGCACTCTGATGTCCATTGGATTTCCTCCACTTGCCTTTTCCTGGTGAAACCTGCTTTCTTTCTGGCTCGTGGCTTCACTTTCTCAGCTGGGAAAAGGGCAGGCAGTTTCTTCCCCTCCTCCAGAACATCTACTGTATGGCTACATTCCTCTTTGTGATCTTATTGCTCTTCTTTTCATTCTCACCCCCAAACGTTCCCACAGGTACTTTAGTTGCAACAGGTGGGGAACCAGCACCACAGGTCACCTCAAGATTCCTATGCAAATTTTTTTTAGGTGGAATCTCAAGCACTTGGTTTATGTCAGAGGTGTCAAGACTTTCATAATCTGGTTCTATCCTTTTAATTGCTAGTTTCTCCTGTAGGGGTTTGCCTTGCAAGATTTCCAGTGCCTTTGCAGCTGCATGAGGAGCCTTCCCAGGACTAGTCCCTTCAGTTTTCCAGTACTGTTGTAACACATCTACAGGTCCTGACCATGCTAACTGGAATTGGCTCCCCTCTATGGGTCTCAGCATCCCCACTTCATCCTCAGGACATAATGCTCTTTCCTAGGCTTTTTCATCACACCAGCCCCTCTGCTTTTCACGAGCACTCCCCCAGCTTTGCCCTTCTATCTCTAAGGATTTTTTTTTTGCAGACCTAAGTGTTGCTAAGGGGTCAAGATCTCTGGCAATGAGCATAGCTTAGCCTTTGTCTTGTCCTCCCCAGTGCCACTCATTTGGCACATATCACATGCCTGACAAAACCGGCTTAATTTGCTGACCAATTCCTGGCCAATAAAAATGTTGTGCAACCCTTTGTTTCATGCGCGATATCCCCTGTGAGCTCCAAAAGCAACATGATGCACCTTGCTTAAGATCTTGCCTCTATATTTTTCAGGTACAATAAGTTGTTTGAGGATTCCATCTCCACCCCTCTGAGGCGCGAACAAAACTTTCCTATACAAGAGCTCCTTGTCTATGCAAACTCTCTCAGGGCACTCAGGGGACAATAAGGTTGGTGAACTGGCCGCTTCAAAGCAACCCACCAAGCTAAGGTCCTCCTGCTCCTGAGCAAAACTGTTTTTATTTGGGTTTTTCAAAAGAATTAGATTAGCTTCTTCACGACTATTAGGCTGATTTTCTAAAGAACTTCCTCCTTCCAGGCTTCCTTCAGCTACAGTATCCTTTTCTACTGTAGGGGGTGTAAGAACAAAAGCACTCTTAACATGCTCTATTAAGTCCCAACCTATGAGAAAAGCAGCTGGTATTTCATCAGAAATGACCACTTGCCACTCCCCAGACCAGTTCCCATTACTTGAACCTCTGCCACCCTCACAACAAAACCTCGCTGGGGTTTTTCAAAAGCCAATTAAAAACTTGGTTGTTTAAACAGGCCTACCCCCCAGTCAATTAAGTCATTTTCCTTTTCTCTTTCTCTATCTTCTTTCTTTCTTTCTTTCTTTCTTTCTTTCTTTCTTTCTTTCTTTCTTTCTTTCTTTCTTTCTTTCTTTCTTTCTTTCTTTCTTTCTTTCTTTCTTTCCTTCTTTCTTTCTTTCTTTCTTTCTTTCTTTCTTTCTTTCTTTCTTTCTTTCTTTCTTTCTTTCTTTTTGTATACCACCATCTTGGAAACCTTTTGTTTAGAACTAATTAGTATAAATGTATTTTATATGTTTTTTAACTTGTTTTAACTGATGTAAGCCGCCCCGAGTAGACGTTGTCTAGACGGGCGGGGTAAAAATCGAATAAATAAATAAATAAATAAATAAATAAATAAATAAATAAATAAATAAATAAATAAATAAATAAATAAATAAATAAATAAATAGACTACAGTTTCTTTCCCAATTCCTTTTAAATTCATAGTTCTGCCTGGAATTATGCTTTCCTGGGTTATTAGGTCTGAACGTGCAATAGAAATTTGCGAACCTGTGTCCCTTAGAGCTATATATTTCTTTCCATTTACTAATATCATTTCCCCAGATTGTTTAAGAACAGAATTGTCATTTTCTATATAGAAACAACGAACTACATGGGTTTTGGCTTGGGAAGAATTACAGTAGCTTTAACTGGCACCCGGTTGTGTGAGGGTTCGGGTTCAGGCCCCGGTTTTTCTTCAAATAAATTGACAGACTTCCTTGGTTTAGAAATCAGCGTAATGTTTATTAGATTGTTTAACAAATAACCTGTGTCAACAAAGGAATTCCAACCATTTTCTCCCTCTAACAACTGGTTAGATGGGGGCTTCCACTCTTCAACTTTAAAGCGGTTGCACCCCTGAGCGTTCCAGGGTCCCGGCCAGTCCAGTGTGAGTTCAATAATTGTCCTGTCTCCCCTTCCAGTAAGGGGACTGTGTCTTCACCCCAGTCATCTGTCCAGACCTGGTCTTGTGAAGGGGAATCCTCCAGCCATAGTCTTCTGAGTGACCCCTCCACTGTAGCTCCATCATCCACCATTCTAATCTTTCTCTCCTCTCCTTCTCTGTCCTTTCCTTCTCTTCCCTTAACTTCCTCCTCCACTCCTTTGTCTCTCGCTGTCCCCAATAAGAGGGTTTAGGGGTACTCTCACTTCTCCTCCTTGCATCCACCTCTTTCTTTGGGACTCTTAGTTTTTCTACCTTCCCCGGATCTTCCGATCAGGTCCACTCCCAACCACGAGGCAGGTTCCCATCCCCCCTTTTTATATCTACAAGCCCTGCCTCTACCTCTACTGGGGGCTGTTGTTCTACTCCCGCCAAAACATTTCCACTTTCTTTAACAGTCATTCCTTTCAACTTTTCTTCTATGATCCCTGGGTCTGTTCGGGGTATTCTTATCTTCCTGGGAGGGAGAATAGGTGGTGTCTGCACTTCCTTGTTGGCACAGGGCGGGAGGGATGGCACTCCCATGAGAGGAATCACATGAGTATCCCAACACGCTCTTTAACATGCTGCCACCAGTTGATCTCTTTAGCAACCTATATTTCCTATGAAAGACTGAGGTCCATTCAGTACTGAACTTTTAAACAGAATCAGGTTTATTAATTACAAGTTGTTTTAGGACTAGCTCCTAAGCGCATTCTTAAAGTTACACAAAGCTTCAGTATTTTACATTAACTTCTTCTATCTTAATTAATACAGGTCACACTCTGACTAATCACTTCTTAAACACTCTCTCTGCCTCAAACCCCCAAACCCCTTCTCCACACTCTGTCTCTGACTGAACTGCCTAGACTCTGACTCATCCCTCCCTTCTAGTTTCTCTGGCTCTGCCTCCCAACAGCTCTCATTGGTACCTGCCAATGATCTTCTACCTGAGCCAAAGCAGGGTGATTGCACTGTAAGTTACATGGCAAGATGTGACAGATCCCACACTCATTTTACTCAGCAACAATAGAAAGAAAGTGATTGGCTGGAAGAAGTCAGGAGAGTTAATCCAAAGGAGCCAGTAGGAGATATATAAAGAAGAGCTGAAGAGGAGGGAGGAGAGACGGAGTTCAATTGTATCTAAGGAGGGAGGCTGGGTTTCAGAGTGGGCTGTATATAATAATACCTTTGTATCAGGGAAAGCAAGAACTGGTGTGGGAAAATTGACATGTATTATTAATGTAATCTCAACCTAAGGACTGTACATTGTACCACTTGTTATATTTCAATAAAGAACTTCTTTTTATGTTTCAGTTTTAAAACTGATTTGGCTCTTAGGGGTTTAGGGCAAGCTCAGTGAAAGGTGATTATTCTGGTTGGGCCTGGTCAGACATGGGCTCTCTGCCTGTCACGCTATGGCAGCAAATGTTTGATCAGCATTCAGTTTGATCAGCATAAAACCAGCACTGAGAAGGTATTATTACAGGATATTGGAAGATTATTGACCAGTTCTTAATTGACCAACCATGACCAGTTGGAATCGTGGATTCTTCCAATGAATTATGAAATATGTGGAGTGTGATCAATCCAGTAAGGCATGAAGGGTCGATGCCAAGTGTGTATTCTAAGAATCTCTCAACACTGATGAGTTATACATGGATGACTGAACTCGTGAAATAACCATTGATCAGTTTTGTTGGACATGCACACTATAGTAAAACACATGACTGCGTAAGAATTTCCAAGCCTATGCACACCCACTCATATAACCAGTTGAATCATCTATGTGTCAGAGAAGGTTCTTTATTGTATGTCAGGCTGCATGCCAGATGCTTCCACTTTGTTTGTTATATACGCTTCTTTGTTCCAAGCAGAACACTTCTCTATGAGGCATGTTTTAAAAATGGGTGATAAAGAACAATGAATGTTCTTTAAAAACTCCCCCTCCCCCAATTTGTTTGAAAAATATCTGAAAGAAGGTCATAGAGTTTTTGGGGCTTTGCTTTGTCTCCTACTGAAACAAATTTGTAATTATGCCAGCCATTTCGCAGTTCCTATTCCTTCATTCAGAGTGGCTTACAAAGCAGAAACAAACACAAGGAAAGCAGGAAAAATGTAAATTAATAACAATGTAAAGCAATACTATTGAAACAATGCAATAGCAAATAAGAGCCAAAAATCAAATGAAACAAAATAAATCTTGTAACCTGTATTTATTTATTTCCATGTGGTTTTTATTCCATCGAGCATCAAAACTGGGACCCAAGGCCATTAACAGTGTATTACTTTGTTGTTCTTGTTCTTGTTTAGTTGTTGTGTCCGACTCTTTGTGACCCCATGGACCAGAGCACGCCAGGCTCTCCTGTCTTTCACTGTCTCCGGAGTTGGGTCAAATTCATGTTGGTTGCTTCAATGACACTATCCAACCATCTCGTCCTCTGTCGCACCCTTCTCCTCTTGCCTTCACACTTTCCCAAAATCAGGGTCTTTTCCAAAGGAGTCTTCTCTTCTCATGAGATGGCCAAAGTACTGGAGCCTCAGCTTTAGGATCTGTGCCTCCAGTGAGCACTCAGGGTTGATTTCCTTCAGAATGGATATGTTTGATTTCCTTGCAGTCCAGGGGACTCTCAAAAGCCTCCTCCAGCACCACAATTCAAAAGCATCAATTCTTCAGCGGTCAGCCTTCTTTATGGTCCAGCTGTAACTTCCATACATCACTACTGGAAAAACCATAGCTTTCACTATGCAGACCTTTGACTGTGTCACCTTTGTTGGCAAGAACAGTGTACTTAGTACACAGTAAAGTTTAAAAAATGCATTACAAATATTAAAACACAATCAAATTCATATACAAATAGCATAGCTTTTAGATGTAAAATACGCTAAGTTAAGAAATCTCCATAGACCTTATCTGTTGCATACCAAGTCAGAAGATGTAGTATGCAACAGATAAGGTATATGCAGATTTCCTAGCTCACTACAATTCATTTCCAAAAGATATCTAGTTGCATAGCTGCACAATAGAATGTGAACCACTTTCACATCAAAAAAGAAAACAGTTAAAACAATAGCAAAATTTCACATATCCATCAGTAAGTTGCCAAAGGTCTGTTTGAATCAAGTCTTCCAGGGCTGGTGGAAAGGTATCAAGTGGATAGACAATCTAATCTTCCCTCAGAAGAGAGTTTCATATTCTGGGACCAGCTACCCCCCCAAAAACCCTTTCTGGTGTTATCACCAAACAGACCTCTAAATTTTTTTTTACATCACTTTGGATGGGAGTGGCAATGGTGGCAATCATATTCTGATCTCCTAAAAATTACTGTTTCAGGAGGTTGTCCCTGAGGGGATGTTCGATAAGCCTTAGAGAGAGATAGTAGCCATTGGAAGTCTGTCCATCCAATCTTTGAAATTCACAGTTTGTGACACAGCTTCATTCCCCCCCCCTTTTTTTTGGCAGAGTTAATATTTGCTGTTTACACTGAATTTTAGCTTTCACAACATTAGTTTGGACTGCCTTTTCTGCTGCTTCTGCTTCCTGTGATCATTTGTCTTCATCAACAACATTTATGTCCCACCTTTCCACTAAAAAATAGAGCTCAAGGCATTTTGCAAACATTTAAAACCCATATTCTTCTGTTTTATACATCATTCAGGACAACTAGCAATAATTGAATGCAATGGTATACAAATAAAATATACAAATCTGATCAAATAGATAGGGAGGGCATTGCTAGGAAGAAAGTTCCAAATTACTACCGATCAAGCAAAAGCAACACAGATCTCAGCTTTTGTTCTCAGAATGAGCCTGTCCTTTAGTTAGTGTTAGCTGACATCCACTTAGTGACATGGTGAGGCCCCCATTATTATTGACTGGAAAGGTTCTTCCGTCAGGGATGCTGAATCAGTGCACTGTCATGATCAGAGCATAGGACCAATACCTGAGTAAGCCAGATTCTAGTCCTCATTGAGCCATAAAGTTGACTGGGTGTGCTTGAACCAGTCACTCTCACTCAGGCTGACTTACCTCACAAAGTTGTTAAGATAAAGTGGTTAGAATAGGACCACTGTTATGCTGCACTAGGCTCATTGCAATAATGGTAGAATTAATCCAAATGCAATCAACTAAAAAACTAATCAGCAAGTATATAGGTTAACCGCGAACTTATTTTGTTTTGTATACCGATACTTATATAATGCTGTCCATAAACATTCTACAAATTTAAAAATGGCTCCAGTATTTGAAAAATTGGTGAAAGTTCACTGTAATAATTACCCAAGTACTGTTTAATATTAAATGTGAAACTGGCAATCAACATTTCTACAAAGCCAGAAAGGGCGTCTTGCTACAGAAAAAAGAGAATAGTGTCATAGTCCACAAGGTGGCAGAAGCATTCAATCTGATGAAACAATGACACAACTGGAAAGGAGGGTAACATATAACTGACCTGGAATGTTTTTTTTTTTTTAAATGTCATTTGATCTATGCCTTTTATAATTAATTCATTTTAGAGTCTTTTGAATATTACTGGTTTCCATGTTGGTTTCTTTCTGCATTTAGGCCTTGCCATGGGATTCCAACTATTTTCTCCTTGCCATTGCAAAAGTTCATGTGGTGAAGCTCCACTGTGGGGAGTCATTTAAATGACTTACATGTTTTCACAACTATTATTGAGTCTGGTCTAGATTCAGAATTGTCTTATAATATTTATTAGTATTGCTATAAGGCAGTAGTTCCCAACCTTGAGAGTCCAACCCCCTGCCATGCAGGAACTTCAACTTCCAGAAACCTCAGCCAGGACAGCTGCTGGTGAAGGCTTCTGGGAATTGCAGTCTAAGAACAAAAGTAATCATGATGCAGTGAATTCTGGTAGCAGGGAGAGTTCTAGAGGTCCAGGAGCTACACAGACACATCCCTGGACCTTGGAGGGTTGCGGCTACAGTTCCCATTCCATTTCCATTATTCTTTTTTCTTACAAATGATGTTTTTATGCTGAAAAGGCTACTTTGCACTTTCAACTATTTTTTTCAAAAATAAAATATGGAGAAGGATGCTGAGGAACCTTCAAAATATGGCTACATTTTCTTTTTTTAGGACACAAGCAGGTTTTGACCCTTCTCCCATAAGTATTTTTATTTGGATAGAGATGCTGAAGGGTGGAGGTGTTTGGGGGCCGCATGTTGCTCTTTCCAGGTTGAGCCTGTTTTCAAAAACCCAGCCTCTGTTAAGTAGGGATAGGCAAACTATTCAGATAGACAGATTGTGAATTATGATTGGAAGCAGTGGCACCTCGCCATCTGAGTCTCATGCCGCTTAGATTAAGGCAATCAATTTCACTGAAGTTCCTTCAGATTTTTGTCAGGGAAAGTGAGAAGAGAGTAGAGACCTCAAGGGTCTGGGCTGCAGCTGTTCTTAAACAACTGCAGATACATCACACCGCCTTAGGCTGAGGACTCCTAGCTTGCCTGAAACAACTCATTACTTCTCATTTGTGCTGATGTGCCTGTCTTTCACCTCTCTTCCAATTATTTCAGTGGCAGTGAACCAAGGCAAATAAAGTGGAGCCAATGGCTGGCGGGTTGGCTGTGCTATACTCTGAAATGTATGGCTGCGGCACACAGTCAAGGCCACAAGGTTAAATAATTTTCTGTGTCTTTAAAATGGCTGCTCTGGAACATGGTTGGAGGGCTTGTTGCTTTCCTTGGAGAAGCCATTTCTTTGCTGTATCCCTTTACCTTGATTTCTGAAAGAAGCTTGTTCCTCAAGATTTACAAAGTTCATGTACAATTATCTGCTTAGTTAAGTGGAGAGGTATGTGCTGTTCTTTTGCCACATGGAGGGTCAGATTCCCATGTCAGGTGCACTTGTTTCCATTTGTGTGGAACTGCCCTACCTGGGACTCAAATGGAGGAGAAGGTTTATTCATTGTGATTAGCATGGTCTCCCTCCGTTGAGAATATTTCCTCACTGCTAGGTACTTGGCAATCAGGTTTGCAAAATAAGCCCATGTTGATCAGTCCAACGCGAGTTGCAAAACAGAACATGCTAGCTGCAAGCTATGTAGGTGAGCAAAATCATGAGCTACGGCAAGCAAATGTCTTCCACTGCTTTAGAACGCATGCTAAATATCATTTAGTTTGACCTGTAAACTTAGCTGGCACAGACCTGAGGGAACATCTAGGAAGGTCAGCCCCTCCTGTGAAATGATTACGTTTTGTCATGACATCACAGGGCTTCTTCCACCTCCCTCTAGCACTCCAGAAATGTAATCCTTCTGGTAGCAGCTGTGCTCAGCTTTAGGGTGGTACCCCTCCCCTTTGCCCTGTCTCCCTATGGAATAAAATGAAAGTTCCCTTGTCATCACCTTGTACGGTGATGTCTATATACAACCTGAAGTCTTCTTTCTGCTGTATCCCAAACTACATTGCATGGCCGTACATGAGCTCTGGAGATCTATAACACCTCACAGTCAGGTTCATGGCTTCAGGCTTCTAATCAACAGCTTCTGGAGAAGTCTTAGTTTTTCCACTGCCACAATATTTAAACAGTCAACAAAAGTATGCAGGAACCATTAGACCTCCAAATACTTTATTGACAATGAAAAGAAAAGCTTGTGACCCATGTTAAGTTTGGAAACTGTTCCCCCCAAAACTGCTTCCCATAGGTAACCTTTCGGCCAGTGACCTGTATAATACCATACTGCTGCTTTTACAATAAAATATTAATTGCAGATTAGCCTTTTGGCCCCACCCACACTTGTTAGCATCACTCCCTAGGGAGTGTGGCTCTCAAGCAACCCACAAATCTGAGATGGCCCTTGGTCTGAGATCCCCCTTCATTTTCATAGATAAACTATCTTGCAGTGATGTGACTTTCTTCACTGTTTGGTGGAAGCATTTAATTACATTAAAAAGCTTCTTCCTATCTTAGCAGAATTGGTTTTCTAAGGCAGGACCAGCCTTCCCAATCAGCAGAACCTCTGGCAACTGATTTTGGTTGTTATTAAATATCAGTAAATTGATAATCATGACATTTTAAACATTATTATTGCATTTTTATAGAGGGACGTGGTGGCGCTGTGGGCTAAACCGCAGAAGCCTGTGCTGCAGGGTCAGAAGATCCGGCAGTCGTAAGATCGAATCCACGCAACGGAATGAGCACCCGTTGCTTGTCCCAGCTCCCGCCAACCTAGCGGTTCGAAAGCATGCAAATGCGAGTAGATAAATAGGGACCACCTCGGTGGGAAGGTAAACAGCGTTCCGTGTCTAAATCACACTGGCCATGTGACCATGGAAAGATTGTCTTCGGACAAACGCTGGCTCTATGGCTTGAAGAGCGGGATGAGCGCCGCCCCCTAGAGTCGGACACGACTGGACAAAAATTGTCAAGGGGAACCTTTACCTTTACCTTTATTGCATTTTTATAGCTAAGGAAGGAGAAGAGGCATTTGTGAGATTTTTCTGCCTCAGCTGACAAAACAAACTGATTAATTAGTCTTGGCTACTGCGTTGAAGGGTTTTCAAAAACCCTTTGACTACAGCCTGTGTTAAGTAGGGATAGGCAAACTATTCAGATAGACAGATTGTGAATTATGATTGGAAGCAGTGGCACCTCGCCATCTGAGTCTCATGCCACCTAGATTAAGGCAATCAATTTCACTGAAGTTCTTTCAGATTTTTGTCAGGGAAAGTGGAAGGGGAAACCCTGTGCTTTTTTTTTCTCCCTGCTTCTCAGGGGTTAAGAACGAACAAAACTCAAGGCAAAACTAAAGTTGATTGTAGCAAGCCCATGTGTTTGAACTCCTAAGTGCCTAAGCCAGATAGCTAGAGAAGGTGGTGAGGTCCAATTTTAGCAGTTCATAATGATAAACGTTGTCATTTCCTCCAGTGTCAGCTGCTTATCTCCCCATTGTTTCTGCCCAAAAGCTCTCTGCCAAGCCACAGCTCCCTTCAGGGTCAGAGTTCAGCTAAAGAGAAAAGTCCATGGGCACAGAAGCTGTGCTGAAGCTTGCCACTAGTACAGGACAAGATGGATGTTTCTTCTTTGCTCCATCCTTTCCTAATGTTAAAACTGGACCTCAGTCCACCCCTCTGTACGTGCACGGGAGAGTTCTCCGTTTAAACAAACAAAACTTCCACCACCCCATTTAGTCAGGCCTTTAAAAACCATGGCTACAATTTTATCCGGCAAATTCTAAGCCCAATTTTCCACTGCCTCAGCAACAAATGCAACATCTACAGGGCTTTTGCAGCCAAGCAGAGAAATGGGTTAATATAACATTGCTTTCTTTTAATTATTAAACACCATCTTGGAAAACAGGTCATTCATACTTAAATGCTTTTTTGAAGCTCATTATGTTACAATGAGTTTCATTTTTATTAGTGGTGATAAAAGAAAACAATACGTATTTTCATGTATTCTGCAAAGAAGCTTCTCTATTTTAAAAGCAGTTTTGTCGACCTACATTTCATTTTACAGGTTTATTTTTCTCAGTCACATACAAATTATAAATGGATCGCAGCTCTTAATCTTCTTTTTGACAGAAGGCAGAGGTAGACGTCACTGCACAATTTTATGGAAAATGTAGGAATAGGGACTTCTGAAACCCCAAATATCTATACTAGTTCAAAAGCATAGGTATTATATTGTTCAGAAAGTGAAATGGCATTACCTTGAAAAAATATTTAAGATCTGTTTTGAAGCATTTTATTCTAGCCATTGTACAGTTGCTTGCTGTGTGCACTCCTTAAAACAAATCCATTCAAATAGGGCTGTGATTCTGATTACAGTTCTGGAGAGTGTGGATGGGAAGGAACAGAAATGCTATTAAATGGCTGATTTTGCAAGCAATTAATGTTGCACTATAAATCACTGTGGAATGACTTTGCATAGCTTTTGAGAAAAGCACTGAGGTCCATGCGAGGAGGCTGCAGCTGCCATTCAAGCGGGTGTGGCTCATTCACCATTAAGCCTCTAAGTCATACATCTGCTGCCCATTTACTGTTCATTAGTCTAAATTGGGTTTTATTGTTATCAACATTGTTTCAGCCTTGGTTTTGCTGGAGACTGCCTCGGGCCTTGTAGAGGTAAGATAAGGATGTTTTCAATAAACAATGAGTAAATTATACTGTGCCACACAGACTGTTGCATCAACTGCACAGCTATTGTTAAAGGAGAAAGCAGCATTTGCTTGGAGCTTCAGTGTGTCCATGTCTAAAATGGGAACACCCTCCTGTTTTGCAGCTCTTAAAACCTGGAGAAATTTGAAACACTACTATCTAAGCATCAAAGCATTCTGTGCTTTGTGTTTTGTCAGGGATGAGGACTCAAGTTGTCGGACTTGCTGTCATGTTGGACTTAAGTTTCACCTGTGACTCGGGACTCCCCCCCCCCCAACAATTCAGACTGAACTTGCAACGCAGAACTCACCCACCCACCCCTCCATTTTTTTTTCCTCTGGAGAAGAGAGCTTGTTTTTAATAGGGACTTGGACCTTAGGTCTTGGTACCAAAAACTCGGACTCGGGACTTAGACCCAAAGACTAGCCAATAGAGATGGGGTTATTTGTATACACATGTCAAGCACAAGCGGAGATAATGAGGGTCCAGCCCCATGGGGTCCACTCACCAATGTGCTAATGCCACGGGATCTCCACTGCCGTCCTATTGCTCCAGAGATCGCGATTGCCGAGTCACTCCTGGCAGGAAGTGGAACGACAAGCCTCTCTGCCAGGTCGAAGAGTGGGGGATATTTGTATACGAATACCCCCATCTCTAGTGTAAAGCTCTGCATCTAAGATATCTCTTTATCTTTCTGTATCTTTGAGCTACACCGTAATGTACAGGTTGTTGTGTGTGGCTGATGCCACTGTGTAGCTCCTACTTTAAAGTTCACCTTGTTGAATCTGGCACTTCTCCAGGGCAAAAGTTTTTGCCTGTTCTCAGATTTTTTTTTTAATTTACAAATGTGTTACTTTGTTTTTAACCATGGTAGAGCCAGACTGCTGTATCTGTGAGGGATGGGTTACAATTCCCCCCCTCACAGGTGTCAAAAAGCGCAGATGTATCAAACACTTTACATTGCATAGTTGCTGACTCCCTCTAGTGGCTACTTCTGGTAAATACTGTGTTTTCCCGAAAATAAGACAGGGTCTTACATTAATTTTTGCTCCCAAAAATGTATTAGGGCTTATTTTCAGGGGATTTTTTTTTCATGTACAGCCATCTACATGAATTCAAATACAGTCATGTCATCTTCTTCTGGTTGCTGCACATTGGTGGAGGCAGGGTTTCACTTAACTGGGGCTTATTTTGGGGGTAGGGGTTATATTACGAGCATCCTGAAAAATCATACTGGGCTTACTTTCAGGTTAGGTCTTATTTTGGGGGGAAATGGTACAACCTGAAAATATGTTTAAATACTAATTTAGTGTTTTCAGGCAGCAGATAAACAAATCAGCAGATAATGATTGCACAGGTAGGGAGGCCCTTGTTGTTGTTCAGTCATTAAGTCGTGTCCAACTCTTCATGACCCCATGGACCAGAGCACACCAAGCATTCTTGTCTTCCACTGCCTCCCGGAGTTTGGTCAAATTCATGTTGGTAGCTTTGATGACATTGTCCATCCATCTCATCCTCTGTTGTTCTCTTCTCCTCTTGCCTTCACACTTTCCCAACATCAGGGAGTCTTCTCTTCTCATCAGATGTCCAAAATATTGGAGCCTCAGCTTCAGGATCTGTCCTTCCAGTGAGCACTCAGAGTTTATTTCTTCAGAAAGGATAGATTTGTTCTTCTTGCAGTCCAGGGGACTCTCAGGAGTCTCCTCCATCATCAGAATTCAAAAGCATCCTTTGGTGGTCAGCCTTCTTTATGGTTCAGCTCTCGCTTCCATACGTTGCTACTGGAAAAACCATAGTTTTGACTATGCGGACTTTTGTCGGCAAGGTGATGTCTCTGCTTTTTCAGATGCTGTCTAGGTTTCTCATTTCTTTCCTCCCAAGAAGCAGGCGTCTTTTAATTTTGTGGCTGCTGTCACCATCTGCAGTGATCACAGAGCCCAAGAAGGTAAAATCTGTCACTGCCTCCATATCTTCCCCTTCTATTTGCCAGGAGGTGACGGAGCCAGCGGCCATGATCTTCGTTTTTTTTGATGTAGAGCTTCAGACCATTTTTTGCACTCCTTTTCCAAATTTGAACCAATCAGTTGTTCCATATCCAGTTCTAACTGTTGCTTCCTGTCCCACATATAGATTTCTCAGGAGGTAGATAAGGTGGTCAGGCACTCTCATTTCTTTAAGGACTTGCCATAGTTTGCTGTAGGCCACACAGTCAAAGGCTTTTTCATAGTCAATGAAGAAGAAGTAGATGTTTTTCTGGAACTCTTTGGCTTTCTCCATAATCTTGCGTCTATTAGCAATCTGGTCTCTAGTTCCTCTGCCCCTTTGGAATCTAGCTTGTACTTCTGGGAGTTCTCGGTCCACATACTGCTGAAGCCTACCTTGGAGGATTTTGAGCCTAACCTTGCTAGCGTGGGAAATGAGTGCAATTGTACGGTAGTTGGAACATTCTTTGGCACTGCCCTTTTTTGGGATTGGGATGTAGACCGATCTTTTCCAATCCTCTGTCCACTGCTGAGTTTTCCAAACTTGCTGGCATATTGAGTGTAGCATCCTAACAGGGTCATATTTTAAGATTTTAAATAGTTCAACTGGAATGCCACCACCTCCACTGGCCTTGTTGTTAGCCATGCTTTCTAATGCCAATTTGACTTCACTCTCCAGGATGTTTGGCTCAAGGTCAGAAGCCACACTATCTGGGTTGTCCCGGACATCCGGATCTTTCTGGTACAATTCCTCTGTGTATTCTTGCCAAGTTTAAGCTTGAGTTTTGCTATAAGAAGCTGATGATCACAGCCAATCAGGTCCAGGTCTTGTTTTTGCTGAATGCATAGAGCTTCGCCATCTTTGGCTGCAGAGAATATAATCAATCTGATTTAAACTGTCTTGCCTTTGAGCCAGCTGATTTCTTCTCAAATCTTCTATCTTCTGCTCAGACAAAGACTTAACTTCATTACCTGCCAAATTTCAGACTGATCCATTTATCTATTCAGTATTAGTTCCCTCATAATTTTTGTGATAATAGTAGAACATGATTAATCCCAAGTTTTCAAGAACAGAGAGCCTGGATCGTTGCTTCTGCTGTACCTCCTATATAGAATGCTTCAGATTTTTTTTGTTATCTGTACTTAAAATGTGAACTGGTTAGTACACAAAGAAATCACTTGGCCACAACATCTGTTCTGTTAATTGGAAAAGGCATCCATAGTTGCCAGTCTACATGAAAGTGAATGGGATACATGCTTATAAACTGAGATATGCATTTGGACAGAAGGATGATCCTCTCAAACCTATAGTCCCTGTTACTATTTATTTATTTAAAATATTTTTAGTTTGCCTTTCTCTTTAATGCAACCACCACCACCACACAAGGCAGCTTACATCATTAAAATAAAACGTGTAAAGCGACAACAGTAATGTTACAAATATTAAACATTAAAATGATCAAACAATACCACACGAAAAATGGAAAATAAAAGTAACATCAAAAACACATTTAAAGCAGTAAAGTCTTCTTTTTGTTGTTGTTGTTTAGTCGTGTCTGACTCTTCGTGACCCCATGGACCAGAGCATGCCAAGCCCTCCTGTCTTCCGCTACCTCCTGGAGCTTGGTCAAATTCAATGACACTGTCCATCCATCTCATCTTCTGTCATCCCCTTCTCCTGCCTTCAACCTTTCCCAACATCACCGTCTTTTCCAGGGAGTCTTCTCTTCTCATGAGATGGCCAAAGTATTGGAGCCTCAGCTTCAGGATCTGTCCTTCCAGTGAGAATTAAGACTTGATTTCCTTTAGAATGGATAGGTTTGTTCTCCTTGCAGTCCAGGGGACTCTCAAGAGCCTCCTCCAACACCACAATTCAAAAAACATCAATTCTTCCGTGGTCAGCTTTCTTTATAGTCCAGCTCTCACTTCCGTACATCACTACAGGGAAAACAATAGCTTTGACTATTCAGACTTTTGTTGGCAAGGTGATGTCTCTACTTTTTAAGATGCTATTGAGGTTTGTCATCACTTTCCTCCCAAGAGTAAAGTCTTAAATCCATTTAAAAACCCGAATCAGGCACCAATCACTAAGGGAGAGCTTGCCTGAAAAGAAAGGGTTTTGCCTCCTTGTGGAAGGACAGCAAGGATGGGGCCAGCCTGGCTTCCCATGGAATATCAAAGTCGGGGAGCAGCAGCAGAGAAGGTCCTCTCTATTTATCTCATGTTGCTCTGCATGGCAATAGCGAAATCTCAGCTAAACAAAAAAGAAATGGATCCCCATATAAAATGCTCAATTTCAGTTTTATATACCATGAAGAAATGATAAATATATTGCAGATGAATTACCTTGTTGCCCCACTAGTCAACAAAAACACATTATCATATGAAAGAAATTTTTAATTTTTATTTTACATATTTATACATAAAACTTTCAAGGTAGCTTCTTTCCACCCAACCGCATGTTTGTTAATAGCACATCTAAAAATGAATGTCAGGTAGTCAACATTCACAAAATGTTGAAAACTGATTAAAATATACATATTACTGAAAGCTACGACTTCACTACGAGGCAGGCATGTATGTTCTTCTTTTTACTTGTATAGCACCGTCAAATTACAGTCTCATTTTTTTAAAACTACGGTTAAACAATAGTTAAGTAGTCAATGGTAAAATACTGTTTAACTTAAAATTCTCTAAATAAACAAAAATAAAAGTTAAACTATCCTCTTTCTTCTTCTTTCATGTTTGCAATGTTTATAAGTACTGTACATTTTGTTCTACAATAAGATTATTGAACTGTCCAATATTTAGTGGCACAAGTAAAAAAACCCCCCCAAAACCCCTCAACAGCAAATAAATTAAAAAGCATAGGCCAATCACTGGACATAAAGCTTCAGACATCAGGAACAAGTTACCAAGCACTGTGGCAGTGCATCCACCATTTTGTTTCAAGGGGGGGCTCGTGCAGGGTTCCTCGTGCTTGGCAGATTGCACCTGGAATCAATGACCGACACTGATTTTCTTGTGCGCCACGCGTGGAGCATCAGCGTTTGTACAACCACAGAAGCAAAATGTTCTAGCTGGTTCTTTTGTCCAATGGCTTTTCCTTTTATTTTGCTGGCATTTTCTCTGCCATGTGCTTCTGCTGACTTTCAGCGTGTCTGAAGGGAAATGGGAGGGGAAAAAAAACTACATTATTAGTACATAAGAATCTGACATGAAGTGTGTTGTTGTTGTTTAAATACAGACCTTAAAAGGCTGCCTAGGAGAATAATATCTAGAAAAGAGAGAAACCTAATGCTATGGCTTGTGTTAATGCTATGTTAACTAGGATGCGACAGTTTAACTCGTGTCTATTCACAAGATTATTCAAGATGGCAATTCCACCTCAGGGGAAAAAACAAACACAGTCTTCAGTTTTTTAAAAAAAGTTATACAAATATGGATGTTTTTGAGGTGTAAAAGGAAAAGGGAGGAGAGGTTCATCTCTTTCCTACAGAAGGAAAACATGTTTGTGTTCACACAATCTAAGGAAGCGACAGTATGACCCTATTACAACCAGTTTCCTTCATATTGTAACAACATTTCAAGCTGTAACAGAACAAATAAAATCATCATTCCACACCAAAAAATTATGAATAAACTGGCCTAGTGAAACAACTCATGGAAGATGTTTGCCTGGATGATTACATACTTATTAACTAAGGTAGCAAAGTGCTTTCAAGCATGAAGATTACGGTCTCAGAAGATTGTGGAAAAAAGTCAGCTTTGGCTACAGTGCATCAAATGAGAATCTGGACTACCCGAATCCAGTCAGGACGGTTTGGAAAATTCACCATCTTTCAGCTTATCTCATAAAAATACTGTGAGGATAAAAAAGAAGATGGTGGAGAACACAGGATGGAAACCATGCATGCTTCCCTAAATTTCTGCTTACAAGTTTTGCTTCACTTTTTACTCAACTTGAGTTTCAAACTAAAATCCCATCCAAGAAAATGAACTGCATCAAACTATCACAAACTGAAGTCTTTTTTTTCAATTTCCCCCAATCTCTTCTGCCCAAATGCTTCATTCCGAATCAGACTTTCCATGTGTGGCAACAACCCTGTGAGGTAGGACAGTCTGTGAGGGAGTGATTAGCCAAATATCACCCAGAGAGTTCCATGTCTGAGGATTAATATTTATTTTTTCAATTTATATCCCACTCATCTAGACTGAAGTTTACTCTGAATTTGGGTCTTTCAAACCCATCCCAATATTGACTCTTAGCACTATATAGAGATACCCTGGATTGCTTGACTTCACCACTGAATTATGGACCCTCTGTATCAGATGCTTCCCTACTCCTCTCCTTTAAGAATAATTCACTAAGGAAGGAATGAAAAGCACAAGGTGTGGTGATGGCCATTCCCTTTTTGTTCTAGTTGCAGAGAGCATGGACACTGCATGGGTGCTCTCAAGTCTCAGCTGTCTGTATAATTTAGTAACTGGCAACGTACCCACCTTGCTGTGCCTATGAAGCAGATCAATTGTTTATTTTCATTACTATATCACCTGTAGCAGAAGATTTGGATAAGAACATGCAGTTGCACACTATTGTCATTACACCGATCTTTTCCTTTACAAAAGAAGTCCTCTGGTAGACACCAATGGAACCGTAGAGTTATTAGGGATAACAATGACAACAAACAGAGCAACAAAGATGTGATAAACACACAAAGCTAGCTATCTCAGGCTCTGTGAAAAGCTGACTTTTCTACAAAACGTCCTATACTGGAATGCAGAGGAAAGGCAGTGCAACCTCCCTGTTGCTCGCTATATATGTCTTGCAACTAAACGATATTAAGATCTTAATCTGCAGGCACCATCTAATAGGATTACCGTCATCTGGCAAGCCTAGGATATACTATTGCTGCACGCAGAAACCTTTGCACCTCATTGCAGCTGATCCTTCTCATACGATAGAGAAAGCAGCCTTATACCAAGCCAGACTATGTATTTGCTTAGTGCAGTACTACCTGTTCCGACTGCCTGTTGCTCTCCAGAAAACCTTCCTATTGCATACTTCACAGGCAATGGGATTTTTTTTGCATGCAAATCACTCTGCTTTTAAGTTTCCTTTCTGTGAACATGATGCGTTCATTAGCAAGGCTGTAAAATGGTAGTCACAGAAACTGTATGCCTGTTATCTTCTTGCATACACAAGCTATAGCAGGATATAGACTTGCTATGCAGCACAATAAAAGCCAGATCCTACAGATTCATGACCAACTGACCAAAATATACAACTTTTTATCTCGGCACTATTGATAGGCAGTGAGGCTCATTTTTCTAATGAACATGCAAGTGCAGCCCATTTCTACTGCAACCGCAGTGATCGCCAATGGAAACTTTTTTCTCAGAGCTACTAACAGTACGAAAGGGCGCATGGAGCAGAGGAGGAAGGAGATTAACTTTTCTTCCCCACACACTGCAGGCTTGATTAATTTTCCCCTCCTCTCATGTCTGCTACTAATTATAGACTTCCTAATTATGTGTTTATTGTCTTGTCTATTTTGGCTCTCAAATGGCTGCGTATATGAGCCTTTAGTTAAATCAGGCTAAAAATGCATTTCTTAATTTTCTCCATAGATGGCAGACAAGGTATTTTAATGCTAGCACCCATCTTCCATCAGCACAGTTTTGTTTTGACTCAACTCCAGGATGAGCTCTTATAGAAACTGTATCATAAATAGCTGGTCACTTTCTTTCACTCCCTCTTTCTTTCTCTGTTCCTAAATCATCCAATTTTGAAACGAGACTTTATCTACCCTACTGTGACTACAGCCTCTGAACCATTAAGGGCTGCTGCTGTTGTGAGTTGGTGAATGCAATTTGTGTTCAATGTCTCTCTTCATTAGTGAACTTTGTCCTTTAAAAAGTTCCAAACCTCTTGCATTCCCAAAGTACAATCTGTTTAGTGAGATTCAAACAAAAGATTGAGGGGGTGGAAGAAGAGAAAGCAGAAAGTATAGAGATGCTTCTCATATGTTTGATAGCCACAATCAAAATACTATATTCTGTAATCTAGGAGAATTAGTTAATCATGTGAATTCTTTCAAACCTTTGCAAATAACATTGGAAATAGTTTGGAGGATGGGGCAAACTATATTTTTGCAAGGCTCTAGAAGTTGTTTTCTAGAGTTACAAAAGTGTCAATAAAGTGGAAAAGCTGACAGACAGGAAGATGTAGGAGATGCAATATAGAGTTTCTTGCTATGTTAGAATAGAACTTTCTGTAAACAGACAATCTGAGAAACATGGAAGTAATCTGGAACAGTGGGTGACAGAGGATTTATAGAAGGGAAAGACGAAAGGTTTGTACTGCATGAGTTAAGGTCTGGATAAGCTGAGATTGGGTAAATTGAGGTTTTACTGTATTTTACCTTGTCTGCAGCAATGGTGCTAAATTATCATGGTATTGATAGGGGGCCGCACTGCAAAAGAAATATTACAGAAAAGAAACTGGGTTTGCTTTGGTTCAATCAAATTTCATCTTTGCCTGTAGATGCTGAACAAATTTGTTCCCTCTTAAAGGTAAACACTAGTACAGGTTGAGAAGTATTCCAGAGAGACATCAGACAAGTGCCGTTAACAAAGGTAATTTTGTTTCATGCTGTTTTTAAGATTCTGTGATTGAAGGTAAGGGAAAAACTCCATCCATCTCATAGGCTGGGTTCCTGCTTTCACTGTAGATCATGTTAATTGTGAATAGCTTGTCACCCTCTCAAAATTCTTCATCAGGTTCCACCCTTGAAAAACAGAATGAATATGTTTTTGCACCAGAAACATATACAGTCTTCAGCTGTTGCCATTGCTATAAACCTTTCTTCCTTTAGGCACCTGAAATGGGAAAACTCCCAGGTCAAGTTGAATATGAAGACTACTTTTTTCTACAGAAAGCCAGCAGACCAGGCTGAGTATTTAATGACATATTTTCTGGACGGAGGGAATACATCATTAATTGCACATGCTGCCTATACAGTGAAGGAAGAAATGAGAAAAGGAGCTGCAAGATCTTTAGAAGAAAAAACTTTGGAAGGGAAGCAAATGTTAGGAAGAGAAGATGGCAGCTGTTGAGTAATGAAAATGATTGGAGCTGAAATAGTAAAATGACTGGAATTCTGATCAAGAAAGACAGAGACATCACAAAGAAGTTCCAGAATAAAGTTTCTCTATTCACTTTCAAAATCACCCTTTTCATCTCCCTAGACTAAATTCACCAATTTATATGTTTCCTTCAGACAACATCCCCCGGGGAAAGAACTAAGGATCATCCTAACTACAAGCAATCAGTAGACACATCAAACATGGACACTGTATTAGGATCTGATTTGTTCAGCATCTGAGAGGAAGAATAAATGACAAAACTTGTTCTACTGTTCATATCTGCAGGTTGTCCTCTGATTTTAAAAGATAAAACAACAACAGCCCAACGCTAAACAATCACAGTAAAAAGTATTCAAATTAAATGAAAAAAATAGCCTCAAAAATCCAGAGACAAACATGCAACAATAGGCACAGTAGCAATACTCACATAGGCACATTTTAATGGTTGATGCTCTAGTTAGAGGGTGAGGCAGAACACAGTGATTACTGGATTTTTTTTTTTTACAAAAAATGGCGGAAGAGCCACTCTTGCTTCTTTGTTTCAATAGCTCCATGTGCATCCTGCCCTTTATCTGGCACCTACTGAGCCTAAACCAGTTAATGCACAACACTTCCTGCATTCCAACTCTTAAGCTTGTTATAAATGGCAGGCTTTGAAGCAATAACATCTCCCCTAATCCTAACTTACATTTTGCTCAGTATCCAGCTTGATGAGAAGTTCTGTAGAACCCCCAAAGACTACATATGATTCAGTGGTATTTTGGCTGGAATTGAAACACTTTTTGGGATATGATCCAAGTTGTCATTGATCAGTTTGACCATGATGCTGCTTGAAAATATGTTAGTGCCCAAAGTTCAGAGAGTGTTATTCCCCAATCAGTGATATGCTGGCATCATGAGCTAGATTTCACCAACAGAACTTATTAAGAAATACTGCCCACCTAGTCAAGTCCTCAATGTCTACCAGCATGGCATCCTGTTCTGTGTGCAATTCATCTCGAATAAGCAGCAGCTGCACCAATTCTTCATTCAAGCCTGATGGAAAAGAAATACAGGAAATAAGTGTCAATTATTTCCTCCTGCAACAAAGTTGTAAATCTGCTACAGAAGTTCATTCACAGAAACAGAAGGGCTCTCACTAGTTTTTGGCTTGCATATAAATAAGAAAGGGTATGAAGCAGAGATGGAGGTATTCGTACACAAATATCCTCCCACGGGTGCAAATAATCCACTCTCAATTCCACGGCTGCTGTGAGCTCCGTGCACCGTTCCTATCACTCCAGAATGCACGATCGGTGAGCCACTCTTCGACCTGGCAGAGAGGCTCATCATCTCGCCTTCTGCCAGGAGTGGCTAATCCATTGCAAGCTTCGGAGTGATAGGAATGGTGTGCGGAGCTTGTGGCAGTGGTGGAATTGCGAGTGGACGGTCTGGCCCCACGGGGCCGGACCCTCATTATCTGCACCTGCGAGGGGATACTTGTGTTCGTATACGAATAACCCCATCTCTAGTATGACGTCGTGAGTGAAGACCAATGAGCAGTATTGTTAAGAATATGCTTTAGCTAAATACCAAGTGACACAATCTCAGTGGCCATCATTGGATTTCAGCAGCAGCAGCAACACCGCCCCTGTTGCTCAAATATGATGGCAGCTGCTGAGGTTTTCAGTAGTGTTGAGATTAACTATCAACTTCAATAGTGTTGAAGTTAACTATCAATTACAACTGGCTTTGTGCGGTGTAGATTTCGGTGTGCTATGGTGGAGTTGTTCCAGCAGAAGCAAATGGGGAAGGTGGGGCAGGTCTGCATATAGTTCCCAGTTTGTATGTTACCTACTCTTGGTCTAAGATTTCAGCCTGTTGGCACAGAGGTATAAAATTAGCTTTTGCTCCTTCCAGAAGCATCACTGCATTGTGCCCATATCATGTAAGAGGAAAACTGCTACAGTAATTCCTCACTCCCTTAAAACAAAGAAAAAAAAAAGAAACATTTCTCAGGACTATGAAGCTGCAGATGAAATCCAGAACACAGATATCTGTGCTACATTTCAGATATTTACAGTGGTGCCTTGCTTGACGACGTTAATTTATTCCAGCGAAATCATTGTAGAGCGAAAACGTCATAAAGCGAAATAAAAAAGCCCATTGAAATGCATTGAAACCGTTCAATGTGTTCCAATGGGCTGAAAACTCATTGGTCCAGTGAAGATCCTCCATAGGGGCGGCCATTTTCGGGTGTCTGTAAAGCGAAAAATGGCTCCTAAACACAGTGGGGAGCCATTTTGTACACCCGGCGGCCATTTTGAAAGCCGACGATCAGCTGTTTTTGATCATCGTAAAGCAAAAATCGGTTCCTGAAGGAGGGAACTGATCATCGCAAAGCGGATTTTCCCCATTCAAACCATCGTTTTGCGATCGCAAAAACATCGTCATCAAGCGGATTCGTACAGCGGGGCACGACTGTACTACTGTTTTGGTGAGTTTCACAAAGTCTCAAGCATGTTGGCTTCATCTCAATATTTCTGTTTCAGAAGCAACATGAAAATACATGGAACACATAATTTGGCATATTACAAATATGTAACGGTGGATTAAAAACCCACAACATCTTACTATGACTTGGTTTTTAAGATTTGCAAACCCTTCCTTTCTCATGCAGCCACAGGAATATGTCATAAGAGCTTCTTCCAAGATAAAAGTTCTCTCCTCAATACCAGAGGTGGTACAGTCCAGAGATGTGTTGTATACGTTGGAATCAGTTCTCATGTCTGAACAGCCTTTTCTTTCTCAGCTGAAGTCCAATGGACAATGATAGAAGGAAAATTTAATATTATTGCGGAACAACTGTCTTCTACTTACTTTCTATCTGTGAATGCAGATCATTGACAATCACTTGTAGCTGGCCAATTGTCATATCTCTCAGGTCTGTGGGTTTTAAGCTTCTTTTCATCAAACATTCACTTATATGAGGCATATGTGGCAGCTAAAGATAACACAGAAAATACACTATCAGCAACACACAGCTTTATTAAATGAAGTGTCCTTAGCATGTTTATTGTATGCTGCAATAGTAACAACTGTAGATGAAAATTTACTATATATTATTTACTCCGGGCACTGTATGGATGTAACTTCTGCTACCACCACCACTATTATTACTACTGCTACTACTAATGTGCTGTCAAGTTGATTCTGACTTATGTCAACCTTTTCTAGGGTTTTCCAAGTAGAGAATGCTCAGCAGTTCTTTACCATTCCCTTCTTCTGGTAGCACCACGGGACTATGCAGCTTCCTCAAAGCCACACAAGCTGGATCTACTTATAGTAGGCAGAGTGGGAAATCAAACTCCCAGCCTCTGGCTCTGCAGCTAGATCTACTATAGTTTTGCAAATGAAGAATAGTACAAAAAAGTTGAGGTAAACCCTCAAGTTTTTTTTTTGGAACAGTGTGCCGATACAAGGCTACATATATGATAGCATCACATGGTGGAGCTCTTCCTTGACAGCATGATGTCAGATTAGAAGAGTGGGTGACGAGAGCAAAATCTTAAACTGCCCTCATGGCAAACACTGGAATATCAGAGAAAAGGCTGAAGGAGCTGGTTGATAAAGAGGGTTCGGATACAGATGATCTCATAGTTTCTAAATGCCATTTGCACAGTACTTTCTAGTCTATACTTACATTTTTGCCTAAGGCCTGAAAGATGTACCAGTGTGACTCAAACATAAGAGGCAAATTTTGGCCAAACCCACATTGGTTGCATATGCTGATACCCTGGAGATGATTATTAAAAAGACCAGAGTTTTTTTTGGGGGGGTTGGGGTGGGGGCCAAAAAGAGGCAGAGTTTATTTCCATCATGGTACACAGAGGTCTGGACATTTAGTTTAACATATTCAGACCAGGCCACACAGATTTTTTTCACCCCTACCTGCTATAACTTTGGGGTCAGGCGATTACAGAATAACAATCAGAATTTTACAGAATAGCAATTGGAATTTTTTAATGGCATGAAATTTTATTCACGCATTTGATCCATACATTTGCTCTGGTATTACAACCTGCTTCTATTAATGGTGAAGTTACTTGCTTTTCTGAACTCAGAAATATAAAGTGATGCTGAGGATGCCAAAGATGGGAGCTACTAGAAGGCATCGATTAAAGCAACCAAGCAAGCAAACAAAAACCCAACATACAAGATCAGCTACTGGAGATTTTTTCCTGTTCTGTTTTTCCACTTCGACTTGCATTTTGGCCATTGGTTTTGCCATCGCCAAGGCCATTTTGGCTTCAGCTTGAAGTTTCTTTTGTCTTGTGAGAAAGTCCATGTCATCCAGGGATTCAGATTCCTCCTCAGTAGTGTCTCTGTCAGAGTAGGAAGAGCTTTGCTTGCTCTAAAAGTGGACACAACATAAAGATGTCAGCTCTAAAAATGAATATATGGAAACAAGCAGATTCAGCAACTAATGAATGGATGAGCTAATTAAAATGACACTATTAAGCAGTGCAATGTGGACAACATTTAAATACACTCATCTGAAACGTATCTCAACCAATTCGCTCAGACTACACCAGGCTTTGTTACTAAGCCTTTGCTGGAATGGAACAGGAACCAAACCATATCAGCAGCCATGAGCACAAAGGAAGATTCTTTGATCTGAAGGTTAGATGTGGTATTTCTATTTGAAAGCATATTGGTCAACAGGGCTGAGAGAAAGAGTGCCCGAGACATTAAAAATTGGTATAAACTTAGTATTTGGTGGATAGCTAAATGGAACACTGCAATGACATTGTTCTCTATATGTATTTCTTTATATTTTGATACAATTGATCTAACAAGCATGTGAATTTGCCAGGTTAATTGACCAAGGCTATGAATAATCAGTGGCTCCATGTTATTTTAAAGGACCTGCTCACCACTGGAATGCAACTCTCAAGAACTCCTCTGAAACTGAATCTAGACCTTTGGCTGAAAGACATTCCCCATACTTGATGGAATGAGAATGAAGCTTACAATTTTCATTGTAAGTACAGTATACACATAGGAGACTTTGCACCAAATTTGGCAAAGTCATTCCTTTGCATTACAAATCTCATAATCTCCAAACCAATACTGCCTTTTCCCCGGGGTATTCTGAAGATTAAAATGCAAAATTCCCGAAGTATGTGAGATTCCAAAGTTTTAGTGGAAATCTCACTGTGGTAAGAACACTTCTCATTAGCCTCTGCTATGCAAGATGCCCCCAAACTATTCACTGGGGACGGAAATGCACCTATGCCTATTGGGACACTCCTGAACACTCTTAATTCCTAAGGGCATTATCTTGGTTCTGCCTTTGCCTCATGATCTTAATTTATTAAAAAGGAATTCTGAAAACAATGATAGCCCATTTGAATTGTTTGCAATGTGCAGTTTGATGCCCAACCTTTTCCAGAGCTTTCTTTGAGCTCGCAACTAAGACTTACCATGGGGGACAAGGGTGTATCCAGACTTGTTTCTGTCTTGCTGTCATCAGCATCACTGTCTTTGTCACTGCCACTGTCATTTACAAAACAAATCTGCAAATTCATCCCACTTTGTAACCTTGGGGAAAATTGGGGAGAGAGTGGATTGTCATTTTCTGCAATAATACAAGATGTACCGATCACTAGAAAAGCATTAAGGGATTAACCATTTTGTCTATGAAGAACTCATACCTCCAGATTATTTCTGATTATCAGATTATTTCTCATTCGATCCATTCACACTCCAATGTGACATTGTGGTCTATGGGTAGTCAAACAATGCAGGCTGCAATCCTATACACAGCTACTTGGGCACAAGTCTTACCAGGACTTGCTTCTGAGTAGGTATTTACAGGATTCTCTTGTTGACTTTCTGTCAGCTTTTGAGATTTAATTATTAAAGGTAGCTTTAAATAATTTGTTCTTTGTCATATTTTTAAACATAAGGAGGGAAAGACTCTGGTGTATGTCAGAATTTTACTGTATTTCAGAGACTAGGGTCCACAATAAAAAACATGATTCTTTATATTCACCCTTTTAGTCTGCCTTGGTGCAGCAATTTTTAACAACATGGACCGAGAGGAGTATGTAGGACTGATAGTGGATTGCTGGGAGAGACATTCCAATAAGTACTGAGGTCTTAAACCATATGTTTCATTGATTCAGTGGGTCTAATCCAGTTGAAGCTAAAACAATCTGATAATACTGACCCAACACTGATCATCCAAATGTACTGACAACAAAACAGGTAGTCTGAAGTAGTATGGCCCAGAATAAACTTTACTAGGTGATTTACTAGAGTGGTCTTAACCGACCAGATAGGCGGGATATAAATAAAATAAATAAATAAATATATACAAGCTGACTCTTGAAGAATTGCTTGCCTACATTCCCATTCTCTGTGAGAAACACTTTCAATAGCTGTGTGGTGATTTTGAGGCTCTCCCAGCACTGAATTCTATTAGTATATTTTCAGAGGGTTTTTAGGATACAGGACACAAAGAGACAGCTGTTCGAGTGAGAATAAAATGAGGGAGGTAATCTTAAAAAGTATGGGATATCACCATAGTGCTACTTTATTCCTGTGAGAAAGTAGATAGGATGTCTTATACCTTAAACCCTGTAATTTCCGTACCTTCTCCTACTGAGGTAAAAACCAGGAGTGCTACAATATGGGAGTGGGGGGAAGCACTATAGCTAATAGTTTAGAAAAAGCTATTTGAAAAAGGATATGCAAGCTTTTAAATAGGGTTTAAGTTTCAAAGTGAGTTTGTTAAACTTCATTGGCAGAAATCTAACTTTAACTCTCTTTTTAAAAGGTGTGTGTGTCTCTTTCTGGTTGTATACCCTGCCAATATATATTCTACACACTGGACCAAGAGAAAAATGGACAGATGATTCTCATCCTTTCTTTTTCTGGTATTAAGACAATTAATAGACGTGACCACTTCTGGCATTTCTCACATACATAGGTAAATAATTGGACTTTTTTCCCCAGTGCTGTTGCAAAATTCTGAGATTAGTTGTATTAACTTTCCTCTGTCCCAACATCTGGCAAACTACGTTCTGCTGTTCTTCCCCCATTCCAAGATAGGAGCTGTGTCTACCTTGACTGCATGATGTCCAGCCACATAACATCAAAGACAACAACTGTGCATTGCTTTACATATTTCAAACTTGGCCACGGCTTGTATTTCTACCAAGTTAAACTGGGTCATAACGATGCATTAAGCAGGATATGAGGCTGCTGGAGAAAATGGTAGTCTCATGTTGAGAAAGGGACTCCTTGATTGCTGTCATGCACAGAACCACTTAGCCATGACATGAGAACATACAAATGTTCTTATACTGTGTCATCAGAAGCTTCTACTGGCAGTAGTGAGAAAAGTCATGACACAGGGTAAGTGAAGTTACAGCTCATGGGAAGGGAGTAGAGCAGGAGAATCCAATATCTATTTTTATGAGGTTCTGTACTGCATTTTTATTTTTCTGGTATGTACTCTATCTCTATTTAAATTATGATTGCCTTTGTGCTAATTGGCAGTTTTTAACTAGCCAGAAACACAATGAGCTTATATTTTTTTTACTCCTGATGGTAGTGGTTTAGAAGGCTTATTGTATAGATGGCCCTTCAAATTAAGTTCTTAGATCCTATGCATCCCCCTGCCAAATAGGTAAAGAAAATCTTGATACTAGGAAGCAAAATTAAATTAGTGCTAAATGATTGTCAAAAATTTTACTTAAAAGAGTTCGTACCACATTACGTTTTCAAGGAGTAAGATTTTTCTATCCACTTTTTCGGATTCCCCCCCCCACCTTGGGTCCCTAAATGCTGTACTGCTGTATGCTGATGTATTTTTAATTGATGTACTATTACATTCTCTTCAATTCATTTTTAAATATTAACTGTGTTTTAATTCCATAATTTTACGTTATTCTTTGCAACTATTTTTTAATTTTTGTTGTAAGATACATCAACCTCCAGCTTTGGGAGAATGGTGGGATGTTAAATAAATAAGCAAGATTCAACTGTAAATTATCGTATACAAATTTTATGCAAACCCATGTCCTCCTCTGTCCTCTTTTTATGGTCCTCCATTTTGATGGTCTGTTAAGTGATCATTGTAGTGGAAGCGACATGTCCTCTGTGATTTATATGCTGTGACAGACTCAGAAGGTCCATTATTCAACCCATGGCCATTTCCAGACTGGGCTAAGAAACATGCTTACCAGAAAACCTGAAGAACTGCTCCTGATTGATTCTGTACTGAGCTAGATGGGCCAGTGGTCCTATGTCCCTATGTTTTCCTTTCTCTTTTCAATTTTAAACCCAGAATACAAATGAGCTACATAAAGCAACCTGCTTGAGTTTCATTTCAATTATAGGGAGAGAGGGAGGAAAAGCGGGGGAGGTTATATATGCAGAATTATTATTACAATACTTTGAGATCCCCCCCCCCCGGTCTAGACAGATTTACTGGATTATTTTAGCAAAGATATTACCAAGCGACAGCTGTACTAAATTGGGAATTCTAAAATAGCACAATCATTCTGAGTAAATGAATGGAAAACTACACAGGCAAATAATGCAAGGTCTTCCCACTGAAAACAGTTTACACGCTCGAGTAAATACATACACAATTGTCTTTAAAACTTGCATATCCAATTTGTTTTACCTTTTGATTTACAGTGGCCCATAAAAATGGAAGGCAAGCATAGATGTGTTTCATTTACTTCATTTTAGAGAGCTGTGACCAGCTGCTGTTGCTTATGTGTCTGGAACAATAATTTTCTATTCACCTGATTAGTTTTGAATGCTTCCCCCCCTTCTAAATTATGACTGCCAAATTCAAAGGAAGTTTCTTTACACCAAGACCAGTCCATCATTTTTATAAACTGCACATATAATGCCTGCCCTAAACTATTGTTGTGTATTATTCAAAAAGTATGTATCCTCTTCTTTAAACAAATAGCAATACGTATGCTAAACCAAAGTATTAAAAGAAAATGTCAGCAAATACAAATACCAGAATATCTGGACAGCAAGCTGTCCATAAATGCTACCTAGATACACTGAAAAGAAACTGTAATGATATGCATAAATATAGACGACACGTGTATTTCAGCTTCTATCAACTACTTCTACTCTGAAGAGCTTGGCAGTTGTACAACAGCTCAGTTTCGCCTCTTCAGGCAAATCCCTGTGAGATCCCTCATAAAGTGTGTCAGTCAAGAGGCTTTAGTCAGAACACAGGTAATAAATACATTCACAGACCCTCCCTTCAAGCCTTATCACAACAGTTACATGCAGATGCTCCTTACTGAGGCTTTGGCTTGTAATCTTATTGTTTTAATGACACCCACACATATTGGCCTCTTCCTTTTAGAATAAATGATTGGGAAGCAAAGAAATACTTTCGCTTTATCCATGTAGACGAGACAGTACCAACCCAACCTGCTTTCGGGCACAGTGATTTGAATTTCACAATTCCATTCATTTAGCAGAACCTCAGACAACAGTTAGGTCGATGTGTTTCTTCTTCCAAAGACAGAGGAAGCAGTATGTGTGTGGTTTTTTTTTCATAAAGTAGACCAGAATTACTAGTGTGTTGTTGCAGACAGAGTGACAGATAAGGACTCAGAAGACCTGGATTCGAATCCCTGTTCAACCATAGAATCCTATCCATAGGTGACTGGTAAAACTACTCCTTAAATATCTCACTTTCCTGATAGCCCCTTTAGGGTTCCTATAATATGGTTCTCATTTGGTGGCACATAACAAACACAGGCCATAATTAGTACACTTTTGCTACATTAATTAACTAAGGGAAAGGATCTCTCTTTCTGATTTGACCCATAGACACAAAAGGGAGTATGATGTGGCTGGCTCGATTTTTCCAATCTGATACTATCCTGAGAGCTATACTCCCTCAGAAACATGGCCAAAGTGGGAAAAGGCATGGCCAAATTAGCTAGTTATTTTTTATTTTCAAATTTAAAAAAAGAACAGTTAAGTACATTCACAGACTATAGTGATTAATTGACTATAATATTATTTTACATTAGTATATTATTTATAAAATTGTAAGGTGTTATGGTTTTGGACTGAAGGACAGCAGAGACGGGACCAGCCTGGCTTCCTGTGGGTGGGAGTTCCAGAGTCTGGGAGCAGTGACAGAGAAACATCTGAAAATGTATGTTTTTACTAACATTTGGCCGGGCTGAAAGACTGCCTAAAGACTCCTGTTAGATCATGGGAGAAACAATATTTGAATCAGGACCTTTTCCCCGGTGCAGAGTTTAGCTATTTACATATTATGCTATCTTCTATGTTATCTAAATGTTACCTGCTGTATATTATCCGTTATATCCAATTAGCTTAAAACTGCAGGGAAACTATCCAATTCCAGCAAAAGATGGTTAAAGGCTGTAAAGCAGTGCCTTTGTAACTGTTTAATCAGCAGACAATGCTCTTAAACATTATATCATCATCATCATCATCATCATCATCATCATTGTTTATTACGGTCACAGACCAGCAATATTATAAAAAAATACAGAACATACAGAACAAAACTCCTTTATGTAGTATATAAAACGTTCTTTCAGGATGACTGCAACATTTCCTCTCCAGTTCTTACAGCAATCAACAAAAATGTAGACACCTTGTCAGTAATATAAGTGGACGCATCTTCTGTTGTATGGGTGTATTGATTCCCCCCATCAATCCTGATCTCAGCCACCAGGTGGCTCATTAAATTTGGAATATGTTATAACAGAAAACAAATTTTAGAGTTTTAAATTTAAAACACAATTCTACAAGTTTTGCATATGCAGCGCAAAATCTAATGCTTGTCCTACTTAGAGCTGACCCACTGAAATATTAAGACTCATCTCATATATGTCCCATTTGATTTCAGTGGGTTTATTCTAGGTGACATTAGTACTAGTTTTAACCACTGAGAGAACCTACTGGAATATTATTAACTTGTATACAAAGCAGAAAGATGATACTATTTATGAACAAGTTATTTCAGATATATATTTTGCTGACTGCCTGCAGTGCAAAACAATTCTTCTATAAAGGTATTTATTATGCTCGCAGTGATGTTATACTTCTGGCCATCTGGACTTACACTCAACTGTGCCTCTTGACAGAATTCCTAAACTGTTTAATGTCAAGCCATAAAAGTGGTAACTGTGATTTACAGCCATTGAAACTTTACAGACAACAAAGAAGCGTAGCTTTTCACAGACAGTTACGGAACATCCAAACAATTACAGAAAAATTATTCCCAATTTTTTATTTCATGAAGAACTTGAAATATGACGGTAAACAAAAAATAGCAAACACATATGACACATGTAGGCTGGGATTCATGCTGCTCTTTGTTAGCTCCTCATTCTGAGATTTAATTTTATATTACACTTCAGTGGAAATGGACAGTAAAATATTATTTTCCATTTACTTTAATGGCTCTTTCAATGCATTATTAATAAGCAATATATAATGAATATTTGCATACTTTTATTTTTATGTCATTTTTTTCCTGCTACACAAGGCTTTCCAAAGGACTTTGAAGCCTAAAGCATAAATTACAGCTACCAGGGGAAGGGTGTGATAGCATATACTGTTCTTTTGTTTATTATCATATTGTTTATAAAGGGAAATAGGTTGACTCCTTGCTGCCTTGAGTGAGTCATAATTTCTTTCCTTAAGGTGCACAAATTACAGCTAAAATGTTCAAAATTAGGACAAGAAGATTTAAGGAAGGTTGGTGCAGAATTTGGTACACATTCATTTGTGAATAAGTCCCAGTAAGTTAAATTTTATGGCTAAATTACATATGAGGTGCGACGATGGAACACAACATGTTAGAAACAAACATTATAGATAGCCCATAATTAGAAGAGGAAATCTTTAAAGGAAGATTGTATGTAATATTTAATCATAAGCTTTCTTTGAAGTTTGTTTTATCATATATGAGATACTGCCTCAATAACACACAATTTTTACTTCAGCTTTAACTACAGGCCATCCATAACATCTGGTTCTGTCCTCAGTTATTTATAAGTACGTAGAAGGCTATGCAACTGGCTAACAAGGAACACTTTTGTGATATAGGATGGTGCTTAATGTGTGACTGAAACCTGAGCAGATATTGAAAGGCTGGTTTGCGCCATTGATGCCCATCAGTTTTTCAAATATAGCAGAAGATAAAATCTAGTGGGCTTTTATCTTATGGAATCACAGTGATCTATCATACTCCATCCTGCTACTGAGTTTCTCACAGTCTGGTAGTCTTCTAGATGCGAGTGTGCACCTGGTGATATGGTAAGAGAGAATTGGTATCTGTTGCTTACCATACACCCCACTGCTTAGTTGACTCCTTGTCAACTCACGATGTTGCAGGATTTTATCATGCATACCGTGGTCCCAGATCAGGAGCCATTCAGGATTTTATGGCATGCATGGCAAACACAGGGCTATCTTATTACTATTTGCACATGTAGCGGGATACTCTCTTGATCTGATTTTTGCTACTCCTAATGAGAGTGATCTGTTCTAGGGAGTTCAGAAATTAATAGACAGGCTGCCATCTACCTGAGTTTAAAATTTCTGGAATTCCTCAAGGGTAAGGAATCTTCTAAAATTGTTTATTCTTGGAGGTTAATTGATGCAGAAGGATTTCTATTTTTTTCCTGTAATTTTATAGCCATTAGAATTTGTGATCCCCTGGAATTTCTGATCTGACGGGATGGAGAGATGATGCAGGACTCTGACACATCTTTTCTATACATCTGCCTCTGCACAGAATTAAGCTTCCTTTGTTTTTTTTAGTCATTTAAAATAATGAAGGGCTTCGTTAGATTAGGAATGCAGTGATGCAGGAGAAAGACTCAGATGAATCTGACTGAACAACAGATAGGGTCCATTTTAGAGCCTACTCAATTATTGCAAGGGCATTGAAGAACTTGCATTATCACAACATTGTCCAGCTGAATTTCTGGAGTGATTATGTGGCAAATAAGAAAAACATTTTATACCATATGACAGAATATTAAGGACCAACACATTTTGTAACCCATTGTAATGAAATGGCAAGTACTTGGCTGATAAAGTTTGCTCAAATCCATTCTGTCTGGAGTCCAGATTGCGAGTGCATGATGACTGAGATAGCTGCTGGTCTAGTTCTCTATAGGTTTCATTTGTTTTTCAGCCTGAGAATGTGAACAAGTAGCTTGGAGAGGTGAAGCTAATTTTATATATACAGTATATATACACACACACTGTATGACATCTTAAAAACAAACCATGATTTGATCTCACCATTCTACATCTTTACTTGGATGTTAACCTTGTATTTTAAAGTATGGGCTTAGAATGAATGATGGCTTTCTTTAACAACAATGATTGTATCCATCTCAGGTTTGGAGAAAGAATGGTTACTAGGCTATGTCAGATGAGTTGCAACTACAATAAGCCCATTGAATCAGTGGGGATTTGGTGAGTCAACTCCTCCATACTTCCTTTGATTCAAATGGGGCCTATTCTACCTGTGACTTGTCATGCTGAACTAGAGTAGGCCCATTTAAATCAATGAAATTTATGGAGGAACTGTCTTGCAAAACCCTCCTGATTTAATGGGCCTATTTTATTTGCACTTTATTATGCTAAGCAGCAAGATTTCAGCCTGTGTTGTTCATCTGGCCTTTCCCCCCTCTGTATTTCTTAATATTTATGTGAAACTGCTTGGAAAAAGCATCCCAGCTATGGTAGTTGGGTCTCAGCACTATTCTAATGCTGCTACCCATCTCTCTGCCATTTACAATGCAAGTAAAAAAGACTATGGACATCCTGAACCTGTCTTGATATAGGAATAGAAGATATGTGGACAAATGAACTGCTGGATCACTCAGTGTCTTAATAATCTGGCTGAGGAGCCAGAGGTTAGAAGTTCAGTTCCCCACTGTGCCTCGAGAGGGGCTAGACCCAATGATTCATAGGGTCCCTTTCCAGCTCTGAAGTTCAAAAGTTCAAAGGTTATAAACTGAGGATCAGTGCCACAAAAACAGAGACTCTTGTTCAGAAGACAAGCCAATCTGGCATTGAAATTACAATCTGTTCTAGATGGAACTGCACACCTTTTGAAATATCAGTTTCACGGTTTAGGAATTCAATCAGTATTGCTTCTAGAGCAGTGGTTCCCAAACTTGGATCCCCAGATCTTCTTGGACTACAACTCCCAGAAATCCTGGCCTGCACAGCTAGTGATGAAGGTGTCTGGGAGATTTAGTCTAAGAACATCTGGGCATCCAGAGTTGGAAATTACTGCTTTAGAGCAGTGGTCCCTAACCTTGGGCCTCCAGAAGTTCTTGGACTACAACTCCCAGAAGCCTTCACCACCATCTCTGCTGGCCAGGATTTCTGGGAGTTGAAGTCCAAGAACATCTGGAGGCCCAAAGTTGGGGACCACTGCTCTAGAGGGTCACACATCTACAGTGGTCTTGAATGGCTTGATGCAAGTTCAGCTGGTGCATCAGCTGTGTCATTCTCCTGGAGAATCCATTCTTCAACCACTTCTCATTTCAATTAGTGTAATGCATTCTAGGTGGAACTTCCTCTGAAAACCTGTAATCACAACAGCAAAAAGTGGCAAGCATTTACATGGTATGGTTGCTGTATGTTCTATAAAATACACAGTGCTGGTACTATAACAGCAGCACCACTTGCATCATTTTCATCACAGCCCAATTCAAGGTGCTGATTCTCATGTATAACCCTCAGAAAAGCTCAGAGGCCCTCCGTGAATCTTATTTTTGAAGGTTATATTGGCTTCACATTTGTCCTGATTTACACAGGCATAAACACTGCTGTATTCTAATTTTTCTGTGTGTTGGCTTGGCTTTAAACGTTTCTCTATTTTGCTTTTAATCATTTATTTTGGACAAACACTATTGTATTGCTGCTTTTCAATAGCACATTACTGTGAGGGCCTTGATGGGCAGAAAGGAGCCTATACAGTATATCTATGAAAGATAAGGCTACTATTGCTTCCAGTTATGATGGCTATATTTTATCTCCAGTATCTGAGGTGTTAAGCCTCTCAGTACAAGTTGCTAAGGAACGTGAGGTGGGGGATATTATTGTGAGTTTCCCATAGTCATCGAGTTGATAAGAATAGGAACAAAATGCTATGTGAGACATGTCTCAACTCACCAACACCAGATTTGTCAGGTCACACATAAACAGTGGGGCAGGCAGGCAGACAGACAGAACTGTTTTATTTTGCCTCACTTCACAAATTCATTGGCTTGGTTTTTTTTTTTTTTAATTATTTACTGGTCTCTTTCATGCAAATCGCTCAAGAGCAGTTTACATGCCCCATAAAAGGAAAAATCCAAAGATGGACAAGCTGGTATCTTCCAGATGTTTTGAACTATAACTTCCATAAACTCCAGCCAGCATGACTAATGGTATGGGATTATTGAAGCTGTTGTCCAGAATAATTTGGGGGCACCAGATTTCCTTCCACAATAAAACAGTATTAAAACAAAAAGCAGGGAACAGCAAGCTAACAGCAATAACCCACAAAGCAAAACAGTAACAGAAAAGCTCTAAGCAGCTGATATTATAAAAACCTCTTTCAAAAAATAATGCTGGAAGGCAGTTACTATACCCTAAACTTAGCAGAATCCTCCATATGTGTTTGGTTTCTTGCTAATGATGAAAATTAGCAACCTGATTCAAAACTAAAAATATTGTGCTAACAGAAAATTCCCTAAAGAAAAAAAAATCCATGCAATCCATTTATTTATTTATTTATTTATTTATTTATTTATTTATTTATTTATTTATTTATTTATTTATTTATTCAATTCATTTCATTTCATTTCATTTCATTTCATTTATACCCCACCTATCTAGTCAATTGTGACCACTCTAGGCAGCTTCTTCTTCTACAGATGTTAAAAAAATGAGATTACATTCACAGAAATAAATAAGTTTTTTAAAAAAAACCCTCAAGCTCTGACTTTTGCATGACTACAACAGAGTTTACATGGAAAAGCTATGTTTTTTAATGTGGTCTCATCCTGCACAATGTTGCTATAGTGTTTATAGGCCTCTTTCCTCAAGCTGGACAGATCTCATAATTTCTTATCACGCAATTATCACTTGACAATAATCAGGTTTGCACAACCCACATTAACTCTTGATCCTTGGCTGCTGGACTTTTGTTATTTCTGAGCTGGCAGACTCTAGGTCTGCATGATCTACTTTGATTTTTCTCTAGAAGCAAGAGAGCCACCAGCTGGAGTAAAGAAAAAAATAGTGGCTCAAAAATACAGCAAATTGAGAAACAAGTTGTCTAGCAGCACAAATTCAGTCCTAGGTTTTCAATATCAGAATAAAAGTCTGTACACAGATCCTTTCACACACATCTATTCTTCTTCCACTGTCTGCCTTCTTGAGCAACATAATGTTGAGCTGAAAAGGGCATTTTCCAGTCTCGGTGCTGTTCGATCATTGGGAGTTGGATGTTTACTGTAAATTACCTAAATTACGTACTGTCCTCTGAAGATGCCGGCCACAGAGACTGGCGAAACGTTAGGAAGAACAATCTCCAGAACACGGCCAAAGAGCCCGAAAAACCCACAACAACCAATAGCTTATGCTCCTTGTTTAACTGGGCAGAAGCAATGTTTTGAGATCTATCCTGTTTCCCCAAAAATAAGCCATACCCCCAAAATAAGCCCAGGTTAAATGAAACCCTGCCCTCCACCATTGTGCAGCAACCAGAAGATGACATGGCTATATTTGACTAAATGTATAGTAGATGCTTGTACATGAAAAAATCCCCTGAAAATAAGCCCTAATATGTTTTTAGAGCAAAAATTAATATAAGACCCTGTCTTATTTTCAGGGAAAGGATAGATTGTTTTAAGCAGAAACACAAATGGTCAAGGTCTCTCCTCCCCTCCCCGGGGCTATCAGGGAGCTATATACCATAACTACATGCCAGTTTGGACAGTCAGTTTCCAGCTGGAACACATTATATGCCACAGTAGCATCACAGCACAGTGACAATATGTTTATAGTTGGGACATTCCGGTGTACTTTTTTATAGAGGAATTCCCTGATCTTCTTTCCTGCTTCATAGTCCAACTCTCACTTATTAGCTGGAAAGTTCTTTTCCAAGAGGTACAACACAGACTTCAAAGGGTGTATATGTAATACTGACACTTCAACTGGTATCCATCCATAACACCCTGAACACTTTTAAATCAAGTAAAATATTGAAGAAATTATTCAAAAAATATGTTGCTGACATTTCTTTAAATATTGATATTCTTCCCCACCCAGGTTTAAAATGGCTTAGGCAGAAGAATATAAAGGCATGCATTTTTAAACACATATTCAAGAAACGCAGAATGAAGTTCTAAAAAAAAAAAACGATTTATATTCACTGACATGGAAGCAGACATGACCTTTACATAGAACTTTAGAAATGCTCAGTAGCTATGACAAATTCCACTAGAAATGAAAGAAGACTAGAAGTTTTACAAATTTATGTTGAGATGGTTGAGAGGTTTCTTTTGTGGAAAGATCTTGCACAAAAAGAACACTAGAGATAATGTCACAAAGCCTCAACATTCTAGATTTTAGCTGCACACATGAGGTGGTATAAAATGGCTGATGTTATGCCATATAGAAAGCCATTAAAATGAAGAGTGCACAATGCAATTTAACTCACCGAGAAGAAAGGCTTGGCTTGCCACTTTTACTACAGCTGGTATAAATTCCTGGGCCATCATCAAAGAAACTTCCAAGGGCCAGTTTCTGTCTGATAGACTCCCTCTCATTTTTTTGAGCCTTAAAAAATGCAGAAGAAAACAATTATGATCACCCCACTGACAGCAAACCACATTCCCATCTAAACAGTTCTTTAAAGTTAATCTGCCACATAAACAGTCACAGAACAATACTTCAAGGCTAGTCCAGCACATCAACACTCAACAACAAGAGATAATCCAACAGTGCCATTAAATTCAATTTTACTTACCCTCATGGATCCTTGCATACTACACATTTGGCACTTTATCATGTTAAAAGTAAAGATCTTTTTTTCAACCAGGAGGAACACCAGGAGGCTTCAACTGTTAGCCCCAACTGAAGTATTTATTTATTTAAAATATTTTATCCCACTTTTCTCCTAGACAGGACCCGAAGTGGCTTACATCATTAAAACACTATGTTAAAGGTAAAAATAGTGAACTATTCAAATATTAAACAAATTAATAACATACAATGTTAGGTGAAGGATTACTAAAACAGATTTAGAAGCAACAAAATGCTTGTTTTAAAACCTCTCCTAGACAGTCTGTCACTAAGGAAAAGCCTCATTTAAGTCAAAAATCTTTACTTGCTTGCAGGACAGGAATGATGGGGCCAACATGGCCTTCTGTGGGAAGGAGGTCCAGAGTCTGGGAACAGCAAGGGCAAGCAGACTGAATGAATGGGACTCCTTAAATCAACACTTATTTACAGTATGTCCCATTAATTTAGTGGATCTGCTCTAGTTAAGAGTAAAAAAACTAGCCTTACCCAATAAATTTATTTACACCAGTGTCTTGCATATGACAAAGTTCTTCTAGTGATCAACATAATAACAGATGACAGATGACAGAAAGTTCTGTAAGACTCTGCAAGTATGGGCTAGTGCTAGAACTCAAATGTTGTGAGTGTGTAGCCCCAGGATTCCCTGTATATCAGATGAAGAAATGACAGCAATCCTGAGTGGAAAAGATGCAAACTGGAGATTCCTTTCTTACAACTAGACTAGTCTTTGGCCTAAGTTCTAACTAAGTAACCTATTTTGTTTATTACAGCTGGGAAGGGATGCCAGACTTCCTGATTTGAAGCAATTACAGCCATTTCTCAGTTTAAATGACATCTACTTGCCTACTGATTTGCAACATGAACACCATTAGTAGCCCTCATTAGCGATTACATATAGACACTACAGCTAATGGAATGTTTTCCCCCATCCCTTCAAGAAAGATCCTCAGCAATGTATCACGTATCTGGCATATAGCTTTTCTGTCTCAAAAAGTGTAGAAGCAAACAAACTGCATCACGAGGGAAAAATCAATATCCTTAAAAGCACATTTGCTGAGCTTAATAAGGTGGTACATTCATTTTCACTTTACCACAAGCACTGCTATAACATAAAGAAAATCTCAGAGGACTCCCTCATTAGACTCGCCTCCCATATCCAATCTATTATATAGTACTGAAAATGTTTCCATCTGTACCACTGTTTTGTGAACCTTGAAAAATGTCTGTCTAAAGAGCAAATAAAGATTGAAAAGAAACATTCAGGTAGGAGGAACTATCACCCACACTCTCCTAGTTTTAGCAACATAAATAAACCACAGACTAAACCAGTATTGACACATTTCTTATTTTTTAAAGAAAACCCATCTTTCCCCCAAATAGTTTTTGAATTAAAGGAGCATAGGAAAAATGTTCATCTTATATTACACGCACATAAAGAAACAAATATTACATATCACTTTCTTCTTCTGTAAAGGGGTTCCAGGTAACAAATCTAACCCACATCTATTTTATCTCCAGAATTGCCTTGTGAGCTAGATTATGCTGAAGAGCAAAGATTTACCAACACCAGAATGATGCATGATCGACTATAACAATGAAAAATGTCTTGACTTATGTTGTAAAGAAATCTTCTCCCCTCCCCTTGCTTCCTGTTGTAAATTGTGGCCCAGAACAAAAGGTACTCATTGTTCATGAGCCTCACAAGTAAAACTTCTTAATTTCTTTCAAGATGGTAGTTTAAGTGGAAATTGTATTAACTAATGAAGAAAAGATCAATGACATATAGGACTGTGCTCCACCACGTGTGTATGTATGTGCTGTTTAGTTGTCCAGTCAGAAATGAGAATACATGAATGATGACCTGTATGTGTGTGTTTATGTGTGGTTGGTCTTACATTTCCTGTTATAAACAATATAACTGAATTTTGTGAGAACAGGTGAGACTTTGCAACTTAGTATGGGAAAACGTACATGTCCTTAAACCAACAAAATGTTGTACATTTGTTATACTGATGTGGTCTAATATACTGTTATAATGATGACAATTGATTCCATAACTCAGGGCACCTTAAAAAACTGTCTTTTTTTTAAACATATACCTGTAGATGTCAGGACCGTATCTAAAAGAAATATAACATAAGTCTAATTCAGTTGGAAATAAAGTCTTCCAACTGAAAGTAGCTGCAACCCATGTTGTTCTTTGTGACTTATTGGGGTGTGCTCTAGATAAAGTGCCTTGTTATCCAAAGAGCTAGACCTGCAACTGATTCTATACACAGTATTTCCCACTTCACACAAAGCTACCCCACACCTCATTTGTAAAGCAATGCAACTGCCTCATGTAAAAACTTTATTTGGTCTCACTTACTACTTAACTTTTGTTCCTTCTATTGTCCAAAGAATAGCTTATGCTTTTGCGAAGGCTTTCACGGCCAGGATCTAATAGTTGTTGTGGGTTTTTCGGGCTCTTTGGCCATGTTCTGAAGGTTGTTCTTCCTAACGTCTCGCCAGTCTCTGTGGCTGGCATCTTCAGAGGACAGCACTCCAGAGCACAGAGTGCTGTCCTCTGAAGATGCCGGCCACAGAGACTGACGAAACGTTAGGAAGTACAACCTTCACAACATGGCCAAAGAGCCCAAAAAACCCACAACAACCAATAGCTTATGCCCCTTGTTTAACTGGGCAGAAGCAATGTTTTGAGATCTATCTTGTTTCCACAAAAATAAGTCATACCCCAAAAATAAGCCCAGGTTAAATGAAACCCTGCCCTCCACCATTGTGCAGCAACCAGAAGATGAAATGACTGTATTTGACTAAATGTACAGTAGATGGTTGGACATGAAAAAAAATCCCCTGAAAATAAGCCCTAATACGTTTTTAGAGCAAAAATTAATATAAGACCCTGTCTTATTTTCAGGGAAACACGGTAACATGAACATGTCTTGAAAGAAGATTTTTATTTAACAGCAAGGATGACGGACAGGCAGCTCTCCAGATATTGTGGTCTTCAGCTTCCATAATCATTCTCCACTGAGTATGATGGCTAGGGATGATAGGGATGGCAGCCCAACAAGGCCTGGAGGGCCATTTGTGCCTCGTCCTTGCTTTACAGAAACCAGACGCTTCAATTTTATCGACTTATATAATGAATAGTAAACAAAGCAATATCCTACAACTGAAATTCTGCCTCAGCTAAGAGTTTTCCTCATCTACCCCCTTCCATGTTCACTGTGGAAGCTAATTCTATAATCTATAAGCTATGATGTTGAAAAACAAAAATGACGTATTTTGGTTGTCAGTAGGTTGACCCATTTGGTGGAAGGAATGCTGGAATTCTCAGTGGGTTCATAATAAAAAAAACATGCTAACCCTAATGCTAACCTCATCCCTGATTTTAATGTTAATGCTTCTGCTAACCCTTAATACACTGGAATTCCCATGAGAGTAGAAAACACTTTAAACAAATTACTCAGTGCAATTTGTTTTTAAATCTGCCTGGATGAGGCAGTTCAGAAACTAATATCATATCAGCAGAAGAGACTTGATACTTCCAGTGGAGATAGGCTGGAGAAATTCTTGAAAGGCAGCTATGGAGGAGTATCTGTGGTGGAAGGGGGCAATAAGAATGCCACTCTAGCTGATTCTTGTTAGTAATGTGGAGGAGGCAATGTCAATGACGTCTAAGTACTTTACACCCCAAAAGCTATATGATGAGACAACCCACCATAAAAGAAGAGATAATGCTCCCAGGTCAGTAAGTGTCCAATAAGCTACTGGGGAAGAGTTATTGATATGAGAACCAGTGCTCTTAATGAAGCTAACGAATCAAAGCAGATGCTGATGCACAAAATTGCAAAAGGAAAATTCAAAACTATCCAGTATGTACAACTAAACATAGAAAATGAGAAGTTTGAAACATGGTAAGCTTCCGGAAAGACAAACTGAAAAGAAATGGTGTCGTTCCAAAAGTGAAGTGAAATGTAGCAGAAGCTGCTAGGACCTATACTGCAAAATCTGACTATGGAAAGCCCATCGATATACACTATTCAAATCTACTCTCCAGCTACAGATGCTGAATTAAAAGAAATCAAAAGCTTCTATGCAGCTGACCAGGATGAAACTGACCACACACCACAACAGGATGTCCTCATAATTATAGGTCATAGAAGAAGAAATAAAGCAAAACGGTATTGGAGGATTGGGTGTATGAGTTAGAAATTAAGCATTTTGTAATGCTAACGATGTGTTTACTGCAAATATGTTTCATGCAAGTGAACAGATGATAGTACTAACGGATGCATCAGATGGTGCAGGAATCAAATAGAGTATACAGTATGATTGGAAGCTGAAGATGAAAGTTTTATTATGTACAGAAAACAAAACAAGGAATGAACTATGGTACAGAGCATGAATATTAACAATTAGAGTAAAAATGGGAACCATAGAACAATCATATCATAATACTATTTAAATAACATTCCTGAATGGGTTGAAGACCATGTAAAGAACAAATTTGTATTATCAAACTTAACTGACCACAGACCAGAGGAACTGTGGCTTAAACAAGAGAAAAATGCAGAGAAAAATGAAGTACAATACAAAAGAGATGCAAGAATGAAAGCTTCTTTTGACAGAGAAACAGTTGTTTTAAAAGTGAAGTGAAAACTGCTTTCAAGGCACTTGAAAAAATAAATCACAAGGGGAAGACAGCATATCACTAGTACTATCTCATACTACATAGACTAAATATATGACAATTCTAACAAGAAATATGGAAAACAGAGTGGCTTACAAATATGAAATGCTCAAGACCCATCACAAATAAAGGAAATTAAAAGACTTCAATAACTATCTAATCACTCAATTAATTTCCTGTGCAAGAAATGTTATGCTCAAGATTAGAGATGGGGATATTTGTACTGTATTTGTATTCGAATATCCTCATCGCAGCTGGCCCTAATGAGGATCTGGCCCCCGGGACCAGACCATCCATTCACATGTCCTGCTGCTGCCCCAGCCCCACTTATTCTGCCAATAGCGCCTAGAACTCTGACCTTATTACTTAAGGTAGATGCATTTTACTGACAATATAAATGTGAATAAGCCATTTACGCACACAGGGAAAAGTGAAAAAAAAATTAAATCATGACAATAATGTAAGTGCAAGAACTGTAGCAATAACATGGTTAACGTAGTAATTAATGGGACAGCAGAAATTGAGGTCATTAGCATAATTATAAAGTGGCAGGCAGAAATGTATCCTTTTGATTACAGCAAAAATTTCCAGCAGATCAAAGAGCTGTTCATACTGTTCCTTTTTGAAGAGTAGCATAGATACACTTATATCCCAAAAATGCAAGGGTTTTTAATTATTTTTATTAAATATATAATCATATTTTTATAAATGCTCTTATTTAATGTTTTTAAGAAAACTATTAAAAATCTAAACATGGGACAACTACTAAATACTGAGAAAAACATTACAAAATATAAAATAAATTTTAAAAAGGAAAGGAAACTTTGAAGCTTCTGTACACAACAAATGGCAGGACTAACAAAACAGTCCTAGAATACCAATTGATTTAAAATGCAAAAACAATACAAAAAACACCTCAAACCCCAAAACAAACCAAACCAAAAAATAAACAAAAAGCCAAACAAACAAACAAAAAATCACCCAGCAAATGTTTGAAAAAAAAATGATTATTTGATAAACCTGGGGGAAAGAATTTTCAGCACACTATAAAAAAGGTAAGTTTCCTCCAATTTTTTAATTTACTGTGAAAAAGCTCAGAATATTGTTACTGTTGAAATGAACAGTAAGGATTTGATAGCTGAGCAAAGAACCACAATTCAGATTTCAAAAAATTCTTGCTTTAATGTTTTAAGTGAATATTAATATAATCCTTCTGTATACTCTGATACAACCCTCCCCCCAAAACAAATCTTTTTTACAATGAGGCAGTGGAGATCATTGAGTGTTTCCACCATGTTAAAAACCAAAATGTTACACTGGCATATCGATAGCTTTGGGATTCTGCGATTCAAGTTGGCAGTTATATTATAATTAAGGAACCTGGCCAACTCATCAAGATTGTAAGTACTGACTATTACTGCAGGGTTACAAGTCTGCTAGCCAAATATTTATAAACCTGTATGATACACTGTAAGGTTGTTTCATGGATCATTAATATACTTCTAAATAACAAGGTAGTTTTTTTTTTAAAAAAAAATTCCAATGCATTTCATGATACATTTTTTAAGTTACCAAATACTTACAGTGGGGTCTTGACTTGAGAACTTAATCTGTATTGGAAGGCAGTTCTCAAGTCAAAAAGTCTGTAGGTCAAGTCTCCATTGACCTACAGTGCATTGAAAACCGATTAATCCCGTAACAGGCCGTTTTTGTTCCATTTTGGTTTTTTTTCTGGTCTGTAAGTCAAATCTCAGTCTGCAAGTCAAACCTAAATTTTGCGGCCAGAGAAGTCTGTAACTCAAAAAGTCTGTAAGTCAAGCCGTCTGGAAGTCAAGGGTCCACTGTATTGGCCTTCCTGATGAAATGGCTCAGCCTCCCAGAAGATGTGAAAAGCAATTTCAAATTAGTTTTTAGACTGCTGACTAACAAGGGCAGTACTTTTTAAATCATACAATATGTACCAGATTGAATACATGCAAAGCAATGTTAGTTGTCTGTTAGCTATTAAACTGTGTTCAAGCTTCTGTTGCTGACACACAACGTCCTAAATAATTCAAGAGCAGAATAAACAGCAAAATATTTTCACTCACACCGTGTTGACCTCTAAGATCTTCAGAGAGAGATCTGCTGTACAATATCACCATGTAATTTCCTGAAAATTAGCATTTTCAGCAGCTGCAACCACCGTGTGATACGCCTTCCCATATATACTATGTGGATTAGAAAACACTACCTGAAAACTCACCTGCTTAACAACCTTTCCCTCACTTGTAATTATGATGTGGCTGTTTTACTGTTATACAGTAGTAGATACTAGCTGTGGTTTTACAGTATTTTGTATAATTTTATTGTATCACATGATATATAAATATTAATCAATTAATATATAGTTAAAACAATCAATCACCAGTTCAGATCATGGAGACTACTTTGAATGTATGGGATCAATTTTTATATATAACTCCACCCTCTCAGGTTTATGTGCTCCCTCTCTTTTTCTCGTGAAATAAGAACCACTGCAATCCAAAAGCTGCCAATACACTAGAAGCTCCACAAAAAAGCCAAACATGATTTAAACTGGCCATCCATCAGAACTGCAAATCAAGTGCAAAGAATAAATAATTGTTCTGGATGCAACGACAATGAAGAACTTAAGTGTGTGAGGGACTTCTGAGAGAAGGGAATGTGTAAGCACAAGCTTATTCCTGCAAGACTAAACCAAGATTTGGAATAAAGATAGTATGAGTTGTATCAGGGCAACAAATCTAGTGTTCTTTTCATGTTGTGGTAAATTAAATGTCTGTTGAGAAACCCACAAGCATGACATGAGTATAACAAGAATGCATCTTTGGGGTTCTCTGGAAGAAACACAGGCATTAATTCTTGAAGCCCCTTTTCAAAGTCATTCAAACTAATGACCACCACATCTCACAAACACTATGCTCTACAACTACTACTTTCTGTACTAGGAATAGTGGCCAAACTCACACTGGGTTTATACGTTGCTGAAAGGCAATTGACATAATTTTCATTGGTGAAGTGCCACAAGTTAAGAAGTCTATGTAGAATTTTGCTGTTGGATACTGACTCACAGCAACCATTCAGCTTTGCTGGAAACTGAGTATTAAAACTTTTACTTTATCTCCATATCATGAATCATCTTATATTAAATCCCTTTATTTGCCTTTTTCTCCCACGGCTATATGGCCCCAAATGTAACTTTCATCACAAACAAGAGGCAGCATGATTCCTCATTATTTCACTTGTTCCCTCTGTGCTTTCTGCAATTTCACAGTGACCAGAATTGTACACAGGGTGCTGTCTTAATTATATTTTAATTTGCCCCAAAGACTTGTTCCCAGCTATTCCACAGCTATTATGATTCACAGCTGGAACATGGGATGCTTGTATCCAAACCCAACACTATCTGCTGTAACATATGGGCTCTGGAGAAAGCTAAACTAGAATATGTAGCATATGAGCACTAGAATATGTGCTTTAAGTGGTAAATAATAGAGCTTCATATTGTTAGAGCCCTAATTTCTAAGCCAGAACCGATGACAATTAATATTTATAGGGTTCCTTTAGATCACTTACCGCCTGATTTTGATATTAACAGATTATAGAGGCAGATTATGGAAGTGAAACTCAATTTATTTTCAAAACTGCCAATGTGATACGAAGCTTGGTGGCTAATTTATTAAAGGCACAGGATCTATTTTGCTGTTCCACACCATCAAGTCAGAATGGACTTAAAACAACCCTAATAGTGCTTTTGAGGTAAGTGAGACATTTAAGGACTGGTTTCACCAGTTCTACATCCTCAGTGAGCTCCCATAGCTAAGTGGGGGATTCAGACCCGTCCCTCTTGAGTGTCCATCACTCTCTATCCACTACACCGTACAGGTGTACCTCATTTTACAAAATTAATGCAACCTCCAGGACATTACATAACGTGGAAATTTCATAAACTGAAACACGGATTGCGCTAGGAATGGGGGTGGTGCTAGTATAGTGGAAAAAAAACGTAAACCAGGCCATTATTTTCTATGGATTTTGGTTCATAAACTGAAAATTATGTAAACCGAGGCGTTCATAAATTGAGGTACAGCTGTACTAGGTATCAGCATATATTTTACAACAGGCTTAATGATTCTCTACACAAGAGTTTAATAACTTAATTGCTCATGAAAAAAGTCATGTTCTTTTAGAAATCTGTTTGCTTTTATAAACACCCTCAAAAGTACTCCTAGCCCCTTCTAGGACTTTTTCACAGTCTGAGGAATATATGTTCTCAGTCTAGGACTTTTTGTCAAAGTCTTCAAAGCCACTCAGTAAAAACACTGTGCAGGGAGTTAAGCCTACATTTCCCACATTCTTCATGCTAGCCACTGAGCCATACAAATACCTATTAATTAACCTAAACCTACTTTTGTATAAAGGCATTCTAACTTTTTCTTATTCTCAAGAGGTTTGGTGAGAAAACTGTTCTTCTTCAGTATAGTTGGAAATCAAACTATACTACTGAAACAACAAATTACAACATAAGATTTGCAGCATGGAGAGAGAGGGGGGAATTATCTTTTGAGGAAATCTTCAGGCAAGGTATTTTATTTTCCAGAATGTTTCTTGATCTATCTGTCCCCTTATGTTAAGACTGAAATAACCTTTACTGGACACAAGAGTGGACCACTAAAACTGGACTACTAAAATTAAAGAATTTGCAAGGTTTCATGGATTAAATTCCACTGTTTCAGGCTTTGCACAACTTTCCCATGGATAGTGCAGAAAAATTATAGACAAAATTGCAGAAAACTATCCATGGAGTAACAGTGCTAAGCCTGAAGAAGTGGAATTTAATCCCCAAAACTTGCAGTTTCCTTAATTTTAGTGGTCCAATAAACAGGTATCAAGCGCTCTTATATTTGTATAATCTTGGGGACCACACAGCCTTTTCTTTATTATTTCTAACCTTTACTGGATTAGATTTGCAGTCTCTATTTTATTACTGCTTTTTATGGGGCTTAAGAAATGCAGCCAACTTGTACTCATAATTTTGTCTAAATTGTTGAGGAGTGGTTGAATCCCACAAAAGCTAGCAGGAGCATTTGCTGATTGCTCATCCAGAGCAATAACATATCAGAAAATAATTTTATTGACCTTTTAAAAGTTCACTTTATTTCATATATTACCAATAAATGATTTTTAAGGATTAATTGTATGCTTGCCTAGGAAGCTTTACACAATATAAATGCACACTGAGAACAATGTGTCAACATTTACATGACCCCAGCTGGTCTCTTATTGGGTACTACTCCTTTTTTCTCCATAGAAGGCCTTTTGGCTGGAAGCATTACTGGATATTTTAATGGGCACATTCTCTTAAACACTTCCCCAGTCTAGCATTTACAGCACTAGAAATCGGGTTGTATTGGCCACCAGTAGGCCAACAGATAGAAATGCCAGCTTTAGAATTTAGAGCAAGTCCAATTATATTCCTATTGTTACATCTCCTTTATTGTATATAATTGCTAGTGCAATAGTTGTTCTATGTTAATTTACTTTGATGCAAACAAACCAAACCTAATTACAAAGTCTGTTTAGTCTTATGGTAATATAGAGTCGATTCAGAGAGCCCTCTTTCAACTCAGTATTAATATTTAAAGTTTCTCTGCTGCAATATCATATTTTCAGTTGTCAGAAAGAAATTTTTGAAGACACCAGTTCTAGAAAGAAATGAAAACTGTCAACATACTTAAATGAGAGCCCCAGTGTTTGTGACCATTTCTTGTATTCCAGATTATATGAACAATTTTTTAACCTCAACATATATATGAAACTCACTTATTTATGTACTTTATTTATAGCTCGTCTTTCTTCAAATGAAGACACCCAAGGCAGTGTACAGCAGCTTAAAAAGTATACACACATTTAGAAAGTATACACATAATTTAAAAATTAGAGTATTAATATTAAATACAATTAAAACTATAGCAATATTAAAAATGTAAGTAGTTTGAAACATATGATAAAAACAGAATATGCTGCATCCACCAATAAAAACTCCAGTCCAGCCAGGACATTTGCAAATCAGAAAGCCAGTTTAAATAGGAAGGCTTTGACCTGCTGGTGGAAGGGCTGTAGGCAAAGCTGCATTAAACTAGATGTTGCTAGACTTACCCTCTTATGGCAGCGAATTCCACAGACTGGGAACAGCCATGGCAAAAATCAGAACATCAACTCATGTGACCAGTAACTTTCTGATTAGAAACCCTTTTTTCCTGGGGCTCAAGTCTATTAGCCTCCTATAACCAGAGATCCTCTAACTAGAGATGCATGAACTTGTATCGTCCTCACATGCTTTCCCAGCAAGCTGTGGTCTCTCCCAAACTATACAGTCAATTTCACATCTTACAACAGAAATATCATTAACTCTCAACTAAGTCAGGCAGCTGGGCCCAGTGGAAATTGTAGTCCAAAACATATGGAAGAAACAACATTGCTACATGTACACAATCAGCCTTAATGAGCATAGGTTGGGACGGGACTGACTTCTAAAAAGGTACATACAGAATTGTATTGTTAAGAATGACTTGGTAAAGGTAAAGGTTCCCCTTGACATTTTTAGTCCAGTCGTGTTCGACTCTAGGGGGCGGTGCTCATCCCATTTTTCTAGCTGTAGAGCCAGTGCTTGTCCGAAGACAGTTTCTGTCGTCACGTGGCCAGTGTGACTAGGGAGCGCCGTTTTACCTTCCCACCGAGGTGGTACCTATTTATCTACTCGTATTTACATGCTTTCGAATTGCTAGGTTGGCGAGGAACACAGCCCATGGTAACTGATGATGGAAGTTGTAATCTAATCGCATTAGGGCTACCTCAAGTTGCTCCTCCCTGCAATAAGCATAAGAGATTCACAAAGCTTCCTTGAAGACAATAGAGTTAGCCTGTTGTTTTTAAAATGCTATGGACAGACATGGCTGCCGTTCTGGAAATAATTCTTTTTTTAGCCAGGATGACAGTGAAATGCATCAAATTCTATGCATAAAGAAAACCTGCATAGCCAATAATTATCTAAAACAGACTTGGAGCTGATTCTCAGTGAACAAGTGTTGCCCTGAAGGAACACATAAACAGTAGGACATTTTGGCACTCTGAGGAGAAGGACAAGCATGTACTTGTAACTTGACGTCAAGACCTCAGCCGTGGAACTGAAGTTATTTTTAAGCACGTCTGTTATTACCAGACTTAGACAATTACTATATTTAAAGCTCCATATCGCAGCTGGCATACTTTTCAAAGATCTGCCACTGCAGCAATTTATAGAAATCATCCACACCCCAGCAAACTAACTGTGCTGATCAGTTTGAAAAGTTTCTACTAAACTCAGATTCTATAGGAACAAGGTAAATGAAAAAATAAAGTCTTCCATGCTGCTCTCAAGCAGCATCACGATACAGTCCAATTAACTGCATAGCTGACCATAACCCACAGAAATATATTTCTAGGAGCTGATTTTAATCAATGTACAAGGCTGCTGGCAGCTAAAATGTTTTATACAGCATAACAAAAGGCACTTTGAATGCAGTATTTTGAACTACAGCTTAACAGAAATTTTGGGTAAATGTTGAGCATGACAACAAATGTCATTATGTAGAAAAGTAAAGAGACGCTATTGTGAATCAAACACAAGGCTGTTTTTTGCAGCCTCTGAGGACGGTTTGTCAATGCCTCTGCGTGTGTGTCTCTCTGTGTGCAACTGCATGGCTTTGATTTCTTTCTCTTCTGCAAAACCAGAGCCATTGTTCTAAGATAAAAACAGCCTTTTTGTCCCTTACCTTTTTATAATTCCCCTCCATATCCAAAGTAGATACTTCAGAGATGATGTCATCCATTCCATCATTGTCCAAATGCATTCTTTAACTCTTCAAGACCCAAGGAAACCAAACCGTCACTTTCTCCTCCTCTGTCTCTCAATGTTTATCCTATGTTTCACACATCCTTTCTTGCGGCTCATTCTTGAAAGAACAGTAGCAGGTGGCAACTGAGTATCAGGCCAACAACTTCCCTTGTCTTGTCCATTCATATAAACAAGCATGCATGCCTTTCGTTTAGTAGAAATATCCCTCTGGTTAGAAGTCCTCTCCTTGCTGACACTTGGACCTGTCAGGAGCCTGATCTTCTCACCGGCTGCTATCACCTACCTCCAAAGTCGGCTGCTACAATCTACAGCAAAGCATGTTCCTTTTTTTCCTAATAAAGTAAAGGCTGTCTTTGAGCTGCAGCCAGCTGATTGCACTTCTTTGCCAGTTACACAAGGAAAGCAACAATCTTCCTCCAGCCACTGGTAGTGCAGGATAAAAATAGACGGAAGGCTTTTGAGCGGACGACAGCAGAGCAGGAGGAGAATGAACGGGGGGGGGAGCCCTCCCACACCTGATTTTTTTAAAAAAGGAGTGAAATATTTAATGTAATAAATCAAAGCTTCACAGGCCACAGAGCTAAACAAGTCAACCAGTCAGGCCCATGAGCATAAGCCAGATGCTCCTCTTTTTAAAAAAAAGCTACTCTCAGTTTGACCAGACTCAAGGCAGACTCAAGGCAAGATACCTCCACTGGATGAGGAACATCCCCCCCCCCACTATGATGAACATCTAGAGGAAAGAACAGTGGTAGAAAGTTTCCTTTCCATGGCAATGCTCTCAGTTTCAGTCACTAACCACGTCCGTTGCAAAAGCCTGAGGCAGTAGGCAAAGCCTGTAACTCCAGAGAACTGCTGCCTGTCAGAACTGGAAATACTGGGCTAGATGGAGAAATAATTTGACCCAGCACAAGGCAATTTCCTATGCTGTCACCATCTAAAGACTCTCCATGTCTTATGGCGATTGACATCGCTGAACATTTTTTCTATTCCAGGACAAATTCTTTTCCTCTCTTAAATATCAGGTCTCTACAACAGTGCTTTGACTAATTAAAAATAGCAAACAAAAATAAACTACAAGAGCGCCCCCCCCAATATCCACGGGTGACACATTCCAGGACCAACTATGGATGCATGAAACTGTGGATGGTATATCACCCCTGGGTTGATCATGTGCCCTGCAGCACTAGCACATAATGCCAGAGTTAATCCGTCCTTCCAGGCTTTGAACCCTGGTGCCTGCTTTATATTTTTGTGAATGTACATTCTATTGGGCATCCTTTCCCAAATCAAGCCAGTTTCATTGCAATTGAAGACTTCTTTTCAATGGTAGCTTTCCCCAACAATCAACTTCTTCACTTCTGTTGGAAACATAAATTTTGTATTTGTCAAATTATGCCTTTTCCTAAATCTATGCAGCAATTCCTTATTTGCTGTCCTTCTTTTTAGCGGATTCTTTCTTACGTTTTTGTGTCGGCTTAAGACCTTTTGCTGTAACATATCATTGTCAATAGGATTACGTTTCCTGTTCATATCTTCAACCCACAAATGTATTTTTTTTCCATCTTAACTAACACCTTATCATGCACTGTAGACATAATTTTCACAGTCTGAGGTGCCACAGCAAAACGTAGCCTAATTTTTTCATTCTTCACCACCATATGAATGGCGATTCATTTCTACATCTTAGCTATCTCAGTATACAATCTTTTCCTTACTGTATCAAGAATTAGCACCTTTTCACTGATGGGAAGAATTTCATGGCTTCTCTTAGGCTTTGAAGAACTGCCAGCAACATTCCTTTTGCACTTTGGGGTCACTGTTTAGCTAAATTAAGGGTTATTTTCACAACACTGCGATAACATGGCATCAAATGTGGATAGCAAGAACACTAGAGGTTAACGGGATGTGAGTAAAGTGGGCTAGTGTGGGTACACAGGAAGAAGAGAGAATAACATACCGAGCACAAATAGGCAGGAAGATTTCACCATGTTATTCAGAACTGCACACAATCTGAAACTCATGAATAGTTTATTTCTGGTATTTTCCATTAAATTTTTTTAGGCTGCGAAAAACAACAGATAACTAAACCCATGGAAACTGAATCTGCGGATACGGGAGTTCTACTGTTAAGTTATAAATCTTGCCAGGTACCACATCAATTCTTGAACACAAAACTCACACACATATATACCATATTATCCTCCCTCTCACAAATCCACTTGCAAGCATTTTCTACTTCAGAAAATTGCTAAAATAATATTTCCCTTACACTGTAGTAAGTTATAATTGTGATCTTGAGTAAGCTTAATTTAAAAAAAGCACCACAGAAATGCTATATATTCCAAAAAATTCAAAATTAATAAACAAAAAGGGAAGAAATGGAGAACAAAGCTACATTATGGTTACATATGATTACTGACAGGTTATGCCTTTAAATATTCTTCTTTACTTCTCATGTAGGAGTGTAAGTAGAATGTATTGCCTGTTGAGATTACACAGCAAGAATAAGAAATAAAAATGTATTAAGGAAGGAAAAAGGGGACCTGGTCACATCTCAATCTCTGGATTATCTTTTTTAAAAGGTTTCAATGCAACCAAGATATGATATTCTAGTACCAGGAATTGCTGATGCACCATTATTTTATCTGAAGTACTTTCAGGTCAGTAACAAGATGAAGTAAATATTGGATCTCTGCTTCCTATCTTTACTCTAAAATGTCACCAGTATTTCCCAAGGCCATTTTTAAACGTTTGCTATTAAATTTCACCTCCCCCCCCCAAAAAAGCACTTACAATGATGAGGCTACTTATATTTCTGGGTAAGTGCTTCAGAATTGGATAAATGCCTACATTTCAAGGGGAAGAAGCATTAAGGAAGATAATTTTGATGACCCAACCCAGTGAAACAAGAACTGGCACAAAATGTATATTACAAACCAGATCAACAATAGAGTTGCCTTTAAAATCTCCCTTTTAAGTCTGCTATAGAAAACCAAGAAAGGATTTGATCCTGAAATACACTTACCAGGAACATTAAAAGGAATGACTATTTTAAAATCTCTCTAATACGGACTATTCAGAAGTTTAAAAGAAGACATGTTAATGTATGGGGCTAACTAAATCCAATTATTTTCTTAGTAAGCTTCTATGTAATTACTTTTCTGCACACAGGAATTATGTTAATATGCTTTATGGATTTTTTTATGGCTCCCATCCTCACAGATGACTCAGTGGTTCATTTCCCAGTGTTCTTAAAATGAATTCTTCCTTTTTCCTGTTTCTTCCATGATAAAACTAACTTTAAAACTAACTCTTTAAAAATATTGCGTACTCTTTTTCCTACATGTTAGGGTAATTTTAGAAGCTTCTGGCACTTATCTGTGGAAATGAAAAACGGGTTGCAAATAAGTCTGCACCACAAAGAAAGTAATTTTTCACATGTATACAGTCGATACATGTAAAATCCTTAAGATTATCACACAAAACCATAGGAACTACACAGTATTGTATTCACAGAAGCATCTGCTATGTTCTTGCATAGTAAAACAGAAATAATGGCCATACGCATGCTCCTTGGTGGAAGAAATGAATAAAACAACATGATTCTATTATAAGCTGGTACAAATTACAGTGGTGCCTCGCACAACGATGTTAATTGGTTCAAAAAAAGAAACCGTTCTGTGAAACATCGTTCTGTGAAACACCATTTCCCATAGGAATGCATTGAAAACCGGTTAATCCGTTCCAATTGGAACGGATTGCTGTCCTTAAGCGGAAATCCCCATAGGAAACATCGTTGAGGGAAACGCGGTTCCCCAATTGAAATGCATTGAAGCTGACTCAATGCATTTGAATGGGTTTGCGAAGTCCCTTTTCGCTCCTGTAAAAGTGCCTTAAACTGTTTGAAAAGTGTTTTAAATGCTTGCAATCGTTAGCCCACCTCCTGAACCCTATGCAAACTTAATTTGGTGTTGTTCTGAGTCGTCGTTAATTTTTGGTGAATTTTTTAATTCTCCATTGAAAGCCTTTAAGTTAAAAATTAACGACGACTCAGAACAACACCAAATTAAGTTTGCATAGGGTTCAGGAGGTGGGCTAACGATTGCAAGCATTTAAAACACTTTTCAAACAGTTTAAGACACTTTTACAGGAGCGAAAAAGGGACATCGTTAAGTGAAATTCCCCCATAGAGAACATCGTTAAACGATGGGGGAAATTCATCAAAGAAACCCATCGCTGTGTGAATTCATCGTTGTATGAAGCAAACTTCGCATTAACTGTGCAGTTGTGCAATAGCATTTCAGACATTAAATGTCTACAAACTTGCCCACAATATCAATCAGTCCTTTTTAATATAATCTGGAAAATGGGTTGTGTATTTATGTATGTGTGAGAGAGCACATGAAAGAGAAAAAGAGTCATCTTAGCCCTTTCACTATATGATATGACAAATGTTATAATCATATTAATCAGGGATATGATATCTGTCTTCTCTGCCCAGAAATCTTCTTACATGGTTGCTTTGTTTGTCAGGCTGAGCAAGGTGTAAGGACATTAGTCCAAATCTATTCTAGCTGATAAGTAGCTTACAGAAAAAGATCCAGTTGGTCAATCTTTTTCTTGAATATGTTCTACGAAGTTTAACAGGTGCCAACATTAAACTGCCCAGCTCCCTGGCTTCTAAAATATTATGTTGCCAGCTAGAAATTAAACAAATATTTTGCAGCACAGGCATCTGTGGGAACTGAAATTGAGAAACTTCCTAAATACTAAAAGCATTGGAATGAACACACATCTTAACAATCTTAACATCTTTTAGAGATAGGAAATAGGAAGCTTTTCCAGGGGAACTGAAGCCAAAAATGGAATTTCTTCTGTGCCTTGGGATAATTTGCATATATTGCCAGTTCTACAAGAAAATACTGATGCCGAGGGAGGTCCGGAAAGAAAAAACAAGAAACCGGGCCTTCTCGACGGTGGGTCCTTGCCTCTGGAATAATCTTTCTCCAGAGATTTGCTGGGCATTTTAAAAAATCAATTGAAAACTTGGATGTTTATGCAGGCCTTCCCTCCAGTTAATACCTGATTCCCTTTTCTTTTTCTTGTATTTTTTCCTTTTCTTTTCATCTTGAATAATCTGTATATTGATGTATAAATATTTTGTTATATTTTATATGTTGTGTTTGTATGTTGGAAGCCGCCTAGAGTGGTCGTTCGACTAGATAGGCAGGGTATAAATACAACAAATAAATGATAAAAAATAAATGTCCAGACCCCAGAAATGTAAAAGGAAAATTCTTAATAATTTACCCTGAGTTTTTAAAAGAGCACTTAACAGATCTGGCATAAATATGAAGCTGTCAAGCTTTCCCCCAATTGTTTGGCAAACCACCCACAATTATGTCATTTAAAACCAACATTTGTGAGTAATTTTCACTGCCAATCCAAAAGAATCATGCCTCAAGTGGATGATGCATCTGTACAGATAATAGACCATTGCCTAATTCCTAACAGTCGCAGTAAGAAGGTGCAGGATCATTTAATGCTAATTAAGGTGTGGGAACTGCAATCAATGATTTTTAGGTTGACAACCAGAAGGTGTCAGTTACACTGCATTAAAGAAAGTGTGGAGGTGGTAACAATTATGTTTCACTACAGTTCTAGCATTGAATATGTAGTCATCAGTGATCTAGAAGGGGATTCAAACTGATGTCCTGAAAAAAGGAAGGGACTTTAATTACACAGCACATGGTTCTAGAACAATGAATATTTTTGGTACCCTAAGATAAGCAGAATATTAGATAGAGTCAAAGGAAGCAAAAGTCCGTCCTTTTGTCTAACAACTTTTTAATACACTGCATTTTTTAAATTACAGAAAAGCTTTTCCTTAAAAAAAGAGCATAAGAGAGATCCTTAAGAAAGTGTCTTAACTACTGGCAATCCATGAAGTTACAGAAGGTTGTCTGCATTTTTCAGTGTTAAAACTCTTTGCCACGACAGAGATAAAGTGTGAGAGTAGATGATGCCATGGCTTGTCAGTATTCATGCATTCTGTATTCTGTTTCTCATGTGTACTTTCACTTGTGGCAGTTCACACCTATTAATTCAAACTTGAAAAATGTGCCTATTAATTCAAACTAGAAAAATTAACATCTGTCATTATGATCAATATCTATGTTTGGAAGTAGAATATGTAGATTGCGTGGCAATTTGGGAGAGGAGCAATGTATGCAAAGGAACAGTACTCACTGGATCATGTATCACCAAACACTCTGATCATGCCTGATCTTATCTGATTTTGGAAGGGAAGCCGGTCTAGGCTTGATTACTATCTCGGTAAGAACACCAAGGAGTACCAAGTCTTGCACTAGGGAGGACATGCATTTATGTAGTTCAATAGGACTGCAGAGGCTTTGAACTCTGAATTCAACACCCTGGATCTTCAGTTAGGACAAGGAGAGAATCCTAAATCCAAACACTCTCAATTTGAGTTAACTCTCCTGTGCTAGATGGACTAATTAGGGAAAGGGCATGAACCATGTAGGAAGAGCATCTCATCCCAGGTTTTTTGGGTGGTGGTGGAGAACCTCTGTGGCACTGATGAGCCACCTGTGCATATCATAAATCACCCTTTTGGGTCACCAAATGTCTGATTCCTTGGCTTCGTAGCCCTGACTCAAAGATCAGTGCTTCCCTAAAAGCTATCTAAGTTTCCCAGCAAAGGTTCCTAAGTAAACACTGCCAATGCATGGGGATAGGTCCTTTACTGAATTTCTACCAGTTAAAGAGCAGGAATTTTAATATGGCAATAAATATACAATTTGCACAATAGGATGATTCTAAAACAGCTGATCAGCAACTCTAAAATGGCCGCCCGCTGTGAAAAATGGCTCGCCGCTGTGCTTTAGGATGGATTCCTCGCTTTACAGGCACCGGAAAATGGCTGCCCTATGGAGGATCTTCGCAAAACGAGCAGGTATTTAGCCCATTGGAACACATTGAACGGTTTTCAATGCATTTCAGTGGTTTTTTTAAATTTACTTGACAACGAGTTTGCTTAACAACGATTTTAATGGAACGGATTATCGTCGTCAAGCGAGGCACCACTGTATGTAGCTTCTGAATAGGCTGTGATGAAGCATTAATAGCATATAAACAAAATTACAGCAAATAAAATGCCATCTCCTTATGGGTGGGTTAAAAAAAAGAGGCAAATTCTAGGTTAGGATTCACATTAGAAAGTAGCTGACATAATAATTCCTTTCTGTCCTTGGTGTGCTGCTGGATATTCTGGAAGTCCTTTCCAAAGACATAGCTTTGGTTGTTTATTTTAGCACGTTGATGAAAGAAAAGGAAAAGGAAATCTTGTAGCTCTTCAAAGACTAATGATATCATTTCTGGAAGCCCTATTACTTGGACAAAGGATACTGCAGAACAATGATTCCCAACCTTGGGTAGCCCAGATGTTCTTAAGACTGCAAGTCCCTGAAACTCCAGCCACCACAGCAGGCGGGGAAGGCTTTTCGTAAGTGCAACGCATGAACGCCTGGGTTATCCAAGGTTTGGAAGCATTGCTGCAGAACCAAAATGGTCAGAGGTTTGGAGCACCTTCCCTACCAGAGAATGATGAAGTCCTGGGGCTCTCTAGTTTTAGAGAAAAAAAAGGCAACGCATGACAGAGGTTTTTGAAATTATTGAAAGTGTAGGAAAAGCAGAGTGAGAAAATTAGGAGTTAACTATTAACATTAATCTTGTGGCTTCAGTGCAGAGAATGAAAAGTGGTATTTCACACCTTGCATAATTAACTTTTAGAATCCATCATCATATGATGTAGTGACAGTAGCTGGTTTTAAAGGAAATCCAGCATGTTTTCTAACACTGGGACTAACAAAATCTCCAGATTCAGGGGCAACATTATCTTTAACTAACAGTGGCACTGGCAGGGCTACAGGCTGGAGCATGTCCTCATGTTCAGATAGAAACCACCTGGAAAGCTGGCTATATTGCCTTACTTTTCATCAAGAAAGGAGAGTGGGAAAATAATACAGAACTACTGATATGAATGCTGGTGACTCCAATGTCAATGTCAAGAGACATGTTTCACCCTACAAGTGTCAAAACAAAACTCATCTACTTCAGAGCTCAGAATATCATTGAAGTCACTGGGGAGTGATTTAAAAAATGCCGGATTATATTATGACAGAAATGTGAAGACTGGATTTTATAAACACAGGCCATAATCCCACTGGTGTTTGCATAAGTTTTCTGTAGTTCGCTGTGGCTAAATGATGAGGTGCTGGGGGTCCATCCTGGTTGCACAATTGGGCACATAACCAGGTGGGCAATCGAGATACGATCCAGGACCTCATCTATAATTAGACACAACATATTATGCAAACCTTATATGAGCACCAATTGATTCTGGCCACAGACTATTGTAAATTTAGTATCTGAGCAACTGTTGTTTTGTGCTGTCAAGTTGGCTCCAACATATGGTATTCCTATGAATGTCTTATCATCACCAGCCCTGCTCAACTTTTGTAAACTCAAGGCTATGATTTTATTTATGGAGTTCATCCATCTCATATTTGATGTTCCTCTTTTCCTACCATGTTTCCCTGGGTCTTATATTAATTTTTGCTTCAAAAAATGCATTAGGGCTTATTTTCAGGGGATATTTTATTTTTTTCATGTACAACCATCTACATTGATTCAAATACAATCATGTCATCTTCTTCTGGTTGCTGCACAATGCTGCACGAGGGTGGAGGGCGGGATTTCATTTAACCGGGGCTTATTTTTGGGGTAGGTCTTATATTATGAGCATCCTGAAAAATCATACTAGGGTTTATTTTCAGATTAGGTCTTATTTTCGGGAAAACAGAGTACTGCCTTCAGCTGTCCCTAGCATTATCTGGGCAATGATGCAAAAATTGTACTTGTGTCCACTGTACTTGAGTTAATATAAGCAGGTAAGACTTTTTGTCTAACAACCATGTGGCACCATCCCCTAGATTCAAAATCTAGTATTTCTCAACAGTACCAACTGTGTTCCTAGCCTTTCCAATATTACTACCAATATGAACCTGACTCTTAACACAAGAATAACAAGAATCTTCTAATCCTGTTATGTATGTTTTAAGCTACATTTCCTTTTTGATCCTTCTGAGTTTCCAGTCTTTCACTGGACAGCCCTTCATTCTGGCAGTCTCTCCACATCGCTGATAATTTAGAAATCTTTACCCTGCTTCCCCAATTAGTTTAACTTATTAAAAGGTTTATTTGTTTTTAGTTGCATACCTAAACATGTATTATGTGAATGCCATTCACATGTTCTTATTACCAATTGCAACAAACATTAGGGCTACAGCTCAGGACTGGCCCACCATTAACCAGGGTGCCTCAGCCTATCAGAGTGGTGGAGGTGATGGTACTACCCTCAGGCACTCATTGTCTGAGCCAATGATTGCCACTGGTCTCTTTCTTTGAACTGCCTTGTGCCCACCTCCGGTGTGGCTGCTTCTCAGCCAGCTTTGTGGTTAATGCCAAGCTTTCAAGGTTCCTGGGGCTAAGGCACTTTGGGAGGGGTAGCTAGAAGAGACTGAGACGTGTCCATGCTATAGGCAGGCAGCAATCCAGGGAATGGAGTCACTAGTGCCACAGCCCTGCTATCCATCCTCTTTCCTCCCCATCAATATTGCTACCTGTAGTAGGGGTGAAAAAGCAGTGTTTCTCCCCTGGTCATGGGCGACAGGAGAATTTGCGTTGGCACTGCTATGGCTGGTTGCAGCTCTGTTTCAAGTTCATATCCAGAGAACTGGGTTTGCGTGTCATGTGACAGCCATGAAAGACAATTTAATAAATAAGAACATGACTGAGTGCTGCGTGCTGGGGCATGCAACCCTACGTCCCCTTCCCATCCTATGTGGCTAAACAGATAAAGACAGGGAAAGATCTGTGTGACATTAAACGCAGGGTTAGTTTATTGTGCCAAAGCAAGCAACAATTCATAAGCCAACAACAAACCCTGCTCTGAAGCTATTTTACAATCCTGGCTTGTTTGGGTATTGTAAATCACATTATGTACTAGGCTCAGCTGTAACATTAAACTATTAATGTCTAGTCTGTTTACCAGACTGCCTAAAGGGAGAGAGAAAAGTGGGAGCAAATGATCTGCATGGTGCACTAGCACATGACAAATGTGATCAGTGTTTGAAAAGGCATTTTACCCATCCTTATATCTGGATGAAAAAGGAGAACAGGGAGCTTAACATTCAAATACCATACCCCAAAAAGATATAGAGCATTAAGCTTCAACAGCATACTGAGACTCATCTGCGAAGTGCAATTAAAATACTCCAATCTCGTTGGCTGTATGATGCAAACAAGACATTTATTATTTAGCCACAGATGGCATGGGTGGCGGTGGCCGCTCTTTATATTGTCCCTTCCCCCACTGTGAGAAGCCACCCTTCCCTCCTGGCCTGCAGACATCTAATCATGTACTGTTTCCCCTTTGAGCCGAAAATCCCAGATTCAACATCACGGATGGATTAAAAATGTGATCTGGGCCTATCTTTGTGGCTTTCCTGCCAGGAGCCATGTTATTCTAGCAAGGTGTTTAAGACTTTTTTTTTCTTTTTAAAGGCAACTTTCATTTGTTTACACAGATTTCACACATTAATACACAGCACTATGAAAACAAACTGGAATATCTGTTATTGCTGGGTTGAACAGAGAAAGACAGAAAGCACCAAATGTGTCAAAAAGCTGTCCATTCCAATATTACAGCTCCTCTTGATGGTGTTCAGCGTACCTTCTCTTAATCACACTTCCCACAGAACTGACTTCCATTTCAAAAGAAACAATTGGCAACCTTTAACCTCTATCAGATGACAAAACGTGGCTGTCAAGAATTCTTTGTGGCACAGCCAGCTAGGCTAGGCTATTTGTTGAAATACCAAGAGGCGACAAAATGAAGGCAGCGCTATTTGCCAAACAACTCCCAGACTTAAAACATTCAGAAATCCTAAAAGTGGTGAAGCACAAGTGTGATGAGACAAAGATTGAATGGGGTGAGAGTGGGGAATTATTCCAAAACTGTTGCTTGAATAGAAAATATTAAGTTTAACACAATAAAATGAAAAGAAGAAAACAGCAGCTGCTTTTTCACATTCATGTTTCCCATTTCATTTCACTCTAGTCCTATATCATGTATAGGAACACATCTGCAGCTTTTCTGAAAATAGACCAAACCCAGATCTGTCCCTACAGCAATTTGTCCTCCATCTCTGTTTCTCTCTTTTCCTATAAACACTTGCACATTTGTGTAACCAATTTGTGAACTCAATTGTATACTCAAATATTTCGCCTCTGCATTTAAATTCAATACACTGGCCTCTGCTCTAAATGTTATTATTGACTCAATGACATGCAGAATTTTGATTTCATATTCAAAGGTTAGAGAGAGACTACATACACCAAAACTTGGTAGCTGACTGTTCTGAAAGCATTTCAGTTTAGAAAAGTACTGATAGCAATGAAATATTCTGATTTTTAAAATTCTATATTATCTGATTGTAGCAATAAAATCTAAATCCTCCATTTTGCTATTCTCCAACCCCCCCCCCACACTCCTGACAGCAATGTATTTATTCAACTAGAACCTAAGTGGATAACTCCTTCCTGAGATGGGAAACTACTGTAGTTATTATAAGGCAGAAAACACATATGATGGCAGAATATTACTGTTCAAACACCAGGGGAGTTGTAAGGTCTATGAGTTGCTTCTAAAAGTACTTAGGTATTTAAATAAATAAATAAATAAATATGAGTAGTAAACATGCAGCGTATGAAAAATGATAAAATGATCCATTTAAGTACACACATCTAACAGAAAACCAGGAAGTGATGTTTCCAAAAGAAATAGTAAATATGCTAAAATATGTTTCTTCATAAAATTCTGTATCTGTATTTTTAAGAGACTATTAACATCATCCCCCCAAATCTACATACAAATTTGCACACCTTATCACAGGAGACTATATACTGACTGATGGGCTGTTGGCTGTGTTGACAAGAGTAGAGAAAGCTGGGATTTAATATTTAGATTAATACACATATTTTAATGAAAACTATACTAGTTAACTGTTTTCTCCCTACAGCATCATCATCTTTCAGGCGATATAAACAAACATCTATGCAGAATTTTTTTTTCTTTTCTCAGCACCATACCCACCACAGTTGCCTTAAAAAGAGAATAATAACAAACTACAGTCTGGAAATCCTGGTACTGTACTCAGAAAAGCGACCCAATTTTGCAAAGCTAAAAAGAAGCAACCTGCTGCATGGAAAACAGGCAGGCCTCTTCCACTCTTCTCTTCCAAGAGGGATGCTGTTGATTATGGCAAAAGAGGTCCATTTCTTACCTGATACGAACAGTTTTCCTGGTGTACCATCTCAGTGCATCATACAGAAAGCAGATACCAAGCGCCAAGAATGTATACAGAAGCTGCACAGTTAAATTTTACAGCATCTGAAGGAGAAAAAAACGCCCTTGTAAAGCAAGAGGCTTCCTGCAGATTAAAATGGATGCTGTTTCTGCTGTTTCAACCTGCGCAATGCCACTCACTGCCTTTGCTAGCGAAGAGCGTAGCAGAGCTGTTCTCCTCAGGGAACTAGCAATGAGGTTTAATAACATGTAGCCAAGACTGCTCTGGGCGAAAGTGGCAGAGGGGGGAGCTCACTCATCACTAGCACAATCAGCCAATTATATTATAGACACAAAGGGAAAGATCAGTGTAACGCTGGCGTGACCTTCTGGTGCTTTATGAAGGCAGTTAACTGATGTGGAAACATTCTAGTCCTCATTAAAGGGAAAAAGGGAAAGCTAAAAAAGATAAATCAATACATAGCCTTGAACTGCTAGTGTGTTCTCCCGGCAATTATTTTACAAACAGCACACACAAAATCATATATGTACCTGTGGTGCCAGGGTTCTCAGAAATTTAAAGGAGCCAGCAGCTTTTTAATAAAACACAGAGGTTTTCTTTATAAATCTGTGAAATATGTTGACAAGTTTGAAGAAACAAAAGCAAACCCCCGCCCCCAAAACAAACAACTCCCCCACAAAAAAACCTTTCCATATGCAAAAATAAATCTGATGTTTGGTTTCAGCAGAAGTATCACACATTTTATTGACTAAAAGCCAAGGTATTACATCATTCAACAGTCATCAAATACATTTGAGTTTTTTTTAAATGACTAATCCCTGATGGGAGAGAAGGAAAAACTGGGCTGAATATTTGAGGAGCATTTTTCCCACCTGACCCACTTTAAGATACTACCATATTGACTGGGGAATTTTGGAAGCTGTAGCCCAAAACTGAATTATTATTAAGAATTTAATCACATATGTGGTTTTAAATTGACTACATTTATATTTTATTCTGATACTGGAAATGTCCAGTTGTAGCCACTCTTAGCCACTGATGATTCTAGCCTCCCTTAATTTTAATGATTTCCTATGCAAGCCATCTAAGACAGCAGCCAACACTATATCTTGTGACAGTGAATTACATAGTTTTACTATGCACGGTTTTACCTGCTCTGAATTTCACCATTCAGTTTTAGCATATGACCCCCAGGTACCAGTATAACAGAAGAAAAGCTTCCCCTTAGCCATTTCTCCATATCATGAATAATTTTGAATGCTTCTGTGTCTTTCCTTATTGGCTTTTCTCCCCAAAGCTATAAAGCCCCAGAACATTATTGCCTTTCCTCAAAAGGAAGTTGCTCTAGTCTCTTCATGACTTCTGTTGCTCCTTTCTGCACCTTTTTCATCTGTTCCTTATTTCAAGGAATGGCTTCTCCCCCCCTCCCCCCAGTCTTATTGTCAAGTGTATAATAGCAACAAAAAGGTACTGTAGCTTAATATAGCTGCAATATTTTATTTAAACCCTCTTAAGGCATGCTTCGCCCCGCACCAGCTCTACAATGTTTTATTTATTTTGGAGCTCTTAAAAGTGTTAAACATACTATGCTCTCAAGCCAGCTGAAATGGGACAGACAGATAACAAGGAACAACTTTTTAGGGGACTGAATGAGCCAGTTTGGGCATAATGCTAAGCCCCATTCATCCCTTAAGTGCACAATCCGCAGCAGCAGACTTTCAGTTCCTGAGGCTTCCCTTCCCTCATCTCCTCCACCATATCCAGGAGGAAACAGGAAGCTTTAACTTCTACTTTTAAAATTTCTCATTACACATTATTAGGAGGAACTTGGGATAAACTATAGTTTGCTTGAAAAAGGCAGGATGTTGTATGATTCTGTTTTGCTTTAACAAAACATAGTTTTTTTTAAAAAAATCTGAGTTTCCTGACCTCACATGATCGTTGTACAGATAAAGCAGGAAAGATGATCATGGAAGCCATCTTGAGGCCACAGGAGAAAATATAGAATAAAGAGATAACAAATGAATAATAATAACAAAGAAAGCTACTAATACAGTGGTGCCCTGCTTGACCCCACTTGACGACGAAATCGCTTGACGATGTTTTTTGTGATCGTTATAGCGACTGCAAAATGATGGTTCCTATGGGTTTTTTTCACTTTATGATGATTACGTCCCTGTTTCGTGAACCGATTGTTCGCAAGACGACGATTAAAAACAGCTGATCGGCAGTTCGCAAAATGGTTCCCTGCTGTTTTCCGGACCTATTTCCGCAAGACAGGGATTGCAAAATGGCCGCCCTATGAAGGATCTTCACTGCATGAGCAGGTATTTCCCCCACTGGAACACATTAACCGGTTTTCAATGCATTCCAATGTGTTTTTTTCTGCTTGACGACGATTTCGCTTAACAGCGATTTTCCTGGAACGGATTATCATCATCAAGCGGGGCACCACTGTAGCTTCCTTGTTATTGCAGCACAGGAATAGCTGGAAGGATGATGTATGACCTGAGGCTTTCTAAGCTGCTTGGGAGCAGAGTAACTAAGTGATTCACCAGGTGTAATTCTTACTGATTGGGATGACCACCAAGCATAAAAAGCACAGCTCAATTCCCTTCATATCAACTTAGGAGTAAAGCCCAGTGAGATGGCTTTCCTGGCAGCAAAACACAGCTTAATGAGATAGTCATTCTGCCAGTAAAGCATGGTTTGGTTCCATGCCACTGACTTCTGATCAATGAACAGAGAAACATCGAAGAAATGTGCACATCTGAGGAGAAATCACCAGAAGTGGGAGTTTCTAATGTACTAAATCATACATTTAGCATTATATCTGAAAAGGCCTCTCTTTGCTGCTCTGCTCTCCTGTTTACCACTACCCTCAAATTAAGGGAGTGAGGTTGTCATATCACTACTAGGCTACATGAAGGGAAAGAGCAAAGCGCACAGGGATTAATCTTTAATAATAAAAATGGTTTTGAAATCTGGACAAAATGCAGTGTGATGCTCTGCCTTACCTATTCTTCATATACAGCAGTCAGTAGACCTAAAGGGGCCTGAACTGCCTATAACTGAGTTTAGTGTTGAATCTTAATATTTTTTAGGGATAAAGTTCAGTTGAAATCAGTATGACTGACTTATAGAAAGCATGCTGAGGATCTCTCTATCTGTAAGATGGTCTGCATAGTCCCTAAACATGTAAGCCCAGCTCCCTCTGATGGTTTCCCAGAAGTGGCATTCCATAAAATACAGTGGGGTCTTGACTTCAGAACCTAATCCATATTGGAAGGCAGTTCTCAAGTCAAAAAGTTCTCAGGTCAAATCTGCATTTCCCATAGGAATGCATTGAGAACCATTTGATCCGTATCTGCTCTTTTCCGTCCATAGAAATTAATGGGAAGCTGCTATTCCTCCTTCAACCACTAGAGGGGGATATTCTGTTTCTTTTTTTCTTAGGTCAAGAAAGGTTCAGGGAAGGCAGGGAAAATACAGTCCAGGCAGTACAGTGGACTCTTGACTTACAGAATTAATCCGTATTGGAACGGTGGCTGCAGGTCAAAAAGTCTGTAGTTCAAGTCTCCATTGAGCTACAGTGCACTGAAAACCGATTAATCCCGTAACAGGCCGTTTTTGTTCCATTTTGGTTTTTTTCTGGTCTGTAAGTCAAATCTCAGTCTGCAAGTCAAACCTAAATTTTGCGGCCAGAGAAGTCTGTAACTCAAAAAGTCTGTAAGTCAAACCGTCTGTAAGTCAAGGGTCCACTGTAGCATCTGTTCATAACGTCAGTGTCATTCAGAAGTCTCTCTGAAAGGAGCTAAGCAACATACTGTATATAGTTTAAAAACAAACAAACCCCTAAGTGCTTAGGGACAGGAAATTACTATTTTCCAGGAAAGAAAATTGCCAGATGTGCAAAAGATAAGAAAAATCTTTTTTTCAGTGGAGACATGCAAGGAGCACTAATTGCAGAAAATCTTCTGCCTTTGGTTTTCAAACATTGTACCTTTTACTCTGTTTTTTTCACATTTAAAGGGAAAGCTGTAGTCTGTCATTTAGGTTTATGTCTAGAAATGTTGCATCAATGAAAAATAATGTTCATTGATACCCCTCCCCAGCACATAAACACCACCACCACAACCTTGCATGGTGAGCATTTATGTAAATACAGTGATGGAGATACAATGCCATGTTGTGGTTAAGGAAAACCTTGGAAAGTGGAGGAGGAAGAGTGCATGGCATGTGCTTAAACATGGTTAGGGAACAAGGATTATAATGTACTGTATGTGCCAGATCATTTTAAACAAAATAGACTAATTTCCCTTTTGTCAAATTAACTCTTTTAATTTTCTCGAGCAATCTGATGTCCCACCAATGAAAAAGCACTTTCATTTTAATGATAACTGTGGGTATTTTTATTCTTGATCTGGAACAAGCACGAAATAATGTGCAGCAATTGTAGATGAACAGGTGCATAATTAGCGCAGCATAACATGAAATAATCCTAGATTAACAAAGTGTTTGAGCCAGGATGTTTGCCATCTTTAGTCAGGTCTGGAATAGGTTACATAATAAAATACCGTAATTTCTGCACCAAAAGACGCACTTTTTTCCCCTCCAAAAGGGGGGTAGAAAGTCTGTGCGTCTTATGGTGCGAAGGTGGTGACTTCGCCCCCACTGGCCCCGTGGGGGGGAGCGTCGCAAGGGTCCGAGGGAGCCTTCCAGGACCCTTGCGATGCTCCCCCCCCACGGGGCCAGCACAGGCGAAATCGCCAGCTTCCTGGTGGGGGGAACGTTGCAAGGGTCCTGGAAGCTCACTCAGACCCTTGCGACGCTCCTCCCACCGGCAAAATCACCAGTTTCTGGGAGTGTTTTGAGGCTTCCCAAGCCTCAAAACACTCCCAGAAGCTGGCGATTTTACCCCCCCTGGCCCTGTGGGGGGGTGGGGGTAGCATGGCAAGGGTCCAAGGGAGCCTCCCAGGACCCTTGCCAGGCTGCCCCCACCTCCCCACGGGGCCAGCCCTGGCAAAATCGCCAGGTTCTGGGAGTGTTTGGAGGCTTGGGGAGCCTCCAAACACTCCCAGAAGCTGGCGATTTTAGCCCCCCTGGCCCCGTGGGGGGTGGGGGTAGCGTGGCAAGGGTCCAAGGGAGCCTCCGAGGACCCTTGCCAGGCTGCCCCCACCTCCCCACGGGGCCAGCCCTGGCGATTTTACCCCCCCTGGCCCTGTGGGGGGGTGGGGGTAGCGTGGCAAGGGTCCAAGGGAGCCTCCCAGGACCCTTGCCAGGCTGCCCCCACCTCCCCACGGGGCCAGCCCTGGCGAAATCGCCAGGTTCTGGGAGTGTTTGGAGGCTTGGGGAGCCTCCAAACACTCCCAGAAGCTGGCGATTTTACCCCCCCTGGCCCTGTGGGGGGGTGGGGGTAGCGTGGCAAGGGTCCAAGGGAGCCTCCGAGGACCCTTGCCAGGCTGCCCCCACCCACCCCCCACGGGGCCAGCCCTGGCGAAATCGCCAGCTCCCAGGACTTTTTGAGAGGCTGGAAAGCTTCTCAAAAGGTCCTGGAAGGTCGCTATTTTGCCTATGCTGGCCCCGTGGGGGGGGGTAGCGTGGCAAGGGTCTGGAAGGCCCCCTCGGACCCTTGCCACGCTACCCCCACCCCCCCACGGGTCCAGGGGGGGCAAAATCGCCACCTTCTGGGGCTCTTTTGAAGCTTCCCAAGCCTTAAAAGGGCCCAGAAGGTGGCGATTTTGCCCCCTCTGACCCTCGGGGGGGCAGGGTGAGTCTCTAAAGGGTCCTGGAACACACTCCAGGACCCTCTGGAGGCTCACCCTGCCCCCCCACCAGGCTAGAGGGGGCAAAATTGCCACCTTCTGGGGCTCTTCTGAAGCTTTCCAAACCTCAAAAGAGCCCCAGAAGGTGGTGATTTTGCCCCCTCTGGCCTTCAGGGGGTCTGGGTGAGGCCTCCAAAGGGTCCTAGGTTGTGTTCCATAAGACAGACCTCTCCATAAGGCTCACCAATTTTTAGGAGAAGAAAACAGATTTTTTTCCTGTTTTCTTCTCCTAAAAATTTGGTGCGTCTTATGGAGAGGTGCGTCTTATGGAGCGAAAAATACGGTAAAATAAGCCCCAGCATAATTATACTGCATGTTATCCTTCTTCATGAAGGAAACACAATAATAAAGGAATAAGAATTATGACATGATCTTGGGAAATATGCCCTCTGCATATAGGCAATGCATGGAATTATGGGCAGATCAGAAAAGGCTAACTAAAGGTTGCTGGTCAATTGATTAAGTGACTTTCCTCTCTTTTGCTCTTTCCCAGCCCTCTTCATTTCTCTCCCCTGTCCATCTGCTTCTTCATCTACACCCATTCCCCATTTTCCCTAATTCATCATTAAACTACATCTGAAGTTGACAGATGGGCTTTCTGGGTGATTTGCAGTAATTCAGCAAGTTTCTGTCTGTCACTTGTTCCTTTAATAACACCAGGAGCTACCGGCCTCCTCAATTCCTCCAGGCTTACAATTCCACTGATGCTGTGTATTCACCTGCTTGAATGTGGTTACAGCTCCACAGATAAGTCAGGAATGGAGGAGGGTGGAGCACCCATTACAGGCTCTCCTAATCACCTTTTTAAAAAGCCTGAATAGGACTCATGTATTCATGTCAAACATATCTGCCTCCTTGAGGTACAGATTTTGCACCTGACTTCAATTTGCGAATCTCCAGGTTTCTGATGCAGGGAGCTTAACGAGTGATACAAAAATGCACAAAGCTTATTAGATTTAACATTTTTAATACAAAAATAACACTAACATCAGTTCTATTATGTTTTTAAAAGAAGCTCCCACAGATCATTTGCCTGCTCTATCTCCATTCTGAATAAAATATTCAGTAGTGCTGGTTGCCACCAAGATTTCCTTTTCCTGTCAGAACTCAACAGAACTATAATGTTTGAATGTGCTTTCCCTATGGGGGGGGGGAACGTGCTTTCCCTATCTTGGGAGGCAGCCATCTTGGGATGGGGACCAACAGGGCTGATTTAATTACCTCCAACACAATCCAGCAATGCATACACAATGGAAATTAAAACTTGTTATCTATCTTATGGGATTTCATTTATGGGATTTTCACTTCCTTTCTAAAAAGACAGTTTTGAAGTTAATATTAATGACTTATCTGGCTTATCTGTCTAGTGTGAGGAGACCTCCCCAGTGGAGCTGTAGCCACACTACTGTACTGTATTCTGTAGTGTTCCTAATCGTAAGTGAGTGCTGTCAAATTAAGTCTTACTTAAGGCAATCCATGGTTTCTTAGCTATAAAATAATCAGATGTGGTCTACCAGTCCCTTCCCTGGTCACAATCTGAGACTCTGCAGTTTGCCCAAGGCCACACAGGCTAGCTTTTCTCCGGGAGGCATGGTGGGGAACTGAACTCAGAAAAGACTACCAATTGGAGCTTTTTCGGGCGGTTGGAGGGAATGTAAAAAAAGAAAACAATACAGTATTCAAAAAAAGTTTCATATTATGTAACCTCTCCATGTCAGATACAGACATGTAAAGAAAACTCTCCTGAAGAAACTACTTTTTGCTTTACGCCTTACTGATCTATTAACAGCCAAAGTGAGTCAGAGGCAAGAGCTGTTCCACACTCCACAGTTTTCTGACAAATGTACTTTTAATCTTGCCACCAGATGCAGCTTTAGTGCAGAAGGTGCAAAAAGCAAAATAGCACCCCATATAACAGTGAATTCTTTTCACAGATACACGGGGGGGGGGGGGAGTTTCCTTCCTTTCTTTTTTTAGGTTGAGAATTTTATAAGGTTAATCACTGACAAGCCATTGGAAATGGGCTGTAACCAGGGCCTAATTCAGCAATGAACTCTGAATCTCATTAAAGAGACATCATGGGCAGATATGAAGGCTCCAGAAAGCCTTCAGATCTGGATAACAATCTGGCCCCTTCACTGGGAATTTTTAAGCGACTGTTAAAAACGTGGCTTTTCTGACAGGCCTTCCTGGACCTTGCAACACACCTAATTACAGCGAGTGATCACAACATTTATACTATCAGTCATGTTGTCTTGCTCTATTATTATTATTATTATTTATTATTTATTATTTATTATTTATTATTTTATTATTTTATTATTATTATTATTATTATTATTATTATTATTATTATTATTATTATTATTATTATTATTATTATTATTATTTACATTGTTGGTGGTTTGGAATTGTGTATGCTTTATTTGTTTAATATATAAACCACTCAGAGCGGCCTAGTAGCCAGATGGGAAGTATAGAAGGCAGGAAAATAAATAAACAATTTTTTTTTAAAAAAATCCTCTAAATAATGTATATGAGAAATGTGCAGTGCATACAGCAGTGATGGGCAAGTGCCCCCCATCCTGGGTAAGGAGTGAGAAGAAAGGGTGTGGTAGGCACAGAGAATGAGAAAAAAAGTCCCTGTCCACTAGCCTCCTCTAGCGCTGGAGCAGACTTTCTGATAACTTTCTTCCTTCAAGAAATGCACTCTGGAAATCTCAACTCTCCTTGACCCAGCTGCTAGCAGCAAAGAAGTGTATATCACACCTCCTGAAATTGTTCCTTTGATCAGTAGTTGGAACTGGTACAGACTGAATGAGCTAATGAAGTTTTCATTCTAAAATGTTGGTATATATCACAAATGTTATAACCCCCCCCCCCGCCTACCTAGGGACCAAAAATTAGCTAATGAAAGCTAATAGTGGCAATCACCTAAATCAGTGGTCCCTAACCTTTTTCCGAACCGCGGACTGGTTGGGGGCCGTGGCATGCCCGCAGGGGGGTAGAGCTCACACGCGTGCATGCGTACTTGGGGGGCCCTGCTCGTGCGCACGGTGCACTCGCAGGGGTGGAATGCACTTGCGCGCATGTGCGAAACGCTTGTGGAGGCACTCACGGGGGGGGGGTAGGAGATCTGTGACTGCAGACTGGTCCTGGATAGGCTGCAGACCGCTGCTGGGTTGCGGACCAGTGGTTGGGGACCTCTGACCTAAATAACTTAATTACAAAATAACATTTGCCACAACGCAGCAGAAAACAATTTTCACCAATTTCATTTTATTTCTTTATAGGCCCCTGTTTCCAATTGTGTACTGCAGAATCCAAAATCTGTGTTTATGTGCCATCAAGTCACAGGCAACTTACAGAGACCCTGATAGGGTTTTCAAGGCAGGTGAGATGTTTAAGGAGTGGTTTTAGCAACATCAGAACCACACCCTTCATGAATTTCCATGGCCAAGCAGTCATTTAAACTCTGGTCCCTTGAGTTCTACTCTGTCACTCTATCCACTATATCACACTGGGAATTCACGTGCAATATGTGCATTGCTTATTTGTTCTCTCTTGGTTGAGGTTCACTGTCATATGGACCTCTTGGAAAGATAATTTAGACAGAGGTTCCAGCATCAGTTCTTTTGGCTGGACAACAACAGAGCTCGTATGATGCTCAAGGAATGTGTGCATTTCAGTCCTCAGAGGCATTCAAGGAAATGATGGAAGGGTCTCTCAAAGAAATATTTCAGGGCTAGACAACCTTGTATTAAGGATGAAAGTTTAAACATTCCATCAGAATTAACAACACTGACCACAAGCAGGGTGGATTTTATTTAAATCATGATTTAAATAAAAAAAACACAATGATTTTTTTGGTAATTTAAATAAAAAATTAATTTTTACAATATATTAAAAATAATAATACATTTTAAAATGTATTAAAATATAGACCACAAGCAGATCTGAATTTCTTCACCTTGTTTTATTTTTACAGCTGTTGGTACAACCCTGGCATGAAAGTCAACATTTTTTATCCCTTTTAGCCAATTTTGTAGCTGACTGAACACTGACTGTTGAAGAACTTCAAGCAAATTCATGCCCAAGGCAAGATCTGAACAGCAATAAGCAGCCTGAAATCCTTGTTTTGCCTTTTGAATACTGGACGCTGCCACTTAGTGGTCAAAAAGAAAGACACAGCAAAACAGAGCAAAAAATAATGTGATAGGCAGTCTCTGTATTTTTCTCTCCTTCCAGGTAAGTGTCCTTGAGGCTTCATGTGGTGATGGCAGGAAACTGGCACAGAAGCCTGAAGTGGTTTGTAAAATTGACTTGCACTTTTCAACCTGCTTATGTATGGCTAAGCTGGCTCTGCATCTTACTCGGCACCATTAGCTGTCTGCCAGTTACTCAACTGATGTTTTCAGATAGTAGTGCCAAGCTTTTAGAATTTTTTTTAACTTCTGGAAGCCAGCCTTTAATCCCCTTGTTCATACTCACTGGCTTTCTAAATACAAGTGGGAAAAAGGGGAGTGAGAGCACCCTAGTTTTTATGAATATGATGATCCTGGTCAGCAAACAAAAATGTATTTTCTTTCTTTCTTTTTCCCTTGGGAAGGGAATAAAAGAGAAATTGATTCCAGAAAATCAAGTGAACCAGTCAGAATTTTGACAAATGTTGATGCTAAATTAACTTACGGGGTGAAGAAATAAAGTCCATTAATTTATGCATATGCGTTCTATATCCTACAGAATGAGTTTTGTAGTATCTTATCGAATGGGCTGTATGTTCAAAACTGTGTTTTAGTGTTTCAATGCTCAGAAGTGCCCCCTCGCCTTGTACTTAAGGTTAAAATATAAGGTAAAGGTTCCCTTTGACATTTAGTCCAGTCATATCTGACTCTAGGGGGCGATGCTCATCCCCGTTTCCAAGCCATAGAGCCAGCATTTGTCTGTAGACAGTTTCCGTGGTCACGTGGCCAGTGCGACTAGACATGGAACGCTGTTACCTTCTCACTGTGGTGGTACCTATTTAACTGCTTGCATTTTTACATGCTTTCAAACTGCTAGGTTGACAGGAGCTGGGACAAGCGATGGGAGTTCACTCCGTCTTGTGGATTCGATCTTACGACTGCTGATCTTCCGACCTTGCAGCACAGAGGCTTCTGTGGTTTAACTCACAGCGCCACCACGTAATATGGATCAAGCAGATACATTTAACTGGCTGAAATCCTGTTGCTCTAAGTTATGCTTTAAGTTGTGCAAGACTGATGATGGGTCCCTTTCATAGTGAAAAACCCATTGGAGGCTGTGGAACAAGGGTAAATTTGTAATTTCTGGATCTTCAGGGAAGGATTGGAAATTTCTAATTTCTAAGAATTCAGCAGTTGATAACATCTGAATTACACAGCATAAGTTGTGTAACAGGATTTCATCCACTATTTTTTTTCTTATTCCAAAGTACTCACAGGAAGAATAATAACTTTGTGCCAACATATCCTTTCCAACCAGTTTTCAAGGTCTTCTGGGTACAGAATACTCAGAAGCTTCACTTGCAGTCTTACTTAGCCTTGGGACAATTGCCATTTATGTACTGCCTGTATATTCACTGTTGACATCTTTATTGGTTTTATGCCTTACCTCGTTTTTAACATTGCTTTCAGTAATGTCTGCTGCTAATTTAAAAAATAAAATTGTTTTTAGACTACATACAAATGTTTCAAATAAAAAATAAGAAATAAAGTTAGTTCTAGTTCCTGCCTAGATTGTTCTTTTCTTTCTTGAGGAATACTTTTTGTGAAATCTGAAAAATATATTCACAAACCACAATTCATTCAGGGGATTATCAGAGCTGTATCATTTACTGTCAGATGCACAAGACAGGAAGAGAGGAATTAAAAGAAAATTGGTGAATGTTCAAATAAGGGTACAATAAGTTAGATATCTGAATTCATGTTGAAACATATTTGTTCATACTTATACATGAACTGTTGCCAACTAAAGCTGCATTAGAAAGCACTCAAAAAGTCAGTCAATAAAACCTTTTTCTTATCTCCAATTCCCTGAACTCCAAAGGGATGAGAGTGCAAATAAACACTCTCAGTGCTTAAATTCACACATGCTTTGAATTCATCAAGCCTGCTGGAATGTTTCAGAGCCCTGCAGGCTCCCTGTTACACCCAATCCTGGTATTTCAGGTATTTCTATGACTTGAAACTCTTAATCCTCTAAGCAGTGAAAGAGAAAAGGGTTATAGATTTTGTGAGCGCAACTAACATATAGCAATTATGAAATCCCTGCAGGAATAGCTTCACACGAAGAAGCCCTCAAGAGAAATTAGTTACCTTAAAAATATTATCTAGAGAATAATGTCATAATATATGCAACATATCCAAACTCATCTTCCTTTACTGTTGAATAAAAACCAAGAGGGACTCTTAGAAGCTAAAGTCCCGTGACCTGCATGCACATAAGCATTATTATGAACATCAAGTTCCACTCTGCCTTTTTAAATGACATGGAATATCATGGAAATAATAGGGACATGTTGATGAAGAATCCAGAAATTATTATTGGTTCATTCATCTGAGGTCAAATATACAATATAATTAACAAATTATGACCTTTAAAATTCCATGTTTGTATCAAAAATATTGTTTTTCCAAATTATTGTTTGGTTAGTGTCATATCAGAATGTACCCTGAATCGATCAGAAGTATCAACTGCCTAGTTAATTATTGTAAGTATATGATTTGCATAAGATAACAGAACCTTGAACTTATGATTATTATGCAGAAGGGTGATAGGCTTGCTCCTTTGGTTTGAAGCCAAGAATTCTGAGACAGCTATAATGACAGATGCTTCATGACAAATAAATTACTGTAAACTGACATATTTATTCAATAGCTAAAGGCTGGACAGTGACTTCATTGAGGAATTCCCTCCTCCCTTAAGCTGAGTTTTTTACAAAAATGTGAATGGAAAGTATTTTGGAGAGCACTTTAATCAAGTATTTTTATGATACAGAAGTTAGTACTGTATCCTGATGCCTAAATGGGAAGGGCAACTGCATCAACATTCTCCCCTCACTGCCGCTCCAGCAGGCTCCCTGTTGCATGCCCATTCTTGCGCTGGTGGAAAGATACAACTGGAACCCTGCTGAGGCAGGAGGGATACTTATGTGATTGTTCTTCCGATGTACATTTAGGCAACAGGAAATTGGCCACAGTCCTAGACAATACAATAATTCCTATTGCAGCGTGGTGGTTGGGCTCCAGTAGGATACATCTTAGATCCTATGCCTAACATAAAATTCAGTACAGGTTGGAATAGGAACACTCCTCTTTTATGGTGCACAGACCCTTCCACTGGCTCAGGCAGAGCTTAGAAAAGCAAATTTAATTATTGTAAGCCGCCCAGAGACCTCTGGGTAGTGTGGGCGGCATATAAATAATAAAAAAAATTTGGATTACACTTTCTCATTAAACTATAAGGTCTGGGAGTAGTAGCCTTAAAAGTTCTGGGCTCAGGTTGGGCCATGCAATGGATCCATTGTGTTTAGAGGCATCAGAGGGAGAGGGAGACTGTGAATTTTTTTCCTGCACACTTGACTGGACAAGTCATAATTTGGCATCTCGACTTCAGCAACTGCTTCCAAGTATTTCGTGACACAACCCTCTTAAATAAAACGGTGAGGTGGTTGTACCATATTTGTTTTCTTTCCTTCTTGTCTTTTTTGTTTTGTTTTTTGCCACTAGTCTTTAAACTGTTAATTGCTTTGAATACTTAGGTAGAAGAGAAAAATGCAGAGTGCATCAAATAAAGTGCCCAAGAGACAAGATGCGATGCCACCAGAATAATGATCAGAGGCTTCATATACCCTTTAATCCAGGAATAATCCCCACAGTTTACATATATTCTTGAAGAATATAATCACTAAATGCTCAGGCTCATTATGGTTTGGTGATGACAGTATTCTCCAAGGGCCCCCATGAATAGACAATTTTAAGTACTACATGTACTCCCTCCAGGATTTCAATGCACACCCATCCATACTTTATTCTAAGAGTAAGACATAAATCTATACTCTTCTATTTATTCCATGAAACAAATAACTGAAACTGTAATGAGTTAGTCACTGCATGGTCATTTATGAACTACAGTAGTTACAATTACTCAACCCTTATAAACATCAGTGGCACAAGTACATGTTGCTGTGCATTGTTGTTGTTGTTTAGTTGTTTAGTTGTGTCTGACTCTTCGTGACCCCCATGGACCAGAGCATGCCAGGCCCTCCTGTCTTCCACTGCCTCCCGGCGTTGGGTTAAATTCATGTTGTTCGCTTCAATGACACTGTCCAACCATCTCATCCTCTGTTGTCCCCTTCTCCTCCTGCCTTCACACTTTCCCAACATTAGCGTCTTTTCCAGGGAGTCTTCTCTTCTCATGAGATGGCCAAAGTATTGGAGCCTCAGCTTCAGGATCTGTCCTTCCAGTGAGCACTCAGGGTTGATTTCCTTTAGAATGGATAGGTTTCTTCTCCTTGCAGTCCAGGGGACTCTCAAGAGTCTCTTCCAACACCACAATTCAAAAGCATCAATTCTTCGGTGGTCAGCTTTCTTTATGGTCCAGCTCTCACTTTCAAACATCACTATAGGGAAAACCATAGCTTTGACTATTTGGACTTTTGTTGGCAAGGTGATGTCTCTGCTTTTTAAGATGCTATCAAGGTTTGTCATCGCTTTCCCCCCAAGAAGCAGGCGACTTTTAATTTTGGGGCTGCTGTCACCATCTGAAGTGATCATGGAGCCCAAGAAAGTGAAATCTGTCACTGCCTCCATATCTTCCCCTTCTATTTGACAGGAGGTGATGGGACCAATGGCCATGATCTTAGTTTTTTTGATGTTGAGCTTCAGACCGTTTTTTGCACTCTCCTCTTTCACCCTCATTACAAGGTTCCTTAATCCCTCCTCACTTTCTGCCATCAGAGTGGTATCATCTGCATATCGGAGGTTGTTGATATTCCTTCTGGCAATCTTAATTCCGGTTTGGGATTCCTCCAGTCTGGCAGGGAAACAATATACAGCCTTGTTGTACTCCTTTCCCGATTTTGAACCAATCAGTTGTTCTATATCCAGTTCTGTTGCTTCCTGTCCCATGTATAGGTTTCTCAGAAGATAGATAAGGTGGTGAGGCACTCCCATTTCTTTAAGGACTTGCCATAGTTTGCTGTGGTCCACACAGTCAAAGGCTTTTGCATAGTCAATGAAGCAGAAGTAGATGTTTTTCTGGAACTCTCTGGCTTTCTCTATAATCCAGTGCATGTTAGCAATTTGGTCTCTGGTTCCTCTGCCCCTTTGGAATCCAGCTTGTACTTCTGGGAGTTCTCGGTCCACATACTGCTGAAGCCTACCTTGGAGGATTTTGAGCATAGCATGTGAAATGAGTGCAATTGTACGGTAGTCGGAGCATTCTTTGGCACTGCCCTTCTTTGGGATTGGGATGTAGATTGATCTTTTCCAGTCCTCTGGCCACTGTTGAGTTTTCCAAACTTGCTGGCATATTGAATGTAGCACCTTAACAGCATCATCTTTCAAGATTTTAAATAGTTCAACTGGAATGCCATCACCTCCACTGGCCTTGTTGTTAGCCAGGCTTTCTAAGGCCCACTTGACTTCGCTCTCCAGGATGTCTGGCTCAAGGTCAGCAACTACATCGTCTGGGTTGTCCGGGATATCCAAATCTTTCTGATATAATTCCTCTGTGTATTCTTGCCACCTCTTCTTGACGTCTTCTGCTTCTGTTAGGTCCCTCCCATTTTTGTCTTTTATCATGTTCATCTTTGCGCAAAATGTTCCTCTAATATGTCCAATTTTCCTGAACAGATCTCTTGATTTTCCTTTTCTATTATGCATACCTGCCCACAATTAGTCATACTTTTTTCATTGCCAGAGGCTAGAACAGTGGAACCAGTTACCTCGGGAATGGGTGAGTGCTCCAACACTAGCGGCATTCAAGCAAAACTTAGATAAGCACCTGACAGATATGCTTTGACTGTATTGCTGCATTGAGCAGGGGGCTGGACTTGATGGAGTCCAAGCCCCTTCCAACTTCACTTTTCTATGATTTCTATGATTTTCTACAGACACCAGAAATGGGGACTTTTCATTTCAGAAATACAATGCTGGCTTTCAAGGAACTCTGAAAATGATCTTTAAAGAGCTTGAAAATGCATTATTTTTCTGCTCATGATTTAGTTCTAAATCCATTAGCAATATATTTGGCAACATAAATCTATGTCCCCATATATTATCTGTATATCCGTCCAGAAGATTTCCAGTTAATTTCTTATTTTAAAAACAATATTGTTGTGTTGTGAGAATGGCTGACAGATGGATTCCAAAAGATCTCCTGTATGGAGAATTAGTGCAGGGAAAGCACCCCAGAGGGCGATACAAGAATATCTGCAAGCAGGATCTGAAGGCCTTAGGAATGGAGCTCAATAGATGGAAAATGTTGACATCTGAGTGTTCATCCTGGAGGCAGGATGAACCATTTTGAAGAGACTCTTGTTCAGCAGGCCGAGGCAAAGAGTCAGTCCCGCAACCAGCAAAATCATGGAGCTGGACAGGGGACAGATTGTATTTGTCTTCAGTATGGAAGGGATTGTCACTCTCGAATTGGCCTTCTCAGCCACACTAGATGCTGTTCCAAGTCCTCCATTCAGAGCATGTTACCATAGTCTCTTGAGACTGAAGGATGCCTACTGTAGTGTTTCTACGGGTTTTGATGATATAACCATTTTTACTGGCACTAGAATAATGCTTCAGTTAGTAATTTGAGAACTTGGTTGTTGTGGCTTTTTCAGGCTGTTTGGCCATGTTCTGGAGAAACACAGCCTCCAGAACATTGCCAAAAAGCATAAAAACCCCACAACAACCATCAGATCCTGTCCGTGAAAGCTTTTGAGAACACAACTTCAGAACTGCTTTATACTTCTACAATAAATTTCAACAAATATTATTTGAAGTGATTGAGGCTATGGGAGTGGACTCCTCAAAAGCACACAGGATTGCATTTGATACTATATATAAGGCTGCAACTCTACATGTGCTTACTTGGAAGTAAATCCTATTAATATCATTAGTGTTATTTCAATGCTCATCCACCCATACTTTTTTCTATAAGTACTCCTACTGCAATTAGGTTTGATGGTTAAACTCTGAACAACAAGACATGGGAAACAGAATTCAAGACATCTTGTGCTGTACAGATTACTGCATGTACAAAGATTTTTGCTAACTTCTTACTTAAAGGCACCAAATATTTTGCAGATTATATCCCAATGTGATTTGGACTACCTGAAGCCCATACAATTATATTTAACTGGATATCACACAGACTGATGTATGAATACCCCTCATGCACAGGGCATATGAATATTTACCTTTTTCCTTAAGTGAAAACAAGAAAGAAAAAAGCTCTCTGGTCTTTGTACGTGATTTGAAGACAAGGGGAGGTGATACCTTTATTAGGCCACTAAAACAGCACAAATAGAAGCCAGCCTTTGACTCTTGCAGGAGTCTTCATCAGGATGGGCTTTGCAGAATAGGTGGTGATTCAAAAGAAACATAGACATTCCAAAAATCATGACTAGAAGATGGACATGACATCTTCCTCTGTCAATTTTGAAAATGGGGATTGCAAACTCCATTCAGAGGGAGCAGGTTTAAGATTTCACATCTGAGGATCATCAACATCCTCTTAAAACTGCAAAGCTTGAATGGACCCTATGGATTATTGAGTCCATTCCCTGTCAAGGAGTCACAGCAGAGTATCAAACTCCCAACCTCTGGCATCACAGCCAGAGAACTAAATCACAGTGTAGATAAGAATGTCCCTCCCCCAAAAATCTCGTTAGACAAAGGTCCTGCCATCTCTGAACTGACTCTGAATTTCGGAAGGTAGCGGGACATAACAAAAGATCAAGGGTCCACTCCCCCGCCTTCTGGAATTTCAAGTATTATTTTATTCCCTTTTCATTCTCCACTTCTGATGAGAGATATCTTCCTTTGAGCCGGCACGGGTTTCTCTGAATTGACAACCATTAACCTATGTTTATTTCTCTCTTCCCCTAGTCTAGAGTTTGCATTTTTGTCTCTGTGGCTTCCTTCTTTTTGTTTGCTCTCATGCCCACACTTGCCTCTGAATTCCCAGATCTCAAGTACCACTTTCTGTGTGCCTCCATGTTTCTCTCTTCCTGTACCACCAAGGATGTTTTTCTCATTTGAAGTCAATATTCAGGGGTGGTTCACAGACTGGGGGGGGGGGAAGTCTCTCCCTAAATTTATCCTTCTGACCCATGCACTTCTTTTCTTGTCTCACAGATCCCTCCGTACTTCAGTCCCTCAGCTGTGAAGCACCCCGATAACTTTTCACAATCTGCCATCACTTAGCCTTCAAAGGAAGGTTGTGAGGATAAAATGGAGTTGCATTTGAGATAGAAGGCCACAAATCTTGCACAGTGACTTTGAAGTATTTATGGTATTTTAAAAATGAAGTAAAAGATGAAAAGCTCCACAGCAGTTCGGAGCATTATATTTTCAAATATATCTGAGCCACAATAAGAAGATAAGAAAAGCCTAGCTTAAAAACAAAACACAGACCTTGAAGTTGTTAAGATTTCTACACAGTCTGCCCACAATGCTGGACAAGCAACACATGTACAACCATTATCTTGCATAAAGAATCACAAGCACAAATCTTTCCAGACTTTTGTTGTTATAACTGGAATTGCGTGAGCCACTAAGGTATTAGATTCTTATCCAGGTTTTACCCTAATCCACATAAAGCTGTTTGGAATGCCTTGGAAAATCACTGTCTTCTCTGCAGGAGGAGATGTAGATTGCTTCAAAGATTTACCCAAGCATGAACTTGCAATAAATGATATTCCAGTGTGCAGCACAACATGTTTTCTTGTTTGTTCGATTCCCAGTAACCAAGACTGCCTGCTTCTAAAAATACACAATTCCCTTGACAAAAATCTTTGGTTCAAAACACATTGTGTTCTCTGCTGAATAACTCTGTCTCTGGAGGAGCAGCAGCTGTTCTTATTACTGCTACACCATTCTTCTGGATGTGGCTCAAATTTGCTTGGCACCAAAACCTTGGAGGCTGGTGGCAACGGCATCTTCAGATCTTTGGTTCTTTCTCACTAGCTTGAACTGGCCAAATCAAGCACTGACGGAAAGGTGCTGAAAATTATTCCAAAGACAACTGGAGCACTGATGAACCTGCCCATTCAAGACGGAATCCAATTTATCTCTTCTAATATAAACACCTGCTCTGAGAAGCACCAGCTACAACTACAAATTAGAAATGCAAAAAAACTGATGCCCAGGTTTGTTAGGCAGAGATGTCTTAAGACAAAGAAACTTTCCCTATTCTGAGTTCTAGAGATGAGATGAAGCCTGTATAACAATGCGGAATGAATGGTAAAGCTTTTAAATATGATCCACTGTTTAAGCATAAACATTACATGTAGAGTCTCTGCATGGAAAAATGGATTGGATCTATGCAATGACTCTGTCTTCTAATGCAGTGGTCCCCAACCTTGGGCCTCCAGATGTTCTTGGACTACAACTCCCAGAAGCCTTCACCACCACCTCTGTTGGTGAAGATTTCTGGGAGCTGAAGTCCAAGAATATCTGGAGGCCCAAGGTTGGGGACCACTGTTCTAATGTGTCCACCACCACTGTTCCCACCAATATCTAAGCCATCTGTGTGAGTCATCATTAAAGAGTGCTCATGTGGAAAATCTAGCTAGTGCATATAGGTACACCCATGCCATCAGAATGCCCTGACCATCTTTACAAAGATCTAGGGCAGTGGCATAAGGGTGGAGGAGACTAACACAGGAGTGCGGGTTTGCCGTGTGTGCAACCTTCGGGATAGAATATTTAGTGTTGCCTCACCTCTCCTTACCCATGCACATGTTCTACGAATGATTATGTATGGACGAGGCTGTAACAGTGATTTCTTCAGATTTTTACTCCCTAGGAGTTCTCTTTTTTTGAAGCAAACCACGCTTTGGAATAATGTTACAATATTTCTGGCAAGTGCAGCAACAAGTTCAGTAGTAAAGTTTGAAATGTTTTCTATATTTAAAACAAGAGTTCCAACTATACAAAAATATTATACTGTGCGGTCACACACACATACTGTGAGCATGGAAGAAGACCAACAGCTGGCATACATAGTTTGGCATAAGTTGGTCAGCATCAGAGCTCCAGAAGAGAAGCATAAAAACAATTGAATAGAAAGAAGCACCTTTATAGTACAGCATAATTAAGAAATATTGTATGAAATAAGTTATTCTCTGATGCTCATGCTGTTGCATTAAAATAGGCTCCCAATGGCAGATTGTCAGAGTGAAGTCACACACAGAACTGTCACCTGCAAGATCAAAGAATGCAATGCAGTTTTAATCACTAGAGGTCCCTATGACACAACAATAAAATGCAGTGCTTAACCAACTGGAAAGAAAGAAAAAGATCTTAAATGTCAGTATCTCATGGAGAAAAATGAATGAATTAACAGTGATTCATCCTAATTTGATAAGATGCTACTTTTACACAATTTAATATCTTGGATATAATATTTAAACGAAACCTTTATCTTATCTATAACATACAATGAAAGCACTTTGTCACCCTTAGAATGAGAACAATCAATAATTGAAATAAGATGTATCCAGCTTGAAAGTTTACCTCAGTACAGTAGTTACTTTTCTAACTTGCTTCACAATTCCTGCGGGTTTGAACATAGCTAATAGTGAAATTACATTTTCTCAGAGAATTAATCATCCATGTTTTATTGTTGTTCCTACGTGCCATCAAGTCACTCTGAACGTATGCCAAATCTATGAATTAGTAATCTTCCAAAGGTCCTATAACAGTCCTGGTCTGCTCTTGCAAACTGAAGGGCAGTGGCTTCCCTTACTAACTCCTGCTTGCTTTAACTTGGCCTACATTATTGTCTGTTGCACTGAAAAGTGTCTTCTCATGCGAAGTCCAAAATACCTGTACAATAACCTCTATTGAGTCATTTTCACTCCAATAGAGAGTTCAGGCTTGCTTTGATCTGGTACCCATTTATTAGTCTTTTTGATGGTCTATGGTATCCATAAGGTCCTCTTCCAATACTGTACCACATTTCAAATGAATTCACTTTCCCCCCACAAATTTCTTCACTGTCCAACTTTCATCTATATAGAGTAATCAGAAATACCATAATATGGCATAAATGTTTAACTGGTTTCCAGTAATATATCCTTGCACTTGAGAATTTCTTCTAGTTCTGTGACAGCTGCTGTTCCATGTCTCAGTCTTCTGATTTCCTGGCTGCAATCGCCATTTGGACTGATGATTGAACTAATGAATAGAAAATATTTACCGGTAACTATTTTGATTTCTTCATTTCAACTTTAAAGTTATATACTTTTTCTTCAGTCATTATTTTCTTCTTCTTAGAGTTTGAATGCAATCTTCTTTTTGCATTTTCTTCTTTCACCTTCCACAGTAGCTGTTTCGCACTGCTGTGCTTTTCTGCCAATAATATGCTATCAACTGCATATCTTAGAAAATATCTTGGTGTTTGTTCTACTAATTTCCATCCATTCACTCTGAATCTAATCCAGATTTTGTATGATAAATTTTGCATTCTGCACATGGTAATGTGATAAAAGGGGTCTGAGTGTGGCAGAGAAGCTGTGAGCAATACCTTCAGAAGGCTAGATTCTGATATGATTTGGAGCACACAAAATGGATGGTCAAAGTTGAGACAGCAGGCTAAAATGCCTCTAAACGCATCAGGAAAAGAGAAAAGGCAGTTCCAATGGTGATGGAGACATAGAAAGTTTTGACAGGCAGTTGTTTGGGAAGCATAGTAATGAAAGGTGACATTGGCAAAGGACCGTTCACAGATGGTAGAAGGTGCACAGTACTGCACAGAAGGTGGCAGTAGTAAACCACTTCCAAATATTTATATCTTGATTTTATGTGTCTGAATAGGATAAAACAGAGTCAGACAAAAGGGTGGCCCTACAGTTGGTGCTGGACTGCAAATCCTAGTATTTTCCACTTCTAACTATCTTGACAAGAACTGATGGAAATTGCAGTCTATCCAGTCCGGTTCAACATGGAAATGGATTGTTTAGGGACACAGGAAGTTAATACTGAGTCACACTCTTGGCCCATTTAACCCATTTATATCAACTGGCACAAGCTCTCCAGGGTGTTAGGCAGGATTCTTTCCCACCCCTACCAGAAAACACCAGGAATTGAACCTGGTACCTTTTGCATGAACACTTGACTCCTGAGCTACAGCTACCTGCATACCAAAAGAAATTCTGAAAAGCTCAACAACTTTTTTTATGCAGTTTAATATATTTTATATGTCTGAACAAAAAAAAAATTATTGGGAGTACTGGGGCAACCACCCCCACCCCACTATGAAATCTCACGATTTTTCTAGCTATGGTACATAGTAAATGACATAAGACATATCTGTCTTTACTGCCTATCCATAGGTTGGGAAAATGATATGCTGGGTAGGGATGGGGGCAGTAGCATGATTCCAATCTCCTGTAGTTATGCAGAAACCCCAATGTAATTCAGACATAAAGGACGAGTATAGTTTTGAGGCATCCGGGAAATTTTACTACCTCTGCTTCGTACTAATGCTACTAGCATAGCCGATGGGGACAGAGGATGGAAATTGCAGACCAGTAACATGTAGAGTGACACAAATGGCTTATACCTGTACTAAATAATGGGATTATTAAGGGACATAGGCCAGGCCTGACCTTACTGAGTTTCTAGTGAGAAAACTGACTCGAAACTGTACTTCATAGTCTCTGTTACCAGACACAGTAAGGGCAGACGACTTGCCTTTCCTATCAGTTTGCCCCAAAGAGCAAGGGATGCGAAAGCAGAATAAAGCCAAGGACAATTTACTTTTTTTTTTTTTTTTTGGCCTGCATAGATCAAAACAGTGGCAGCTTCTCATTTTACTTCTCTCACACATAACATGGATTTGTGGATGATTTGTTGTTGCTTTAGAAACAGTACTTTCTTATCCCATTCTTTCTATTGGGAATGGAACCTTGAGAGTAGCTAACAATTACTATATGATTTTTATATGAACATGAATCTGACCAAACTCTGGGTGGCAGTGGAAGGGCCTGGCGTGCTCTGGCCCATGGGGTCACGAAGAGTCGGACACGACTTAACGACTAAACAACAACAACAACAAAAAAGCCCTGGTGCTTGACTGGACTGTCACCACTGTAATATTTTAATATTGACATTTTTACACCTTGGATTTTTGCATGTTCATTGGTTCAATTGTTTTTAAATTTTGTAATGCTGCCTGGAGTAGATTATTTGTCTAGATGGGCGGGGTATACATCTAATAAAATAAAATAAATAAATTACTGGAAGAACGGGAGGCTCAGGCGGAGTGAAAGAGGTCACTGCTGCAACAACTTTTCAATCCTGTCGCCATCCTGGCCTGGTTTGAAACATGCACTCAGCTCATCCAGGCCTCTTTGAGACATGCTAACACTCATGTCCAAAGGGTTGATGTCAGACCCTCCAAAGGGAGACACGGAGGAGCAGAAAGAACTAAATGAGAGCAGCTCTTTCAGAGGGAGCAAGAGTGAGGCATAAAAGGAAAATCCTCCCAAAGGGGTAAAGAAATAACAACTCTAGATTGTCTTCAATTCTGGTTCAGATTAAATTTATCTATCTGTGAGCCAAGAGGATTAAAATAAAAAATCACTGTGTATACCATATTTAATGAAATAAATATAACAATAATAGTAAGTAAAAATAACTGTGGTGACACTCCCCCGAAAACACTTCAGGACCCCAAAGTTGGGAACTCATGTTCCAAAGCCAACCTTTGGAAAATATTAGAACTAGAGATGGGTGTATTCGTATATGAATACGAATATCCCCGCACAGGTGGTGTTAATGAGGGTCCAGCCCCATGGGGCCGGACGGTCCACTCACCAATCCGACCCGATGCAGATTGTGTGATTCTACCAATGGATCCGCAGCGTGCGATCTACTCGCCACTCCTGGTGGGAGGCGGAAGGACAAGCCTTGCCGCAAGGTCAAAGAGTGGCAAGTGGATTACGTGCTGCGGATCCATTGGTAGAATCGCGTGGTTCATGTTCGCGGTGGATCGGTGACTGGACTGCCCGGCCCCATATGGCTGGACCCTCGTTAACGCAACCTGTGCGGGGATATTCGCATCCATATACAAATGCCCCATCTCTAATGAGAACCAAGGTAACACAATGGTACCAGTTTCCCAGGCTGCTCTGAAGATTCTGAAGTAAATTGCACTGCATAGTTGAGATAGCACATCTATGTGACTGCCTGTGGATGTGTTTTAAATGCTACACACCCATTTCTCTGTGCACAGAAAGAGAATAGATGAAAGAAAGAACGAACATACATGAGAGGATAATGTAGCCATAAATGGAGGCATATCTGTGATCACAGGAGTATAAATGCATGACCTTCATTTTCTTTTTGATATTGTCCAGTGGAACTATGCCCAATATACAAGACAGTTATTAGTAGGGAAAACATGAAAAAGTAATATCCATCTCCCTTCTTTAAAGATTCAGCTTCTCTCTCATCTTCTTTTTTCAAATCTACAGAATGGCATCACAAATGTATACAAACCAATCTTCTCTATTCTTGACAAAATTAACTTTATAAATCCTTAGCTAATGGATTACTTGATTCTTTAACAGAAGTAACTCTTGATATTGAATACTACAAAAGCTCTTAGCTGTTCATGATGAAGCAGATGTACCATGAAGAAAAGTACACATACATATACACATCATTCCAGGCATCTCACTTCCTCTGGCTCAGCCAGTTTGTACAAGCAAAATTGTGTTTTACTGAAGTCAGATACTCTTTGGGGTGTCAATATTTCCCCCGCTCATGTAAAGGTCATGTTCAAGAGGAAAAGGTCAAACTTCTTATATTTTAATTGTGGAAGATCAATATGTCTCATTCTTCTACATTATAGAAAATGTAACTGCTATGGATAGCTTGGCTTTTTTCTCATAAAAAAACAAACAAACAAAAAACCCACTAAAGAAAACCAGGATGGGCTTGCATTAAACACAAGTATACAGTTCTCATACTCCCCAAGTCCCAATTTAATAAATTCAATGTAGAACTTACATTAAATGAAAGCATTCAAACTAAATTTTTAATAGACCACTAAAAGCATTCTTATCCTCCAAAGAGCAAATGGCCTGCTGAAACAAGCCATTCTGTATGCATCTACATTGAGGGTTTTCAGCACAGTTTGTTTCAGCCACTAATGCTAACTACCAGCCTATTTAAGACTTTTTATGTTTATCTGACCTACAGGTACTCTAGCCCTTTTAGAATTACAGTATCCCATGTTTTGCAACCATAAAACCTTCTGACACTATCCAGATTATTATTTGAACTGGTGTGTTGAGTGGATTTGTTACCATGGGATTTGTTAGGAAGGCCAGTTTCGGAAGCTGGTGCTCCTTCTTAGGTTGGCATGACTCATCGCTCTGGTGCCTGCCATGAAAAGAGGAGACTTCCTGACAACCAGCAAAGCAAAACAAAATCAAGCTCCTTAAGAAACCAGACATTGAGCTATTTTGATGTTCATGACAACTACGTGATGGTTGCCAATTTTTTACCCAGTAAAGCATTAATATACAGTACTTATCCGCTTGTTAGCCACATCTAGTCATTGCTGAGCCCAAGCACTGATTAAAACCTTCTCTTCACCGTAATTTTTATTCTTTTCAATGGGGATAGGGTTATGGCGAGGGGAATTTAGGATTAGGGGGGTGGGTACGGAGAGAGAAAGGGTAAAATTCCACAGAGTGAGATAGTACATTTACATCAACTTGTACAATTATACTACAAAATGAGATAAAAGAAAAACAGTAAATGTTCCCAGTATTACTATAGTTACTAATCTATCTATTCCCTGATCGGACCTTCACATTCTTCTTTAATCTGAAGCACTGATTAAAACCTTCATAGTCTCCAGACAAATGGAATGGGTAGACAAAATTGTGCATTATCAGCATACTGAGGACATTGAACTTCAAATCACTGGACCATTTATCCAAGTTAAATAAAGATTACTTGTGTTGATGTGGGGTTGTATAGCTATTATTATCGGCCATATAAGGAAGGCACTGACATTTTTATTTTCATTTATTTTAGATATCTCAGAGATTTTTTTAAAGGAAATGTGAAAAACCAACATTTCTCATACACAGAATGAAGACCTCTATTTAGTTAATAGTGTGTATTTTTCTAATTCATGGTTTAATTTAATTTAATTTAATTTTGCAACAGAGACAATAGGTTAAGGGCAGAATCTACCACCAGAGGAAAACACTGCACCACACTAAGGACTCAGTCTTCCTACAAACACAAGGCAATATAGTTTGATTTCAACTAATTGTTTCTGACAACTGTATCACCTCCATTTAATCTCAGTTCTACTGCTATAGCGATGGCCATGTTACTTGGGTTCTTCTACTCCAAGCTAACAGACAAGTCATGTGCCATCCATTAAAAAGTAATGGATATGCCAAGTACCTGCAAGGGTATGGAAAGTCCTATCCTGGGGCAACATGCCAAGGCTGGTTTTGTGCTCCTAGAAACCCTAAAAAGAAATGTCACCCCTAGAGTGGTCATAATTGACCAGATAGGTGGGAAATAAAATAAATGAATGAATGAATGAATGAATGAATGAATAAATAAAATACATGAATTAGTAGATTATGAAACCCATGCTACCTATTCTACTTTATGCATGCACAATACCTTATAATAGATATTACTTTAAAAAAAATACACAAGTAATATTTGACATAGAGAAAACAACGGAAGCTTAGGAATGCCTTGCCACAGGTCTGGGGCTTTTAGAAAATAAAATGCCTTAAAGTGGAATCGTATCAATTCGGATTCAGAAATAACCCCCCAATGAGTTCATCCTGTCTTGGTCCTGCATAAGTGTACAGCATAACATCTAAAGTCGAGGTGTTTTGTTTTAAACTTCGGATGTTATGCTCTACACCAGTGGTCCCCACCTTTTCAGAACTATGGACCAGTTGGGGGGTGGGGTCTCTGTGCAGGGGGTGGGGGCACCTCCACACTCATGGGTGGGCATGGCACTACACGGGTGGGCGCATGCGCAGGTGAATGGGGCGTGCTCGTGGATGGGCATGGGGAGCTCGTGTGGATGGGCGTACAGCGCTCGGGGGTAAGTGGAGTGTACCCACACCACACCCATCCACAAATGCATACAAACATGCCATGTCCACCATGCATGGCATGCCCCATTCCCTGCAGGGGGTGGGGGATCTGTCTCTGCGGCCTGGTCCTGCGGAGCCCACAGACCGGCACCGGGCCACAGACCAGGGGTTGGGCCCCCCCTGCTCTACACAACACATTTTCCCCAAAAGACTAAGGCTAACCACACCTTTACTGATAAGTGATGGAAGTGCTGTTTTTAAGAGTAGACAAAAACCATATAATGTTGCTGTAGAACAATTTATGGCCTGTACTTCAGCAAAGGCATGCACCTGATTGCACCAGAAAGGGTTGATTTAACAGGAGTTATCTCTCTTAAAGCAACTCTTCCATCTGTCAGGGAACTGGTCCAACTTGGCCACCCAAAGTAGAAGCCCTGTGATTGGTATAATACGTTTGGGCACTGATCAGGATCAGGCTGGAGCACATTTTCCCTGTGAGTTGTGTGATCTTTGGGAAACAGATTGCACAGGACTCGTATTTCACAGGCAGTCCAAATTGCTATCTATTGCCTCATGTGATCACACCCTTACTTGTTGTTGCTATTAAGTGCCATCAAGTCACCCCTGACTTATGGCAACCTTATGAATGAGCAATTTCCAAAATGTCCTGATCTCAACAGCCCTGCTCAGCTCTAGCAAACGTAAGCCTGTGGCTTCCAATTACACTTTTAGTCACCAGCAAATATGATGTCCTAGATTGACTCCAACTTTCTAGCTGATCATAAATTTGCAATGAGATTTCCTCCTCTTCCACTACTACAGAGAGGAAAAATAAGGTGCAGTGTCAGTCTACTGATTTAAATTACACATGCATCACTGCAAGGCTCTCTGAACAGGAAGGTAACCTAAAATGAAAACATGCTACTTTCAATTGCAAGCTATTCTCAGGGAAGTAAAAAAAAAATGTAAGAAATTACCGGTGGCTGGAAGTTATCTCTGTATCCTAAATGTCAGTACCAAAGCATTTGTTTTTGCTATGTGATCCATTGTCCTCAGCATAATAATGAGATAAACTTATTAAAGCAGACAAGAGAAATTTCTATCAAAAACAAGAGACTGCTGCCAGACCATATGTTTCCATCTCTGTAATCTGACACAAACATTAAAGTGCCTTAGTCTGGGTTAAAAAAAGAAAATAAGTCACATGTCTGCAAACTCTATTTTTTCCCTTCTCCAAAACAAATAATCTTTCTTTTCCTTTGTTGACCTTAACTGTGGTAAAGCTACCTGTGAGTGTATCTAATTAATATTCCCATTTTTCAAACCAAGATTTGATGCAACTTTTGTTTGTGGGCAGAACAAAAGGAGAAGATGTCACACCCTGGGAAGAAGGAGGAACAGGAGCATGCTCATCTGCAGCAGTGCACCTGCAAAATTCTGGGTTGGATACAGTAATTCTACTGAATCACTAAAAAGGTACCCCAAAAAGGCAAACATCTGTGTAGCGAACAGCCCTACCTTCACCTGTCCGTCACAGCAGAACAGAGGAGTTGGAGCCAATGAGAGGACGGAAGGTGGAGCCAAGGGGGGAGGGGGTTGGATATAAAGGCTGGTGTATGGAGCCTGTGAGGGAGATTCTGTGAGAGAGAGACAGTGTAAAACTTAAAGGTGTACTAAGAGTGAGTTAGAGATCTGTAAGAACTCTGAATGGAACAGAGAGTTAATAGAGTTTTAAAGTTAAAGTAGAACTGATTTAAATATAAGTAATTAGCAACCTGTGATTTATCTATTGAATATTAATCAGATGTTAACTTCCCTGATATAATAAATTATTTAAGTTTTGAAAGCACACATGTCTCCTTGATTGAATGGTACTGAGACAGCAATACCTGGTGGCAGCGAAGAAAGAAGAAGAGCGAGAACCTTGTGAAGGCCTGGGGGAACAGGGGCTTCAGAGGAGATTGCCACAATCTGATTCTCCAGAATCAGATTCTTCTTCATGTTTAAGGATATGGAACTGGTGAGAGTAGAAAAAAAATCTGACCAGAAGTAATGACCATTGTTCTTGATGTCAGACGACCTATAAGATACAGTTTGCAGGTTTGGTGGAAGTCAAAGATACCAAGGTATCATAAAATCATAGAGTTGGAAGGGGCCTATAAGGCCATCAAGTCTAACCCCCTGCTCAATGCAGGAATCCAAATCAAAGTATATCTGACAGATGGTTGTGTAATTTTTCTTTTTGAATGCCTCCATTGTTAGAGCCTTCAGCATCCCCCAAGGTAACTGGTTCCATCTTTGTACTGCTCTTAACAGTTAGGAAGATTCTGGCTGTCTTTAACTTCATCCCATTATTACATGCCATGCACTGTAGGATGATTGGGAAGAGATCCTGCCCTTTCTCTATGACAATCTTTCAAGTGTTGCAAGGGTGATATCATATCTCCCCTCCATCTTCTATTATCAAGGTGAAATAGTGCCCAGTTATTTCAGTATTTCTTCATACGGCTTGGTTTCCAGTCCTCCGATCATCCTTGTTGCCCTCCTCTGAACTTGTTCCAGTTTGTTACCATCCTTCTTAAAGAGTGGTGTCCAGAATTGGACAGAATACTCAAGGTCAAGCCTAACCAGTGCCAAATAGAGGGGAACTAGTACTTCAGAGAATTTGGAGACTACACAGTTATTATAAAAATCGGGCTGTCAATTCAATTCAGGCATCTCAACCGTATATGGTAAAAATGGGTACAGTTTTCTTAACTGAACTTGAATTCTCTCTAGATATTCTATGTTCTGCTACAATGTGTTCAGTTACACATCTTATGAAGGTCCAAGGCAGTGATATTACAGATGAGACAAAACTATGAATGTGGTATCTGAATCCATGTCATTAGAAGTCAGCATAATTTAAAAGGAAGTTAATGTTCAATTATGAAACCCCTGCCAATTTCTATTGGACTCCACAACAGAATTGTTTTAGATTTGCATTATGAGGCTTCCATAACACATAAAATAATATCGCAAATACAATCCATTAGCTAGATATAGTGCCTTGACAGATGGTTCTCAACCTCTGGTCCAAATTCAATGTTATGGTAGCATTTAGCCTTTCATAAAGGATAAACCATTTATCCACTAGCATAATGCGGCTTTCTTCTCAACCCCAACCTTTAGTACCTAAAAGCCCACTGTAGAGATTTCTGAGCCCCTTCCTGGTTCAGGTATCTTCCTGCACTGCTTCTGCAGTTCCTTCTTGCTGACTGAAAAACTGCTGCCGAGGATCTCCCAACCCCAAGTTCCAGATTCAACATGTATCCAATTCTGCTGACAGAAAGTGTCTTTGGTCTAAATCCTGCAGCACATTAGTGCCTGCCCATCAGCAGGATGAGACTTTCTTTTCTTTGCCTACCCCCTGTGGTACACTGTGCTGCCTGAAAATCTCCTTCAGAAGGTTCCCCCTCCTAGTTCCATTGATCAAAGCAGTTCTGTTAGTGGGAGAACAACACTGAATCCTGGAAGCTGTTCTACAGTTCTCAAAGCACAACAGAAAACAAAGAACATGTACCTCTAGGTGGTTGTTAAGGTCCATTCAGCCTCATGTTCAACAAGTGCTGTCAGGATATTATGACCCACAATATGGAATTTACTCTGTAGTGCTTGAACCCTAGTTTGCTAATAGGCATCCATCTCAATACAGGTGTGCAGCCACAGAGTCAGCACATGAAGCTGATGCAACCCATGGGGTGACATATGAAATAGAATAACACTTTATTGTCATTGCATGTGCAACAAAATCACCAGAGTGCTATCCAGACAGTGCATCACTCATTCAGTTAAAACTCCATATAAACTCCTTACAAAATTCCAACATAATACAACGGCAACAAAATACATTCACATGCAACCCTACAATAAATCAGATTAAATTTTAATGAATTTAGCAAAGTTGTTGACCAATGTATATTGGACCTGAGATAATTTCTGCGAGAAGACATCAGGTGATGTACCCAGTGATTGGTTGTTTAAACTATATAGGTGTTACACACTGTGGTGATGTGTGGAGTATTGTGTTGGAGAGTTGCTGCCAGAAGTGCTGTCTGTTTATTAGCTGAGAGTGTGTTATTGAGTCTGTTGACTAATGTACATAGTCCTACTGTCCATAGTCTGTAAATAACTGCTAGTTAAGTAACCTACTGTCTCTGTGAGTCTCTTTGCTGTTGACTTGGAAGACTGACTTGTCTCAGAGCCATCTCTCCCATCCCAAATCTTGACAAGTGGTATAGGCCTAAAATTACTAATCCAACTGGAAATGTAAAAAGTTGCTACTGATAGTAAAACAGCAATAAGAATAACAAATGTCATTCATAATAGAAGGGATAAACTAAATTATATAGAGAGGAAACTTTTAAACCTCATTATTGGAATGCTCTAGAAGAAGCTGAATTATGTAGGATGTTGCTTATGTTCACGCTATTTGATTTTTCTAGAAAGAAGAGTTCATAGCACCACCATGTATCCATAGTAAATCAATGTTAAAAGCAAAAAAGATTATGGAACTGAAATATATACTTGCAATAAGCTTGATTTAAATAATTAATTGGCAAAAAAAGAAGAAGAAAAAGAAGAAGCCAATGTGGCTTGCAAAAGGTCACTTAATACTTCCTCACCCATATCTTTGAGAACATTTGTTTCTAATTTGATACATCTTTATAGATCCATCATGGTAGCTTAAAAGCCTGCTCTGCACTCAGTGTCATATTCTCAGAATACTAATTTTAAAAGACTGCCACTAATATGAGTTGTACAATATATATAAAGGATCTACTACATTTGCATTACTGCCACAAAAGAAACTATGACATTTAACCACACACAGGAGGTTCTGCTGATGTTCTCCTGAGAGGGCTGTCAATTTCTGTCATCAGTTTTTATTGATGGCAATCCCCTCTCCGCAGATACATAAGATTACCGCAAGCATACTCATAAGTGACACACACTGCCATGTGATATGTAGGAAGGTGGACTTCAGAAATCTATGGGTAGGTAAGGTTCGATTTGCTTTAGAAAGGCAGCTTGAATATTTAATTCTAACTAGAAAATACTCAAATTTAACTTTATTTTTATTTATTATTATTTATTTATTTTATTTATATCCTGCCTATCTGGTCGGGTCAGGACTGCACTTCCATCGCTACGTGCATAGGAGGAGGTGAGACAGCAAAGCAAATGCCACTTGGGTTTAGTGCCTCCCACATTTTCCTTCCCCTTCTCAGTATAAATCCTTCCTATACCCTCAACCCCACCAGTTGTTCTTTTGCTTCACATCTACAGGCTACACTGTGATACGAACTAATACAGTGGACCCTCTACTTAAGGAATTAATCTGTATTGGAACGGTGGCTGCAAGTTGAAAAGTCTGTAGGTTGAATCTCCATTGACCTACAATGCATTGAAAACCAATTAATCCCATAACTGGCAGTTTTTATTCTATTTTTGTTCCATTTTGGTTTTTGTCTGGTCTGTAAGTCAATTCTCCGGCTGCAAGTCGAATCTAAATTTTGTGGCCAGAGAAGTCTGTAACTCGAAAAGTCTGTAAGTCAAGCCTTCTGTAAGTCGAGGGTCCACTGTATTTGTAGCAGAGTCTGGTGTTGTGTGCTAAGGCAGCAGCATCACCATATACAGGAGCCAAGAGGGCGTCTACAGCCGTTCCAGGTCAAATGCAGAGTAGTCAGAGCTGAGGTTCAAGGAGCACACAAGAATGGAGTCAGAGACAAGACCCTGCAGGCAACCATTCCGTCCACAGCAAACTAATAGGGACACGAGGCAGCAAACAGAGCAGGTCCAAAACAGTCCAAATTAACAGTTCAGGCTGACACGGTGGTTAAAATCCTACTTGTGTAACTTTTCATCATGCAACTAGGTTTACGTCACCAGGGTAATTTAGGTTCCGCTACTCCTTAGGGCTCTCGTTTTTCCTGAGGAACCCTTTGGGACTGGGAGATAGGAGCTTTTAATAGCCATAAATTGTTGGTCGTGCTGCTGGTACTGGGACCATTGCTATGGACCCAGTGCTGAGTTCTGGCTGTTAAAGGCTGCCATCTTCCATTTCAAGGCTTCCTCATGGGTTCCTAGGGAACCCTGGAACTTGAAAGAAGGGGATAAGAAGCTTATAATTAAATTAAATTAAATTAATTAAATTAAATATTACCACTGTGGGCTGATGATATCATTCTAGTTGCCGAATGAGATTTCAGCTGGTGCAAGTATGTCAAGAGCGGAGTGTCATTACAAACAGTGCTTCCCAGTAGTATGGGCTTTACAGTATTTATTCACCCTGGCCTGGGATCCCTCCTTTCTTCAGTTCATTGTAAGTAGTTATTTATTGAAGGTGCCCAACCCTTAGAATATGCACATTGCCTTTGTTGCCTTTTTCTCCTCTAACAACAGGAGTTGCTGGTGCTCTCTAAGGTTAGGAAGCTGTTCATTAATCAAATTAATCAAGTTCTCATCTTTTCCTGGATCCTCCTTGGTAAGGCTAGGCATTTTCTCAGTCTCCTGTAATTCTGGGAGAAGACTGTCAGCTTTAGGATCTCCCCCCACCCTGGTCTTCCTCTGTTTAGGTAGATGTTCTCAATTTCATTGCATTTTTTAAAAGAATACACCATCTGGAGTCCCTCAGCCAAAATAGAGACTGACTATGTTGGCTGTGGGGTTAGAGGAGTCCTAGTCCAAGCAAGTAACTCTACAAATTCTTGCTTCCTGATGAAAACAAATACACACACATATATTGATTTGTGTGACCCATTTTACTTAACAGGATATATATCTGAATGAGCAGTACAAAGAGCCACACTTCTGAGACAACACACGCAGAATTACTTCTCTGCAAAGGACTAATTTCCTTCTCATTGTCTGAACTTTTTTCCAGACATTAAGATTCACAATAATCACAAGCTTAATAAACGTAAGCATCAGCAGCATGTTTCTGGGGATTGATCTTTCTCTTCTCATTTTTCCCAACCTTTCCTTTTCTCAAGGTATTACCCAGTAAGCTTCCAGCTAAACTTGCAGAAGCCTGTGGAAGATAAAATGGATCCTGGTTTTTCTTGAATCCCATCAAGCTAGAGAATATCAGAGTTTGGGTAAATTCGGTTTTCAGACTACAGCTCTCATAATCCACAAAGCAGCATTCACTCTTACAGCGTCACTGCCCGTGTGCTGTCTGCACATAGATCTGCAAACAGATTTAAGCTGTCTGCTAACCAAGTAGGGTCAGGTTTTTCTACAACTACACCATGTGCCCATGAATTGGAAGAGGATACACATTTATAAACCAGTAAGATCATGTCAAAATGTAGATGGCTTTCCTATTTGGCTAATCACAGTGAAGGCCTTATTTCTCATAAACCAGTAAGCCATAAAAGTGCTTTGCCTTACAACTCTGGTTCTGTATGGGCTAGAGACATTTATTTTTAAATCAAAGCTTGGAATATGGGCCAGCTGATGGCCTAAATCAGCCATTCTCAATCTTTTTTTTTTTTTTTGGCCATAAACACAATATGAAAGTAATATAGGTCAAGTCAGGATTGCATAAATCACATAAAAACCATAAGATATTGTGTGAAGAATTTTTCCAGTCTGTGCCCCCTCTTCAAATGTGCCAGGGCCCCCCAGGGGGGCAATATGGCTCTATTGAGAATGGCTGGTCTAAATATCAAACCAGTTGATATGGTAACCATTCAAATCAACAGACTACACCCATGCATCAGCACAATTCACTTCAAGGATTTGATACAAGAATTGTAAAAGGCCATTGATTTTATACCTCAGAAGTTAGTCCTTTCTGCCTCTGGCAAGAAGAAAAGAGCAATGACTCAGACAAGAACTCTCACAATGTATCTTCTTACACCTATGAAGTAAAAATGATTTTAATTTTATTCTTAGATTTAATCCAAGAATAAAATATTCCATGTGTGCATAGGGGACAATTGTATCTCAGACTTTGGGTGGTGGCTGTCACTAGCTCTGACATAACAAGTGGTCTTTGAGATATTTGTCACTTTTGATAGCGTGCTATGACAAGTCAGCAAAGTGCTTGAATGACAGAAGAGGTGCCATATGTTGCAAACAGGAGTCCAACATGAGTAGCGCAGTCAGAGCCGGTGATGACAAACGTTTGCCATTCAATTCATGTGGATGACTTTGGATTGCTGAGGATCAATGTTGTGGGCCAGGTCAAGTCTGGCCACTAGCTTGTAAACCTAACCTTTGTGCTTATTATATTTAATAAGAATCAGAATGTCCAGCTGGGTCAAGGATTAATTGTTACCATCTCACCGAAAATAGGAAACATGCCCGTTTACTTGAAGTTGGTAGGGGTCTTGCATTTCTGAAGAAGCCTAATCTGAATTTGGAAGAGATCAACAACTATAGGCTGCTGGTTAACATAACCTGCTTTCACAAGATGCTCAAGTAGATGATTTCTGAACACTCCATTCTTGAATGAGGCTGATTTTGAGATCCATTTCAAACTGCATTTCAGAACAGAAAATGCCTTGGTAATCCAAAGAGATAACATTCTTTGGGAGAAAAACAGGTGGGAAATGATGCCATTAAATCTCATGGAATCTTCACTGGCTTTCAAAATCATTGATATGAGATTTGCATGGTTCAGCTCCAACTTGGATAACTGAGCAGGCAGAGTGGGTGAGTACTACAGCATACAGTGGGGTCTTGACTTGAGAACTTAATCCGTATTGGAAGGCGGTTCTCAAGTCAAAAAGTTCTCAGGTCAAATCTGCATTTCCCATAGGAATGCATTGAAAACCATTTGATCCGTATCTGCTCTTTTCCGTCCATAGAAACTAATGGGAAGCTGCTATTCTGCCTTCGACCACTGGAGGGGGATATTTTGTTTCTTTTTTTTTCTTAGGTCAAGAAAGGTTCAGGGAAGGCAGGGAAAATACAGTCCAGGCAGTCTGAAGACTGTCTCCCAATCCACTCTCTAAACGCTGGGAGGAGTGAGGAAGCAGCCAGGCACCCTTTTCACTGGCCAACAGTTAACTGAAAGTTCAAATTTTGCACATTCCCTGCCTCCCACGTGGTTTTTTTTCAGTTCTTAACTCAAATCTAAGTATGTAAGTCAAGTCAAGATTTTCCTATGAGAGTGGTTCTTAAGTCAAAATGTTCTTAACTCAAACCGTTCTTAAGTCAAGACCCCACTGTATATTTTCCCTGCAGATGATTTCAGCTTTAAGCCTTGCTGCTTTCAGGTGGGGCTAGGAGAGGCTTTTGCCTAAAAACATGGAGAGCTTCTTTCAGTCACTGTTAACAATATTAAAATCAATAAGGGGTCAATGATTTGATTCAGTTCAGTTTCACGTCATGCATTCCTCTAATTTCAGAAAGTGATTCTGAGGGATGCCGTACATTTTTTAAATCATTTGGCTTCCAACATTAAACCGCTGAGTGCAATCATCTAGAGCTTTGACCTCAGGTTATCATCAGAATGCAGGCAAAAATCCTCTCTCCAGTTTTCATCAATTACAGAAGGGACAACAGGGGTTTTGAATCAATGTCTCAGTATGCAAAAGGACTGGGTGGCATGCAAAATGCGAGGCTCTGTCCAGGGGAGAAAGAGATGCATCTGTCCACACCCCTGGGGATTATTATAATATGTTGTATGTGGGATTGCTTTTGAAAAGAATCTGAAAAAAAAAAAAAAAACCAGCCTCAAATAGGGTTACAAATGTTACATGAGACCTAACAAATGTGATCAGTGCTTTATTAGTTGCCTTCTTACCTGGTCCCTTCCCAGATCCAGTTCAAAAGCCTGATTCTACTTTTTCAAGCCGCAAGTGGCTTGAAGCTACAATATCTGAAGGGCTGCCACCTCCATGTATATTTATCTGGACCCTGAAATCCTTTCTGAATGCCACTTCCAAGTAACTTAATAATAATCTTTATAAGCCACTCTGGGAGCCTGTTTCAGATTAAGAAGATCCAATGGAAAATGGCAAAGGAAAAAGCCTGCTCAGTGAAAGTATACTGGCCGTGGCATGCCATCTTCAGAGAGACTACTTATTCATACTGTTGGGACTTTCGAGGTTTAAATTTTGTTTTGGTTTTAAAGTTTTAGTACCTGTCTGTGCTGACTGGATTTACATATATTTTAAATGTTTTATTTGTTTACACTAGGGGTCTCAAACATGCGGTCTGGGGGCCATTTGCGGCCCGCCAGATGATAGTTTGTGGCCCCTGCCTTGCCTGCCCCCCGAAGTGCCCACGCGTCCTCTGCTGTCAAGAGTCAAAAAAAGCCTCATCTTGCTCGCCGGCTCTTCCCCAAGACAGCGCCTCTTGCACCCTCCATCCGGAACTGTCTGCATGCGCGCACCTGTGGGGGGCCCCAGCCCATTCTGTTTAATTTTGCGGGTACCGATGGGGGCTTTTCTCCTTGGCAAGGTGATTCTGTGAGGGTTTTTTTTTTTAAAAAAAATTATGTTGTGCCATCCTTCCCTCCCTTCTCCGCTTCTTCATCCTGCTGCTGCTGGTGGTGGTGGTAGTGAAGAAGGAGCCGGAGGGGGTCGCGGCTGGAGACAAGGGCTTGCACGCCCCCCTCCTCTGAGCCCCAGCTGGGCTAAGGAAACTCCTGGGCAGCTTTCTTGGACTCTTGCTCCGCTTGGCAAAAAATCGGATGCGGCCAGCCTCACCTGGACTCTGCCTCCAGCGGCCCCCAGGGAGTTTGAGACCCCTGGTTTACACTTTTCAGCCATTCTATGTGCACCACTCAAAGAAGAACTGCTGGACATTTCAGGGTTTTAGGCATTTGGCTGTGGAGCCAGAGGTTGGGAGTTCAATTCCCCACTGTGCCTTCTTAACAGGTGCTGAACTTCATGACCCATAGGGTCCCTCCCAGCTCTGCAGTTCTCTCTATGTTGCTTCACAACTGATCTTAGTTATGAAGCAACATAGAGAGAACTATAAATAAGCAAAGACAACAGATGACAATTATTACAAAATTGTAGTATAATAAACTGTTCATCACATTCAGAAGGTTGTCTGAAACGAATAATGTGCATAAAATTTGCCACAAGGGAAGCTCCATATTTCATTAAACTAAAAGAAACTACTTAACACGTATTGATTGGAAGGTACAATACGCATACAATAATATTTGCCTCAAGTCTGATCAATAAAGTAGGATTAATGAAGAAAATTGATCCTTTCTTCATCATGCTCAAATTGTTAATATAAGTTCACCACTGGCACAATTAAAGACAGAACTACCATGGTCTAGTGGATAATGATGGATTTGAAATGGAGATAATGGTTCCCTGTTCTATTATAAAGCTCAGTGAATGGATACAGCAACTATATCAAGGCCCAACATATCCATAAGGCTTTTGTAAGAGCAAAATGGGCAGAAAACCTCTCATAAGCATTGCTCTGAGTTCAGGAGGGATACACAATATATCTTTACTTGATAAATTTGTATTAACAATATAATTATTCAAAAGTCACTCTAGATACTGGGTACTGCTTCCAGAAACGTGTCAAAAGAAAAAAAAAAGATCTTCCCAGTAGCACAAACTGATGCTTTAGTGGTGTCTCAAGGCCACCTACTGCTCGAATTTGGAGGACAAAAACAGCTGTTAATGTTCTTTATCTTTCTCACCAATGCCACTTTCCAATCTCTTCTCTTACCCCTGTAGCTGCCGCCACGGGCACCTGGTCTTACCTACTTGCTTGGTTATCTGCCATTGCTGCATACAAGGTGACCAGCATACCTTTATACAATGTACCAGTTCCACATAAAGCTGTGCTGGCTTCTTAAAGCACTTCTTTACAAGGAGGGACAATACTCAGTTGTGACGAGAAAGAGGGAGGGACAAGAAGAGCAGTCACCCTCAGTCGAGCTGCACTCATTTGTGCTAAACATATCAGGTAGTAGTATTGTGGTCTGGTGGAATCTGAATCACTTTGATTTTCAGGCCTGCAGATGTCACACCATACTTATGAAGAAGTGCCTTACTTCACATGACCAGAACACTAAATTATATAGCATTATTGTTAATGTTGTTACGTGTCATGAACAAGGATGACCAGGAGACTGGAAATCAAGCCCTATGAGGAAAGACTGAAACAACTGGGCACATTTAGCCTTGAAAAAAGAAGGCTGAGGGGAGATATGATAGCAGTTTTTAAATACCTGAAAGATGGTCATACTGAAGAGGGGAAGGATCTGTTCTCGATCGCCTCAGAGTGCAGAGCACGTAACAATAGGCTCAAGCTATAGGAAGTCAATTTTCAGCTGAATATCAGGAAAAACATCTTAACTTTTAGAACAGTATGACAATGGGACCAATTACCTCTGGAAGTGGTAAGTTCTCTAGCGCTGGCGGCATTCAAGAGAAAACTGGGCAACCACTTGTCAGATCTGCATTAGTTTGGATTCCTGCACTTAGCAGGACGTTGGACTCAACAGCCTTATAGACCCCTTCCCACTCAATTATTCTAATTATTCTAAGATATTATGATTCTAAGTTGACAACCAATGGATGAAAGGTACAGTCAAGCAGCAGAAGAAAAAATTAACAAGTTTTCACAATACCTATACTGTGCACAATATCTGTAAACTGATTTTTCCAAAACACTGGAATCACAGTTTCAGTACCTACTGAAATATGACTATTCTTCAAATAACCAGAGTTTCCAACCTGTATTAACAGTTCCAGCTATATCATTATACACTGCTTTATATCTGTAGCGGAGGAGACATGTGCCTTGAAAGTAGAAGTTCCTGGAGGCAAAGAAACAGAACATTTGATTCTTAAGCACATAAAATCAGTACCACTAGCATATGGCTGAATAAGTTGTTATCAAAAGAAACAGAACAAGTGAGAAATGTGTCCGTATGGCCAACTGCTTACCAATAGTATATCTGTTCTTTTTTATCACTCTACCCTCCAAGCTTAGTTCAACAGATTTCTTAAATTAGCAAAGAAAATCATACAGAAATGCTTCTAGATCTGTTCCTAGTTTTCACTTGTGATTGGGCTATAGCTCTTCAGCGAGATGGAGGATGATGTAACTGAAAGATCCTCCACACAAAATTCCTTTGAGCACACATAACAGGGACAAAGCTTTGTCAAATCCATTCTCTCCAACATCTAGCTTTTTAGGTGAGAGGGTTTATTTTACACTGTCTTCCAGAGAAAAGCATCCATTCATATTAGCACCATGCAACAGCAGTGCTGCCCAGACATAGGTTTACCATGCTAGCAAGAAGGAGGTCACCTGAAAAAGACGACAGGGTTCTTATAACATTACCTGATGTAAAGAACAGACATGGTAAACCTCCACAAGGCTCCAATCCATGGTACTTAAAGGACTGCTCCAATTGTCCACAGTCTTTGAACATTTTCTTTTTTTTTTAATTATTGTTTTTAAAATACTCAAACCACCCTCTTTGGTCCTCTAACAGCCACCCCTCCTTCCCCAAATATATAGTGTGGGTCGCTGTGGTGATCTACCTTGTGGCCCCTGTTTTATTTGGCCCTCACAAGGGATCACATCCTTTTTCCATCATGCTGCCACCAGGTATTCTCCTAATACCAATTATGTTATGCACGTGTGCTGCCAACACTGAGGGTTATTGAACTTAGGAATCAGAGGTTTAATTAACAAATCTTCTTTTATTGTCAAGTAAATCATAAAGGAAAATCACATATGAACTGTATCAGGTATTAACACGTATTGGATCATGTAGGCAATCACTTTTATTCCAAACTGCTGTATTATTTCAATCAACATCTCTCTTATACTGCTTATAATTTCATTCCTGCTTGTTCAATATTGTTTAACCTTCTCAATTCTCTCTCCTAACACTCTCAGCTCAATTCTCTAATCCTTTCCTTCTCTCTGCTAAACCCTAACTGCCATTTCACATCTCCAACTGTCTAATTCTGCCCCTCCTGCCCTATCCCTTTAAGGGCTACATGAAGCCCATCCATGGTGCAGAAGAAGACATTTCAGCTGGGACAGTTGGTTGCATGAGCTACACCTGCTGAAATTCCTTCTTCCAAACAACTATCAAAAATGTATGAGCCTTTCCTCCAGTCTCATGTGTCCAATCTAGATTTAAATGGTGCTAACCACCCACTTTTAGGGACGTGGTGGCACTGAGGGTTAAACTGCAGAAGCCTCTGTGCTGCAAGGTCAGAAGACCAGCAGTCGTAAGATCGAATCCACGTGATGGAGTGAGCTCCTGTCGCTTTTCCCAGCTCCTGCCAATCTAGCAGTTTGAAAGCAAATAAAAATGTGAGTAGATAAATAGGTACCAGTGGGAAAGGTAATGGTATTCCGTGTCTAGTCGTGCTGGCCATGTGACCATGGAAACTGTCTACGGACAAATGCTGGCTCTACGGCTTGGAGACGGGGATGCGCACCGCGCACTAGAGTCGGACATGAATGGACTAAATGTCAAGGGGAAACTTTACCTTTGCCTTAACCACCCACTCTACAGCACCCATCAGTTGTTCCACTTTATCCTTTAAAATACGGGATTGGACAGTTGAAAAATCTGTATAGATAAAATTCTACCATCTCTTCTTCCTGCAACCTCCTCAGAGGTTCATTCTGAACAATGTGGTACATGGGAAGGTATTCCTTGGAAGGAGACTTTGGGGCTTTTAGACACACATGCAAACATGAAATCTGAAACAAAATGAGAAGAAAGTGGCTGTCCCTTTTTTCTTAAATGTAATAACCGAAGAACTCAAAATGAAACAAACATAAACATTTTGATTGTGTACATCCCTAGTCACATGTTCTAGGCAGCGACTACTCACCAAACCTCTGCAATATAATCAGTACCATATTTTCCATGTATAAGACTATACTTTTGTCTAAAATCTTTAGACTAAAAATTGAGGGTCATCTTATACACAGGAGTAAGCTGAGGAGAGAATAAGAACAAGTGGAGGGGAAAGCAGGGATCAAAGCAATCCTGCAGCGCTTTGATCCCTTTCCCCCTACACTTGCTAAGCCCCACTCAGATTTCTTAATTTTGGATTAGAAAAGTAGGGGGCATCTTATACACGGAAAAATATGTTATTTTTTTCCTTTCCAGAGAATCAACTTTCCAGTGGTTCATCTCAAAACACTCCTCTCAAAACCTGCTGAGTAATTTTCCCTTACAAATACAGAAACTGACGTGTTGACCAAAAAATGAAGTTCAGAATTCAGACTCCATATCAAAGTGATGACTTTCTTAACGGATGTTAAATGTACACAAATATACGAAGAGTCGGACACAACTAAACAACAACAACAACAACCTTCCCTCTGGCACAATGTTACAAAAACCAAGCAGAATGGCTGAGATAAGGAATGGGAAAGAGAAGAATAGCAAAAAGGAATAAGATCTTAAAAATCGTTATGATCCATACCACCCCAGTTTTGATGGCGCAAGGAGAAATAGGAAATATTTAAAAGGTGACACTGCATTGCGGCACAAAACAGCCACTATTCTGGCGGAGAACAAAGAAAGTGGGCGTATTTAGGACTTCCATTGTAATGAAAAGTCTAGATGTGAATGTTGGCTTCATTCTGTTCTCTCTGAAACTTATATGGCCCTTTCCTAGGTGGAAACCATATAACTGCTAGACAGTTTAGTTCTTCAGTCACCAGGCGGTTTAGCCTATTGACCTTTTCTACCTATCATAAATTATCTACAAATTTAATACAATTTGTAGATAATTTAAGATATGTAGAAAAGGTCAATAGGCTAAACCGCCTGGTGAATGAAGAACTAAACTCATTCCTAGCAGTCTGTAGTCCTCCAATTTACTTCTGGATGGCTAGATCCGGGATCCTTCAAGTAATATGGAAAGCAGAGACCCACAAACAAAGTCCAAAATCCAAATTTCACATCAAGGCAACACCTTTCTTAGTCCCACTTAACAATTCAAAAGGCACAAAATTATGTGCAAGCTTTTAGGGTTAGTATCCTTTCTTCTGCACAGCATTCCAAAACCCAGAGAGACAGAGAAGCAGGGAAAGGGCAGAACAGCAACAAAAGAACAGACCTGAAAAGTCTTTATGTCTGCTTCCTGTTCAAGAAAGAAAGAGAAAGGGGGAGGGGGAGTGAAGGACCTCAATGGCACTATAAGACCTCTTAACATGTCACAACTGTCTTCATCCTTATTTGTGGCTTAAGGTAAAGGTAAAGGTTCCCCTTGACAATTTTTGTCCAGTCGTGTCCGACTCTAGGGGGCGGCGCTCATCCCGCTCTTCAAGCCATAGAGCCAGCGTTTGTCTGAAGACAATCTTTCCGTGGTTACATGGCCAGTGTGATTTAGACACGGAACGCTGTTTACCTTCCCACCGAGATGGTACCTATTTATCTATTCGTATTTGCATGCTTTTGAACCGCTAGGTTGGCGGAAGCTGGGACAGGCGACGGGTGCTCATTCCGTGGTGTGGATTCGAACTTACAACTGCTGGTCTTCTGACCCTGCAGCACAGGCTTCTGCGGTTTAGCCCACAGCGCCACCACGTCCCTTTTGCGCCACCAGCTTAACTGTTTTGAAAAACTCTACTGTAGCTTTATATGGGCCATGCCGCTTTTGTGCTTGTAATATTTATTTTATCCTGTTGTGTTAGGTACCCTGAGGACTTTGGGCATGGTGAATTGTATTTATTATTTATAAGCTTTGTCAGCAGCAGTTAACCTGTTAGCTCTGGACATGCAATTATTCCCAATACAAAACTAGCTTGGTATTTCCAACGCTGATTACTCCATATGGAAGATATGTCATGCTTCAATGAACCCACGTTTTCATTAAATCTCTCCCAGTTCACAAACAATTGTTCAAAAAGCTTTACTATACTGCCTAATATTATCACCAATTTTGGGTGTGCTGTCACGTTGCATGATTAAAAATTAAAATTTATGCCTTCTTTTTCATAGCCTTTTTTGGTGCAACAGATTTTTGGGCAAAACCACCGTACTTCATAGTAGTTTGGTAAACAACTGTTTTGTAGTATATATACCAGCCGAGGTTTACAATTGACATTTCTCTATCCTCCCCTTCTATCTGTCCTAAAATGCTCTTTCTGCTGAGTATTTCTATCCCTAAACATAATAGGGTTTAAATTAGTATATAACTGCAGTCTCATCACCATTGCTCCTTATCTGTGTTTCCCATACTATTCCCTTTTATTATCAAACTTTTCTCACTGTCAATCTCACTGAAGGCATAGACCTATCTTCTGAAAAAAATGGTAGGGACTTTGTAGAGAGCTGGATGCCAGGCTGCAGAGCCAGTGGATCATGAGCTGAATTCCCACTATGCCTCCTGGAAGAAGAGGCACCTGTGTAACCGTAGACAAACTGCACAGCTTGTGTTTGAGTTTAAATCTGATCACATTTAAGTTCACATCTGAACAAACCCAGACACTTCCTTAAGGTAGCAGACTATAAAATTTGCTCAAATTACATATAAAATGCAGGCTTGTGTCTACTGTAAATTGGAGTTCATACAATTCAAAATCATTAATGAGAGTGGAAATTGTTACATTGACTTGCATAGGAGGAAAGGAATGCCTATTGTCTGCTTTCAGAAAATAGAAGATTGATCATATTTTGCAAAATATATTCCAGTTTTAATGTAATGCATAGCTACTTCCCCTTCAGTTATTTCGGCAATAAGCATAACAATTTTCGCTATCACAAACTAAATTTAGATGACATTTACTGTTGATGCAACTCAAATAGCTTTATCAAGTCATCGTTCAATACACAATCTTTCACTATACACAGTATGAAATTGTCACTTACCCAACGATGATGAAGTGCAGTCAACTGATTTTCAGCCATATTGCATAGTCAATAGATAATCTGCAGAGTATGCTTATGTAGCGATGCTCATCCATTTATAAGTCAACACAGAATTGTATAACTTTTGATAGTATTAAGATGACCATGCAGTGAAATGAGCCCAAGTGCTTGTATAACAATGCCTAAATCACCTATAGTTGCTATACGTCAGTCTAAATGGCAAGTGTTGCGGTTTACAAATATTTTTTTCTGAAGACATCTCTTCACTGAGCAACAAACACCTTAATAAAGAACTCTGCCAGCCTCATTCAACCTTTGAACTGGGTGAAAAGTGGCCAAAGTACACTGCCTCCTGCCACGACAAGCTTCCTAAGATATTAGTCCTGTACTTCAAAGCTAGTGGCAGAATTTCTGCACTGACATGTAGGGCAAAAATCTAAGTTTACTGGGGAATAGAATCATTTTAATACCCACTCCCAATTTGCAAAAATATAAATTAATTTAGGAGATAGATACTTCTAAATTTTTAAAAAGAATATACCTTTACAGGCATCCACTAGAGAGAGAAAAACAGTTGTGTTAATGGTCATCAAGTAATTTGGCAGGGGACCATTTTACATGGGGCATAAGCACGACACAAAAGATAGCAACATAGCCAACTGTCTTTCCACTGTCCAACATCAGCCTGAACAGCCAAGGGGATGGAACAGGACAGAGAGATCTGTCAAAGGGAGATGAAGATACGCCAGAAATAAGCTTGTGGACTGCCATTGTAACCCTTTATGCACTAGGCAGGAAGAATTTAGGTTGAAATCAAGTCCCTACCATTAAAATCAGGACAAATGACAGTTCACTTTCATGTTCTCCAAATTAGTGATGGGCATCTCCCATTAAGAGAGGGGCTATATCTCTCCACAGAACCACTGGGACGTACATACAGTCACAGCCTTTAAAAACTGCTTTTACTGGAATCAAGACTGCCTTGACTCAGCTTGGAAGTAAGGTGCACCCTTCCTGTGTGCCACTTTTCCCAACAACATCATCAAGATTTTAATAGAAGCAGAAGGGTGGGAATACAATGCACAGATTGTACCTGAGCAAAGTCAGTCTTATCCAACTGTTCCTGCATTGAGCATGGAGTTGGACTCAATAGCCTTATACAGTAGGTCCCTTCCAAATCAACTATTCTATGATTCTATTTCCTGCTATACTTCAGTTTTGCAGGAAACCCAACATCTCTCTAATTCAAAAGAAAAGAGAATTAGCTTTCTGCAGGTGCTGTCATACAACCACAAAATATTCTTTAGATGATATGGTCTCAAAACCACAGAGAGCCTGAAGTTTAATGGGTGAAGCTAGAAGGAGTCCTTCAGAAATACTTGCAATTACCATTGTTTTGAATATAAAACATAAATAAGCCATGACGATTTACAGTTTCTCACTCATGTCCACAATAACCTGGCCCAGGCAAGAATACTGATTGAAGTAGAATCAGGATAGAACTCTCACCGGAAAAAAAAAAAGGTATTTCTTCCCGCAGTGCATATTTAATATATAAAATTCCTTACTGAAAGACAACTGACCCATTTCTAGAGGACTTTCATTGACTATTAGCTTCCTTGACAAAATACAACCTGAATATCAATAGCAGTTGTTGGGGGAGAACAGTGGGAAGAGGGCTACTGGATTGATAGTATCAGACTGAAGATATCAGACTGGCCATTGTGAAAAATGGAACTTTGTTTTCATTCAGGAGCACTTGTCTTAAACTCTTAGTTCACAATTGCTCCCTTTATCTAAGCTCTTTAAACATAAAATTAAGTTAATAATTTCAAATAGACTATGAACAAAAAAATTAGTAAAAATTATTTTAAACTCATTCTATAGCATGGAATCCGAAAACAGAAAATCTGTTCAGGTGCATGTGCACACACATTCATGCAAGTTGCTACTCTCAGACTCTGGAACTCCCTCCCACAGGAGGCCAGACTGGCCCCATCTTTGCTGTCCTTCCACAAGCAGATAAAGATATTTCTCTTCAGGTGAGCTTGTTCCTCAATGACTGGATGCCTGAGTGAGATTTTTTAAATGGATTGTTATGCCTAGCTTTGAATGTCTTTTTAGTAGTGCTTTTTTACACCATTTCTCAGAGTGGTATTTCTTTGATCCTTTTTAGTATTTGTATACTCACTGTTTTTAGCTTTAAATATTGTGTTTTAATGATGTAAGCCGCCTTGGGTCCTTTTTAAGGAGAAAGGCAGGGTAAAAATATTGTATTTAAATAAATTAATCCACATGTTCATATACACACATACAATGCATATGTGTATATATGTTATATGTAAATACTGTATTAATACCCCCTTGGAATTCCTTCACACACATGAAGCCTATGAGGGAGCCAATGCTCTGTTTAGTGGTCCCCCTCTAAAGAATAAATCAAAACCTTCTGAAGATAATGTTGATTTTGTTAGAAATATTATTGATGTTGGAAATATAAGGTTACTTCCTATTCACCCAAGACAATCTTATTAAACACACTACCAAGCATACTAAATCATGCCAAGATGTGTTTGCGTTTCCCTCTAATGCAAGCTAAAATCTTGGGAGTTGGTTGTAAAAAAAGAGATAATGGCAGCAGTTTTCCACCACTGAATGGTATTACAGTATTTCACATTTGTTTCCATGAAAGGTTCGGAATAATGTTTCTTCTAAAAGACTGAAACTGGCAGAAATGGAATAAAAAAGCACTAAGCAACTTACCTATCGATCACATTTGAGTACTTTGCAACCAAGGGTACTACACACTGGAACGTTTTGTGTTTTAACTCAAAATGGGAGCAACATAGTTTCCAAAAATTTACTGTTTATCCTTAGTTCTAAGCTACTCATGTGAGATGGATGGATAAGACCGGGTTTTTGCTCCAAAAAAACCATTATGGCTTATTTTCAGAGGATGTTTTATTTTTTCATGTACACCAATCTACATTTATTCAAATACAGTCATGTATTTGAATAAATGTATGTGGCTGGTTGCTGCATACATTCTTCTGGTTGCTGCACAATGGTGGAAGGTGGGGTTTCATTAAACTGCGGCTTTTTGGGGGGGGTAGGGATTACAGTATATTACAAGCATCTTGAAAAAATATACTAGGGCTTATTTTCAGGTTAGGTCTTATTTTCAGGGAAATGATAGACAGACAGACACAGACAGACAGACAGTCAGTCAGTCATTTTCCACATGACATGTTTTAAAATAAAGTGCTTCCCTCAAGGTAGGGTTTTGTTTTTGCCATTAAGAATTAGGCAGGCCAGGACAGGTTGAATATGGTTATCTGACCCATGAAGTTTCCCACCCTGAATTAAAATATACATGACAAGGCAGCCACATACATTTTATCCATGTGAACCTCTACGAGGGCAAACATGTTAGCTCTCTTGCACCAAAATCAAAGGTCTCACAGTATTCTTTTGTGGCTGCAATTCACAAAAACTTGTGCAAAATAAAACACATTAGTCCTGAAGTTGCCACAAGACACTTTTTTGTGTCTATCCCATTTGCATCCAATGGCTGGAGCAGGGATATCTAGTCTTAACATGGAAAGGCACACAAAAGCATCATATGAGTGGACAAGATTTGAGTGGGAAAAGCATGACGTGACGGTCACGATAAAATACCAGTCCCCTTTGCTGCTTACAATATTTGTCTTCGAAAGTGCCAACACCAAGGGAGGCCAGAAATCCAGAACTAGAAATTGAGCATTTATTGTCCTGTCTCTCTTATTGCGGAAGAAGCTACAGTTGGTGGCTCACCAAGAACTATCACTGCTGACCGTCAGAAAATGTTAAAAATTGCTATCTTCAGGATGGCTTTTAAAGCTCTTACACTTGAAAACCTGTAAGCATTGTGATAGCATTTACCATGTCATTCTAGGTTTAGGTAGTTGGGAAGTTAGACTGCAGTTTTAATTTTAATTTAACTGTTTCCATTTCAGTGGAGGATATGATGCCTTTTATATCTTTATTACTATGTCTGTCCATTTGTTGCTCTCAAATATATTTAATGGTTGATTCTGTTCTTGACTGCAATTTAATATTCTGGCTGTTTGTTCACTACCCAGAGAGTGCCAATTCATTATCGGTTGGTATAAAAATGAAATAAATAACTCAATCTCCACCCACAGAACCACTGCAACGGTCCATGAGGAAAATCACAGAAAAAGAAGCTGCGTGATGTAATATATCAGTCTGCCCACAGAGGTGAGGGCAAAATTTTGAGATTTTGACAAGTGGGTGGACAGCTTCACACTTCTCTTCAAGTTAAAATACTAAATATGTCCAAATCCATGGTTAGCAGATGAACCCTCTGCCCTATAAAAATGGCAAGCTCCTATGTAAAACAGCTCAGCTTCCCAGTAGCAACTAAAGGATAGCTAGGAATTTTTAACATCATAAGCAATACTGAGACCAACACAAACTTTGATGAGAATGCTTTCTACTAGGTCCCTGTAATGGCTACCCTAGTAAAAAAGGAACACAGCAAAAAGCACTCTTGTACTTGGAGCTAGTGATTGAGACCAAGTAACTGAGAATGGGGTTTTTCCTTCACAGTATATTTAAAGCAAGGATGGCCTTCAAGATGTTGCTCAACTGCCGCTCCCATCAACCCCGCACAGTACAGACAGTGGTGAAGAATGTTGCAAGGTACAATCCAACATCTAGAATCCAACACACTTTGCCCATCCTATCCTTAAAAGATGCATATCCTGGAAGGGTGTGATTTTGCTGTATGGTGTGAAAGACCTCCACTTGAAGGGATGCACAGCACAAATCCAGTTTAAAAGTTAAAAGACGAAATCCAGCAGCATGTCACAACTAGAGAAGGCTCACAGAATCAGTGGGGTTTTGGTTAGTCAACTTCTCTGTAAGTTCCACTGATTCAAACTGACCCACTCGAGCAGGAAATTATTGCTAGATTTCAGAGAAAGAATTTAAAGAAAGGAGTACAGGTGCCTTGAAGTTCCCTCGCAAACTACATTTCAATAGCAGACTCAACTAGCATGCAAGTCCCCCACTGTGGTTACAGTCTTGTACTAAAACTATGTCATCATCTTTAACTTTGTGTCTATGCAAATGAAGTAACATGTGGAAATCTATGGCTTTCTTTTGGTTATGTTTTCCCTTTTTTCACAGTGTCTATGTGGTCCCTCTACCACCCACCCTACAGGATCAGGGAGGAGACTTACTTGATGGCGAGGGTGGTGCCATGCTCAGTGCTGAGTGCCTGGGCATGAGCTGCCCTTTGAATTCCCACATTGCCTTGATCTGTGCAACACAGGAGCCATGGAAAGAAATTAAAATGAGCTTAGGACTCCTGCCATCAGGTAGAGGGAACTCAGGGAGAGCAATGTACTACAATGTAGTCTGTCAGGACTTTGGGATGTTAGCAACTTCTGGAGGACACCATGTGTTGATTTGAGGCTTGTTTCCTAAACTGGGGCTTGTTCTTAATCAACTGTGGCCAATGGCCAGCTATGTCACAGAGCTCTGTAGGAACAGGAAGCAACAAGGATTGTAACATGGGCTCCTTTGGTCATAAGGCAGATTGAAAGGATAAGGAAGCTGTTCACATCACATACACTCCTTTTCATGGGTGAGACTCCCAATGACTTCCAATGGCTGTGCTACTTCCAATACAAATGCAGACATGTGGGTTCTTTTCCCCCATTCCATTGCTGCCATAGTCTCCCTTCTTCATCACTCAGAGCTGTGCATGAGCCATTTCCCACAGGCCCGAGCTATTGAATACTTTGTCCCAATAGCAAGATGACTCTTGGATACCTGTGAGTACTCAGAATGAAGGAGGATGAATCTCTGCAAAGACAACTACCAACGGAAACGCTGCTTTTTACTTGGGCATCCTTTCTTGCTGCTGACACGAGTCCCTTTTGCTAGTTAAGGCAAGCAGAGGTACGATTCTGCTGGGAGTCCCACTGTGGAATAAGCTTACTTTCCAAGGCACCCTGAAATAACACAATACTGTACTTTGCTTTGTCTCTGCCTGCCATTCTGTCTGCCTGTGGCCCAGATGAATGCTAATCTTCTCTGTATCATTCCAATTTTAGTATACGTGCTGCTGACGTGAGCACTCGTCTTAGCTTAAAATGTCCACTGTCACTTTGCACTGCCTCCACTTCTTTGATTGGTCAACCTTAATGTAAAAAAATAATAATAAATAAAATACTGGAAACCTTGCTTCTCCACCTATATACAACATGGCAGCAACTAATCTCAGGAGTCTTTGCTGAGGAATGCATAGAACACCATGCTTTTAAGATATAACCCACTTTGAAGGAAGCCTAATGGAAAAGTAGCTGATAAATATTAATACAAGGAAATAATCCAAGGCTATATTTTGGTCTTGTCCTAGCCCTATTAGTAATGCTCCTAAGTTTAATCTTGCCATTATTTCTAGAAAAAGTAATATACAATTTCATTTAAACTTTTAAAAAATAAAAAAATAAATAAAGAATGACCGTGGTATTAGTGTTAATGAAGCAATTCCCTTCCCCAGTAACTTTTTTCTCTCACTACTAGTACATTATCTCTCACTACTAGTACAGCCTGTCAAATCTGCAAAGATCTCCTCCAGCACCACACGTCAAACAAATCATTCTTTTCCTGACCGTACATACCTACTGTACAGCAGTGGTTCCCAACCTTGGATCACTAGACATTTTTGGACTGCAACTCCCAGAAATCCTGGTCAGCACAACTGCTTGTGAAGGCTTCTGAGAGTTGTAGTCCAAGAACGTCTGGGGACCTGAGGTTGGGAACCACTGCTGAACAGACATCAAACATGTCTGTCCCATAATGTGTTAAACAGCCCTTATACATTCTTACAAATTACCCATTACAAAAAATGTATTAAATAGAAAATCTATACCTAAATATTTACTGTCCCTTTCACATAGCACAGAGAAGACAAGTGCATCAATACACATTAAACATGCATACAGTGACTTAGATGATTTGACACCATGTATTTTTAGCTCAGCTTTAAAAACCAGTTAGCATATGAATTAGGGATGAAATACAAAAAAGTCAGCCATTAATTCTTTTTTTAAAAAGTCCATTATGAAAAGTGCTTTTTTCAAAACAAGACCAGCCTGGTTTAAATGAATTGATTCAATATAGCTGATCATACAATTTGTTAACTAAAGCTTCTAGGAACAGCTACAACAAATCTGTATTTTCTAACATGACTGGCAGATTTAATAAACCAAGACCACAGCAAAGCTACCATGCCACATCAAATTTTGAAACACATATGAACAGGAGAAAAATAAAAGTCTGTTCCATACTGACAAATTTAGCATTCATGCATTCCTCCCCCAGGTGATTTATATGTTGCAACTGAACAAAATGGAATTGCTTGTCTTCCAGACAGAAGCCAGGATGCTACAATTGTTGTAGGAGAAGCAGATTAAGTGGTAAAGGGAATCTTGCCAAAGGGACATGAAGAACTGTAATCTCCTTCCAGCACAGGCAGCAGAGCAGAGAAGAATTCACTTGTACAATATAAAGGCTGCATAACCAGAGAACGCCTGATTTGCTGTTTTTAAGTCCCCAACCAGCATTTACTTCTTCCATTTAAGAGCTATTGTTATTACATTCTGTGAGAGTTCAAACTTTACAGATAACATCCTACACAAGTGGCACGCAACTAGAAGAGAACTCTTATTTTTATTAGATTTCAGCATTTTCTAACAAAAACAACCCTGTTTTTATGTAGTTCTTTTTCAGTGTTTGAACTGTTTCCCATCTACTATCGCAATCATCCTTACAACAGCCCTGTAAATTTGGTCAGTAATGTAATACCAATTTTACAAACAAAGCTAGGGGACTGACATGAGATCTGAACCACAAACCTCTCAACTCATGCCTCCGAAATATCAGGGATGGGCATTCTATGTTCAGGAAACACACAAAGGTTAACCCTCATTAAACTGTGAGTGAGATGGATGGTGATCATATGTAAACCACTGAGTTTCTGAACCAGGACACAGAATTAAAATGTAATAAGCTTTCCACACAAATTATCAGTCAGATAAAGGCCAGTGATGTGTTCCAGTGTATACCCAAACTCTATGTTACTGGAGCAAGAAAAACAAAATCAAGAACCTTGCCTGAATATCTACTTAGGCATCAGTACAGATGCCAGCAAACTAAGTAACTCACTCACTCACTCACTCACTCACTCACTCACTCACTCACTCACTCACTCACTCACTCACTCACTCATTCTTTCATTAAATTTCTACACTGCCCCATGAGCACCTATGCAACATTCTGGGTGGTGAACAAGCTAAAAATAAAACAAACAAACAATAAACCAAACAATAGCATAAAACAAAATAGGAAAAACATTTCAAATACACAAACAGGTAGTGCAGCCCTTTAAAGAAAGGAATAAAATAGTAGGGTATAGAATAGCAGGCCAGTGGCAAAGGGAATCATAAGAGGCTGCCATCAAACACATCTCTAAAGAGCATCATTTTCAACAGCCTCTTAAATGTAGGCAGGGAGGGGACCTGTTGTTTTCAGTATATAAATAACTGGATCAGGGCTTGCCAACTTTTTTTATCTGCAAACAACAGGGAAAAAAGTTGGCAAGCCCTGATCCAGTTATTTATATTTACAAAATGCCATTAGAGATGTTTTCCCACCGTATAACTCTATGCAGTTCTGGCAAAAATGTCTATGAAAAGAATGACAAGGGTATGTTGAATAACTAACTGCCTTGTTCCCTTTGCTAGTTCTGTCTGGTATAGAAAGCACCTCTGACCTTCCATTGGTCCACATCGGCAGAGTAACCCAAGACCAGACCTTTTAAAAAACAGAGCCTCCTGCATTTCTCAAATCAATGCCCTTCTGACAGCCTACAATTCTCTAACTAACATGGTCCATTTCACCCCTTTGCTAATGATCTTCCTCTACAGCGTGAAGACTCGTCATTTTAATGAAGACTTTTGGCTTCTAAGCCCTTTAGTTTTGGAATCTTTTACTAACAATAGTAAATGCAATGTTCTCAGTAGTTTTTAATCTGATGTTTATTTCTGATATCTCTTGCTGTTTTTAACTGTATTTCATCCACCTCTTCCACTCCCTGTATTTTGCTGGCAATCCACTGTGCTGTATTTTTGTTCATTTCGCCTCTTTGAACACCTAGGAAAGGAGGAGCCTAAGTACTGTACTAAATAAATGAAGTAAGTGGCTCATGGGCTATTCTGATAACAAAGGCATGTGGTGTCTGAATATAGATGGAAGAGCAAGGTAAAGGACACATTTGTGAATCTATGTAACAACTGAGGTGGGAGGGATTCTTCTCCCCAGTCAGATTTGTAATCTCCTTGGCTTTTCCCCACTGCCCACTACAGTACTGTACTGTGAAATGCATTATGCAACATGCACATCTTTCTGGACCAGAAATTCTAGAACTCTCCAAGAATTCCCCATAGCTACAAATCTGCCTGGGCTAGGAAGTCATAGGACTCCCAGGCAGAACCGGAGCAACTTCCTTTTTTAACAGGAAGCTACAGTGGACCCTCGACTTACAGATGGCTCGACTTACAGACTTTTCGAGTTACAGACTTCTCTGGCCGCAAAATTTAGGTTCGACTTGCAGCCGGAGAATCGACCTACAGACCAGAAAAAAAAAAAAAAAAACAAAATGGAACAAAAACGGCCGGTTACGGGATTAATCAGTTTTCAATGCATTGTAGGTCAATGGAGACTTGACCTACAGACTTTTCGACCTGCAGCCACCGTTCCAATACGGATTAATTCCGTAAGTAGAGGGTCCACTGTAGGCCAGAGCTAGGCCATGGAGTGGTCAAGCTAGGCCCTTCTCCTGGTGAGTGAAATGTTTGGTGTGTCTGAAGGTGTGGGTCTGTAGGCTGAAACTCCCAAAATCTGCCTGGATAATGTTGAAGAATTCTGGGAGTTGGTCCAAAAAAATCCAAAATGTCATATTTCTCCTGAAAGCAGAAATTTCACATATGTAAGCCGCCCAGAGCCGTGGCAATGTCACTAGATGGATGGGATAAAAGTATAATAAACAAGTAAATATATAACGAAAGAGTAAATTGAAGTACTTATAGTCCACAGTTTTAAATGAGTTCTTTCTTCCTATATTAACACAGTTATGACCAGCTGGTGGCAGCAGTATTGTTTTAACTCAGAAGATCCTTAATGCACTTGCACTTTCATTTGAGACTCATGGTTGAACCATTTTATCTCCTTTTATAATCCACAAACCATCTATTTGTAGCCTGATGATCCATCCATATAATGTATGTACCATGTTTCCCTGAAAATAAGATAGAGTCTTATATTAATTTTTGCTCCCCCCAAAATGCATTAGAGCTTATTTTCAGGGGATGTTTTATTTTACAATCATGTCATCTTCTGGCTGCTGCACAATGGTGGAGGGTGGGGTTTCATTTAACTAGGGCTTATTTTTGGGGTAGGGCTTATATTACGAGCATCCTAAAAAAATCATACTAGGGCTTATTTTCAGGTTAGGTCTTATTTTGGGGAAAACAGGGTAATACAAGACCTAATAACGTCATCCATGACAGGACGGATTCATATACTGTACCTGCCCATCGTCAAATTTAATACATGTTATACTTAATTTTTCAAAGAACAGGCCAGCTTCTATGCAAAACAATAAATGGGCACAAGCAATACACATACAAAACACACACCCCTGAGTCCTGTCATGGGAGAAAGGTGGCATAAAAATTGCTTTAAATAAATAAATAAATAAATAAATAAATAAATAAATAAATAAATAAATAAATAAATAAATAAATATTCTCTGAAATCAGCATATCTACTCTTAAAGCCTTAGAGACGGATTTCAAAGGGCAAAAGCAGAACAAGAATCCATCAATTAAACTCAATCCTATCTTCTGTGGCCTGAAAAGGGACAATTTTTTTCTATCTCATGCCATATGCTGATTCATTTGTGCAGGTATCCCTGTATCATTACCCTGGACTTGCGGTCCATAACACAGACAATTATGGAAGAGCTAGAAACCTTTGAAATGTGGATTTGCCCTATGATGCTGAACATTTCTTGAAACTGAGAGACTGACAAATGAAGAAATAATACTAAGTCAAAGAAATATTAAGACTAAGAATGTAAGTGAAGAAGCCATAAAACATCAAAAAAGGGGAGCAGAAAGCTAGAGGAACTCAGCCACATGATGAAAACTGACAAGAACAGATTGTTACAGCTGGTCATTCAGGACAAAACACATGGAGAAAGATACAGGTATGAGAACATCATATTGGCTGTGGATTCGTTGGATGAAGTGCAACAACATGGTTTAGAGTTGCCACATCCCAAATCGGTGTAGCCATGACGATATTCCACCTCTGGTAGGAGAGAAACAAAATAAGATAAAGCTGAAGAACTTGGCTGCAGGCCATGAGAACTTCTGCCCCATAAACCAAAACAGCAACTTCTTTGGAAATTGTTAAGACAATGATCACTGTTTGTACCTTTTGCATTTCTGTTTCTCTATTTCATCTTAGCCAGTGTATGGATAATCTGCCAGCAAAAGCAACACTCTACAGTATTCATCTGAGGAGGCAGGCTGCAATTCACATAGGCTTATGTGAAATGCCTGTTAATCTTTCAGGTGCCACAACCTCTTCCTGTAATACAGACTGCTACTCTCCTAGAACTATTTTTACCTGCAACTGTGATACCTCCCTAAAGAAAACCTGAGTGAAGAAACCCGAATGGGTTGGGCCCTCATACACCAATCAAATAATCTTCTTCTGATTTGTCTTCATCACAGTTGCTAAGATCCTTCTGATCCAGCTGCACATCATACGTTTGCAGAAAAAAACCACATTACTATGCATAGTAGAAACAGAGCCATGTGGCTCTCCAGATCATGTTGGATTGGATCATGTTGTATTGCAACTCCCATTATTTCTCATAATTATCTATGTTAGAGCTCTCCAACAACAGCTGCCAGGCCACCTGTTCTCTGCCCAGGTAATCCTCTTCTATTGAAAACACCCAAAACCATACCTCAAACACAACACTATTCACATTAATATCCCAGTTCTCCTACAATGAGCTCAAGCCCATCTCTCCTCTTTACCACTTGCATCCCCACAACAGCCATGGGCACCCAATGAGTTTCATAATAATCTTAGAACTGCAGAGCTCGAAGGGACCTTATGGATCAATGAATCCAACCCTTGTCAAAGAGGCAGAGTGAGGAATCGAACTCCCACCCTCTGGCTCTGTAGTCAGACACATGAACCACAAAGTTATCTAGCAGTTCTTGACCTATTACAGATGAATTTGAGTTTTCTGTGCCCTTGTCCCATACATTTACTATCTGTCTAAATTTGAGTAAAGTGTACTCCAGTGTTTCATGCATGAATCAATCACAGGATATTCTAGTTTAAAAGTCTATACAATTGTTTGGGACTGCGGCTTATATGAACCATTATGAAGTTCCTAGTTTCAAAGTATCCCCGTGCTAAACAATGCAGTTTGTCACTAAAGACATGACTTCCAGTTTAGACATCTGGAATATATGATTGTACAATCACAGTACATTACTGTACTACATCCATTTCTAAACGTCTGAATTAGGCTTTGGTAAGCATATTTACGGATCACCCCTTCCCGGATTGGTGCTGCCCCTTCACAGACTGCTGCCTTGTCGTGGTGAAGGGGGAGCAATTCAGAGAAGCTATGGGCTATGCTGTGCAGGGACACCCAAGATGGACAGGTCATAGTGGAGAGTTCTGACTAAACGCGGTCCACCTGGAGCAGAAACTGGCAAGCCACTCCGTTATCTTTGCCAAGAAAACTCCATGGACAGAAACAAAAGGCTGAAAGATATGGCGCTGGAAGATGAGTCCCTCAGGTTGGAAGGCGTCCAGCATGCTACTGAGGAAGAGCGGAGGACAAGTACGAGTAGCTCCACAGCTAATGAAGCGGAAGACATCAAGAAAGAGCTGATGAAGTGGTTGGGTCAAAGCCGAAGAACACTCAGCTATGGACAAACCTGGAAGTGAAAGGAAAGTCCGATGCTGCAAAGAAAAATACTGCATAGGAATCTGAGTGGGAAAAACTGTACAGTACAGGGATACAATCTCAAAAATGATAGAATGATTTCAATACGAATCCAAGGCAGACCTTTCAACATCACGGTAATCCAAGTTTACGCACCAATCATCGATGCTGAAGAGGCTGAAATTGACTAATTCTATGAAGACTTACAACACCTTCTAGAACTGACACCAAAGAAAGATGCCATTATAGGGGACTGGAATGCTAAAGCAGGAGGTCAAGAGATAAAAGGAACAACAGGGAAGTTGGGCCTTGGAGTTCAAATGAAGCAGGGCAAACGCTAATAGAGTTTTATCATGAGAACAAGCTGGTCATCACAAACATTCTTTTCCAACAACACAAGAGGCGACTCTACACATGGACATCACCAGATGGGCAATACCAAAATCAGATGGATTATGTTTTCTGCAGCTAAAGATGGAGAAGCTCTATACAGTCAGCAAAAGCAAGACCTGGAGATGATTGTGGCTCTGATCATCAGCTTCTTATAGCAGAACTCATGCTTAAACTGAAGAAAGTAGGAAAAACCACTGGGCTAGTCCTGAAGATGAGACTCCAATACTTTGGGCATCTCATGAGAAGAGAAGACTCCCCGGAAAAGACCCTGATGTTGGGAATGTGTGAAGGCAAGAAGAGAAGGGGACGACAGAGGATGAGATGGTTGGATAATGCCATTGAAGCTACCAACATGAATTTGACCAAACTTTGGGAGACAGTGGAAGGCAGGAGGTCCTGGTGTGCTCTGGTCCATGGAGTCACAAAGAGTCGGACATGACTTAACTAAACAACAACAACAAGCACATTTAACTTTACAAGTTATGTTAAGGGAAGAGAATGCAAATATGGGTTTGCACCTTACTGTGCTTTTGTGGAATCCTGTAATTCCTAAGCATGCATCATTAGAGTTTATTTTTATATCTTAGAGTGTTATAACCTATATTAAACTAGAAAACCAAATACCACTGAAAGAGATGTCTTTCCCTTACGAACAAACAGCTTTCACATTCATAACACAAGTGACAATATATTAATTCTTGCTGACAAGCAAAATTGGGGCCTTTTACTGCTCAAATCTCACATTCTGAATCAGGATACCAGTACAAATGAATGAAACATTTTGTTCAAACTCACTGTAAAACACTTGGCTGTCTTCAAAAATGTTATAAATGAAAAAGCAGAAGCCAAATCTACCAACAGAGTCCTGGGCATGAAAGTGTCTGGCTCTTAAACCTTGAATACAAATAACATTTTTGCTTGACTGGAAGCAGTCCATTTTTAGAGCAATGTTAAGAAATCTAATCTCACCCAGCAGCATACAAAGCCAGACGTTTCAATCCTTCTGTAATCTCTCTAAATTCTCTTATCTACAGACTAAATAGTCTTTCCCAAAACATATACAATGGCCAGAACTACAACATAATCACAGCAAAGTGTCACCAGCATCTCCCACGATGGAATCTACACCTCCTAGCGTTTATTATTATTAAAGTGGCTACGAGATACAGCTATGTTTTCTGACTTTCCATGATGCATTTTTAAAAGAATCAACTTAAAATACAACATGGAACTCAAACCCATCCCTCCCCTCAAACAGAGAAAAGAGGCGCCCCCCTCCAATACTTTACTTTAAGGCTGTACTCAAAGACAAGACTATATATTTATTTTATTCACTTGTTCAAAATATTTTGCCCTGCCTTTCTCCTAAAAAAGGACTCAAATACACCCAGTGGCCAACCAGGTAGCAGCTATTAAAAGAGAACATCCAAGGCATGGGAGGGGGAAGGAATGTTCACTCTCAATTCTAAAAAAGAAACAAGCCCCCTTTCCTGTCCCTTTCTCTTGCTGGAAGCAGCTATGCCAATTACTCTGCAAAATGAAGTTACTTATCCTCAGGCCCTGAAGCCAAAGTGCACTGCACCCAATCTCCGGAAGCTGGAGGCTCTGGATTTTTTTTGCAAATCACACCCAGAGGCAAAGTCTCAACATGACAAGCATATTGCGATGTTAGCACAGTCATTAGCAAGATTAAAGGGGGTCATCCTGAACAGGGCCAAGGTGCACATTTTATAAAAACAAATCCAGCAACTCTTGCTGTACCTTTGAAAGGCAGCAGCTGCCTAGGAAAGCACGCATGGGGACAGCCCGTGTCCTTTTTTTGTTAGAGCCAACCCATCCTGGGACATGTACCAGCTTGGCTAGGAATCCTGCCTAGGGTCCCCCCCCCCGCCCTTCTTCTCTGGATACCACCCACATTCTCTGGCTTCTTAAGAGACAGCCAGGTGTCCCTCTGCTAAGAGACAGGAAGAGGTTCGGAATCCCCTGCCCCTCCCTCACCACACAAAGGGCCACCGGCCTCCCTGGCCTTCTTATTCCCTAATCCTACAGGCCAAACCAGGCCAGGGTCAAGCAGCTCCATCCCTTGCTCAGCAAAGAGGCCACGGGCAGCAACAATCGCCTTTGCTAAGCTGAGTCAAAGAGAAGCTATTCTTGCTTTTACACAACACACCCACAGCCTCAAAGAACAGAGGCAGCTTCTCAAGAAGCTTCCATGGGGGGGGGGGGGAGAGAGAGAAAGAAGGGACGACAAAAACCATCCCAGTCTAAATCACCACCGCTGCCCGTTTTTTTTTAAAAAAAACAGCAACAAAGATCTCCTTCCCTCAGGGAAGGGAAATGACTCACTGTCTCCTCTCCCTCAGCAATTCCATTGATATGAAACACTTCTCTGCCGGTTCACCCTCACAGGAATCTCTTTGAAAATGGGGGGGGGGGAGGGAAGAGAGGGTGCGTAGGGAGGGAAAAGGATCCAACTTACGGAGGTGTAGCTACCCTTCTGGCTCCGGATCTCTTGCTCTTGACACTGTAACCCAGCCAGGTGCCTCTCCAGCGCTTCCCAGTCCATAGTGGGCAGCTGAGGCTCAGGCTCTTTCAAGCCCGAGGAGGAGTTCTCTAAGGGGTGGAAGGTCACCGGCGGGCCCCCATTGCTGAGCCGGGGCCCCCCTGCCGACGCCCCCGTGCTCCCCGGCGGCGGCTGGGCTTTCTGCAGGTGAGGGGTTTTCCTGTAACCTCCGCCGCCCCGTTTGGGTCCAGTCCTGCGGCCCGAGGGCACCACGTTGGCATTGTGCCGGAGGTCCAAGGGGTGGGGGCGATGGTGTCGGTGAGGCAGGGGCTGGTGGCTCGGGTCGTGCTGCGGGTGCTGGTAGTGATGCTGCTGATGATGATGAGGAGGAGGGGGGTTGCCGTTGGGTGCCGGCGGGGGCAAGGCGGGCATGGCCAGGCTGGTGCCCCGCTCTCCCTCCAGCTCCTGGACTAAACTCCTCCTGGCAAGGGCGGTTTTGGCATAGCAGGCGGCATAGCTCCCGTCCTCCACCCACACATCAATCTCCTTCCTCTTGGGGTAACCCTGGAAGTCGTCTTCGTCACCTTCCTCCTCCTCCTCTTCCTCCTCCTCGGAGTCCTCCAAAACAGCCAAGTCCAGGCTGGTAGGCGAAGGGGAAGATTTGCATTCCGAGCAAGGGGTCACTTTGCTGGAACTGGATGCCGAGCTGGAGCGGCTGCTGCAGGAGTCGCTGCCTAAATCCATGCCATCCTAGGGGCGAGAAAGAGGGCGAGAAAGAGACATCCAGCTGGTTAGAGGGAGGGGGAAAAGAAAGAAAGAAAGAAAGAAAGAAAGAAAGAAAGAAAGAAAGAAAGAAAGAAAGAAAGAAAGAAAGAAAGAAAGAAAGAAAGAAAGAAAGAAAGAAAGAAAAGACAGACTTCTCTTGCAAGGCGGCTGCTTCTGCTGGTGGAACCACAGCCCCGCCAGGCTCAGAAAACCCGACACAAGATTTTTCCTCCCCCTCGCTCCAGATGCTGCCAGGATCTTCAAGGCGAGAGATCCGCTTCTCCTGGGAAGGAAGGGAGGGCAGCTCTCCGCCACTTCCCCAAAGTTTCCTGCAAAGCCCCCACCCTCGCCCCACCTAGGCTGGCCGTTCGTAACTCTTTCCACCGGGGTGGGGTGGTGGGGGCGATGTCGACAAGGTGGAAGGAACGGCTCGCTTTACCCCACCTAGAAGTGAGTCAGGCGCGGCAGCAACGCCTTTTCCTGGCGCTCGCCTGGTGCGGCGGCAACGGCACCAACCGGAGCCGTGTGGAAGGGAAGGACACGCGCCGCCAACAGTTTTTTTTTCCAGTCCTGGCCCCGCAATGCCACCGGAAACTTCCCGGCTCCTTCGCGCTCCGCCGCGAATAGGGAGATACGCCGGCTGCGCACAGAAAGAGAGGGGAGGAGAATCGTTCAGAGGGAGCCGTTTCGCTCTCTCCCCCCCCCCCGCCTCGCCCTCACGCAACCGGCGTAAAAAAAGTGAGTGAGAAAATGCCGGCCCCACAGCGCCCCCTGCGGTACAGCCAGAGAGATCTTGGGAAAGGGTAATGCAGAGGAGAGGTGGGAGTGCACGCGGGGTCACTCTCCCCTTCCCCCAAATACAGTACCTGTAAATAAATACCCGTACAGTATACTGCATCTGAGCCTCTCCTCGCAGCGACTGCTCGATTTCCACCACCCCCTCAGGTTGTTGGCATTCACACGCAAACCCGCGTGTTTCAGCCCCTGGAGACAAGCAAACGTGCCTTGAACGTTTGTAGAATGCTTTTTCTGGAAGCCGACGGGTTAAGCAGAGGGAGGTCGCCCCCTCAGGAAGCAGAGTAGGTGGGGTGGGGATCATGAAAGAACAGTAAATTTTTAGTTATTTAAGTTACCATTAATTGTATTTTTACTGGCAGCAGGGTGTTGAAAGGCATGTGTACTTATATTGCTTGATTTGTTTGGGGGGGGACAGCATTTGCTGCTGTGCCTCAGACAGCGAAATATCTTGAGCTGGCCCTGCTTTCTCTTCGCCATTGAACACCTGCAGAGAGGGTGAGGATGGGCACTACTTGTGTTCCTGGAGAATAAATAATACTGGCATCAGTGGATCTTCCTTTTAAGTAAACATGCTTAGGGCTGTCACATCTTGTGAGTTTTCAAAACTTTAAAAATCTACAGTACAGTATTTGTAAGTTTCTTCGTCAGAACTTCAACACACTGAATGTCTTATAATCTGTGATATCTCTCAGCCTAAGGATTGGATGAACACCTCAGCTAAATCTGGCCTTTGAATCTGTTCAAAAATGTACAGAAAGGCCAGCACAAAGAGACCAAAGATGCATATAACCGAGCACTGTGTTTCTAATGGTGCTCAGCCAGGTGTTTCCCAGAAGATGATATGCAGATCATGAAAGCCACATGCTTCCTGTGGAGCTTCCCAACCTTACTGAATAGGGAGAGTCCACTGAAAAAAAAATCACAGTTAATGGCCGTTGGCAGACCTCATCTTCCATCAGTTTATGCAGTCCTTCCCCCTTGTGTGTAAAGTCATTCATCATATTGGTCAGTGATGTGAACACAAAGAAACACAGAGCTCAAATGATAATCTACATCAGTGCTGGAAAACATGTCCATCAGTCCCACCAAGTTCTGCTTGAATGCAGCTCCCATCATCCTTCACAATCGTCTAGAATTGCAATCCAACAACATCTGCAGTGACGCTCTACCTACTCTAGTACAAGCCTTGTCCATGCCAGAAATGCACTATTACAACACCCATGACAGGTTGCCATCCAATTTGTAAGAAACAAAACACAACAGCAACAAAACAAGTCGAGCATTCCAGGCACCTCAAGATCTGGGCACATTTCAGTGTTTTAGTATCCTTAAACTCATCATGCTCATGACTGAGCACATAACTCTCGGTGAGGCCTGACCAAAATAGAGTAGAAATAAACCATTATGATGCTTTGGTGAGGCCTCATCAGAAGCAGTTATCTGTATTGTGTGAAAATGTGCCCTCTTGTATCTGGCCTGAACATTATGTGGATCATTTTTTCTTGCATGACCTCAGGGAACAATATTCTTGTTAGTTTTGCTGTAAGCACACATTCTCCACATGCAATGAGGGGAGCACACTAGTGCAGTCCTCTGTTACTGCTTCCAACCTGCAAGCATTATAGTTTGAAGACGGGGAGCCAGCTGTACCCAGGTAGCCTCTCCATGTGAATGAGAACCCCTCCCACCCAAAAATTAAAAATATATATATTTTTTTTTAAAAAAATCCTGTTTCTGGCTTACATAGAAAGGCTTCCAGGGTACAGCACTCTCCCCCTCTCCAGTTTGTTGCTTTCATGCATTGAAAGTGATGACATGAGGGGACACAGCCAGTGCACTCCCCTCGCCATGTGTGAAGAACATGTAGCGCACAATTGAAGAGGACCACAGTATATACACAAGAGGTCCATTCTTTTCAGCTGCGGCAAAGGAGTTGGAACAGCTGCTGCTAGAGATGGCTGGCACAGAGTTGTGCCAGTCTCTCCAGTTCTGAAAGGCTGCTTGGCTACAATATTAAGGGGGTTGGGAAGAATTGTGCTCCTTCTCCATTAATGGCAAAGTTCAATTAATTAAATGCTTACAGTTCTCTTGCATCTTCCTTCAAGCTGCTCAAGGCAGCATAGACAGTCCTCCTGGGAGATAGGTCGGACCGATATACGGAGTGCTCCATCTAGTGAGCTTCATAGCCAAATGAGGATTTGAACCTTGGTCTGGTTAAACCCAGCAATGTAACCACTAAACCATAATGGCTGTCAAAGACGACAAGCCTACACCACTCAATAATTCCAGCTAATCTTATATCAAACTGTCAGTTGGGCCTAAGCCCTGCATAGCAACCAAGGTCAAGCAAGTCTGCAGTACGTTCAAGGTATGAACTGCTGGATAGCTCAGTGGTTTAGGCATCTGGTTGAGAGTTTGATCCCTCACGGTGTCTTCTTGAGATGATCCATAGGGTCCCTTCCAGCTATGCAGTTCTAAAATCATTATTTTAAGGTATTTCAGGACCAGAAGTCTTTTCATAGCAGCATGTTTATGCCTTGTGATGAGAGCACAACAGCAGTTAATCCTATTAATAGAATCTATGATGATTTACAGTATAATCCTAGATATGTCTACTCAGAAGTAATTTCTATTTTCCATAGGGATTGTTCAAGGTAAATATGCATAGGATTGAAGTCTTACAGTACAATCCTATGCATGTCTATTGAGAAATAGAAATGAACAACTTTAATTGGTTTGTGGACTTGAATAAAATTATTTCTAATATCAGAAATATTTCTTGCTTCCCTGGGCAGTAATCTTACTAGTAGGCTACAGAAAACATCTATACAGATGTTAACTCTTCATTGCAACGATAAATGGGAAAAGGTAGCTTGTGAAGGTTATTTTGATTTATACAGATCAATTTTTAACACCTATCCAAAGCTCTAGGCATCCTGCCAGCAGGTTTTTTTTAAAAAAAACTAAATCCATAACTTATAAAAAAATGGCAACTTGGCACTCATAATAATAAAGCATTTTTTCCAAGCAAGTCAATATTGGAAAAATATTTCAACTTCTTCCAAAATAATAGTAATAAATATAACAACCCCCCCCCAAAAAAAAACCCTAGTAAAGCAGCAGGGGGAGGGGGATCACATTTGTATTTCTCTCCAGGAAACTCTGCTGTACACTGTCCCTCACAAAACAGCCTGAGGAAATAGATGAGCAAGAAGCCCGGAAGGTCAACAGATTCAGACTTCTTATAAATCAAGGGAAGTTACACTAAAGACATCTTTGTTGATCACAAAACAGCGGTATAACTCAGGGCTACTCCCAACAGACGAACAGACTTGTAACATTCAGAAATGCATACTAAAACCTAACACTTTGATTGGCTTCAGAAACCAACTACTAGCCAAGAGAAAATACCTAATATTTCACTAAAATGTATAGTATTTCAGAAAGCAAAGCTGTGGTAAGATAGCAAAAAGGCAGTTATCTTACAACCACATACCTGAAATCAATGGGATTCACTCCTGAATAAAGATGGACAGGATTACACAGGAAAACCATAGCTTCTATGGGCTATGGGGCCATCATCATGTACTAGATTAGATTTGTATTCTTTTTTTTAAAACAAACCTTTAAGAAGTTTATCTTTTTGCATGTTACTGAATCTTCTATCTTTCTTCATAGTCACCCCAAATTATTTTTAATTCTTAAAAAAACACTACCAAGTTTATATTAAATTACCTTATCACTACATTGGTATACTAGTATAGCACTAGATTACCTCTGTATTACTCATGGAAAAAAGAGAGAAAAATTGATATGAAATAGAAACAACACTGACAAAGTCCAGTAGACTGCAGTGTTTCCATGGTATGTGTGTATGTTTGTATGTGTGTGGAGAATTTTGGAAAACTACCCCTTTTCTTTACTGCTGCGTAACCCTTTGGCTGCCCTCTCCCAGCAGCTTGATGGCAGACCATGAAAGGAGAGATCACCGGGGGGGAGGGGAATCAAAGGAAGGGTGGCTGTGGCATGGATCAAACCACAGATGAAGGGGTCAATGTGAATACCTAATCTAAATAGACGTGTAAAATAGGCTGCAAATCAAGCTGCAGCAAAGCCCAGTTGCTCTAATCCAGCTTGCTGCTCTAGTTGTACTGTTAGTTGCAAGGTTTCCTCCTGTCTGTTCTACCTGTTTGTTTCCCAAAGTTACCCTGTAAAAGGAGGCTCAGTACATGTTCAGTAAGGCTAAGGAAATCCGTACTAATTACACAAACTCATTCATAAATAAATAATCACATTTCCTTCAGATCTGAAAATAATGGCAGTTCATGTCAAGTTTTAATAATCTACAGTATGAGACACTTGGAAGTATCCCTGGTGTTTAATTGGGGAGGAGGTTCAGTTGGAAGTAGGTATCAAGGAGGTACCCATGTTTAGAATTTACTTGTTGGGTTCCTATGTGGTCCAAATTTCATTCCTTTTTTGAAGTTAGCACCAGATGATTTAGATTAGGGAATCAATAATTGGAGTCATTCTCTCCTTCTACCCTGCTGTTTGTCCAGCTTTCTATTTGCTTATTTCTCCTTCTCCTTATATCTTGTTTTGAGGGAGGCTGGCTTCACACGCACAAGGGATCAACAACAGCAATTTAGGTAAGGGTACTCCAAAGACAGAGTCAAAAGTCAGTACAGGATAGAAGTCAGCATTTGAATTCTATTAGGAAGCACGTAAAGGGGATCTAAAAACACCCCCAAAGACACTCCAGAGTTCAAACCAGCAGAGTTGAACATGACAGCAAATACATCAGGTAAGATAACCCAGAGGCAGGATCAAACATAGTCCAAGCTCAGGCACAAATGGGGTCTATCAAAGCAGACCTCAAGATGTTCTTAGTCTCTGAAACTCCTTGCCTCAGGATGTGGGGATGACATCTGGCCTAGATGCCTTTAAAAGGGGATTGGACAGATTTCTGGAGGAAAAGCCCATCACAGATTACAAGCCATGATGGAGATGTGTCATCTCCAGGCTGAAAAAGGGATACTTTAAAATGGCAGATGCAGGGGAGGGGTATCAGGAGACAAGTATCTAGTTGTCTCGTGTCCTCCCAGAGGCATCTGGTGGGGCCACTGTGAGATATAGGAAGCTGGGCTAGATGGGCCATTGGCCTGATCAAGCAGGGCTCTTCTTATGCTCTTCTGATGTCTAGGAAAGGGCAGAAAAGAGCTAGAGACATGTACTAGTTCCAGAAACCTAAACTTTAGTCATATAAAATTCAGCTCCAAGAGTTCCACCCTGGTTTTCAACACCATGCACTTTACAGATGTCCTCATCATAAAGTTCTAAATATAGTTCTTGCAGGGAGGGTTGTGTGAACTCATTTGTTTAGCTGATTATCTCATGCAGCTATATGTTTAACTGTTAATGCAGTACTTTGCAGCAAGGTGAATAAAAAAAATCAATTTTAAAAAAATCAAATTGATTTAAATCGCAATTTAAATTTTTAACAATTGATTTTTTGATTTAAATCACCAATGAAACCTGCATAACAGATCACAGAGGTGGTGGTGAATGGTTGGAGGTTGTTAGTGATTGCTTTCAGTCTGTCTCTTAACTTTCTGTCACTTTTGTCTTGATAGATGGAGCAATTAGGAAAATCCTGTTTGCCCTTCTTCAGTAGGAGTCTGTTTATGTGTGAGTCTATGTGTTTCAGACAGAGAAACCTATTCTCTTTTACCAGGTCACAGGACAGTGTTCTTAGGTATCTGATATGCTTTTTCTGTGTGTGGTTCATTTAGAATTTTTTCTCTCTTTTTATTGCTAGCATGTGTCCAATTACATATTCACTTGAACTCTGCCAGCAAGCATATTAATTTTTCTCACAAAGCATATAATCAATTCTGATTATATTGTGCATTTAGTTCATATCGTGAATGTGAAGCACAACAAATACACTATTGTTTTTATCGCTTTTTTCCTTCATATTTGTGTGAGCAAAGATCTTGAATATACTTTGGTAACATGGATACTTTGAGAAAAAGCACAAGTAGAGACTCAAGGTTTCAGAAGGTGGCAGGATTGAGAGGTATAACTGGAATGTAAGTGAATAATAGCCATAATATATATATAAAATGTTACTAAAAAGAAGAGAAAGTATAGTCTCCTCCACCATTCATTTCTCAGGGACAGATAATATAAACGTCTATCATCAACTATGACTATAATTCATCCACTCAAATATGTACATCTAAGCTATCTGGTGGTAGGAAGCTGTTTTATATTGAGTCAGCACATTGGATCAGACCAAGATTAAATCCACTGCATATAGTCCTAAATGAAATGATGACCAATTTTCCAAATTTACTTCAGTTGAACTTCTCTCTTTAGTTTCAGGCAGGCATCTTTTGTAGCCATCCCTGGAGAATGAATATGGGGCACTTCTCCATACAAAGCATATGCTCTATAAATTTAATGATACCTCGAACACAGTGGGATTGACATCTGAGTACACAGATATAATCCACTATTCTTTTAGAAGTTGCATCTGGAAGAAGTATCCCTAGTTTATTTTATTTATTTCCTGCATTTCCCCCATATCTGGGAGTTTAATACTATGTATCGATAGGGGTTTCAAGATAGCTTACCTATCTAAGCACTAGCCAGATCTAACTGATATAGCTTCAGCAGAAGCATCATATAGTATGTGTCTCCCTCAGTTTGCCAATGCATGGCTAGATGGATGGATGGGTGTTCGTTTCAGTGTTTTTAATATAGCCTCCTATAAAACTAAGTAGTATCCTTAGACTGCTTTTAGTCCGCAGGATTATGCTTTGAAGGTATTATAAATCCACGGCTCCTGAATGCCAGCTGCAGCACAGAGGCCATAAATATAGGTACATCCATATAATTACAAGTTTGCACTAACTTGTTGATTTATCCAATTTTTAACATTGCAACTAATTACCAGCAGCCTATAAATATCTCACTTAAAAAGCTAATCTCTTTTATTATATCCTGGTTTGCTAAAGCCTGCTCTATAATACTAAATCTGCAGCCTTCAAAGAACACTGTTATAAAGGAAAACTTTTTGTAATGTATATTTAATTGTGTCTCAGTTTCAGATGCAGCCATATTTTCAAAATTTCATTTGCAAAAATAAAAGGAAGTGTGTTAACAGACACAACTTGCTAGGTCTGTAATACCAATACCTGTATTTATCTTTGAAGTGTCCAATGTTATTATGAGCACAAATAAATTAGGGCAGTTACAAGAACATCTTGGATAGCAAAAGGACATTTTTAAAGCTAATCCCAGGCCATGTAACATCTTTAGTTCTAGGAAGCAAAGTCATGAACATTCGACATTCTAAGATAATCTCCCTTTGGATGTTAGATATTAGAGAAAAGTGTCTGAAGAGGCTGATGTTTCCACATCCAAATTGTATGTTCTAGTTGATCCCTACTGCAAATGAGGTCCTAACTTAGACTAACCCAACAGGTTTTGTCTTATAGTCCTATCATTTTAGGTTATGAGATTGCACGTTTGTACACAGATAATCTCAAAAACAGAAAAAAAGGATTATCTACTGATTGAGAATATGATCAAAAAGATTTGTAGACTATTTAAACCAACAGCTGGGGACTGTGACCTTGCAGATGTTTGCTGATTGTATTTCCCATCAGCCTTGTATACTCAATAGTAAGGGTTGCAGGGAGATCCAGTCCAACATCTGTGGGCCACATCTGCCCACTTCTGATCTAAGATCTCCATGATAATTTGCCCCCTTGTCTAGATTTGTGTCTACATTATTCTTGACTCTAGTTTGGGCCTGGTATGCTCTCCTTCTCTTTCTCTTTACATACCTAATACTGTACCATAATTTGTTCCAGAATGGCAACTAGGTATTCTATCTGGAGATTATGGAGGCTGTGGTCCAATTTATCCCATCTATCTGAAGAGTACCATACAACCAGACTGGCAATTCAATGGCTCTCAAACAGATCAGTCCATGGTATAATTTATTCCAATATTACTTATCATAATATTGATGGGGTCTTATCCCTCTACAAAAAGAGTAACTTCTGTTGTAGAAACCCTCTACAACAGGGGTTTCTAGGCATTCTGGACAATAAGAAGCTCCAACTAGTATGGCATCCTTTGTCAAAAGCCAGAATTGTTCCATTGGTATTAGGTACCAATACTGTGAGCCAACACAGGTCCCCTTACTGCAGACTTGGGCAAAGTGCTGCCTGAGGGCCACATACAGCCCGCGAGCCGCTCCTGTCTGGCCTGCTGGTCGTCACTCCAGTCCGGTGTTCAAGCACTTGCTCAAGCCCAAGACAGACTGGATTTCTCTCACTGAACAAGTTGAACATCAAAACCATTTACTGGATAGCTTTCTGTCTAAAGTTGATCAGCAGCTTATCTTTAACATAGCGCAAAAAACCTCTTTAGTATTTGTGAAGATTAACAAGTTTAAAATAAAAACAATAATAACATCACTGTTTCATTTTATTTTTAAGTACAGTGGGGTCTTGACTTGAGAACTTAATCCGTATTGGAAGGCAGTTCTCAAGTCAAAAAGTCTGTAGGTCAAGTCTCCATTGACCTACAGTGCATTGAAAACCGATTAATCCCGTAACAGGCCGTTTTTGTTCCATTTTGGTTTTTTTCTGGTCTGTAAGTCAAATCTCAGTCTGCAAGTCAAACCTAAATTTTGCGGCCAGAGAAGTCTGTAACTCAAAAAGTCTGTAAGTCAAGCCATCTGTAAGTCAAGGTTCCACTGTAAAGTTGGTTCAGCCCCCGAACACAGTTCAGATTTTTCATGTGCCCCACCCCCTATAGAAATTAATTGCTCACCTCTGCCTTACTAGGAGAATGGTGCCCCATAAATAAAACAAATAATAATAGGTATAAGGAAGGACACTAAATTCCTCCATCACCCTTGACAGCAGGTGAGTTGGAAGATGGTAAAGTGCAACTATAGTTGAGATTGCTTCTTCATATGGAATGGACAGGGGTGGTGCCGTCTTATTCTTTACTTTAGGCAGCAAAACATCTTGAGCCATCCCTAGTTCTTGAGAAGGGAAGCACAGAAAGGAGCAATGGATGAGGAGGATTGAGATGGGAAATGTTATTTTCATAAACTACAAATCCAAGAATAACCTCGTTAGTATGGCCATACTAGCGGGAGCATGCTGGGAAGTATTATCTGAAAAAGTAACTTCTCCTGTACTTGACAAAACACAGCCCATTACCATGTGCTGCTTTCTTCCAAGTTGCATGTCGTTCTGACACCTTTTGGAGACATGGCTCAAACTACAGTTCTTTGATCTCTAACTGAATAGTTTGACTCTAACTGTTGTTCTTTTTCTTACTGTGAGCCTTATAAATATTTGAAAGCCAGCTGAAAGTTCTGCCTGCTCTTTTTCTCTTTAAGTGAAGTTTCCAATTCCACTTGGATCCTGTTTCGATTGCAAAACAGTACCGGACCATTGTATGTATTGCTAAACGTCCTGTCATACCCAAGTCCTTCCGTGCAGGAAGGAATCACAGATGGTTTCAGCTGGGATGCTATTCTATTGCAAATTTGTCTGGTCTTACAAATCAGGTAATTCCAAACAGCCAGTCACATACCACTGCCTTTGGTATAGCTTTCAGATTGGCAATACTGTACTGTTTCTGTTGCAGAGTTTCAAATTTCTGGTAAAATTCTTTTTCATACACAGCAGAAATACAGAGATTCACAGAGGAGAATAGCTTCAAGTTTCTCAGATAGTCCACCCCTTTCTCATTAACTGGCACTTAACTCACTCTGAGACATTTATGGGAGACATAATAAAAATGTTCATTATTTATAGTTGTGGACAGATCAACAGCAAACTAACAAACTCTGCTTCCAACAGACTAAAGAGAGGGAATAGAACACTCTGCAGAGAGGCAGGACTCTCTTTGAATTCAGACGTGAGAAGGAATGATTGGTTACCATTGGATAGATTGACGATCAACCCGGCTCAGAAAGGCACCTCCCAGTAACTCAAACCACAGGCAGTATGTGAGGTTGTAAATGAACAGTTTCTCGCCTAATGAATGTGTCGAATGAGTAGAGCTTTCTTTGCCCTTATTTTACCACTTTCCCTGTTCCTGAAACCTCTCCAGCCATGGAATGCTGCACTGTACTATCACTTGGAGCTCAGTTGGGGGTGAAAATGGCCCCAAATGGAAAATACAGAAAGAGTGCTTGAAAATGGAAAGATGCTTGTAAAATGGAAACCTGAAAGGCAGATTTTTTTTACTGCTCTATTTGCCTCAGCGTTAAGCATCCAAGGACAACAGTTTTAAAGGGGGGCAAGGACTTTTCTGAGCTTGTAATGGATGCTCTTTTATGGTCCCATAAAGTCAAACGGTTTCATGACTGAGCAGCTTAAAATCATTTCGGGAACATTATACTAATTATGCCATCCACCGTATCTGTTTATAAAATGTAAAGCAATTAATGTCCATTAGCACATCCTCCAGTATTCATGTATTCAGCTTGACTAAAATTTGTGCACTGCAGTTTAGAGGTTATTTTCACTCTAAGCTGTCCTGTCTCTTTGATTTGTCATAGTTTTAAATCAATTGTTTTTAAAATGCATTTTTAGAAATAAGAATTTTACTAGTGTACAAATTTTAAAAGATTATATAGCATATATAATTATGCCGCCCAGAGACCTTTGGGTAGTGTGGGTGGCATATAAATTAATTAATTAAATAAATAAATAATAAAATTCTTTATTAAAATATTTTAATGTTTAATTACATGCCATCAAGTCAATTCCAGCTTATTTTCCAGGGTTTTCTAGGTAGACTTGATGGCATTTAATTAAACATTAAAATATTTTTATCCTGCCTTTCTCCTGAAAAAGAACCCAAAATGGTATGTTTTATATATATACTCAGACGTGGCTTTCCATTATCATCTTCTTGGTCCTCACTAGAACTGTGCAGCTTGCTGAAGGCTATACAGGCTAGCTTTTATCCTGAGAGACTCAGTGGGAAATCAAACGTCCAACCTCTGGCTCTCCAAGTGCCCAACACACTCTGCTATCCAACCAGCTAAAAATACTTTAGGCCTCTCTCAGGATAGCACTGGTAATACATTTTAATTCAGTAAGTGTCAAGACTTAATAAAAACCAGTGCTATGACGAAATAAATACCTAGCCTACATAATACTAAAAGCCAGTGGATAGTAGCAGCTAAGGACCAACAATTCATGCATAAAGCTGAAGGAAACAAATGCAGTGATGGCCCCAGAAAAACCCTGGGTGGAATGCAGATTTCCATAAGAAAAATTTATTGCCAGAGTGTCTCAGGGAGATTCTGTGGACAGTGACAGCCGTTCCCTCCAAGAATGCTATTTAGGGAATTGCTTCACTTGAAAGGGCTACAGATTCAGGAGACTGGATGTATTTTACCTGGTTCCCCCCACTCTGCTCTGGGCCCTTTAAGATCATTCTTGGAACATTGAGCGGGAAGCACCAAAGTGAAAGGCCAGTGCCTGTCAGGGTCCAGATGGCCTCCAGTCCCTGAGTTCTTGTAGGAAGGAAAACAGCTGTAATGCACAGTCAGGGATGTGTGAGGCAGCAAAGCCACCATAAAGTTTCTCAGCAGATGTTCTATCACTGCTTATGTGACAGTTACTGTGCTCAGCTGTCAGTGACTTCTTAGCTGTACAGCCTCTTTTTATCTTATAAATTTTGGCTCCTGGTCTATGGGACATCTCTTTGTCCTTGTGGTGAGACAAGAAAATGAGCCGTACAATAGAAGTGGCAGGAATCAGGCAACTGCTAGGAATGTTTTGCAAGAACCACTGTATGCCCAGACAAGTGCATCAACCGGGCCAACATTGAGCTGTTATTTGCATTTTTAAAATCAACCTCAACATTACAATAACAATAATTTGCAGTTAGATCAGTGGTTCTTAACCTTTGTTACTCAGATGTTTTTGAACTGCAACTCCCAGAAACCCCAGCCAGCACAGTTGGTGGTGAAGGCTTCTGGGAGTTGCAGTCCAAAACTCCTGAGTAACCCAAGGTTAAGAACCAGTGAGTTAGATGATAAGCTGCCTCCCATAAAAGTCTTGAAAAAGAAAACCACCTCAGTTTGGGTTGGAGATAGTATACAAGAGCAAGTGGGTAAATGTGGCAGGCTTGTATGTTTTTTCTTTCTTTTTCAATCAATAAAAGCTAGTTTTCTAACACAAATAGTGTGTCTATTCAAAGTAGCACCCGATGGTAAAAATAAAGGAATACGGTGAAATGATGAATCAATTCTGGCATATAAATACCTTGAGTGAACAGAGATAGCACTCGATATTTAAAAATAATTGCAGCTCTGCATTTGCAGAGTTCCAGTGCATCAGCATAATAAAACCAAAGCAACAGGGCAGTTATTAATACTCAGATACTGACTGCATTTTCCAAAATGTTGCTCCCTTTGAAGTGAGCTCCTATATCAACAGTGCTCTTCAGAACTTTAGGTTAGGTTAACACAGCTAGGAAGATTAGAGGACTCTAACCATGCCTCCCTCAGCTATTATTCCAATAGCATTTTTGTTCTTAAATTCATAAGACACCATTGATAACAGCAGGCTTTCATTGTTTTGCAGGGGATGATGTGACTACTGCTGCTGCTCAGCTGCAATTTCATCTGCCCCCCACTCCTCGTGACCCAGTGTTGGAATCAGTACTATCTGTGTTAGCATCCCTGCTAGAGACATTGCAGAGTCTGATGGTGTAGAATTTATGGAACTGACTCTTGGGTGGCTGCTGCAGTGGCTACAATAAAGACCAAATGGACTGATTATACCAGAGGTCCCAGTTCCTTTCTCCATGGTCTGGACACTATACCTCATGTTGGGCAGACTACTGAACATTTCTTTATTGGAGTCATCACCTGCCTTTTCCCCAAAAGGGTGACTCCATGTGGAAGTGGCATAATCTTTTTTTAAAAGCAACCAAATGCACAATTACAAGATGGGGGATACTTGGTTCAGTAATACTACTAAGAAGGAGCCTGGAATTGTTGTAGATCTAAAGCTGAATATGAGCCAACAGTGTGATGTGGCTAGAAAAAAGGCGAAGGCTATTTTATGATGCATTAACAGAAGTATAGTTTTCGAATCCTGTGAGGTACTAGTTCTCCTTTATTCAGCACTGATTAGGCCTCATCTAGAGGACTGTGTCCAATTCTAGACACCACACTTGAAGAAGGATGCCAACAAACAGGAGCAAGTTCAGAGGAGAGCAACTAGGATGATCAGGGGACTGGAAACCAAGCCTTATGAGAAATTGCTGAAAGAATTGTCCATGTTTGTCCTTGAGAAAAGAAGGATGAGGGGAGATATGGTAGCACTTTTCAAATACTTGAAAGGTAGTAACTTTTGCTTTAGTCATACAGAGATGAGGAAGAATCTGTTCTCAGTTATTCCAGAGTGCAGTACACATAATAATGGGCTCAAGCTACAGGAAGCCAGATTTAGGTTGAATATAAAAAAAAACTTCATAACTATTAGAGCAGTACAATAATGGAACCAATAACCTCAGGAGATGGTGAGTGCTCCAACATTGGAGGTATTCAAAAGAAAATTAGAGAACCATCCGTTGGACCTGCTTTGATTTGGATTCCTGCATTGAGTAGGGAATTGGGCTTCATGGCCTTAAAGGCCCCTACCAACGTAGTTATTCTATGATTCTGTGATTTCTCTCAGATGTAGAAAGGGAAGTGAGAATAACATTTTTAAGGTGGGTTTCTCCATTAATCATGGAATTCTCTCAGATAGAAGAGTCCTGGGTAAGGAATGCACACACAGTGATGTGGTGAACTCTGACTTGGTGAAAGGCCATAAAATCATTGAACTACATTTGGGACAGAAAATTCCTACCCCTCCCACTAGTTTGACCCACATGTTTATGTACACACATGATTAGTCTCAGAAGTATAGTTACAGGTAAGCAACCTGTCCCTTTTGCTCTTTTGGAAAGAATAATATTACCTGAACCGCTATTTAGTTCAGATTTCTTTCCTCACCTTCCCACCATACAATTAGCCATCTCATGAGAGAAGATGCACAAACAGTTTCTGTTGCCAAAGAAAGGGCCTTTAGAGTGGAGTCACATTTCCTTCCAGCTCTTTGAGGCTCCTAATTCATCATCCTCAATAATGTATTTCAGTACTTGCTACTTTCACCCTTTTCCTGCTTCTCCATCTCAGGTGGCCAGTTGGCACTGGAGTATAATATCCTGGAATTTTAGCAGTTTATAATAAGAAGCCAGATGCTCCTGTTGATGAGGGAAGACAATGGCAAAGGAGGGCATTCTCTAAATATCCTACTTGTGGCCATCCAGGAGGCATTTGGTGAGAGAGACTATACTAAATATGATACCCCATTGCTTCATTGAAAGGAGTTCAAAGGTAAAGGTTCCCCTTGACATTTAGTCCAATCATGCCCGACTCTAGGGTGCGTTGTTCATCTCAATTTCCAAGCCATAGAGCCAGCGTTTGTACGAAGACAGTTTCTTTGGTCACGTGGCCAGTGTGACTAGACACGGAATGCTGTTACCTTCCCACCGAGGTGGTACCTATTTATCTACTCGCATTTTTACATGCTTTTGAACTGCTAGGTTGGCAGGAGCTGGGATAAGCGATGGGAGCTCACTTGGTCACGTGGATTCGATCTTACGACTGCTGGTCTTCTGACCTTGCAGCACAGAGGCTTCTGCAGTTTAACCCGCAGCGCCACCACATCCCTTTTTTTAGGTGGGTTTCTCCATTAAGGAATTCTACTTATGCCCTTATTTCATCTACCAAGTAGAATGTATGTATGTTTGATGGTTCAGTGTCTTCACATGGCAACAACGTCATATCTCAATAACGTGGTGGTAACAACACATGGCAAACAGACTACATAAGAATTATGTCATCCTGGGCTATCAAATCAGAATGTACTATAGAAATTTGAGATCTGGTGTCCCTTATAGCAATGTATTTCTTTCCTCCCACTAATATCTCTTCACCAGTGTTTTTGAGAAGAGTGTTGTCATTTTTGATATAATAACAATTCTTCAGCCTGTTCACCAGCTTCTATTAGAGTTTTAGGGTTTTTGTCCCTAACTAGATAGCACAATTCCCCAGGTAAAGTAGTTCTAAGCCTATCACAATTTTTATCTCTTCTAGAGAAGCAACTTTTTTACGTGTCATCCATTTGTCCAAATACTGATGTAATTTAGACACCAACTGAACATATGATTATTTGCGTCTTCTAGTGTGCTCACTGAGATGTTCTGCATTTATGCAATACAGTGGTGCCTTGCATTACGACATTAATTCATTCCAGCGAAATCGCTGTAGAATGAAAATGTCATAATGCGAAATAATAAAGCCCATAGAAACGCATTAAAACCCGATTAATGCGTTCCTATGGGCTTGAAACTCACTGTCCAGCGAAGATCCTCCATAGCACGGCCATTTTAGCTGCCCGTGCAAGCGAGGAATCTGTCCCAGAAAGAGCGGGGAGCCATTTTTTTAAACCCGGTGGCCATTTTGAAACCGCTGATCAGCTGGCCAAAAATCGTTGTTTTGCGAGAATCGGTTCCTGAATCAGGGAACTGATCATCACAAAGCGAAATTCCTCCATTGAAACCATCGTAAAGCAATCTCTTTTGCGATCGCTAAAAGTTCGTCGTAATGCGATTTCGTCGTTAAACAGGGCGCTCGTTTTGTGAGGCACCACTGTATCTGGAAAAGACAATTTTTCTATAGGCTTCAAAATCTCTAGCCTGTTCTAGGGGAATCTGAGAATAAATCTCAAGCAATTCTACACTAATTTGTGACCTCAGAACAACCATCCTTTCACTATCTCTGATATCAAAGTCACAATAGGTGCATTCAAAAGTGATAAGAAAAGATTCAGGACAGTCCCCTTTCTTATATTGGGGAAATTTCTTAAGATCAACTTTAGCCAGAATTCTTTCATGGGAGCTGTTATTATTATTATTAGGTTATTTCTAATTGTCTCATTTGTATTTGAAAATCCATCTCTTTTTGTATTAATTCTATTTCTCTTTTTCTATTTTCTTGTTCAAATGTCATTTGTCTGGCCTCTTGATCAAGTTCTTGAGCTTTCTCCTCAGCTCTGGCTTTTTCCCTAATTTCTAATTCCCTGGTTCTTTCTTTGATCTCTAATGCTTTAAGCTTAAATTTCTGTTGTAACCTCAATTTTTCAAACTTTTGAGAGCTTAGGACACCTGGTCTTTCTGAGGCATTTTCCTCAGTCTCTAACTGCTCTCCTGGAGTTAAAGGGTCTCCATTTACCTCCAACTCCTGAGGTAATAAACTCTGTGACTCTTGAGACTCAGTTTCCACCATTACTAATCTTTTAGTTCCTTTGGGAGGCATATTTATCTGAGTTACTTAATCTAGAGTGTGTTTATACTGATTGTTTAATGGACCTGTCTTCCTTCTTTTACTTCCAGTCACTGAAATTATTTCTATTTCAAGCAAAGGCTTTTTCTTCTATTCCCTGAGATCTGCACTGATCCCTGGCTTCTGCTTTTTTTGCAAGCACTCCCTAAACTTTTAGAGCCTTGAACCTTAAGCTAGCCCACTGGGTTTTCAAATCTGGAGGTAAATACACAGGAATTTTCTTTCAGAGTTGTTCCATATCTTCGACCCCCAGATCTGGGTCCAGAAGCCCCCACCACTAAGTTTTTCCCAAAAGCTCTAGTGGGTAACTAAACTTCTTTGCCACCGACCTCTGTCTAAAAGGTACCCTTGACTCAAGAAAAATTATCCTTAAACTCAGGCTTGACTGGATTTCTTCGTATCCCACCGCTGGACACCAATTGTGGCATTCGCCCCTCGTGGCCCCTGCCTGACTCTCCAAACACAGAGCACACGAAGGCAAACTAATACTCCTTTTACCCCACTGCCCCCCGTTGATCACTAAATCAACATTACTTATGGAAGGATGAAGATGCAGGTCCAAACTTCACTGTCTTTTAAATAAAACCCATTTATTGATTACAGATGTTTGATTATTAATCATAGGTAACTTCTACAGGTTTCTTAATCATCAATCTCAACCTTCTATTTGTTATACAGTTCTTATTCACTCTTCACTCTAATCACATCTCAGATCTCCCAAATACAGTGGTGCGATTAGGTTTTAGCAATCGCAAATGCGATCACATACCGATGGCCCCTATGGGCAAAAATTGCTTCGCGAAGATCAGTAAACGTTTCGCTTACCGATCTTTGCAAAGTGATGTCGCGGATCAGCTGTTCGGCGGCTCCAAAATGGCCACCGGAAGCCCCGAAATGGCCGCGCGCAGCGTTTTTGCGCCCTCCCCTCGCTTACCGAGGGCGTGAAAATGGCTGCCGCAATGGAGCAGCCTCGATGAACGGTGAGTTTTGCAGCCTATTGGAACGAATTAAACTAAGTTTAATGTGTTCCAATGGGCTTTTACGTTCTGTACAGCGATGTTTCGCCATAGCGAAGGTTAATCCAGAACGGATTAACCTCGCTATGCGAGGCACCACTGTACTACACTCTATCTCTCCACTCTGATCTCTCCTCTTTCTCTCACTCTGACTCACTGGCTGACTTTCTCTGACTCCGCCTCTTTATTACATATCTCTCAGCTCTGCCTTTTAGCAACATTAGCCTGCAACATGAATATGCATGACTACTTCATAATAAGGGTGAACGCTACAGCATGGTATTGGTAGCTGCCTCCAGCCTGCAATCATCTGATGCCACCTTTGTGTCAGCTTCACTGGTAGCCAATGATGTTCTGGATTCAGTACATGGAGTTGGATGTTAGCTTTGAAGCCCTTCACAGTTTGGGATCCACATGCCTATTAGACTGCTTCTAACAATATGAATCCCAGCACCAGTTAAGGTTGTCCAGGATAGCCTTTTCAAAAAATGTCAACTGTCAGAGCTGTCCAATTCTCCTTCCTCACAGGATTGTTGTGAGGATCAAACAGGCATGCACTTCGCCCTCAGGTTCTTTTTTGAGAAAAGGTAGCATATTTATGTAAAAAAGAAGTTTTAGAGCCAGTAAAACCAAATAAATTAAAAGAGTAATACAGCCCAGTGGTTAAAACGCTGTACTGCAGCTAAAACTGTGCTCATGACCTGGGGTTCAAATCCCAGGTAGCCGGCTCAAGGTTGACTCAGCCTTCCATCCTTCCGAGGTCGGTCAAATGAGTACCCAGCTTGCTGGGGGGGGGGGCAATGTGTAGCCTGTATAATTAAATTGTAAACCGCCCGGAGAGTGCTTGTATTGTATAAGTCCAATAAATAAATAAATAAATAAATAAATAAATAAATAAATAAATAAATAAATAAATAAATAAATAGATAGATAGATAGATAGATAGATAGATAGATAGATAGATAGATAGATAGATAGATAGATAGATAGATAGATAAATAGATAAATAGATAAATAGATAAATAGATAAATAAAGTGTGCTTTAGCACCCTGCTCTAGCTCATCAGCATCCCAGAACATATTTGAGAACCATGTTTAAAAAGCATTTGAAGCTCCACCATGTTTTGTGTTTTTCTGGACAGAAGAATTCTGAATATTCCCCCCTCCCCCCAAAAAAAACCACCTTCAGTGTGACTTCACTCCTTACAACGCATTCTTCCAGCTCTGTACTCAGAGGAGAACTCCAGGGAGTGTAATGCCCTAACTTTCAGATAAACGTATAAAGAATCGTAGCCTTATATCAATTTCAGTTGTTCACCACTGACAGAAGTTATGAACTTATTGGAAGCAAAATTATCTCAATAAAGTTAATTTGCCTTGAAACTTCTCCAAAGAGTTCCACCAATGCCAGATGATGATAGCATTGTATAATTCAATGGGTCCCAATCTTGGGTCCCCCAGATGTCCTTGGACTAAAGCTCCCAGGAACCTTTGCCACCAGCTGTGCTGACCAGGATTTCTGAGAGTTGTAGTCCAAGAACATCTGGGGATTTGACATCTTGGGAGCCACTGGAATTGGACTCATTCCTTTTATAGCTTTGCCCACCACACTGTCTACCCATTCACTTCTCAATGGTCTCCTTTTCTTTAGCTATGGGTGTATTTATTTTAGTAAGTAAACATTAGTATGAAACTGAAATTTTAAGGCCTAAAGTGAATTTGAGCTCCAAACACAGCATACCCAATTGTATGTGTTCATCAACAATAATGTTGAATCCCACAGATTTCTATTCTGATTGGACTAAAATTGAATTTAACCCTATGCATTAAAAATAAACCTTAGAAACAGAACACTTTTATTATCGATCCAGCAGCTATCAGGTAGGGTGCGTGTTTAACATGCCCATTATGTAAACAAAAACGCAGATTTGGGTCTTCTTATCCAATTATCTATCCATTGGAAAATACTGCAGAACCTTACTTCTGAGATGTTCTGCTTTGGAAACATTTATCTCTTTTCACTTTGTCTAGGAATGGTGGACTTTATTTTCAGATTTGTTTGTCACTGGATGATCCTCTGGAGCTTTATTTATCCTTAAACTAAGAAAAGAAAGATGAACATCGTGTTCAGGGCTTCGGAGTTACTGACTATAGCAACTCCGAAGGTGTAATTTAAGTCTAAGGAGGCTTGCATGGCCAGGAGCTTCCTCTTCTGTCATAATAATTCTGTTCTGTCCCTCAAACAAGCAAGGAAATAAAAGAGGAAGAAAATAATAAAATGTTGTCAATTTACAGAGAAGGAGCCAGATTTAGAAAAAAAAATTAGGGGAGAAAGAAAGGGCCTCATGTGATTAATATGTTTGAAAGTATCATGTTCTTGTCTTTCACAGATAGGTGTGGAGTGCTTGTATTTTCAAATAAATATCCCTCAGCACCCTCAGACAGATAAATATTTTCAAAAGGAATGAAGTATGTAAGGAATTTTAATACAGCATGATTTTCACTCTCCAGCACAACAGCTGCTGAGAAACTGCTCATCACTGAGTGATTTATGACACCCAAGAAAACCAGACAATGAAAAAAACAATAAGTAAGGATGGCCTAGAAACAAAATGTAAACATTTTTTGCTGCTTGCTATCAATCAGGCCAGCATTTCTAAAATTCATAATGAAGACAGATGCCAATCCATTTGGAAATGAACTTGTACTATATAAGGTGGTACATATTACACAGTTATATACTAATGTCACTAATCAGTGCTACAACTGCTGTGGGCATCTTGTATGGAAATGGGGGCATTCAAATGCATATGGATCATACATGTCTAATCTTCATTTATACAATATTAAGGAACATTTTTCCCAGAGGAATAATAAGCACCACATACCAGATCTTTTTGGAGATATGATGGTCCAGGAAAAAAACAACTGGGAACATTCAGGAGAAATTTAAGAACTTTCCACAAAGTCATTTTTTTTCTTTTTGGAGTGGGGGGGGGAAACAGTTCCTAGTTTTTGTTTCAGCTTTTTTTTTGGCTTTTGCATCTCTAGACCTCCTAGTCTCCGTTTTTGGTTAAGTAGTGAGACCAATTAACTGGAAGCTTGCCCAAGGAAAATGACATTGATTAGCAATTGCCACACAGAATCAGAATGTGTAAAATGACTGAATGCCCTCTGCTACTGCCATTGACATGGAGCTATTCTCTCTATTGGCTGGCACCATCCAAAATGGTCACGAGGAGTCACAACCTGCTATAGTTTGTCACTTGGTCTTCCTGACTTTTGTTGCTTTCCATAGACTTTCCAGTCAGTGGCAAGTGTTCTCTGGAGGTTCCAGCAGTGGGCTACTGTATACATTCAGGAGAATCAAGGAGTAAAGTTTCCTCTCAAGTGGTCTATTCCATCCACTCCTATGACATTTCCCCACTTTTCTCCAGCCTGAGACAATCATGACATCTTAATTTTTTATTATTAGTTGCATGCTCAAATGCTCAATGATGAAAAAGCCAACTCTACAGATAGAATAGTGAGAATAGTGTATCGAGGGAAGGTTCCTTGACTTATCCGTTTCACATATATAGACATTTTTGTGTTTATATTTTTCCATACTGGAGTCAAGTTGCTGTTTCTGGGATTTCCACAAGATTTCTCATCCAGGCAATGATCAGACCTAGAATTGCAACATTACAGGACTGAGGAATAGTCCTCTATATGCTGCTGGATTCTGGATGTTAGGGTGATGGGAACATCAATCCAGCAACCACTGGAAGACCACAGCTTTCCCAGCCATTTTGTATAATCTGCCTTTATATTATGCCCTGAGACAATTTTTTCCCCTCATGCTACCATCTAGTCTTGCACGCTGACAAATGTCTACAGATTTTCTTGTTCCAAGGACTACTTTTATGTCATTATAGCATAAATGTGCATCATGGCTAGAAGGAACTTTGCTGTCAGTGTTATGTACAACCTCATTCAGACTAAAATCTTAACTGTTTGAAGGAAATGAAATCTTTGAAGGAAATCTTTGGGCACATGATATGTCATGATCTTGGAGACCTAGAGAATACTGACCTTGATGAAAAAAAAATACAGTACATCAATGGATGAAAAAAGATAGCTAACAGAAAGCAAGGTCATAATATACAACTTACAGCTGCTTTTTAAAAACTGATATTTATGTGAATTAAACACTTCCAATTTACTTCCAAAATCAATTTTTAAAATAATTCATCTCTTTAAACCATACATCCAGTGGCCTAAGTCAAAAAGCAAGCTCTGATACTTCCAATGCTTGCTTTAATCCAACTTTTTGTTTTATTATACTGTAGCTTTATTACTTCTCTTGTCTGTCCATCCGTTGCTGTTTTTTTAAAAACACTTTTAACCCCACTCCCTCTCTGTGAACCTTAGTGTGTGTTTAATTGATGTAAAGTATGTTGAACATCTCTAAAATGAGGGAGAAAGTTAGTTCATTGACTGAAATGGTTCCAAGTTTCCTCTATGAGTATACACATATATATGCTGTTTGCATTCAGCATGATACCTTGGGGAATACTGTATCCAGGAAGGTGTAATGCAAGACTACGTGTCAGGCAGAATAAGCATCTTTCTGCTTCCAGGGAGAAGCAAGAGCCTATGCCAGTTGGCAGAGGGAACAGATGCAAACACATGGACTATAAGATGGAAAGTACTCTTCGGAGTGCAGCCCTATGACGCTCAAGATGGGACTGAATGAAGAATATAGTGTAATTGTGAATGAAACTGTCTTATGGAAATTTTCACAATTAGGCATTGCCTGGCCTGGACAGAATACATAGAATATGAAATATTTGAGATACAACCACCTGTCTTTCTGCCACTGTATCAGGAAAAAAACGTGAAGGGGAGACTTCCTGAATTTTTCCTGATGTTTTTTATCCATGTGTGCCCATTTCTAGGAAAGATCCATGCAGCTTAGTCCTCTCACATGCTTGCTTCATTCCACTTACTCATGGTGCAACATGACAGCACCATGAGGAAGTGGCTTACGCCCTGCAATAGCGATATACAAAAGAGGAAAAAAAAAACTCAGTCTAGAAATAACCCAAAGTATTTTCAGAAGGTATGACTTTACGCACTGAATGCATCATGTGAAAAATTGGGGCTTTTAAATTTCTTATATAATATTGCTTTTCCTGGACTCTAACAAGTGATGGTTCATTTGCGACCAGGCTGTTGCCAGATGTATAGGGGCAGTTGTGTGGAAGTTCCCCAAAAAACCTGTCACAGTCAGTGTGGTGTAGCAACCACATTAGTTGGTTTACAACTCACTGGAAGATCTTGGGCTAGGCCAGTGGTGGTGAACCTTTTTGGGCCTGAGTGCCAAAACTGAAAAAAAAAACCACCCAAACCCCAAACCCCAAACCCAGCGGGCAGCAAGGTGCCATGGTGGCCGAACTGGAAGTGGCAGTGGAAGGAGGTATCCCAGGCATGGAGGTGCCTCGAGACCTCACTCTGGATCCAGCACCAGCACCAGCTGCTCTGCATCCTGGTCCACCACCTGTCAAAGTGCCAGCACCACAACTGGAACTGCCTCCTGAGGTTTGGCTGAGGGGGGGGGGAGTAGAGGTCCGGCGACTTATGGCTCACTTTGCATGCCAGCTGTGGCACACGTGCCATAGGTTCACCATCGCTGGGCTACGCTTTCTCTAATAGTCTCAGTACCCTACAATTCTGAGCCTGAAGTGAAGAGAAGATGCTGCTTTGGGTTCACTGTATTAACAATGAGTTATAAGGATAACCTATAAAGTAAGCCAATGTGGTCTAGTGACAGAATTTTGAAGTAGGAAACCGGGGTTCAAATGCCTGGTCAGCCATGAAATTCATGGAGCTTTTGAGGTGGAATGATAAACCACTCCTTCAAGATCTCATGTAACCCTCCAACTGTATTAGAGCTAACATGTGTTAGAAGCAAGTTGATAGCAGATTACAGCAACAACTGACAAACAAGTTCTGGATAGCCCGTGAGATGAATGTCCCTTATATCTCATTGCCCCTTCAAGCAGTACGTGTTGCACACAGGCTCTTCCAGAAACTTGTATGTGGTAGCCATAATGTCAGAATCAGCCCTGAAAAAAACAGCACACTTATTTCTCATATTTGCTTACTTTTACTTGCAGGCAGTTCCTGCAAGATGCTATGTCATAAATACCTCTCTGTAGTAAATTACAAGCTTAGTAACTGCACTATCAACTTAAGCTTGCAAGCCACATTTGGCTTTTTTGAACAAAATGCTTATTGGCCAGCAAAAGCAATTGAATGAAATATTTTTCCCCTGTAAATGCAGATGTACTTGAAAAAATATGCAGATAATGCACTCGTATCTTGAATAGGGCTGTTTGCCTTTTCCAGAGGTATTTAGTAATGTCTTCTTTTTTATTTTGATCTAGGAAGCTTATCTAGTAGCTGCTTCAAAAAGGATAGCCTTTTTGATATTCTGAATGTCAGGGCATTTTACTTCTAATGAATGGGCCTTTAAGGTTAACTAGGAGGTGGAGAGATTTGACCATGACTGTTGCATATCTCCAATATGAGTTATAGGTTACTGACTTATGCCAAGTATTCAATGATATAATAAAAAGAACCAGAAAACAAAACTGACCAATTAACTTATACATACGTATACAAAAATTAGGAATTAATGCATTTAAGTCAAGTGAGCCTGCAGAATCTATAGCTATCCAGTTACTAATTATGGATGGGTAATTTCAAGGCATTTGGACATGGTGGCACTGCGGGTGAAGATCAGCAGTTTGAATCCATGCAACGGAGTGAGTTCCTGTTGCTTGTCCCAGCTCCTGCCAACCTAGCAGTTTGAAAGCATGTAAAAATACAAGTAGATAAATAGGTACCACCACCACAGTGGGAAGGTAATGGCGTTCCATGTCTAGTCACGCTGGCCACGTGACCACAGAAACTGTCTATGGACAACTGCTGTCTCTATGCCTTGGAAATAGGGATAAGCACCACCTTCTAGAGTCGGACACGACTGGACAATTTGTCAAGGGGAACCTTTACCTTTATCTAATTTCAAGGATCCCACTCCTTATCATTCTGTATCTTTAAATCAATTGTTGACTGGATTGGACACTCTCTTCAAAGGGAGGACACCTTGAAATGAAGATTGTCCTCTAGCAACCCTTTGAATCGAGAACTGTCCTCCCTTGAAAAGGACACATGATTACCCCTTTGCACAGGCTCTTGTGCTGGTACCCTGTGTGGAAAAACTCTTGAGGGTAATCAATGCCTACATTTTCTGGGTCTGCCCAAGATCTTTAGCTGCCTAAAGTGAAAGACAATATGTTCCATATTCCATGTTCATAATCCAGCTGGAAGCTATATTATCTTGATGGACATGAGGTCAATGTCCCCTGATGCATATCAGGATGACAGATTAGTTTAGGGGGCAAATGCTAGGCTGTTGGCACACAAATGTCTTCTTCATCAACTCAACGATACTCCTTATCTCTCAGCACCCTGTGCCTATGGGGGCTAGCAAACTGAGGCTAATGATACAGGTGACTCTGTTTCCCACAACCCTGGTCATGTTCACATTTTATCTCCTCCTCCTCCTCCTGCTACTACTAGTACTATAGTGCTGACACTAAGATTACTTTTTGCTGATGTACATGTTATGTGATTGCATAACAACAGTCACACAAGCAATAGGATTCAGTTTGCTAGCTGTCTGTCACATGCCCCATAGTTATCTAGTTATGCAGTGGGGAGTGGTCAATTGTGAATTGTAAAAACTGTGCCATTATGTGCAAAGTATTTCACAACAGGATTTTGACCTTAGTTTTTAAGAAGCAAAATATTCAGGTTCTTAAAATACATGCAGTAGCATAACTATGCAATCCATTTCCCAAGTAAGACACTTCTTTTCTTTTTCTTTATTTTTGCAAAGCGAGTAAGGAATAGCTAGACAATTAAAATCCAGTCTTGCATACAAATGAAGTATATGCCAGCAATCTATATACATTCTGGATATATTTTCTGGGAGAGCTAAAAATGGTAACCTAAAGGCATTGTCTCCCATGGTGTACACTATACACTATTTTTCTTGTAGAATTGTTGTCTCAGAAAAGAATCAAGTTTGCATTGCAAACACTTGTAAAACCTGGGAACAATTAGGAAAACAGGGTCAATATGCCCCATCCATAAGCAATGATGACTCAGTGATACCATCATTAAATTTCTAAAAAGTCCCACTTTTTAGAAATTTAATGATGGTATTAGTGTCTAGTGTCTAGCCATGCTATTAGTCATAGTTTGTATTTGATAGGAATTGCCACAAGAACAAGGAGGGAATGGTTTTTTGAACAGGATACTGTGTTCATAGAACATATCATAGAACAGGGGTCCCCAACCCCTGGGCTGCAGATCCATCCCGGTCTGTGGCCTTGGAGGGACTAGGGCGCCAGGGCAGATGAACGGTGAGCAGGAGATGAGCGGTAAGCAAAGCTCTGCCTCCTGTCAGTGTGCTCCTATTAGGTTTTAATGCTGCTGCTGCTGATCTGACAGGAGGCAGAGCTTCAATTGGAGCTCACCTCCTGCTTGCCATTTGCTATATGAGCTTGATTCAAAGCTATCCTCCAACAACCTACTGCATAACGTATACCACCACCCCCGGTCCTTGGGAGAATAGTCTTCAACTAAACCGGTCCCTGGTGTTAAAAAGGTTGGCAACCAGTGTCATAGAATACTTGAGTTGGAAGTGTCTATAAGGCCACCGAGGCCAATCCCATGCTCAATGCAGAAATCCAAATCAAAGAAGATGGTTGTACAACTTTTTCCTGAATGCCTCCAGTGTTGAAGTGCTCACCACCTCCCAAGGTATTTGTTTTCATTATCATACTGCTCTAGCAGTTAAGAAGTTTTTTCTTGATATTCAGCCTAAATCTGACTTCCTGTAGCTTGAGCCCATTATTACATAACCTGAACTCTGGGATGACTGAGAACAGATCCTGCCCCTCCTCTGAAAAGTGATATCATATCTCTCCTCAGTCTTCTTTTCCCCAAGGCTATATAGCCCTAGTTCTTGCAGTATTTCCTCATAGGGCTTGGTTTCCAGTCCCCTGATCATCTTTGGATACATACCATTGCCCTTGACCCTAAAAACTGTCAGAATATAGAAATTTTATAGGCCTGAACCTGGATAAATGTATTATTAACGAGCTGTCATTTTGCACAGATGTGTGTATGCTGAGTCACTCTGACTACTGAGAAGATGACGCAATGTCTGGAAATAAGAAGACACCCAGGTGCAGAAGATGAAGTCATGTGTCTTCTGATTGGACTAGAGATGCCATGTATATGTATATAAGTGAACAGTGTCTTTGTATCATTCTCTTCTCTCTCCACCATTTGCTGCTATACTCTGTGCCGGTTTGTGTAATGATGTCCTGCCATGCTGATGTGATGTCTGCCTGTACATACTTGTAAATACAACCATCTTGCAAAAGAAGAAGAACTTGTAAGTGTCTTCAATAACTCTGCGTTTTTCCTGTCGCCAAATCATTGACATCATCAAGGCTGCAATGCAGAAGATGATTAGTTGGACCTAGATTGAGTCATACTTAAAACAGACCCATTGGAATGAGTGACACTTAAATTTACCTTGAGTAAGAAGTCCCTTCATTTTAATGAAGTGACTCTAAGTATGCCTAAACCTGACTCAGTGGTTTAAGTATCTGACTGTAGAGCTATGCGTTGGAAGTTTCATTTCTTACTGTGCCTCCTGTGAGCAGGGCCAGCCTATGTGGCATTGGGCAAGCTGCACAGTCCCAATATGCCACAGAGGAAGGGAATGATAAAACCACTTCTGAGTACTCTCTACTTAGAAAACCCTAAAAAGCATCACCCTTAGTCTCAGGACTGACTTGATGGCCCAAGATTATTCTTACTATTATGCCTAACATAATAATAAGAATAATCATGCTAACACATTTATGAGCAAGTTGAGTTCCATGCAGTACACTGGGAATAGTTTATGAGGAAACATGGGTAGGTTTATGTTCTTTCTTTCTCCCCCATCGATCGTGTTTTACTGGGCTTCTCAAGTCCAGCCGTCAGTAAGAGCTTTTTAAACAGTAGAATAGACTTTATTCTTCATTAGAAGATTTTAAGTGGTGTTAAGGGACCACCTATCAGGGATTTTTTGCTGTGGCTGAGGATTGGACCTGATGACTCTTGGTGTCCCTCCCAACTCCACCCTTCTCTGATTATCTGATTCTTTGACGTTTGCTTCAAAATAATTGCCTAAAGCACTTGCAATTTCCAACTAAAAATTGGCCATAAAGAAGTCACATATATTGCAAACGGCCACCTTGAGGTTCCTAAGAATTAGAATGAAGAAGGGCGGCTGTCTTGAAAAGTTTATTTTAGTATATGTAAGGGCTTATTTTCTTCAATGTTTGCAAGGAGAGTGTTAAGGAGAAACAAGGAAGAACCATTGAAATCACTAATCATAGAGGGAGATTTTTAAAAAAGGGAGGGGGGAGAGAATTATGTAGCCATGGAAGAAGTGAAAGAAACAGGTGGCAGTGCTTGGCAGTGCCCAAGCTGTCCCCGATCTCAAATAGTCTGTATAGCCTTGGCACCAGTCCTTGGGTTACAAGTATTGCAGCTGAATGCCAGCTCAGTAAAGGAGAAATCAAAAAGATTTGTGTATCTGGCTGGCTGAAGTTGAGTCTGTCAGTATCACCCAGGTCTGCTTGCTTAGGTTTTGTGTACAGTAGTGGACTGGATCTGTTGCGAGGGGAAGGAAGAGTTACAGTGGTCTACTATTATTCCCTCCTGTGGAGTGGAGTCAACCCTGGTTTACTAAGGAATTATAGTGGGGGTTGGCCATGGAAGATGGAGATAATCAGTATTGGATGGGTTTACACTTCCCCCCAAAACTCTGGTTTTCAGCTTGGGTGTACTCTTAGGTTTATCTTTGAGCCTGGTTTAGATGCTGGCCAGGAATGTGTTTGCACACTTACAACTGGTGCACCGGCTGCACCCATCCTTGGAAATGCCTGACATGGCTACAGCCATGCATGCCTTAATTATACCCCTTGGACTACTGTAACAAACTCTATGTGGGACTGTTTTTGAAGAGTGTTAAGAAATGTTGGCTAGTTCAATGCAGCCAGACTGTCAGTGGAGCAAATTACGGGGATCGTATAATTCCTTCTTGCAATAAATTCACCAGCCACTGTTTTGTTTCTGAGTCCAATACAAAGCATAGTTAAATTATAAATCCCTAAACAGCTTGGGTCCAGACCACCTGGAGCACTGTATTTACTTCCTCAGCTTTTGAGATCTTCAGAGGAGAGTTGTCTCTTTGTCAAACCGCCCTCAAAGGCATGTTTAGTGAGGAGATGAGAGAGGGTATCTTTGGCGGCTTTTCCCAGGCTACAGAATGCCGGTCTGAACAAGGCTAGTTTAGTCCCCGCTCTTTATTATCTTTCTGCTGGCAGGCAAAAACCTTCCTTGTCAAGCAGGCTTGGAAGATTAAATTCCAGGATGAGAAATGAGTTTTAGTGGGGCGGCTTACACTTTGCTATTTTATCATGTGTTTTCAATTTTTTTTGTGTGTGTGTGGAACAAGTATTTTTTTTAACAGTGATATATATTTAATGGTATTTTAATACTTTAATTTACTGTGATTTTACATATGTGTTTTAGCCATTCATAATCTGCCTCAAGTCTCTTTTTTGTGAGAAAAGTGTGGTAGAAATTAAGTAAATAAATAAGTAAAATAGTCTTTAAGAGCTGGGGTTCTTAAAAAGAATCTCTATTATTATTTTTCTGTAACCATGATGGCTGTAAGCTTTTATCATTTTAAGGCTGCAGTCCTAAACACACGAAATGCAAAAATCCTAATGAATATAGTATACTGTTCAGTGTTTAGTCTAATATAGCTCCAGATGTGGAAGGTACATAAAGTGATCTAACGAGGTGCTGGTCATACTCAACAAGCCACGATACCACAGCTGAAGTTCCATGTGTATCAAGATTGAAGAGAAGTCTGGCCTGTGAGACTGAAGTAATATGCAAACAAATGTAATGCCAATGTTTTGTGGATTAGTTAGTGTGGGCTGAACAGATCTCTTTAGTAAACACAAATTTTAATCAGTGGTTTTGAAATCTAAGAGCACATCTCTTAAATTATGGAGATAATTTCCGTTCTGGCATGTTATAATAAGAAATGGACATGGACACATTATAGACAACATTACTTTCCAATGCCTTATTGTTTTTGCTTGTTAAGATATATGTTTTCTTATACATATACTTTTATATTTAAAGGTTTTTTTTAGAAAAATCAACCAGTTACAGGACATGATTAATCAGTGGCAATTTTCGAGCTGACTTTTCAAAGAAAAGCCCTGATAATTTGGTGTTATTGCAGTTTTAATTGCCCTGCCCACACATTTCAATCTAGAGCTACCCAAAGCTTCATTTTATTTGTGGAACCTATGAAAGGGGACAATGAGAGACCAAAGAGGGACAGGAATCTGCAGAGATAACAACTCATGCACTGTTAAAATCAGAGGTTCTTCACATTTGGAAGCCAGATCTGCTTTTATATTCCATACAATATGATCTGGCATTCTGCACACATACACAGAAGGAGAAACAAAGAAGAGAAATCTAGCCTCAAATGGGGAATTTGGGGCCCTCTAACTGCAGTTGGACTGCAGTGTCTTGTGTCTAACTGTGCTGGGCAGGGCTGACAGGAATTGCAGCCCAGAAATATTGGGAGCATCGTGTTTCCTAGCTTCCAAATTCTGATGTATATTTCAATGTAAAATGCCCATTACCTGTTTCAGAGTTTTTGATTAAATTTCTCTAGCTACACAGCAGAAGTGCAAGGATTCACAGAGAAGAACAGCTTCAAGTGCCCCAGAGTAGACCACCCATTTTGCTCATGAACTGGCACTTACTGCCTCAATAACTCTCTCAAAGACACTAGCAGGAGAAAGAACAAAAGGCTTCATTTATGTTTAGTGAATTGATAACAGCAAGCTAAAAACATGGCTGTTTTGAGCAACAGGCCTCAACTAAAGAGAGGAAAACAGCCTTGAGCAGAGAGGCAGGACTCTCTTTGGCTTCACGGGGCAGGGAAAAAACAATTGGTTAATGCTGGATAGATTGACAGTCACCTCAGCCCAGAAAGGTCCTTCCCAACCAAACCTTTTCCAGGCAGCATGCAAAGTTGCAAAAATTACCTACCTACCTACCTACCTACCTACCTACCTACCTACCTACCTACCTACCTACCTACCTACCTACCTACCTACCTACCTACCTACCTACCTACCTACCTACCTACCTACCTACCTACCTACCTACCTACCTACCACCTTTCTCCTTAAAAAGAACCCAAGGTGGCAACAGACCCAACAGATCACCCCCTTGATAACAGCATCTGGACTCAGATGCTCAGCTATAAAATATAAACATCTATGACCAGGAGGCAACATACTTTAATGAAGCAATTGGGGATTCACACTCCTTTTTTAAAGAGTATAGCACTGCCATCTTGATGTTTCAAAATGGACCATGTGTTTTAAGTGACAAGACAAAAACTCGATGCTCTGGGCTGTAATTGTGGAAGCAGTTGGTGTTTATATTTAAGAGCCTTGTAGTGCAGTGCTTAAACTTCGGTACTGTGGCCAAAATTCTGCTTACCATCCAGGTTCAATCCCAGGTAGCCATCTTGAGGTTCACTCAGTCGTCCATCCTTCTGAGATTGCTAAACTGAGTATCCAGCTCACAGGGATTGGGGGCAATGTGTAGCCTGCATAGTTAAATTATAAACAGCTGATAGAGTGCTTTAAGGGCTGATATATAAGTAGCACACTTTGCTTTGCTTTTTGCTTTTTAATGAATTGTTTTCAGGTGATGGCTGGGGGACACTTGCATTATTTTCATACACAGAATCTCTACAATGTTCACACAGCCCTTCTGAATCTCTGCAGAATAAGGCGAACAGGCAAAGAAAAATCAGGATATTCTATGTAGAAAACCTAAAAAAGAACCCCATGGTATATAAAAGCTTGGGCTGAGGATGAAGTATCCCATGACTTCAGAGGCAAGGAAAAGCTGGTGGAACTTTTGTCAAGACTGGCTTAAGGTAATTTGCTGCTTCAGACAAAGGGCAAGATGATGCCTATCCACCAAGGGTACTGGCAGGAGCTACAGTTCCAGCAGCTTAACCTAATTTCAACCTTTGCAAAGAAGCATGCAATGGCTAACCTCTTTTAACATGGGTTAGAAAAGAATCTGTGATGCCCAGTGAGGTGCAGTGAATAGAGTGACAGACTAAAATTCATACGCACTGGGTTCAAATCCTCATTCCACCATGGTAACTCCCTGGGGTTGTGGAACTGGTAAAATCAGTCCTTACATGTTTCACTTATCTTGAAAGCCCTATTAGGGCCACTATAAGTCAATTCCGACTTGATGGCACAGAACAACAACAGAAAAGAATCTACCTTTTGTTACAATAAAAGAGCAGTGTATGGGTATGTCTTAATGCAGTTCTAAAACTAAGAAATCTAGACACCTAAAAGTTGGCAGATATACAAACTATGACCTTCAGAGGGTGCATTACACATTTATTTTGATTTTAGAATGCTTTAATGAATTTCACTTAATTAAAATCTATCCGTAGCCTGCAGCATTAGACATTTTGTGCCAGAGGTTCTAATTTCTCTCAGTGGTAAGGCCAGGTCTAGGAAATCCATCTCTACAGGTCCTGTAGGCAATTTCATACTTTCTGCAGGCCCAGAACTCTTCAAGCAGTTCAGAGAGAGAGAGAGTAAAAGAGAATATTTGTGCTGCCCAGTACAAGGGTAGAATGGGAGCTCGGATGAGAATGAGGTGAGGGAAGAACTAATTGGGCACCAGAGGATGGGGAGAGAAGAAGCACTGGGGAAAAATGAGTGCAAGAGGGGCCAAAATAAAAGAGACAAAGCACTGGGACGAGACATTTCGAATCCAGAAAAAGATTATATTTCTATGAATCGATAAGAAAGCAAACACTAAGTCTGCTCTCTTATCAATTCCCTGAATAGGCCATGTACTGATGAAATCCACCTTCAGTTTTTAGTGCAGGATTTGGGCAGTATTAACCCTAGGCCTGCTGGTCTTGCTGTTAGGAGATGTGAGACAGCTGCACCAGGAGACAGATGCTGGGAATAGGAGTGATGGAGGACACAGCCACACATTTTCCCTGTGCCCTCTAATATATCCTGCAACCCTTGGGTACAGTACAATACTTGTTGTTTAGTCGTTCAGTCATGTCTGACTCTTCATGACCCCATGGACCAGAGCAAGCCAGGCCCTCCTGTCTTCCACTGCCTCCTGGAGTTTGGTCAAATTCATGTTGGTAGCTTTGATGACACTGTCCAACCATCTCATCCTCTGTCGTCCCTTTCTCCTCCTGCCTTCACATTTTCCCAACATCAGGGAGTCTTCTCGTGAGATGGCCAAAGTATTGGACCCTCAGCTTCAGGATCTGTCCTTCCAGTGAACACAGGGTTGACTTCCTTCAAAATGGTTGTTCTCTTTGTAGTCCAGGGGACTCTCAAGAGTCTCCTCCAGCACCACAATTCAAAAGCATCAATTCTTTGGTGGTCTGCTTTCTTTATGGTCCAGCTCTCATTTCCATACATCGCTACTGGAAAAACCATAGCTTTGACTATGCAGACCTTTGTCGGCAAGGTGATGTCTCTGCTTTTTAAGAACAGTAAAATACTCCACGATGTAAATTCGCATTGTTTTTATTTGCATAATCTACTGAGCTTCAGTTTTTTGGATCTTTAGGAAGGGCAAGATCAGGTCTTTAAGGGAGTGAGGTCCAATCCTTACACTACTGGAAAACATACTTGGCTATTCTTCTTCTCTTTGAAATTCTCTGCCCATTGTTTACTTGCCTTTGAGTAACCATTTCCACTTTGAAAGTGCTAGAAAGTCAGCAATGACTCTCGGAAACCTGTATTCTGCACCAAGTACCACATTCTGTGACTTTTTTGTTCTCCTGTGGAACTGTTTAGATACACACATTGCTTTGTTTGTAATCTTTTCCACCCCTGCTCCCTGCTAAGGAGAGAGCAGTGGAAAGATGAGACTGTCTCAAAGCTTGCATGGTCCATCAACTCAGCTGTAAACAATGTTTGCTTTCTCTGGATTTTTGCTTATCAGACACTTGTCATTTGAATTTTACAGATGGGGGAGTTAATGCTGAAGTGTACTGGTCCAGAACTTGTGTTTCCCAGCATCTTTCTCTCTGTGCAGTATTCTCCCTTCTAACACAACCTTTGGAGAAGAATACTAAACCCTGCCTGAAGATAAATCTTTCACCTATTCATGCCGTTGAGCACTGATCAGGAGGCAGGGAGATAAAAGACACAAAATGGTCCCCTGAAATAGCAAAAACAAGAATTGCTATGGATATGGCCAGAGATAATTCAGGTTTGCAACCAACCTACTGACGAGAACTACAAAACGAAAGAGAAACATTTAAAAATGATTACAGTGCCTAGAAGAATGTAATACATAATTACAGCACATATACTTATATCTGAAGGAATAAAATCTCATTCCTGATGAAAATTTATATTTTGCTTGGAACAGATGCATCAACACCTTTTTTATTCCATTCTCGTACATAAATCATGATATTTACCGAGAGCTACTGTGGGCGTTATTCTATTTTTGCATTTGTTTTTCATCAATCTATTTTTGCATTTGTCTTTCTGCATGCATTTAAACAATGAGTTTAGAACTATAGCACTTTTCTAAGCACAAGTTCTGAATCCATACAAGATCCTTCTAGGCTAAGCAACTATGGCACTTCAGTATCTTGAAAGCCAATGGGTTTCAAGGAAGTCCAATGGAATGATACAACTATCACATGGGCATGGAGATGAGGTCTATCAATAGTCATTTGCCATGGTTAATGTATGTTCAGGGAAAGTGTGTCAGTAGATGGCAGAACTTGACAGAGTTACAATTTGGACTATAATTTCAAGAATTCTCTCAGCAATTGGCCTATTCTGGCTAGAAGATTGTGGGGGTTATGATCCAAAAGCAAACAAACAAATAAACATTTCCAAGGGATTTTGAAAATCCATGATTAACATTGAAAAAAGTAACTACACTATACTATATTTCCTATTTTTTCAGTGTACAAAGAGAAGGGCATATGGCTTGATAGTTCAGTGGTTTAGGTATCCAGCGGTGGCACCAATAGTTGAAAGTTTGATTCTCCACTGTGTTTCTTGTGAGCACAGCCAAGATGCCAGGTCTTTGGCTCTGAGTTCCAAGTCTGAGTCTTTGGTACCAATTCTTGAGTCCCAAGTCCAAGTCCCTATTAAAAACAAGCTTTTTCCCCCAGAAAAAAATGGGAGGGGGTGCATGGGTTCCAAGTCGCAAGTTGAGTCCAAGTCATGGGAGGGGGAATACCCAAGTTGAGTCACCTATACAACTTAAGCCTGACTTGACAACTAGTCCCATGACTTGAGTCCCCATCCCTGGAGACAGACAGTGTGGCTTTAGCCAAACTGCAGAGTCCCAAGATGCCTGCAGAAGAAGGAAATAGTATGTTTCTAACAGTCTGCCCAGCACACTCCAGACACCTTGTCTGGAGATCGTATCAGGCATTCAGAAGGGAAGACTGAAGGATACAGATGTACCAGTCCTCTCCTCATCCCAGACTCCAAAGGATTTAGAGAGAAACTGTAACTGCATTCTGTAGGAGGCCATTAGTCCTCTATATCAGAGGTCATCAACCCCCGGTCCATGACCCAGTGCCGGTCCATGGCCTGAGCTGGACCAGGCCACGGAGACAGACCTCCCGCCCCTGCTGCGCGCATCCCCTCCCCACAGCTGCTTTGCACATGCACAGGTGTGCCAGTGCTGGCGTGTGTGCTCCCCCACACCTTCGTGCATGCACCCAAGCACCTGCATGAAGGGGTGGGTGGGCATGCGCACAGGCATGCAGGTGCTCCTATACGTGCGTGAAGGGGTGTGGGAGTGCTCATGCTGGCACTGGTGAGCACACACACACTCCCCCACCGCTTTGCACATGTGCTCGAGAGCGCATGCCCCGCCGTCCTCAGAGGCTCAGCTGGTCCGTGGTCCCAAAAACGTTGGGGACTGCTGTTCTATATGGTCAGGAAACTTGTCCATTCAAGTTTCTAGACTCTGCTGCAGATTGTAACCACTTTGAGCTAAATGCATTTACAAATTTTCTTCGGACCTTCAGATCAGAGGGTTAGAGATGGAAGGGGCCACAATACAAATCCCCATGGCCAGTATATATGCAACATGGGTTACTAAACTGAAAAGCAAAATGTGCTGCTTATATATCACCCCATAGCACTTAAAGCACTCTCTGGATGGTTTACAATTCAATTATGCAGGCTACATATTGCCACCCCCACCTCCAAAAGCTGGGTATTCAATTTATTGACCTTGTAAGAATGGAAGGCTGAATGAGTCTGGAGCCAGCTACCTGGGATTGAACCCAGGTTGTGAGCAGAGTTTTGGATGCAGTACAACAGTTTAATCACTGCGCCACAAGGCTTTGTGTACACAAAACACTGCCTTTAATGAAGAGAAAGTTTATTACAGTGAACTCTGTATCTGGAAGGGAAGAAATTTGGGATCTGCTACTATTGGCTACATGATTGAGAGAGAGGGAGAGAGAGAGAGAGAGAGAGAGAGAGGGAGGAAGGGAGGGAGGGAGAAGGTATGCTGGAGAAAGTGCAGCCAAGCCTGAGTGTATCTGTGTTTAATTTAGGAATGAACAGAGCAGATAAAACACAGATCGTATCAGTGAGCCTTGATTGACTGTATCCAGCTCTGTTGCCCCTAATGGCAACCAGCCACTTCCTTTGTCTGTTGACTTTTGAACGTCTAAACAACACACCGAATTCTGAGTGTAAGCAAGTTGAAAAAAGCCAAGTGAATGTATCATTCTATTAACAGATACTGTATGTTGCTTTTATTATGTGCTGGCAAGTCAGTTCTAACTTCTGGTGACCCTAATAACATTTTGAGATGTGAGAGATGTTCAAGGAAGGTGGCCTATCATGGTCACTTCCCACTGTCACAGATCAGCAGAGATTTCAGCCAGGTATCCTGAGGCCTCCATTCACCATTGCACTCTGGTTCTCATTTACAAATGTAGTTAGTTAGGTGCTGTCAAGTCAGAACCAACTTACAGCAACCCTAACAAAGCTTTCAAGGTAAGTGAGATATTTAAGGAGTGGTTTTATCAGTTCTACTCCCTCAGTAAGTTTCCATGGCTGAGTAGAGAATTCGAACCCAGATCTCCAGAGTTCTAGTCTGTCACTCTATCCATTACATCACACTGGATACCGTTTACAGATAGAGGAAATACAAAAACCAACCAACCAATCAACCAACCAAGTTAAGAATCACACGTAAGATTGGCCCAAATATTTTTGGTAGTATTTCTATCTCACTCTCCTCCAAAGAATTCAAGTAGTTGTCACTGCCTATCCCCCACTTTTTAATCATGTGGGGTTTTTCAGCATGCATACATTACTGAAACAGCGACGTCTACGCTGGCTTGGGCACGTTGTGAGAATGGCTGATGGTCGGATTCCAAAGGATCTCCTATATGGAGAATTAGTGCAGGGAAATCGCCCCAGAGGGAGACCACAACTGCGATACAAGGATATCTGCAAGCGGGATCTGAAGGCCTTAGGAATAGACCTCAACAGATGGGAAACTCTGACATCTGATCGTTCAGCCTGGAGGCAGGCAGTGCATCACGGCCTCTCCCAATTTGAAGAGACCCTTGTCCAGCAGGCTGAGGCAAAGAGGAAGTCACAAAGGAAGCAAAACCAGGGAGCTGGACAGGGGACAGATTGGATTTGTCTCCAGTGTGGAAGGGATTGTCACTCTCGAATTGGCCTCCTCAGCCACACTAGACGCTGTTCCAAGTCCTCCATACAGAGCACGATACCATAGTCTTTCGAGACTGAAGGATGCCTACTACTACTACTAGTACTACTGAAATTCAATGCCCTAAGGTGACTCAGTAAACTCTGTTTCTAAGCAGGGATTTTAACCTTGTGCCCTCCAGACCTTGCCTAATACTATTATACCAGCTATCCATGGATCAGTTATAAGGCACCAAACTTTCACATATGAAGAGAAAAGCAAAACAAAAGCATGGCATCCAAACGCTTTTTACTTAAGTTAGTAATAGGGAAATAGTTTGCCACTTTATGTGAGAAAAAGAAAATGACATAGGTATCCAGTGAAGTTACATTATTATCAAGGACAGTTCCTTCAGTTGTCTTATAATTTCATTTAGTACTTCTGATGTCAAGCTAAATTATTTTTAATTAGCTTTATGAAGAGTATTAATGGTTTTCTGAACTAGTTGTTAGAGCACAATTTTTTTTAGAATCTCTATCCCTTCTGTAAAGATTGTTAGTCAATGTGTATATATTGGTAATTGAAGTGACTAAATGAGTAGGTAATTGCAGTATTATTATCATTAAGAAAAGCACACAGTGTCACATACCACAGTAATCTCTCTCCTACACACCATTTCTTGTTAGGCACGATGGCAGCATTAAACATGAATATCTGTTTCCTTCTATTGCTTAACTAAAAAATGTTTTATGAATCATTTTAAAACTAAAACAGCAGAACAGCCCCCTGCTCTTAATTGCCCACACTGTCATACACCGGGAAGCAGATGGGAAGACTAAATATTGGTGATAGCAGGGTGATGAGATTCACGTTACAAAATCAGAAGTAGTTATAAATCACAATGAATGTTGCCCTAATGTATCCCACATATTCATATATACAGTGTATCTGATGAACATTGACACATCTTATGGCATTTGCCCAGGAAGACCAAATACGAGATGCACTGACTCCCTCAAGGAAACCAAAGGTTTGAATTTGCAAGAACTAACAGGACAGTTGAGGAAAAGACATTTTGGAGATCCCTCATTTATAGAGTTGCTATAAGTCAGAGGCAACTTGATGGCACAGAACAACAGCAGCCCCCGGCTCTGCAGCTGAAATACCAATACTACAAAAAATAATAGTGAAAATGTTAGTATCCACTTTCCTACCAACATTTAAAGCTAGTCTCTTGATTACGGTAGCTCTGCCTACTAAAACCCATTCTTAATCAGTATGCAGTGTGTGGCAGTTCAATTATATAAGGATCAGTACAAATTTAATCCAGCTCTTGATAGCTTTATCTATTTACTTTACACATCTGTTGCAAAGCGAAAGCCTCATCTTTCGGCAGCTCCTGAACTGCAATGTAGGCGGATTGCATATTTTCGAAAACGTGGCCGGCATGCGTGATTTCAACATTTGCATTCCTTTGTAGGAAAAATGTTTCGTCTAGATGAGCAGAGGTACACATTTTAATAAACATCACAAGTGAATTATACTGAATCAACTTTGTATTAATAGGTAGGCTGAAGTCATCATTCATTCATGCTCTGTCAAAGCTATGGCACACCAATGTAGAACACAACCAAAAGAGAATTCTGTAAAACAGCTGCTTTGTACTTCCTATTGCACTTTTGTGAATTTCGCCCATGTTAGAAAGCAGAGATGTGGAAAAGAGGGCTGAGAATCGGAAATTATCTGAAACAAGGCTATGTACATAGAGCAATATTTGGGAATGGGCTTCAGGCGTAATATCTCTGTGCCACAAAACAGTGGCAATGCGGCTGCAATTCATATACAATTAACAAAAGGACCCTACAGATGATCCTAAAAGTTGCTCAGAGAAGAAAGGGGAAACTTTCACCTCTGTTCTTTTATATGTATCACCTGAAAAAGCGGCACCTCCATCTTTTTCTTTCCTTTAAAGAAACATTAATAGCAATGTCATCACAGCAATCTAATTGATACCTTCTGCAATGGCACATCGGCTGTAAATGTATGCTCTACACTGACTGTGACTACTCAGAAGCTCAGTTTCAGGAAAAAGGTAAAGGTAAAGGTCCCCCTTGACATTTTTTAGTCAGTCGTGTTTGACTCTAGGGGGCGGTGCACATCCCCATTTCCAAGCCATAGAGCCAGCGTTTGTCCGAAGACAGTTTCCGTTGTCACGTGGCCAGGGCGGCTATACACGGAACACTGTTTACCTTCCCACCGAGGTGGTACCTATTTATCTACTCACATTTACATGCTTTCGAAGTGCTAGGTTGGCGAGGAGCTGGGACAAAATTACAGGAGCTCACTCCGTCGTGTGGATTCGATCTTACGACTGCTGGTCTTCTGACCCTGCAGCAAAGGCTTCTGCAGCTTAGCCTGCAGCGCCACCACGTCCCACGACTAAACCTAATCTTGAATGATTAAGGTATTTAGAAGAGCTGAGCATGGACTGAGTGCATTTCCTCCAGTATGTTTTCTCAGTACATATAAGTGTGATGAGCAAATGAGGTCAAAGAGTATAGCTCCATTTTAGAGTGTGGTTTTTTTAGTCTCACTACCTTTTGAAAAGAAATAGATACACAAAGGACAATCAAGCATGACTATCAAGTTAAATTTTGGAAAGCCATATCACATGACCTGGAAACAGATGAAGGGAAAAACAGCAAAAAAATAAAATAAAATTCCACCATTGCCAAACTGACAATGAAGAAAGAAAGAACAACGAAAGCCACACTACAACATAAAATAAATAATAAAACAACACACGCAAGATGTGACTGTTGTTGTTGTTTAGTCGTTAAGTTGTGTCCGACTCCTCTTGACCCCATGGACCAGAGCACGCCAGGCCCTCCTGTCTTCCACTGCCTCCCGGGGTTGGGTCAAATTCATGTTGGTCACTTTGATGACTAAATTGTGACAATGCCTGAATAATATAGCATTTATTAGATGCCTAATCAGTAAGCTTTCATTTTATGACATGAGTATCAGGGAGCTAAAATATTATCTGGAATGCATAGGGATTTATGCATGTTAATTTCAGCACATTAGATGAGTTTATATCCCTGAGGCTTTTCTGAAAATGTATCAGGGATATACACCAGAAAATTGCTTTATCATTCACTGAGATAATTGTTAACCCCAAAGGACACAAATGCTGCCATTCATCAAACTTCATAAATGCTCCCAATATTTTGGAAATCTGTGTACAAGTTACACCAAACTTGCTGTCAAAGAGTTTAATTCAGTATGGTGCATTTAGCTGCTGATTTAAGCCCCCAGGCTATGGAGTTTTTGAGATCAATGCAGTATACAGTAGTGGATAAAGTGCCATCCTGGGACTCAGGAGATCTGGGTTCAAATCTCCACTTGGCCATGGAAACTGACTAGGCAGTGGCAACAATAAAGCCACTCATTTTGAAAACCCTGTTTGGGGTAACTACAAGTCAGATGTGACTTGAGGGCACATTTGCAAAGTGGAGTTTTTAAGAAACAGCAACTTAATGATGCTTAAGGTTTATGGCGGGAAAACAGGGTAAGTGGTGACCCTTTTCCACCCACTCTTTTCCTCATTCAAGATGGTCTCAGCTGTTTCCTACCCCAGATCCCTGCTTGTAGGGCTGCCAGGTTTGAGGGTGCCAGCTGAAAGCTCGGGATATTGCTGTGCATCCATGGATCTGCAGACAGGGAATCAAATCTAAGGCGAGAAACAAAGGCTTCTGACTAGCAGACAGAAATTCTTAACTAGAGCACGTACATGTATGTTACAGCTCAAACTTCTCTCGGGGATTGTGCAGAATATTTTGCTTTGTTTGGCAACTGGTCTTCAGAATTTAAGCATGGAAATGTTTTGAAGCCTGATTTTACAAACATGGGATGATTGCCTCAATAACAGTAACATTAACATATTTTCAGCTCTAAGGATAGGCTATCTCTAGTGTCTGTATCTGTCCTCAGTTGACTGATGATAATGTTTGATCTTTGCATATGAGGTGGCTTTAATGGTTAAGCATGCATCTTCCACTGGCACCAAGGCTCACTTGCTCAATGTGCAAAGGTATTTGTGTGTGTTCTGCACCCGTAATGTTTGTTTAGGAGGCAGTGCAGGAAATTTACTCTTGCGTGCAGAAATAGATGTGTTTTGTCCTGTCAAGTTGCTTTTTGAATTATAGTGACCCTATGAATCTGTGACTATGAATCTAAACAGCCTTGTCATGAGCAGCTCTGGTCAAGTAGTGAAAACTAAACACTGTATAGTTTCCTCCTTTATTGAGTCTATTGATCCCAGATTAAGGGTAGGTGGGGCTCGTCAGCCATGGAAGGCAGCCCATCTAGGAGAAGGAAAACTCTGATTTCAAACCTCCACTGCCTTGTGGCTATATCCACTCATGGAAAAGGCTTCAGGAGTTAACCTCGAGGCAAAATCCGGAGCTGGAGTCCCGAAGGCAGCATGTGTCGTTCTGCCAACTCCTGCGACATTGCTGGAACCAGTTGTATTGGCTCTTGCCTTTCCATTGGACCATTTCAGCAATGTGGAGAGGGGGAATCTGCTGCTTGGGTAACAGCCTATCCTCCATATTACCTTACCCGGGCTTCATGCTCTGGAGAGGACACTCCTCGATTCAGAGCATGTTACCATAGTCTCTCGAGACTGAAGGATGCCTATGATGATGATGATCCCAGATTAGGTGTTCCACTTTTCCTAGCTGTATTGTCTTTTCTAGACAGTTTTGTCTTTCCCTGAATAATATTAATATTAATATTAATATTAATATTAATATTAATATTAATATTAATATTATTAATATATTAATAATATTAATATTAATATTAATATTAATATTAATATTGATGGTGATGATGATGATGATGATGATGATGATGATGATGATGATGATGATGATGATGATGTGCCATCAAGTCTATTCTGACTTGTCGTGACCCTTTTCAGGGTTTTCTAGGTAGAGAATACTGAGAAGTGGTTTACATTCCCTTCTTCTGAGGGTGCCCTGGGACCGTGCAGCTTGCCCAAGGCCCTACAGGCTGGCTCTACTCCTAGGAGGCACAGTGAGGAATCCAACTGCCAACCTCTGGCTCTGTAGCCATATACAGCTAAACCAATGAGCTATCCAGCTAGCAACCATGAACAGCACATTTATATTCTTTTGCAAGTGTCATTTCTTCAAGGATTCACCCCTTGGTTTCAGATTTTGGTTGTGAAATGTCAAAGAACCTGGCAGCTGTAGCAGAACCCGAAAGAGCTATAAGCTGTTTAACTGGAATGGGAAAATGGAAGTGAAAAGTAGCCCTTTTAAAATTACTCTTCTAGTTGAAGTTGCAGTCACTTCAAGGACCATATAAGTCATAGATGGGCATTGAGAAAGGTGTCAAACAAACATGTGAAGAAAGTAGCGCAGTAGCTCCACCACCTCAACCTTCCAAAATCTGCTGTGGTTTAATGCAGTGAACTATAGTTCCCAAAATCACAAATGAGCATTGGTTATGTTGGTTCATCATAATCGATGGTGTAGTCCATGGGGCCTCATAGCCAAATGGGCCAAGCAGAATGTATAGCTTTCTACCAGTATTTGTTGGTAATTAGTACATCTTGCTATTGCAAAAGCATGTGTGCAGATGCTATCTGTGCATATAATTAAACAAAGATTATCCTTCAAGCAAGATTACAGAATATCTTAAACATAGGAAGTCCTGAATTAGTCAGGGGTGTTGTACACTCGGTGATGGCAGGGACTGTGTGTGAAGTGTCTTTTAAAGACACTTCACACACAGATAAGCATTCAAATGCATAAAAAATTCGGCACAAGACATTGTTTCTTTGATTTCCCTAGATCCTATTATCAAGAGCAAAAGCACAAACTGACAATGATAGCTGCCTGAAGATCCAATTAGAAAAGGCTACTTTAAAAGTCTGTTTCCTTTTCATTCCTGGTTCACTTGATGATGTCTCCAGACATCTGCCTGTATCATTCATGCTTCCGTGCAAAAGTAAAAAAAGAAGAAAAAAGGAAAACATTAATGCATTAAAAAAAAAGAAAAATAAGACAGCCAGTACATGTTTCATGTCTTTTCTGATTGTTTATGTGCTATGAGCAAGACACACTTGCAGCTTGCTTCACAAAATTGGAGGAAGATCAAGGAATTCATTGAGTTTAGATTCTATGCTAAATATAACATAGGAGTTGTACTCTGCTTGCAAAGTCATGTGAAATCTCCAAGCATCTGGTTGTGCAAATGACATTTCCCCATGTGAGTATATGGGGCCACTGGGCATGCCCTTGTGCAAGTCGTGAAAATGTCAGTCCACTTGTAGTAGAGTCTGGTGCATAAGCAATTTGATTGACAATGATGCTGGCCAGGAACTTTACATTTATTCATTACATAATGACTAGAAGGGCAGGACTATTGGTTAGCAGGGACAGCCTTTTATTTATTTATTTATTTATTTATTTATTTATTTATTTATTTATTTATTTATTTATTTATTTATTTATTTATTTATTTATTTATTTATTTATTTATATGTTGCCAACTCTACCCAGAGGTCTTTTAAAAATATTTCCTGAGATTGGATGTCCACCTCAACTCCTTAACATCATCAGGTCCTTTCATGAGGAAATGAAGGGCACTTCGAATGTCAAAGGGATCTGATGTTGAGTTTTTGATGGCTCAACATCAGATCCCTTTGACATCCGAAGTGGAGTGAAACAGAGCTCTGTCCTCACACCAACTCTGTTTGGGATTTTTGTGTGTGTGTCATGCTGAAGCACACTCTTGGAACTGCAACAGAAGGTGCCTATCTCCAGACTAGATTCAGATGGAAAGCTCTTTAATTTCTCTAGATGGAGAGCAAAGACCAAAGTCCATCTGAAAGGCATACGGGACTTCCTCTTCGCCGATGATGCAGCCATTGTTGCCCACTCTGCTGAGACCTCCAATAACTCATGAATTGTTTTAGCAAGGCCTGCCAAGATTAAAAATCAGCCTGAAGAAAACACAAGTCATGGCCCAGGATGTGGACTCACCTCCCTCTATTACCATCTTTACACAAGAATTGGAGGTTGTTCATGATTTCGTGTACCTTGGTTCAACAAGCTCTGACACTCTCTCCCTAGATGTCGAGCTGGATAAACACATTTGCAAAGTAGCTACCATGTTCTCTAGACTCACAAAGAGAGTATGGCTTAATAAGAAACTGGTGGCATATATCAAGATCTAGATCTATAGAGCCTGTGTCCTGAGTACACTCCAGTACTGCAGCGAGTCCTGGACCCTTTGCATGGCAGGAGAAGAGGCTGAACAACTTTCATATGTGTTGTCTCCAATGCATTTTTGGTATCACGTGGCAGGACAAAGTTCCAAATAGAATCCTAGAATGAGCTGGAATTTTTAGCATGTATGTATACATTACTGAAACGGCGATGTCTGCGTTGGCTTGGGCATGTTGTGAGAATGGCTGATGGTCGGATTCCAAAATATTTCCTGTATGGAGAATTAGTGCAGGGAAAGCACCCCAGAGGGAGACCACAGCTGTAATACAAGGATATCTGCAAGTGGGATCTGAAGGCCTTAGAAATGGATCTCAACAGATGGGAAACCTTGACATCTGAGCATTCAGCCTGGAGACAGGCGGTGCATCATGGCCTCTCCTAATTTGAAGAGACCCTTGTCCAGCAGGCTGAGGAGAAGAAGCAGTCCCCAAAGCAGCAAAATCATGGAGCTGGACAGGGGGCAGATTGTATTTGTCTTCAGTGTGGAAGGGATTGTCACTCTCGAATTGGCCTCCTCAGCCAAACTAGATGCTGGTCCAAGAGCTCTATTCAGAGCACGATACCATAGTCTCCCAAGATTGTAGGATGCCTACATATGACTGGATAAAGCAGGCCACTGTCTATGCTCACAGGGGTATTCTGGGTGCTCTAGCCCACCAAAAGTAACTGCTCCAAATGCTGGCCATTCAATGAATCATTCCTGTCTTTAACTTTTCAGACCAGATTTGGATGGGAAATGCCTGCTTCTCATGTTCTTGCACAGCCAGGAATTGTGATAAAGCAAGGTTCCAAATCCTCTTGAAGGTTTCTACTTGAGCTCAAGGAACTACTGGATGGAAGCCCTTTTCTAACCTCCAAGATCAACACAACCCTTTTCAAGTGTTAAAACTTGATGTGAGTACAGCTTTGTGCATGGTGGAGTGTGCAGGTGCCTACCCAGATGTTAATCAGTCCTTTGTGCATTAAGGAGGGCCCATAACCATGAAAACACTGTATGTATGTTTAGCCAAACATGTTTACAAGTGCCTTTTCAGCCCTTTATGCTAAACACACAAAAATCTACATAAAATCCACATGGGAGATCAATGGGTGGCTGGGGGGGGGGCAAAATTTACAGGCACCTCCACTTTTCCATTGTAGCGAGTTTCCTACCAATGTCTAGGTTATAGAAAGACCATGCCCTGCTCCACCCTTTCAGTTTTCATGTGAACAGGTTGAATGCAATGCACTGCACTAACTCAGCGGTAAGGAAAGTGCAACCCACCAGATTTAGCTGGACTTCCAGTCCTATCTAGTTAGCACAGATAAGAATAAGGGTAAGGGATAGAGCATTTGCACTCCAACCACATCTAAATGGCCACATGTTTCCCACCCATGGGCTAAGTTACCTTTGAAGTCCTACATTATATTTTATGGCCTAAAGGCAGTTCTCTGCTGTTTCCCACGTGACCAGGCTAAATTAATATTATTAGTTTCAATGTATATCTTCACTGAGTCTAAGGTGACCAGATGAAAAAGCTGACAGTCTTTCTGTGCCTTTAATAGTTGCCCAGAAGAGAAGATTTAAGTCCTGCCACGTTAATTGCAAGTCCTGCCTCTACGCAACAATTAAAGTGGTCGACCAGACCAGATGGGCGGGATATAAATAAGTAAGTAAGTAAGTAAGTAAGTAAGTAAGTAAGTAAGTAAGTAAGTAAGTAAGTAAGTAAGTAAGTAAGTAAGTAAGTAAGTAAGTAAGTAAGTAAGTAAGTAAGTAAGTAAATAAATAAATAAATAAATAAATAAATAAATAAATAAATAAATAAATAAATGCCCAGGAACCTTTTATTTATTATTTTTATTTATTTAAAATATTTTCATCCCACCTTTCTTCTTAAAAAGAACCCAAGGTGGGTTTTTTTTTGTAACTCTATCAAAATTCTTATGTACCAAACCAAAATGCATACACCTGATTCTGTTTTTAATTGCAGACTTGTGCCCTGTCACTCTCTTAAGACTGTCACTTTGACATTTTGCATTGGCCATGAGTGGGCAAAAAAAAATAATTTTTTTAAAAAAATGAATGAACACTTGCATATTTCGTTCAGTCATCTTTTAGCAATTATATTTTTTCTCATTAAACCAGTTAAACAATGTTGCTATACCAGTTTATCTTGATAAATAGGGATGCACAGATTATAGTATACATCAAGACAATAGTTTTTAATCATATTGACGTGTCATTCATCCAGTAATTCTGTGTCAAATCAGTTCCAGTCACTGGATTAATGAGAAGCAACCAGCTTGTTCTGTGGATCCTATCAAAGAAACATGCTGCTTCAAGTACACAACATGGTTACTTCTTCAAATTCCACAGATCAAGTGGTGAAGCATGGCTTTACAGATCTCTTACAAGATCTGTGGTTCCAGTCTCCGTAATGAAGCAAACACACCAGAGCTCATAATTCACAGCAAAAATAGAAGTAAAACAGTCCAGTCAGTGTTAAGCAGAACCTCCATATCTTCCCATTGAAATCAATGAGAGTTTTGCTTCACTTGGATAGTGCTTCAGGTGTTTTGCATTTTTTTTAATGATCCAAGCTTAACTTGACACATTCTTGCATTAATTCCACTCTTCAATGCCACCAAGTTTGCATCAAACAAACACTTTTGTCTTTCAACTAGAACAGTATTTTTTAACCCAAGCACGCTCTTGATAAATGTATGAACCCCATCCTACTCTTTAAATGTGGCCCCATGCTTTCCTTTGGAGTTTTGTGACTTAAAATAAAGCAAACACTTGTACATTTAATTTTAACAAAGGGGGTGGGAAAGTCAATTTTTGATGTTAGGGAAGTGGCAATTTTGATATGAGAACATTTAGGGGATGCATGGCAGCACAACTTGCGTATAACAAACTCTACACAGAAATAAAGAAAGATAAAGGAAAGATAGCAGGTAGATTACTGCTTTTCATAAGGTGATGCAACAAACTGACTGAGCAGTCAACATTGTGAACTGAGACCAGAAGTATATTAGCAGCCACCACACTGTGTTCCGGCAGTCTAGCTATCTCACCAGGTGCAGCCTTCATGACATCTTCAAGGGCAGCACCACACAACGTATACTGCAGTTACCAGTGCATGAATTATTCTGGCCAAGCTATCTTTGGTATGACAACCAAAGTTGACCTTAGACACACAAAGCTATGAAGACCACTTGTGCCTCGTATAGCAGAGATGTGTCAAGGAATATACCTAAACTACATAATTTCTCTTTCAAGTGAACTTGTTTTGTTTTTTTCAAATTATGTAGACCACTCCTGAAATTCTCATAAATGCCCTTGGGAAGGAATGCTTCACAAGAACCACCAAACTACAATATACTTAGAGCCAGTGTGGTGTAACGGAGAGAGTGGTGTACTAGGGCACAGATGACCTGGTTCAAATCCTGGCTCAGCCATGGAAACTCCTTAGAGGGTGGTAAAATTACTCCTTAAATATCTCACATACCTTGAAACCCCTATTAGGGTCTCTGTAATTTAGATTTGTAATGTGGTGCTGGAGGAGGCTCTTGAGAGTCCCCTGGACTGCAAGGAGAACAAACCTATCTATTTTGAAAGAAATCTACCCCGAGGGCTCACTGGAAGGACAGATCCTGAAGCTGAGGCTCCAATACTTTGGCCATCTCATGAGAAGAGAAGAACTTCCTGGAAAAGACCCTGATGCTGGAAAGCGTGAGCGCAAGAGTAGAAGGGGATGACAGAGGATGAGATGGCTGGACAGTTTCACTGAAGTGATCAACATGAATTTGACCAAACTCTAGGAGGCCGTGGAAGACAGGAGGGCCTGGCATACTCTGGTCTATGGGGTCACAAAGAGTTGGACATGACTAAACGACTAAACAACAACAAATTTGGATTTGACTCAATGACACATAACAACAATTGTATCATATACCATATCCTGCCACGCCATGAATCATGTCATGAATCAGCAGTCTGTCTAATGAATAAACATGGTACTGAGCAGAAGATAGAAACTTTTGAAAGAGGTGTAAAGCTTTGTGTAAACATGTATGTCTATAAATTTATTTGGGATAACAGCTTGCTTAATGTTTGTAGTAAACACTCTACAGAAAGTATACTGTGAGCCACCTGATCGGGAGATAGGTGACCTATAAATTAGACAAATAATAAAAATAAAGTTATATTTATTCCTGTGACCTATGATTTATGACATCTTCTCTTAGCAAATTCATTTTGATCTGTAGAACCAATATGTGAAAGAAAAGCAGTACTGCATCTTCATGCCTTGCATCTCTGATACCCACACATTCAAAGGACCAGGAGCTCCATACAACCAGGCTGTTTTATTGTGTAGAAGATGACTGCCTGCAGCAATAGGTGTACAAGCTCTCTCTCCCCCCCATGTCCAAATTAAATTCTGGGAAAGGGACATGAAACAGCAAGAGAAAACACCAGAAAACGTGGTGTTATCCCAAGAAAGCAAATTTGTTAAGAGGGGTCTTACCTACAACTAAGTGAGGAAGTTAAATGTGAGGGAATAAGGTATGTATATGAAGTATCCTTGCCATTTACAGATTTCAGTAATGAATGGAATAGATGTAGGCAAACCATCTCAATCACAATTATCACTGACAATACTTCTTGCACAAGAGATCTGTGAGCATTCTCCCTATTCAGCATGCAGGCTGCAATCTGCATGAATGTCTATTGCCTTTACTACTTACAACATGGAACCCAGAACATCATAACAATTCAGTGTGTGAGTCACCAGATGAGAAAGCCTCCTGTTCTAACTCTTCTCTTTTGACATAAGCGAGTTAGCCTTAGGTAAGCTGCTGCTTTCTCAGCCAAAGGCAGCCACTTGCAATACAAGGATAATGATACTGAACTATTATACAGATTTGTGTGATAGTTAACCTTTAGAAGAGTGTGGCCATTGACTGTTTTGGCTCATGGAACCACTAACAAAGTGTTATAAATAGTATCCAAAGAGGCAATTCGAGAAGATTGGACGTATTTTTAGTGGCATCCGGCAAGTTGCTTTTTCTTTTTCTTTTTCTTCATATTTTCAGCTTGCAGATTAAAGAAGTTTTTTTTAAAAGGAGGGGTCATAATATTTTCGCCTGTTCCATAATATCTGATGAAAAACTGAATAAACAGAAGCTATGCTAATTTAGCCAACACTGACTTGACAGCATTATTTCATGTAAGTTACTTAAGAAGCGTATACATTTGTGAACTTCCTGTAATAAATTAGGCAAGTATTTTTTGATATGATGCAACTATCCATAGATTTTGGATCTAGCTGGTAAAGACAAGCAAATTAATTAATGTTGTTTGTCTTTGCCAGCTAAATCCACAACCTTTGTATAGGGAGGGGGTCATCAGCGTAACATTACATTGCTTTTAGAATAGAATAAATCCAGTCTAAGATATATTGCCAAGAAATTAGTTCCACTGCCAAAATGTCAGGGTCACGAAACAGTTCAGGTGAAACCTAAAAGCCAAGGATCTAAGAATCTTTCTGCATACCCAGTACTTAGAAAGAGCACCGGTAACAGATCAGATCAATCCAGTGGAGAAAAGCACATTAGGAGGAGTTATAATATACTCACAAATGCATCCTGCACACATTTGCATTTGTTTGTACTGTGCCTAATTTCTAGATTTTTCCCATTCTGCCACTATTTTTCTGTACATAATAATCAATTGCCCTTCTAAATAAGCATAGCTGCAGGCTTCTGCTTTCCTCCCTGTCAAAGTTACAGAGCCTGCATAATTGATTATGAGTACCACTAAATTGTAATTTTGCTATTTACTTCCTACCTTTCAAGCAGCTGAAAAAGCGAAGCAGGATGTATATTTTTGTGCTGGGCTGGCTTCATACATTTGAACATGCCAAAAATAAAAGTGCCCTTGTGCAGATTAAATACTGCTGAGATAAAATTAAAGAACGCTTAAATCTGTAATGCATTTATTCATCAGGGCTATGCATGCTATGTGTTCCCATGCTTTCCACGCCGTTCCAAGTCTGAGTCGGAATATCGGTGAATCCACTTAAAAACAAAGCCAAGCAGAAGTTCGATTCTAAGGATTAGAATAGCCCATGCAGGGCTTGGAACAGTTTGCCTTTTCAAGAGCTACTGACATCAAATAACATTAGCTAAATGTGGACATGATCTAAAAGCACCCCTTCTCTCCTGCCTTCCCCCACCCTGCCTGGACAAGCAGTACTTACATTCATCTTCTTCAAAGAGACTTTATCTTTCAAGCCATTTTGTAAAGCATCCCAGTCATTTCAATGGAATCAATAAAAGTAGGGTCCTGTTCTTTACTCTAGCTGCCTGGAGTATTGTTCATTGCCTCCCTTTCCCTTTGATAACCATTCCTTCAGGAGGATGGGGAAGTTGAGTTCCAAACAGACTCCATCCAAATCATTTGGCATCTGCTGTGCAGTCTTCGATCCTTTCCAGTAGCTGTTGGGTCTCCCACTGACGCCCAACCTGGTGCCAATAGATTTCAGGATGATCTTTCCATGGAGTGATGAGCTGGTGCACGTCCGTCGTCGCATGAACTTGCCTTAACCCTCCAAATGGATGATGATCTCCCGGCAACACTGAAAGAATATGAGCTGATCTGTCCTAAATCCTTGCCTTTGCCCTCCCCTCATTCATCGACCTTGCAAGGCAAATCCTGCGTCTCCTTTGAATTATTCATGCCTCCTTCCCTTTCACCACTCCCAGTGTACACTTCACATCATTTAATACAGCATGACTTTTGCATCCCCTCTTAAAAAAAGAAAAGAAAAAGAAATCCATGACATTAATCTTTAAAAAAAGTAGTAGTAGTACTCACTCTCTCTCTCTCTCTCTCTCTCTCTCTCTCTCTCTCTGTGTGTGTGTGTGTGTGTGTGTGTGTGTGTGTGTGTTTAATTTAAAATGATGTTATTAAATACGAGACTCTACAAAGTGCACTTCAGGCTGGAATCCTGTGCACATTTATAAGGGAGTAAACCTCACATAGGGTGACCAGCATAACAACAAGTCCCACTAAACTCAGAGGGATGCACTTATAACAAGTACGCACAGAAGCCTGTCCAGATAATCTGAATTTGAATGGAGTTGGTGACTGGCATGACCTCAGGAGAGGATCCCTCCAGCAAGGATATGTCCAATGAACTTGACACACCAGAACCTTGATAGGGTAGTGCAACTGCCTAACACTGCAGATCTTGGACCCTCAAGGAACTGGGATCCTGTGTCTGTGATTGGCGGGGAATCAGCAGCTGAGGAGGAGGAGAGGCTCCACCTGATCTTTGGGAGTAAAGGAAGCCGATGGCATGAGCCCAGTTTGAAGCCTCAAGGTGGGAGTGCTCGGCTACAGGGGAGGTCACCTTGTGAGTACGTGGCCTCCTCACAAGTGGGCTCTTCCTCCCAGCGGTGTGCTGGATGGGGCTCCAGCAACATGACTATAAAACAACCTTCAGTGGGAATTACAAGCTACTGGAAGTAGAGATAGGATATTCTTATTCCTACACAAATAAGAATACACTGGACCCAGGTGGCTGGGAAGCTCAGTCCTACCTCCTCAAACTGACCCGTCTGCTTATGGGTCACCATGCGGTGCACGTGGATGGCGTCCCACTTGTTGCACCAATCTTGGACGTAGCCCAGCTAGCGCTTCTGTGACTCCCTGCACTGCTGGCCACTGCAGCCAGAGGGTGGGATGACAAGTCTCCCCACTCAGCAGCTGAATGGCCAACAATGCAGGGAAGCAGAGCAGCACCAGAATTGGCGCAATGAGAAGGATGGCGGCTGTCCCCATGTGCTACGCAGCAACCCATAAGTGGATGGGTCATTTCAAGGAGGTGGGACTGGGCTTCCCAGCCACCTGGGTCTGGGATATTCATATTCTCTAACTGGAAGGAATTTGTTTGATAGCTCCCTGCATTTTAGATTCTTTTATCTGGATTGCCTAAGGCCTTGCTTGACTTGTTAAAATGTTTGGACTATCTATTAGTTCTCCATGCATTTCCCATAAAGATAGTTTAGGCATCTGACTGTGGCACCAGAGGTTGAGAATTCAGTTTCTCACTGTGACTCCTTGACAGGGACTGGACTCAATGAGTTCTCTCCAATTCAGCAATTCTAAGATTATTAGGATTATAAGACTCAAAGGTGCAGTGGGGGCATGCTGCTTGCTGCTCCCACTCCCAATTATCACAGGTAAAATGGAACACTGATAAGGACATCCAGTATAAATGTATGCAGTAGGACCTCTGTTCTAAAAGCCAACAAAATGTGTGGAAAATGTAGCGGATAGAGAGAAGGGTTGTGGGAAGGAGGGTGGCAGAAACCTTGCACATGCTGGAACATGGCCAGGAGATATGTTTCTACTCTACCATCCAACCATCGTCTAAATGCATTGAAGGGCTGTTGCAAACGTCCATGCTATTGAAGGTGTTACAGTTTTAAAACCAAACAGATGTGTAGATCCAGGAAACTGCCAATGCAGATACCATACTAATTCACCTGGCCAAATTTACTGTGTGTCTTACATCAAAGGATTTTATCAAGTAGGTAGCATCTGTGTGGATTTCCATCTCACTTCATATTTTATCTGGCAGTCTGGAATTGAAAGCAAAGCACAGATTTTCCAGAACAGGTGGTATGAAAAAAGCATTGCTTGAACATATGTGCACACCATTCTTACTAATGCCACTAGTGTCCATTTGTGCTGTCTTGAAAACTGTTGAATTAGAGAAAAAAGTGGGACTGTGTGTGTACAGCAAGGATGACAATGCTTCTAATTCTGCTTCTTTTTAAAAATATTTTGTCCATCTTCATGTTAGGTTAATCAGCAACCTGTTGCACACAGAAACAAATGAAAGCAAGGGCAAAACAATACAATTAGAGCCCATCAACAGGAGACAGAATTTCTTAAGTCCAAAAAGTCTGATTGTCATAGCAGGAGCTTTTCATACCTCCTATGATTTGCAAACTAGCTTGTTTTGTGATGGCTCATTTGGGGCAAGTACAAGTTTGTTTGGTGTTAAAATGTATCACACTGTTCTTGGAGACCTGCTCTGGAAAAGCATAGTAAGTTGTAATGGTAGAGCGTGCACCCACTATATCTCTGGAGATGAAATGCATTCTTTCAAACTCTAGGGTTTACACAGTAGAAGAGCCATTGCATCAAGTGTGATTGATGCAGTGCCCACCGCAACATGTCATCCATTCTCAGATTTCTGTGACAGTTTCGTGTCACAATTTTCCCCACATGTTCAAGGCATGCTCTGAAGGTACAAGGCAAATCATGCTTGCTGCTGCTAGGTCTGGTCAGGATATTCATATTTAAAGAAAGCACGTGCAACTTTTGAACAAGAATAAAATCCAGGTCAAATCGTACTCACTTTCAAAAGTTGATCATGGAAGGGGAAGAATCTTCTCTGACAACAGACAAAGATTGCAAAACAAAGCTGGGCAAACAGATTTACAGCTTTGAAGGCATTCTTGCCCTAGAACAGAATATCTGATCACTTTTCTGTTGACCAGCATCCTTTCCAGTTGAATGAATTCAAGAAGTGTGAACAAAATGAAGCAACTGGAATTGATTTTTTACATTCTTATATGCTGAGTGACATGCTTTCTTCTCATTCTCACTCCCACCCTCTTTTAATTTTTTTCATCCCTGCAAGCAACATTCAGTGCTTCTGGATCAAAAGGAAACAATAGGGGATCTACGTGGTTGCTCAGCAACCACACACACATGATCCTCTCTGACTAGCATTGCTCTCTCCACTCCTTCAGTCTAGCATGCATAACACCAATGGAAAGGAATGATACCATCTATCTCTTTGTTTCTCTTACTGGCCCTTGATGTGATGTGTTGTAAATGGTTAGCAGCTTGCATGCTCCCACTGTAGACTTCAATGCTTTTAGAGCTTTGTGGAGTGATGATCATGTGAGGAACATTTAGGAGCTTCAGGACTATATTAGGACTCTTACCAAGCCCACATGCAAAAGTTCCATATGTTGAAAGGGACAGCAGTCCCCTCATCCTGTTGAAACACTGCACTGTTCTTCCAGTCGTACCAAGGATTGTGTACTTACGGATGTCTGAACCTGTGAAGCCTTCACTTCTTGAAGACCTCTAAATGGATAAGCTTTGGTGCAATCTGCAGCCCTGTACATGCAGTCTTTTGATTTCTATGGAAGCTCTATGTTTATTGGCTTGCATAGGTCAGATGGCCTTGCTTAACTTCAAGGGCAGAGAAGCCACACCATGTTGTGGAATGGGGACAGAGACTCTTCTAATGACTGGAACATTCCTCCACACATATAAGACAACAAGATAGACCCAATTCAAGCTGAACTCAATTCATGCCTTCTTGGAAATAAGCTGTCACTAGAAGAGGGAATTTCTTATATGCTCTTTGTGTTTGATTGTCACAGCAGGGACTTTCCCCATCTTCTATATTTTGCAAATTAGCTGGCTTCACTCTGTGATTGACCTTCAGGTCAACAGCATGTTCTGCCTTGTAAGCCTGTGTTTTCAGACCTTGAAGACTGGCTCAATTACACCTCTGGAGCACTAACAGAATATCAGCTCTGCTGACAAGTTAGCTGAAATGCAGAGTTTGGCCAAAAGATGTTAGAGCCATAGTCCAGGGATGAGGCAGACTACAGCCGTGCAGGGTTTGCTTTGATTTTTATTAGGAGCCTAAATTCCAACTTCTGCCAAATGCAAAATGGAGATTCAAGAGGACAGAGCAAATGATCTCTAGTTTAAATCTCATAAACCATGTACTGCCATTATCTTTATACATCAATACAATGCTACATGTCACTACAGACCAGAGATTCTAAGTAATTTAGACCAAAATTATTCTTGTTCTTGCCAAGTAATGAAGACCCCTGCTGATCAACTTGATCTTGATTCTCCACACCTTGCCTTAGACTGTATTACTTAGAAGTGGTGGTAGGTTCCCTTTTGAATGTCCCTTATGTTACAGAGAGGTCCATACCACCTTACTGGAAAAAATTCTCTGAAGGCTTCTTTCTAATGTGCTAGTCAGATACATATAGCAACCTATCTCCTTTATGAAAAGCATATTGGACAATATCCTATTGCCAAAATGTGGACTAGATGAACAATCACCTAAGTATTCCTCTGACTTGGCAATCTCGCTGGTATGTATCTGTTCTCACTGGTTGCTCATGCATTCCACCATACAGCTGAAATTGTAGGCTGAACATGCCACATGCTTAAAGGCTGGAATTTATTGTTTGTTTATTTGTCCTAACTCTTCTGATTTTAATTGAAGATTAATTGTGAGTAAAGAATTTTCAAAAATTCTTTTAGACTTAAGCTTGCTGTAGAGTGCTTTCTTATATACAGAAGGGGTCTGGGTTGGAAGCTGGAATTTTAGCTATACTTTTTCCATGTGCTGTAGCTAGTTTATTTTGCACTTAATCTGCTAACAAAGGAATCAATCAAATTCCAGAAAAAATGCAACATGTAGAAGTTCCATCTGTCACACAGGAAGACTGAATTTTAGAATTGATGCTTTTGAATTGTGGTGCTGGAGGGGGCTCTTGAGAGTCCCCTGGACTGCAAGGACAACAAACCTATCCATTCTAAAGGAAATCAACCCTGAGTGCTCACTGGAAGGACAGATCCTGAAGCTGAGGCTCCAATACTTTGGCCATCTCATGAGAAGAGAAGACTCCCTGGAAAAGCCCCTGATGTTGGGAAAGTGTGAAGGCAAGAGGAGAAGGGGATGACAGAGGATGAGATGGGTAGACAGTGTCATTGAAGCGACCAATATGAATTTGACCCAACTCCGGGAGGCAGTGGAAGGCAGGAGGGCCTGGCGTGCTCTAGTTCATGGGGTCACTAAGAGTCGGACACGACTAAACAACAACAACCCCCCCCTCTGGCTAGTCTTGACTCTTTAGAACTGCAATAGTCTTCCAGGTTGAAAGATCCTTTCTTTGAGTTTTCGAAATGGGTGATAAAATATTGCTTGTTTTTCTATGGCTAGCACCCTTTTACTGACTTAATGAAATCTAAATGCTTGGACATTTAAAAATATGGACATTTTCCTTGTTATCAGTTGATTAAGTTGTAAAATTTAGGTCCTTTTTTACTCTTTTTAAATGTTTGTTTCTACATTATATAATTGTTGATTCATCCCCTTGGTCTAATATTATCCCATTTAAATATTCTGAGTGATATTTTGTATATTATTAGGGATATAAGAAAAACTATAATTACAACTGACAACAATATTTATTTATATTGTCCTCTACAAATAGAGTACTCTAGTAAGTATTAATATCTAAATTATATTTAATTCCATCAAGCTGATGAAATAGTGCCAAAATTTTCTACAGCTTCTGCAGTGTTCCAAATGTCTCCTATGGTGAGCTTTACAGTCGCAGATTCTATCATTTTGTACCAAACAATGTGTATACTGACAGCTAGAGGCTCCTAGCATATTGTGCTCTTGTTCAGCAGGTGGTAATGTACACACATTAAGCTGACTTGGGTGAATCAGTTTCAGGGCTAGGTTAAATTCAAGGGGAACTTGAAACTTGACATTAATATTTGAAAACACACACTGGTAAGAATGTGTGCCTCTTTATATAGTTACAAACTAAGAAGGGTGAAAGACCATTGGGCTTTCGGCGAATAAAAGAGTGCCACATCCTAGCTCATTGAAATTTGGGATCTACCCTTATTGAGTCTGGTACATGAATGGAATATAAACAGAATTACCTTGCCTAAGGTATATCCTGAACCGCCCACATTGCAATTTTTTAAAATATATATCTCCAAGAGAACAGAAACAATCACCATAGCAACGGTATTCTCATACTTAAGCATTTGTCTCTGAAGGCTGATAAGTTTCTTCTCATATATGGATGAAACTTATTAATTTAAACTAAGATCTAACAATTAACTCATCTACAGGAGGCTAATGCCTCATCCAGTCCCTGCTGTTCTACTTATGACTAGACAGTTTGAAATCTTGACTATGTTTTCTGAATTGCTAAATGACATTTCACCAGCAGGGAATTCTTTTGAATAAAATCACAGTACAAATTTACTGCTTTTTAAATTGTTGATTATATGACATTTCTATACTTGATGTGGATTTATTGCAAAGTTTTGGAACGGATGCATCAGCTATAGTTCCATTGTAATCCTGGTAAGCTGTGACTTCATTAACAAAAGTGTACAACACGGATTTGCCTTTCATGTCACATTTAAGAAACGCTTAAAGTACCAAACACATTCATTTAGGACATAAAATAAATGAAGCACAGACGGCAAATGGAAATTACACTTGAGGAGGTTTTCATGCACACAGAATGTGACCCACAAGGCTGATTTAAGAGTTGCCGATCCACAAGAGTTTGAGAGAGTTTGGTATTTGTCTACACTGATTGGAGACTATTAACGAGAAATGAACACAGATAACTACTAGAGAACTAATAAGGTGATGAAAGTAAGCATACACTAGAGAATCTCTAAATGTAAATTCATGCCAAAAAAAGTTTTAAGTTTTAAAACAAGATTTGTTTTAATGTCAAAGCAACACAGTAAGACTGCCTTATGATAAGTTATGTCCACCAATCTCTAAACATCTTCATCATTATCATCTAACAACAATAATACTGATAAGGTTGTTAGAGTAAAATCTTTTTTGTGCTCCTGATTAATTATTTGCAATATAAAGCACATGTTTCTCCTAAGATGATGCCTTGCTGTCAACCTTCCGTCTAAGCTGCTTGCCTGTGCACCCACGGAGCACTGCATCAGGGCTATGCAACTGAACCAGTTTTGCCACCCATTGAATTCTGGTCATAGCCAGAACCCTGCATGCATAGGGCAGAGCCCCCACCCTGGAAAATTAGAGTAAAAGTTGCTTGTTGTGATGCACATGCATCATCTAAAAAGAAGAAAAGCCTAATTTTCTTTTCAGAAGCATCATTTTATTAAAATGCACATTTATACACATTCACAGCGCAATCCTTTTCATATTCAAGAATTAAAAATTATCAAACTTGAATATAGCCCTGACTATATTTTAGGGCATGTTCAGTCAGGTATGGAATCATTGGAATTAGCATTTTTATTGTTATTATTTTACATTACTAGTTTTTCTCCTTTTTGTGGGGCCTTGAATGACTGATCTTGATATATGCCATCGGGTTGCATATGATGATCCTAATGGGGTTGTCAAGACTGGGAAATTAGACTATTGAGCAGCAAAGAAAGCCAACAAGCAACATATCCCCACACTTATCTGTTGGAAGGCTCTGTTAAAGTCTGGTATTGTGTATAAATAACGTATTAAATGATTAAGGGCATAAGAATTATAGCCCTAGAAAAGTGAAATGTGATTATAACTTGGAGATTTTAACAGTAATTAACTGCTAGATAAAGGTTCCTCTAGGATGAACAGATGTTAGCTTGAAAATGAAAAAAAAAAAGAAACCATTTAAGTAATAAAGTACTGAATGTCCATTAGAGGTCACTGCAGAGTGTCTGGTGAAGTCCTATCTAAACCCATGTGCAGGAGTTCCCCTGCATCTGAGGGATTGGTTTCTGTGGTTTCTGTTATCTATGGTTTACTACAGCCCAAATATATTAAATGGAAAACTCCATGGGAAAGAGAGAAAGAAAAGAAAAGAAAGAAAGAAAATTGAAATGTTGCCCTTCTCCAATAGGGATGGTGGCTACAGTACCCGCACAGTGAGAGCAAGAAAAGGTATGCCTGTGTTCACTCCCAGGACCTTGCCAGCAGCACTGCATCAAAGGGTTCCCCTGGGGGAAGACAGAAAGAGAGCACTGGCTCATCTATTCCAAGGGCCAGTGGGCAGAGGCTGCAATGGGCTCATGCGAGGCCTGGGATGGTGCAGCTGGTGCTCTTGTAGTGCCTGGGGTGACTGCTGTCCTTCCAGATACCTTGGACAGCTGCCTATCTGAATCATCATCATCTTAGAACTGCAGAACCGGATGGGAAGCTAGGGATCATGCCTGACAAAGGTGCCATGCCCGCAGCCCAGTTACCCAGTATGGAGTGCTAGGTAAAGAGGGTGGCCTTCTTTTGCAAAAGGCTACAAATGTTGCATCAGCAGGAGACCCAGGTGGAAAGCAGTATTGGGCAGGTGGGAGTGGCAGGTTTACTTGGAAATAAATCCAGCGGCAATCAAGGGGGCTTGTACAGGAAAGGGAGCACAGGACTGTGGCCTTTGGAATAGAATTAATATTAGGTGCATTAATTATTCACTATTGTTATTATTGGTGTAGGTTCACTCTACTGAAGCAGACCCTCATTGAGACATTGAGTCTGCTAGAGTAGGAAAAAAATATATAAGGGAGAATGTTATTGTTTCCTCTTACCTGGAAACATTTGTTTCTGTAGTAGAGTGCATGAGATTTTGCATTAACCTGCTAGTATTGGAATCTGCAAATCAGGTGAAAATGGGTAAACAAAGATAATGACATGATGGTTGTTGTGGGTTTTCCAGGCTCTTTGGCCGTTTTCTGAAGTTTGTTCTGCCTAACGTTTTGCCAGTCTCTGTGGTCGGTATCTTCAGAGGACAGCACTCTGTGCTCTGGTGTAGTTTGCTTGGGAGTTGACTATTTATGGCTGTGAGATAGGCTTTTGTCCTTTTCAGGAGATGGGTGATTAGTGTGTCTTGTTGTGGGTATATTGTTGTGCTAAGGAGGAGAGATTATCTGTCACTGTGATTGATGGGTGTCATTAGCTGGTCTTTTGTGTATAGTGATCCCCAATCCTTGTGGCTGGGTAAAGTTCGTTGACCTTTTGCACGCTGTATTTTTCAGAGCTGGGAGCCAAGTTTTGTTGAGTTGCAAACTTTCCTCTTTTTTGTTGAAGTTCTGCTGGTGCTTGTGGATTTCAATGGCTTCCCTGTGCAGTCTGACGTAATGATTGCTGGTGTTGTCCAGTATTTCAGTATTTTGAAATAGAATTTCATGTCCAGTTTGTTTTAGGGTATGTTCAGCTACTGCAGATTTTTTCTGGTTGTTTTAGTTTGCAGTGTCTCTCATGTTCTTTGATTCTGGTGTGGGTGATGCGTTTTGTGGTTCCAATATATACCTAACCACAACTGCAAGGTATCCGGTATACTCCTGCAGTGGTGAGGGGGTTCCTTCTGTCCTTTGCTGACCGTAACATTTGTTGTATTTTTATGGTGGGCTTGAATACTGTTTGTAGGTTGTGTTTTTTCAAAAGTTTCCCCATGCGGTCCATGACCCCTTTGATGTATGGCAGAAATACTTTATTTGTGGGTGGCTGTTTTTCTTCTTCAGTTTGGTGTTGTTTTCTTGGTTTGATGAGGCTATATAAACACAATTTGCCTATAAAATGCCTGCTGTAATGTAGGCAAGATGCCTGCCAGTATAGAGTCAACAAATGCAGTTGAGCCACAATACAGCCAAGCCAAGCACACAGATTGACTTCCCCCATGCACTTCTGCAGGCACTTCTGTACTTTAATAATGTATACTTTCGATAACTAAACTTGAACAGCTAGACCTAGTATTTAAGAAAAATGAGCATAGCCAGACTGCGTATTACAAAATATTATTGACAACTCCCAAATGATTAACAGAAACGATTGGGGTGGGTAGTAGTGGGGGTTGCCTCTAATACAAGTCCCAAGCTTTGCCCCACCAGCTTCTTTAAAGCTCCCTCTAGCCCAGCCATAAGCTCACAAATCAGATTTTTATCTTCTCCTGGAATCCATGGTATCAGCTTTTTTCGCACAGCTATTTCTCCTCTGAGCTGCCTTGTCTCGGTCTGTCTCCCACTTTAGAAACAAGTATTTCTCCAGTGCCGCATTAACTCCCTATTTTCCATCACTGTTTGCCAGCACAACTGTTTTTGTACCAAATCCGAAACAGAAAGCTCACACAACCAACACAGCTAAATAATAATCTTCACTGCTTATTTGCCAGCAGTGTTATATATAATCCTTAGGGAAAGCATTTTCTTATAATTAAGGTCTTCAACTAAATCACACTGTCCTAGCAAGATAGGGGTTAATGCAGAATGAGCCTATCATTGGTTGTTCCTTTGTTACATGGCAGAGTTACTTGTTGTAACAGAGAAAGGTAAGGGACAGAAAAGTACTGTACAGTACTCTCACAGAATCATAGAGTAGGAATACTAGTGTGGTTTAGTGATTAGAGTGTTTAACCATATGAGTCTGGAGAGCTGGGTCAAATCCCTACTCAACCATGCTTGATACTTACTGAAGTCTGATTACATCAAAATATAAGACAATAAAGGTGGACTGTGAATCATGCAATACCACAGACAAAATCCAAAACCGAAGTGGATGAACATCCTAATTTAGATCCCCCTTCCATATATGTGCCATCTTAAACAGAGCTCAGGCTGGTACTAGATGTGTTGGCAGAGTCCGCAAAATTTGTATTTATTAGCAGAATTGACAGAAATCTAGTGTGGTGTAGTGAATATAGGGGCAAACTCAGGAGACCTGAGTTCAAATCCCCCACTCATCCATGGAAACTCACTGGTATATGTGCATGGAATGGGTAAAACCACTCCTTAAACATCTCACTTAGGATATGGTTACGCATGTGAAATATGTCAGATTCTGGATTGAAGTTTTTGAAATTGGTGTAGTCAAGTGGTATTCACATGGTTTTGTATCACTGTGTTTATACCCTGGGATAAGTTTTAACCCAAATTTAAGCTTAGTTTTAGATTCATCCAGGGAACTACATGGGAATTCCTTATTTCCCATACTTGTGTGGTGTTATTAAATATTTGTATTATTTTTTATTTCTTTCAAAATGGTATAGTGCTAGGTCAGTATTACAGATAGGAAAAATGTTACAGATATACAAGGATGTGTGCACATACTGATCAATCCTGTTGGAGTCCCATGGGGTCTGCTTCCCTGACGTGCCTCTTGGAGCCTCTGATTTCTTTCTCTGACATTTCTCTCTCCTTCTCCCCCTCTGATTCTTGCAAAACATCAACAGACAGGCATTCCTGTTGAGTTGAGGTAGGGTGGGGGAAAAGAGGGGAGAGAGCCCTTTCCTACCTCTTCACTTCCACAAGTGTTTGGAAGGCAGAGGCTCCTCTTTCAGTAAACTTTTAAAGTGGCAGTAGCCTTCTCTCCTTGCCTGAAAATGTCTGTGATGGTGTGGATGTTCTGGTGGTGGCATGGCAGTGGGGGGTTTTTTTTTTTAATCCACTTATACTGCTGCATTGTCTAAGTGATTATGTGATATAACACTTAAGAAAGCTCTTGAAAACATTTGTGCTCGTTACCCTGCAGCCTGAAATGCATGATCCTGACAACCAATACTTGACAAACCCCACAGACACAATTTACTCCAACAAAGGTGTTCACATATGCCAAAATGATTCATTGTGTAGTTGGAGAATTTTGTATCAGTTTCAGGCATGCTAAACCCAATGCAAATACAGACATTTTCGACATGTAACTGAACCCTCACTTTGAAAGCCATATTTGAGTCACTATAAATCAACTTGACAATCAATACCCGATTGTAGTAATGCGTAACCTGTATTGAAGCCAACAAGTTACCATTAGGACAGACTTATGGAGAGACAAAATTTTCTCCCTCCACCTGTTCAATATGTATGCAAAAGAGAAGTGAAGACTGGTGGAGGAAACATCAATAATCAGATTCTACGACACGCAGATGACACAATCTTTCTGGTAAAAAGCAGCAATGACTTGAAAATAACCTTTAGTAAAAGTGAAAGAAGAAAGTCTCAAAGCAATACTGCAGCTGAATGTTCACACAAAAATCACGACTACTGAAGAACTACACAACTTTTACATTGACAATGAAAAAAACTGAAAGTGTTAAATTTTTTATGTATCTTGGGTCAATCATCACTCCGAATGGATTCTGCAGCAAAGGAACCAAAAGGAGGCCCAGTCACTCATTTCCTCATATTATAGACTTCGTAGAATAAACGAACGAACGAACGAACGAACGAACGAACGAACGAACGAACGAACGAACGAACGAACAAACAAACAAACAAACAAACAAACAAACAAACAAACAAACAAACAAACAAACAAACAGAATTTCTGCCCTGGAAAAGATGTTTTAAGTGTCCTGAGACAGAAGCTTTGCACAGAGAGCTGAATTATGGTGCTCTTGTGTGTGTCTGTGTGTGCGTATGTACGCACTCTCTCTCTCCTAGGCGGGAAGCAAGGGGGAAAATGCTTTGTCAAAGTACTGGCTTTTTGTTTGCATGTCCTGATCAAACTTTTCTTTCTGCATCAGTACAAACCAGTCACACACTTTGAAGTGAAATAAAATGATTCAACTTTTAAAAAGTAGAAAGGTCTCTGATGGAAAGGAAAACTATGGGCTGGGTCTGTGTGACTCTAGTTCATTCATATTTTCCTTTGGGTCATGTGATCAGTGGGAAAATATGTGAATCAGCCCTCCCCAATCCCATAGTATTTCCTCCATTTTGTTATTGTTGTGTATTCAGGAGGGACAGCAATGACTGAATTAGAAAAGAACAAGTATAAAGATGTGGCACTGGAGACCAAGAGCAAGATAATCCCCACTATGTATTCCCAGTTGCTAGGTATGTTGTGAAAACTGGACAGTAAAAAAGCTGACAGGGAAAAAAATCAGTTCATTTGAAATATTGAGCTTGAAGGAGATCTTTGTAGATGCCCTGGACTGCCAGAAAGACGAACGAGCGGGTTTTGGTTCAAGTCAAGCCTGAACTGTCTTTGGGGACAAAAATATTGAAACTGAGTCTGTCCTATTTTGGGCACATCATGAGGAAGCAGAATTCTGTGGAAAAGCCAATAATTCTGGGAAGATGGAAAGCAGCAAGAAAAGAGGAAGACCAAATATGAGGTGGATTGAATCCTTAAAAGAAACCACAGGCTTGAGTTTGCAAGAGATGAGCAGGGCTGCTAAGGACAGGACATTGTGCAGATCCCTCATTTATAGGGCCACCAGAAGTCAGAGGCAACTAAAACATAAATCAATTCCAGCTTGACAACACACAACACACATATGCAGAATTGAATGGAGCTTCCAGTCCCTTCTCAAAAAAATTCATCTTGCAGATCTTGGCTTAAAACAGCCACCATTTTTGGGCTTCCATGCATTTCCATCCTCTCCAGTTTTCTTAGTATCCAGGCTGATGAAGAATTCTGGAGATTTTGCAAGTATGTATATTTTGTGTGCAACTTGATCCCAATAAAAGTATTGCCCATCTGTGGATTTTTTTAAATATATGCATATGACTGAACATGGTTTCTTTTTTTCAAACTGCAAATTATCCACAAATCTATTTTCTGCCCGGTCCTGTGTTAGAGGAAGAAAATTCATTACCCACCATTTTCTTTCTGTTTGATTGCCCATACAATTTCCTAAGAAATATTACTTCTACCTCAGACATAACCCGCTGGTTTTGACGCTAAACGTCCTTTGCTTGTGGATTTTACATGGGTACCATGATTAACTTTCAAGTGGAAACATTGGTGGAACCTTAACTTAGTGTTCCTGAGAGTTCTATAAATGGGAAAAGCATGCTTCTCCTAACCCTCTTGCCCTCTCTTAGATTGGGTTTATGTAACTCTTTTAAATCCAGTAGATTAGGGGAAGTATGTTTCCTTTTCCCCTTTCATGGAAGGCAACAATATCCAGCTGAACTTTTGTGCAGCCTGCAAGAAACTGTGTAGTGCTGAATGCTCGTGGAGGCTAGCCTGCTGGGTAAAAGTACTTGGAAATGTCGTAACATTAAACATAATAGCTTCCTAGGCAAAATTCTAATGACTTTGGAGGCACACAATTAACATTATTATTTAGTGGAAGACTGATACAGCTGGCCAGCACATGATATGCTCCCTATGCAATCATAAAAAGGCTATTTTGGCTTTTTAAAAACAGTGTGGTAACAATCCCCTCCTTTAACATTAGTTTATTGTCATTCATCACTAGAGAGGCTAATGGATATCTTATGTCTGATGCACTCAAAGGCAATCCTCGAAGAGTATAAATCAAGAGCATGCCACAAGTCCATAGGTAATGGCTCTCATTCAACTGCAACTAAATGATCATTACTGATGTCACAGGAGTGCCATGCATCTGTAGTGGAACTGCTTTTCACCCTCATAGTGCAGTGCTTTAACTGCAGTACTGCAGTCAAAAACTTTGCTCATGGCCTGTGTTGGATCCCAGGGAATTCAGGTAGCCAGCTCAAGGTTGATTCAGTCTTCCATCCTCCCAAGGTTGGTAAATTGATTTTTACAGTTCATGCGGGTGGGGGTAGGGGGAATGTATAGCCTGCACAACTAATTTGTAAACCGTCCAAAGATTGCTTTAAGTACCATGGGCTGTATATACACAGCATGCTTTGCTTTCTGCCAAATTTTGGTTATGAAAATATGGGCCCAGTTGCTAAGCAGGGCTGGCCTTATCATTAGCTGGGGTAAAGCAGCTGCCTCAGGCAGTAGATTCTGGATGTTCCAAAAGGATACCAAATGGTTTATTTTATTTTATTTTATTTACCACTAGAGATGAGGAATGGTAATTGAAAGATTTTCTGCACCTATTCCAAAATAACTTGGATAATGTTGAGAGTTATGCACCTTAACTGGGGATGGTAGGTTTGCTCCTCCACTTCTGGATGATGTTGAGATTTATGCACCTTAACTGGGGATGGTAGGTTTGCTCCTGCACTTCTGGCAGCAATTAGTAATTTGTGGCTGATTTTCAGTGGCACTTATTGAAAGGGACCTGAGGTTGAAAAGAAAAAAGCCTGGGGGGGGGGCATAGTCGGCCTATGTGCTGACTATTGACTACCACAGTTCTAAGCACTCTTACTACCATCATTAAATATTTTGGTAAGAAGTTGCTGGCAAGCTGACCAGCTCTTCAAATGGATTCTCAAGAATGGTGAGAAGAGAACAAATAGCTTCTTCTGAATTTCCAGAGACACTTTCACAGTATGCTCCACTCCTGCAAAACCAGATGTTCCCAATCACCACAGAAGTGATCTTTGGTGCAATCCTATATTTTACTGCCTATGTATTGAATATATGATGTATTGCATTGTAGCAGATAGCCGAGACATCACCTGTCCGTCACTGCGGAACCTTGACGGGAGAGCCAATAGAGAGACCGGAAGGAGGGCCAGAGGGGAGTTTGAGGGGTTGGGAAGAAGGAGAGAGACGGGGCTGGAGGCTTGGGAATTGGACCAGGAGGGTCAGAGATAGATAGATAGAGTTAAAAGTGTGATTTGAATGAACCAAACCTTGTTTAATATATGTGATTCTCTTCCTGTGATTTATATTGCAATTTCCAACGGATTATTAAGCCCACCCTGTTCAATAAACTGTGTTTGGCAGCATAAGTGTCCAGTACTTAATTGATGTTAAAGAAATAACATCTGGTGGCGGTGTGGGGCGGAAGGAGTGCATGAGTCTTTGTGAGGATGAAATAAAACAGGGGTGAGTGCCACATGCATATGTTTTATTTATCATGACACTTGTGTTTCTTAATAATAAGTTCTATTTATTTTTATTTCCCAATCCAATTTACTTTCCTCTTTAATCTATCAGGCCATGTGAAGGATTCTTCTGTCTGTCCACATTTCAGTGGTTATTCCACTGAGCATTTCCTTCTTAGTAATCCAACTCTTTCATTCATATCAGAGGGTGGACCATATGTAACACTTTAACATCCTCAGTGTCAGAGATATGTCATCCTGTTTGTTACACAGCATTTCCTTCAGTCTTATAAAAGTTGTTCTAGCTATCTCCCTTCTTTGCTTTATTTCTATATTGCAGACTATGTGGTTGTTAATTTAACATCCTAGAAACACATATGTGTCTGCTTGGTCTATTGGTAACTTAATACACAGTGGCAAAAATCCAGTTACTGTATGTAAAATTACGTTGTGTGAGCCTGATGCCATCATCGGTCACATCCATATTTTGTTAATAATTTTTTCCCTATTTCACTTCCCCAAAAAGTTCCTAGGCTTCCTTATGATCTCTTTGGTCTTAGAGAAGCCTTTTGGGACAGCAGGACAGAAGGGGTGATTTTAACATTCAAAATAATGGTTGTTGTGGGTTTTTCGGGCTCTTTGGCCGTGTTCTGAAGGTTGTTCTTCCTAACGTTTCGCCAGTCTCTGTGGCCGGCATATTCAGTGGTAGTCCTCTGAAGATGCCATCCACAGAGACTGGTGAAATGTTAGGAAGAACAACCTTCAGAACACGGCCAAAGAGCCCGAAAAACCCACAACAACCATTAGATCCCGGCTGTGAAAGCCTTCACGAATACATTCAAAATAATCTTCATCAGTCTTACTATGGCTGCTGAGACTGACAGTGGGGATTTTCAGATATTTAAGACTGCCTAATCTGAAGAAAGATCTTTGAAAGTTGGCTCATTGAACTAATTATTATATATTCGTTGCACTCTTATGAATTAGACTTTTCGGAATTGTTACATGTATTGATAGCAACCATTCTGTAGGAATGTTTCTTTTGTTATATACCATATTCAACAACCTTTTCAGCTTTTTAATACTATTATCTTCCATGGCTTTTAGAAATTCTGTTCTCATTTTGTCTGATCTAGGTGATTTACCTTCCTTTTAGTTCTTACTGCATTTTCTGCTTCAGATGGTAAAGTTGCTGATCCGTCTTCATTGTCATGGATATTATGTATAATTTCTGGTCAGTTATTGGATAACATTTCATTTACATAGAATATCCACATGTCTTTCTTTTCATCTGTAGTAAATAGCATTTTATTATGCCTGTCTATTAAATTTCTTGGAAAATATTTTCTACAATTTCCAGATATTTTCTTAGTAAGTTTATGCAATTGAAAGTCATTTTGCTGTATTAATCCATCTATCTTTAGCCTCATTGATCTTTCTTCTAATTTCTTTATTTATGATTTTATGCCTATCCTGATTGACATGTTTGTACTTTCTTCTCTCTTCCATTGGGTCAAATACTTCTCATTCAGTATTTTTCCTCCTTCTTATGTTATTAGACAGTATCTTTCCTGCTGAGTATGATGCTGCCCCTTTTATGGTCTTCTACAAGTATATTCTTGGTATACATAGTTCTATTTTTCTCAAAACATTCTTGTAATTCTCTAGTTCTTTCACTTTTCTGGTTGCTTCAGTTCTTGTACTTCTAATTTCCTCTTTAGCTATGATATGCATGGTTTTAAAAAAATTCTTACTATGCTTTACAACAACTGGGTTATGGTCTGAATTTATGTCCATTTCTGGAGATGTTTTCATGCTAGTTTGGAATCTATGATTTATAAGTACATAGTCAATTTTATTCCGTACCATGTATTCATCAGCATCTTGAGGAGATGTCCATATATATATAGTCATGGTGGTGCATTTCATATGGCCATATTAGTTTCTTGGCAAAAATGAACTAGTTTTTTTCCTTTTCATTTCTAACTACTAATCCTATTGTATTCTGTCCTATAAATGTTATGTTTCTTTGCACAATTTAAAAGAGCATTGTTTTAAATTCATTGTTTTAATCTTCCTTTTGATCTGCTCTGTCTGTAGTAGGTGCACATATTTGTATTATGTTTATGTCTACCAGTGTTCAATTCAATTGTAACATAATTATTCTATCTGATGCTGATACAAAACTTTTACAAAGCTTTCTACTTTGTGATCAACTGTTATTGTTCTTCTATAATGACTAATGCCTTCTAGTCCCAAATAATAGAGAGTGAAACTATTGGTAGTTTTAGCTTTTCCGTTCCTATACCAGCTGGTACTGCTGACTCCAAACATCCTCAGATCTATGTATATCCTTATCATTTCTTTTATTATATTTGCTAATTTTCCTGCCTTGTATAATGCCCTTACTATTCCATGTTCCAATCTTAATAAGTCTTTTAAAAAAATTAAACCCAGGGATTCTTTACGCCCTCTGACCACTCACCCATTCATGGATTGCTGCCTTGTCATGGCAAAGAGACTTGAGTAATTCAGAGAAGCTATGGGCTATGCCATGCAGGAACACCCAAGATGGACAGGTCATAGTGGAGAGTTCCGACTAAACGCAATCCACCTGGAGCAGGAACTGGCAAGCCACTTCAGTATCTTTGCCAAAAAAACTCCATGAACAGAAACAAAAGGCTAAAAGATATGAGCTGGAAGATGGGCCCCTCAGGTCAGAAGGCATCCAACATTCTACTGAGGAAGAGCTGAGGACAAGTAGTACCAGAGCTAATGAAGTGGTTAGGCTAAAGGTGAAATGATGCTCAGCTGCCTGGAAGTGAAAGGAAAGTCCGATGCTGCAAAGAAAAATACTGCATAGGAACCTGGAATGTAAGATCTATGAACCTTGGTAAGCTGGAGGTGGTCAAACAGGAGATGGCAAGAATAAACATTGACATCCTGGGCATCAGTGAACTAAAATGGATGGGAATAGGCAAATTCAATTCATACAATTATCATATCTACTATTGTGGGCAAGAATCCCGTAGAAGAAACGGAGTAGCCCTCATAGTCAACAAAAGAGTAGGAAAAGTTGTAATGAGATACAATCTCAAAAATGACAGAATGATTTCAATATGAATCCAATGCAGACCTTTCATCATCACAGTCATCCAAGTTTATGCACCAACCACCAATGCTGAGGAGGCTGAAACTGACCAGTTCTATGAAGAGTTACAACACCTTCTAGAACTGACACCAAAGAAAGATGTTCTTCTCATTCTAGGGGATTGGATTGCTAAAGAGATAAAAGGAACAACAGGAAAGTTTGCCTTGGAGTTCAAAATGAAGCAGGGCAAAGGCTAAAAGTGTTTTGTCAAGAGAACAAGCTGGTCATCAAAAACACTCTTTTCCAACCACACAAGAGGCGACTCTACACTTGGACATCACCAGATGGGCAATACCGAAATCATTGGTTATGTTCTCTGCAGCCAAAGACGGAGAAGCTCTATACAGTCAGCAAAAACAAGAACTGGAATTGATTGTGGCTCTTATCATCCACTTCTTATAGCAAAACTCAAGCTTAAACTGAAGAAAGTAGGAAAAACCACTGGGCTAGTCAGGTATAATCTAAACCAAATCCCTTATGAATACACAGTGGAAGTGAAGAACAGATTTAAAGAACTACATTTGGTGGACAAAGTGCCTGAAGAACTATGGTTGGAGGATCATAACATTGTACAGGAGACAGCAACAAAAACCATCCCAAAGAAAAGGCAATGCAAGAAAGCAAAGTGGCTGTCCAGAGAGGTCTTACAAATAGCAGAGAAGAAAAGGGAAACAAAATGCAGGGGAGATAGGTCAAGTTACAGAAAACTGAATACTGACTTCCAAAGAATAGCAAGGAGAGACAAGAGAAGAAAATAATAGAAAGGTTAAAACCAGAGATCTGTTCAAGATAATTGGAAATAGTAAAAGAACAATTTGTGCAAAGATGGACATGATAAAGGACAAAAATGGGAGGAACCTCACAGAAGCAGAATACATCAAGCAGAGGTGGCAAGAATACAAAGAGGAATTGTACCAGAAAGATCTGGATGTCCCAGACAGCCCAGATAGTGTGGCTGCTGCCCTTGAGCCAGACATCCTGGAGAGTGAAGTCAAGTGGGCCTTAGAAAGCATGGCTAACAACAAGGCGAGCAGGGGTGATCGCATTCCAGTTGAACTATTTAAAATCTTAAAATATGACGCTGTTAAGGTGCTACATTCAATACGCCAGCAAATTTGGAAAACTCAGCAGTGGCCAGAGGATTGGAAAAAATCAGTCTACATCCAAATCCCAAAGAAGGGTTAACACCAAAGAATGCTCCAACTACTATAGGAACAGATGCCATATAGAATTGCACTCATTTCACATACTAGCAATGTTATGCTCAAAATCCTCCAACATAGGCTTCAGCAGTATGTGAACTGAGAACTCTCAGAAGTACAAGCTGGATTTCAAGGGGGCAGAGGAATTAGAGACCAAATTGCTAACATGTGTTGGATTATGGAGAAAGCCAGAGAGTTCCAGAAAAACATCTACTTCTGCTTCATTGGCTACACACTGTGTGAGCCACAGCAAACTATGGCAAGTCCTTAAAGAAATGGGAGTGCCTGACAACCTGAGAAATCTATATGAGGGGCAGGAAGCATCAGTTAGAATTGGATATGGAACAACTGATTGGTTCAAAATTGGGAAAGGAGTATGACAAGGCTGTATATTGCCCCCCTGCTTATTTAACTTATATGCAGAATACACCATGCAATAGGCTGGAGTTGAGGAATCCAAGCTGGAATTAAGATTGCCGGAAGAAATATCAACAACCTCAGATATGCAAATAATACCACTCTGATGGAAGAAAGTGAGGAGGAATTAACGAACCTCTTAATGAAGGTGAAAGAGGAGAGCACAAAAAATGGTCTGAAGCTCAACATCAAAAAAAGTAAGATCATAGCCACAGGTCCCATCAGCTCCTGGCAAATAGACAGGGAAGATATGGAGGCAATGACAGGTTTTACTTTCTTAGGCTCCATGATCACTGCAGATGGTGACAGCAGTCATGAAATTAAAAGACACCTGCTTCTCAGGAGCAAAGTGATGACAAACCTAGACAGCATCTTAAAAAGCAGAGACATCACCTTGCCGACAAAGGTCCGCATAGTCAAAGCTATGTTTTTTCCAGTAGCAATGTTTGGAAGTGAGAGCTGGTCCATAAAGAAGGCTGACTGCTGAAGAATTGATGCTTTTGATTTGTGGTGCTGGAGGACACTTTTGAGAGTCCCCTGGACTGCAAAGAGAACAAATCTATCAATTTTGAAGGAAATCAAGCCTGAGTGCTCACTGGAAGGACAGATCCTGAAGCTGAGGCTCCAATACTTTGGCCATCTCAATAGAAGAGAAGACTCCCTGGAAAAGCCCCTGATGTTGGGAAAGTATGAGGGCAAGAGGAGAAGGGAACAACAGAGGTTGAGATGGTTGGACAGTGTCATTGAAGTGACCAACATGAATTGACCCACCTCCAGGAGGCAGTGGAAGACAGGAGGGCGTGGTGTGCTCAGGTCCATGGGGTCACAAAGAGTCGGACATGACTTATTGACTATGCAACAACAAATACTATTGATAGCCCGACAGTTTGGAGTGTAGAGGTGCTAACACAAAGCAACCTCAGAAGAATTCACTACAGCAGATGCTTTCCCATGAAACTGTGTTTTTACCAGCACATGGATAAAAAGTCAGGTCCAGTATAGCCTTCTTTTGTATGAGGATTCTCTTTAAATCAGGAAGACAATCTAATAGCATAAGAAGAAGAGTGTGGACTTCCTAATACTGTTGTGTTCATCGAACTTTTCCATTTTCAAAGCTATTTTAAGCATAGGAAAAAAAGCTACCAGGAGATCAGATAGCAACTGCCTTGTTTCATGTCTAGTTTTAACCTAAATAGCTGTATTTGCTTGTTTATTGATCAGTTTCAAAATCAGAGAAGCACATTTGGTTATCTCAACTAGAGTGCACTGAATAATTTGGAATTAATAATTTATTGAATCCATTTAGTCATTTTTCCCCATGTGATGTGGAATATCTGGGAGCTGATTGAAGTTTCCCTCCCATTCATTCATTCATCCATTCATACATTAAAAAGAATGATTTAACACATGGGTTTCACTACTCTGCAGCATGATTGCTAACACATAAAGATCAAGTGTTGGGGAGTGCTGCTTATTTGTGATGGCTATCAATACCCATTGATTTGTCTCTTTGACTTGGTGAGAACGAAAGTGTGTTTCATAGGAGTGACTGCAATATGCCTTCCAGGGTTATAGTGTGTAGTGTGTACAGGACATAAGCTATATGAAAAAGGAAGAGGGTAAAAAGAGGAAAACTCTTTTTTCATGAAATGAGTAATAATTATTACTTTTACTGTCTTCTTGGAAGTCAATGTATATATTCATTTAAAACACTTTTAAAATGTATAAATTTTGCATGCATTTCCCCCCATGACTAAAGCATGTTTATGGATATTTTTCAACAGTGTGTGTGTTGTCAGCAATTTGTATTTTTAGTATGTATGCACAGTTTTGTGCATTTTAAAACTCACTGAAATGCAAATAAGCTGCACAGACATAGAGATTTTGGAGGCAAGGTGCACTTTGTCTTGCCACAACTTTTGGGAGGTGCAAGCTGCATATGATTATTAAGAAACGGAAACCCAACAAAATTCTTTTCCATCTCTATTCCTTAGAAGGCAACCAAGCTAACTTCATTGCAAGGCAATTTCCTACACACCCCATGAACTCTGGTTTGCAAATGATGTGCGCATTGATAGCAAACCTTCCTTTCTTGACAATATTGCCTGTCTACAAAATTGTCGTAATTAAGCCCACATACTGGAGGGTTTAGCCAACAGTGTGGCAAGCTATGCATGACAGCAAAAGTAAGTTTGTGTTGTGAATAAGTGGGGAGAATGCTAGAATACTGCTGTCCTAGTTTAAAACTGACCAAGAAGGAAATAGATGGCTAATGAATGGTGGTGAGAATCGGATGGAAAGGGGTTTATGTCATTTGTGGCAGCTGGAAAGTGAATGTATAATCTAACTTATATCCTCAACTTTAGGAAAGCAACTTTCAAAAAGTTAATAGCAAAATTAAGTAGGGTTGCATGGGGAAATACTCTGAAACATACAAAGGGCCTGTACAAGAAGGGGAGATATAAGCAAGGCTGGACAATATTCGGTAAGGATGGTCTCAGGAAGACTACAACTCAGAAAGCACTGGATCTTGCAAATAATGTTTAGCCAACTCTTGTTTTTATGTGCCATCAAGATACTGCTGACCCCATGAATGAATGATCTCCAAAATGTCTTTTCCTCAATAGCCCTGCTCAGCTCTTTCAGACTCAAGCCTGTGTTTTCCTTTTGGTCATATTTGGTTTTCCTCTTTTGCTGCTGCCTTCAAGTTTTTACAGCATCATTGTTTTTTCCAGAGAATCTTGCCTTCTCACAATGTGCCCAAAGTAGGACAGCCTCAGTTTCAACAGTTTTGCCTCCAGAGATAGTTCAGGCTTGATTTGATTTTAGTTCCACTTGATCATCTTTCTGGCAGTCCAATATATCTGCAAAGTTATTCTCTTGCACCATATTTCAAACAATATTTTTCTCCTGACAGCTTTCTTCATTGTCCAGCTTTCGTACCCATACACGGTGACTGGAATTACAAGATTGTGGATTATTTTGGTTGTGGTCTCTAAACAACTGAAATAGCTAATTTGGCTGTTTTGGACCAAGAGGAAGAACAAGAGATAGGTGTGTTGCTTGGGGAACATGATAAATTGTCAACAAATGACTACAAGGAAGTAGAATGATAAATTGTTGTTTTACCTTAGTCTTTCAGATTTTGGATAGCTTTTAGGAGAACCTTTTTCTAACAGAAAGAGCTGTTCAACAATACAGTGGATTGCCTTGGGAGCAGGTGAAGGTGTTTAAGAGAAGGCTGGATGGCCCTCTCTCAGGTATGCTGCAGAAACAGGACTAAACAAAGCATGGGATTGGATTGCTTGATATCAAGGTCCTTTCATTCTCTACAATACAGTGAGACTATGGAGCATATTTGTGGTAGGAAAATACATCTGTAATGTGAGTTATGGAATTGACCAAGTGGCAACCTTTTGCAGTTTTTTGGCATCAGTCTCACCAAACTTGGAAATTTACCTACAAGGAAACATGAATAAAACTGGTTGTAATGGAAATCTTATTTTGGTGTATCACATCCAAAAATTAGCTCACTTCCAGCCTTATTTATTTCTGATTTACTTTTACACAATCCTTCTCCTCAATGTAGTAGACATGGTTCTCCTCCCTTTTTTTATCCTCACAAGAACCCCTTGTAGTAATTTAGACTAAAAGAGAGTAACGGGACCAAGATCAGTCATAGCCCAGGGATCTTGAACTTGGATGACAGCCCAACATTTCAGTCAGTGCTGGCTCTCTTGCCCATTCAACCCTGACACCAAAGAACCAAACATTTTGTACCAAATTGCCATTGCATTTTGGATTGTGGTTTTCCAGTGCATTTAATTTGATACAATAAGCTCCATTCTTTCCTTCCCAAGCTCTTTCCCATACGGATCCCCATCCCACGTACATCTGTGTCTCAAAATCTTCATCTTTTAAAGTACATATTTGCTTCTTACTGAGGTGCTGTGAGGACTTGATTAATTAAGTATTTCTATAGCCTATAATTCAACCCAAGATGAAAATGTTACAGATCTGTGAAGTAAGGATTTTTGTTTTTGTTTTGCACTATACACAATATGCCTGCCCAAGGCTATAAATTACAAAGGTTTGCTGCAGATCAAATGCTATGTGCAAACACAAAAAGGCAAGTTCCCCCAACCAGTATGTTTTAAACATGACCCACCCTATGGAAATTCAAAGGTGATAGCTAATGCTTATGCTGGCATTTGTAACTTTTTCCTCTCTTGAAGATTACCATCTATTTCTGACTGCCTGGAAGTTATTTCTAAAGGCTGACTCATGCAATATGCTGCATTTCTTTTAATGTGAGCGGTTCTGACTTTCCCATCTGAGTGCAAACACATAGCCATGCAAACATAGAGAGTCACGATGTATGAGTTAGGCAACAATCACAGTTACGGCCAGTGCCTTTTCTTCTGATCATGAAGCCTGAGAAAAAGGGCTGTGTGCTGTAATCAGAGAAACAACTGCTAGCCACCCATGTTAAAGATGGAATACAATACATACTTAACAATGCAAGCAACACTGATGATAGTGTGGTACAGCTAGACTTAAAGAAAGAAAGTGCCATGAAAAAATAGCACACATTTTTCCTCCAGTTGAAACTGTTCAAGAAAAACTGAAGGTTTCATTCAACCCAAATCCTTAATCATTTTTTTTTAAAAAGGAAAACGATAACATTTTCTCTTATATTGGCAATAAGAATTCTACTTTGGGGGTGGGAGTAAGTGAAAGGGTAATATGCTAAGAGTTCTTAACATAATCCTATAATGTACAGGAAATTATTACTGGGTTGTGGTAAAACGCAAATAATTTTCATCGTTTCATTAATGAAAAAGCTATCAAGGAAAGTCACGCGCTCCATCATAGAGTAGATTAGCTACAGTAATTTTCGTCCATGTGGTTATGCAGGATAAACCCGACAGTAGTTTATGAAGACATATGGTGACAGCAGTGACCAGATATTAAGCAGTTATAAATCTCTCTCCATTCTCACTTTCCTTAGGGGACTATGATGCAATTATTTTAATTCCTTATGCATTTCATTAGCTGCAGCACCAATATGCACATGTTTAAAAGAGCACCAAGCTTTCCTTTGTTCCAAGTTTTTGGTTTCAGATCAATGTATTATGGTGGATTTAGTTTCACTTTCTCTGTTTTCTCTGTGTGTGCTAAGAAAGCTAATGGAGGTACACAGGCAGCAAAAGCTTTTGATAACACTTTTTTCATGTCTGTCTCATCTTCCCAAACATTCCTTGACTGAAAGAGCTGTTCTGTTTCTGTTTGTCAGTTATTGTTAAACCCACATGTGGATCTGCACTGAGACTGGTGTAGAAATGCAGCTGAGGCAAGATGCAGGTTGCTAAAATATCCAGGAAAAAAATTTATATGTTTGTAATATGGTGCTAGATAAGAGCTTTCCAGATATGCAGGACTGCCAGAAAGACAAGCAAGGAGTCCTAAAACAAATCAAGCTTGAACTATCTCTAGAGGCAAAAATGATGAAACTGAGGCTGTCCTACTTTGGACACATCTCTCTCTCTCTCTCTCTCTCTCTGGGACGTAGTGGCGCTGTGGGCTAAACCGCAGAAGCCTCTGTGCTGCAGGGTCAGAAGACCAAGCAGTCACAAGATCGAATCCACACGACAGAGTGAGTGCCCATCACTTGTCCCAGCTCCCGCCAACCTAGCGGTTCGAAAGCATGCAAATGCAAGTAGGGGGCTAGGGACAATTATCCTTTTGTATTATAGTTTCTGTTGGTTGGATAGATCAGTGGTTTAGGTTTCTGACAGTGAAGACAGAGGTTGGGAGTTCAATTCCCCACTGGGAGACAACAGCTGGCCTGTGTCATCATGGAGTCCCACCATGCCCTTAGAAGAGGGATGATAAACTACTTCTGTGTATTCTGTACCTAGAAAATCCTGGAAAAGGTCACCATAATTGATCTGATGGCACACAATTAGTATTAGTATTATAGTTCTCTAGCAGTGAGGATTCAGAGATTCATCTGTGAGTTGACAGTCTAAAAGGAAATGATATGAGTTAGATCACTGGTTCTTAACCTTTGTTACTCAGATGTTTTTGGTCTGCAACTCCCAGAAGCCTTCACAATCAGCTCTGCTGGCTGAGATTTCTGGGAGTTGCAGTTCAAAAACACCTGAGTAACAAAGGTTAAGAACCACTGAGTTAGATGAAATCCAGCAGTAAGTGACAACCAGAGTAGGTCCATTGAATGAATGGAACTTAGGGAAGGGTTAATTTACCAAATCCCCACTGATTCAATGGGTCAACTCCAGTTGCAACGTACTATAGTATTTTAGCAACGTACTAGCATATAAATGGACAGTAATGTGATTTTCCCCCCTCCCCAATCTAAGTTAAAAATAGGGTGGCCGAAATCCAGTAGTAAGTTGCAATTAGAATAGACCTAATGAATCCGTGGGGATTTGTTGAGTCAACTCTTCTGTGAGTGCCACTGATTCAGCAGCCTCCTCTAGTTGTTGCTTACTACTGGATTTCAGTCACTGTATACAGTTTGTTTCTAGTGTAAGTAGCTATAAACATGCCATAGACTACAATCAATCAACATCCACAATGAGTCTTTCAAAACTCCATGGCTTACCAGCAATCATGCATGTTTTGATCCACCACAAATGCCTCCTGGGTTAAAATATTAAGTGGCTTCTATTAGCCAAAGCTTCCGTGGCACCACTTTGCCAAGTACAGCCAGATGAGCTGTAGCTGTAGCTACGGCACTCTACAGAAAGTCATGGTGATGTAACAAATAAACTTTTTGAGTGGGGGCTTGTCTAGCAATACATATGTATGGTGAAAGAGAGGAAAATACATTTATCAAAAGGCAAGTGTCAAAAGCAGGAGGAAGTTGTGGCCAGGGATTTATTTGTGCACAGGTTGTATTGAAAATATTCATGGGTAAAGTCCGCCTATGTGAAAGCACTGTGTCACTTCTGTAATGCACACGTCGATACGTCAAAGAGCAATAACACTGTGACAGCTAACTGATAAGGTGCACTATGCTTTTAAAAAAATCAGCTGATGACATAAAAATTCTGAAATGTTATATAGCATAAACAAAGGCGGCACGCAGATGTAATCTTTCTGGTTGTCACTGGAAATCCCTGTAGTCCTCAAACTCTGTCAAGTGGCTTTTGTGATGTTCTGGTTGCCTCTGCAAAATTGGCCCCTAATTTTAAGCAAATCTGGGGAGGGGGGGGGAAAGAAGATTCTCATAACTGTCCATTTGCATTGTGAGTGTGGTTTCTGTTGCTCTATGCTGGTTTCTTGTTTACAGCAAACTTGACATATAGGTTTTCTCCTCCATCTTTTAGTTGAAACCTAAAGGAATTTCAGGAGGCTAAAATGAGAAGGGATTGAGGAAGGGCTGGCTAAACAAATTCCCACATGCCTGGCAAAATCCATTTTGCCAAGAACAGTTAGAATTGACATCTAGAGCAACTTTCCTGGCAAAATCTATCTTGCCATGAACTTTTGGACTTTGATTTCTTTACACTGGCACATGCCTGATGAAGTGGTCCTGATATCTAGAGAGCAGTGATTTTTGAGTGAAGCAGCATCTGAAGTGGGCTTCCAAAGCCCAGGGCAGGCCAATGTCTACCAGATGCTGCTTTGCTTTAAGAAATTATCAGGCATAGCAGCACATGGCAGCACAGTCACATCTACCTCTCATCTACCTTTTATTCCACCCTCCTGAAACACTTCCATGAATCATTCTGTTTTTGACTTATGTAGAAATCAAGGAGTGTTGGAAAACATTTGTGTGAAACAAGCACAACATTTCCACATGAACTAGCAGCCTCCTGCCATTTTTACATATATGTTTTATTATGGAACTGGTCCTTTGATTACAGCTTGGGGATGAAATTCTAACATTTGTTTAGGGATCTCTCTCTAAAGCAGAAAAGCAAAAGCATTACATTGAACTATTTTAGTTTATGTTTACTTTGCTTAAGCTTGCAAGGTGGGGGCAGTATATTTTATTGCAACCAAATTTCCTACATAAAGGAAAATTAAAAATCTGTTTAGATTTTATTTTTCTTGCATTTCTTTGAGTTTCATCTGCATTTTCTTCCCATCCTTCTTCTGTATCATAAGACTTGGTTTTCACTTCCCACATGAAATTCATAGATACTCTGAGCATTTTTCCTAGTGCAGGCATTTATTTGCACAGTTTACCTAGGGAATCTTCTCCTACTGAGCCCCTGGCAGTACAAGAATGCTATTTCTGCTAAAACTGTCAGATGCAAGAATAATCCTTTCCCCTCCATTCCCATATATTAAACATGGAGCAGTTATACAAACCGTATCTGGCATAGCATCGCTCCCCAACATGGGTGCTGTCTACACGGTTTTGCCCTAGAAGAGCAAGAACTGTAATCCACAACATCTGGTAGGGGATACAGCTGGGGAAAAGCTGCTGTATGGCATCTAACAGACAAACTTCAAAGAGCAAGCTAGTTTTTGACAGGGCAACCTCTAATTAAATCGAATACATGACAGAAGATGAAAAAATCCCAGCTGGTCCCTCAGTGTGCCTCTGACAAGAAGCAGTTGTGCTTCAGGGCTGATTCCTATTGTGTTCCAAGAACAGCAGAGCTGTTCCAGACGGTCAGGTCCTGCAACACAGCTCACCTGCTGAGAGGTGCTTTCTGGGTGAGAGATTCACAGGAGGCAGGAGAGGGCAGTGCCTGGCTCCAAAATAACAACAAAAAGTCCAGTAACATCTTTTAACAAGTTTTATTGGCATAGGCTCTCATGGACTGCAACCTCCTTCTTCAGATATTTATATTCTCTGTGCATCTGAAGAAGAGGGTTGCAGTCCATGAGAGCCTGTGCCAAATAAAACTTGTTAGTCTTAAAGGGGACACAGGATTCTTTGTTGTTTTTGCAGTAACAGCCTAATATGGCTACCTCCTGGGGTATGTGTGAATGTTTGGTTCAGGAATGCCAGCCCTGATGCCAAGGGACTTGAGGTGCTCAAGGCATCTGCCTCTGTACCTGTGCATCTGAATATAAGTCTTAAACATGGAAAAGAGGGATTGTTGGCAAGGATTTAACCAATGCTCTGGCCCCCAGCATTTGCTAGAGAAGAGATCTATAGGAAGATAAGGAACACCCACCAAGAGAACTACTGAGTAACAATAAGCTGTATCTGGATCCTGACACATCAAATAGGTGATACTTTTATAGACCACTAAGAAACTCATCATACAATAAACAAGCTTTCGTGGATTAAAACACCACTTCATCAAGTTTGTACCAGTGTAAAGAACTTAAAGTCCAAAACCTAAAGTCCAAAAGTATATGCCAAGACGTATTTTGCCAGGAAATTCTAGGATTTGTTTAGCATTTGCTCTTAGATGTTAAGTCCAGCTGTTCTCGGAAAGATGAGTTTTGCCAAGCTTGTCTCTTAGATGGAAGTCAGGAGTCTGGTTACTGTTTAATGATTATAGCTTAGGCAACAAGTTTGTAATTGCTGGACTGAGCAAACAGGGATTTTGATTTTCTTTTTGGCTATTTCTGACTATAAACCTTGCCTTCCATTCTCAGTTTAAGAGGTGCTAACAAATCTTATATTCAGGTAGGAAGAGAAAGAGCGTCCATGTAACGTCCTATTATGACAGTCAAACTAATAATTATTATGGGCAATCAAGCTATTCTGATTTATGGTAACTGTCCCAAGGTTTTCTAGGTATCAACTATGTGGAAATGGTTTGCTGGTCTCTCCTTCTGAAGACTGCCCAGCTTGTTCAAAGCCAAACAGATGACAACTCATGTAATCCCACCAGTTGGATACATTCTGGGTGATCTCAGCCAGCCCTTTTCCTTGATCACACTGTAAGAATTTGAACTCCCAGCCTCTGGTAAGTATGCCAGTTCAGTAAGGATGTTTGAAAGGGAAGAGGAAAGGACTTGAAATGACTCATCAGTATTCAAACCACAAGCTGAGCTGGTGCATAAGTTATTTGCTCAGTCTTCTCAAATATACTGGATTTTTTTTTAAAAAGTTACATTATAGCAATAATTTCTAAGTTTGCCCCTATAAATTAGCATTAAATAGAAATATAAATTAATTATATAAATTATAAATTTTAAATAGGAATATAAATTGATTATATAAATTATAAATGTATATATAAATATAAATAAGCCAAAAGAGAAACTAATGTGTAATGCAAAGCAGGGGTCAAGCATATAATGACTCTGAGAATGTGCAAAGTATATTTCTATCAATACTGAGCATAGAGTCCAATAAATAAATAAATAAATAGAGTGGACAACCATTCTTTTTCTGAGCAACTACTAGAATTCCATAGTCAGCACTAGGCAGAGAAATGCAGTGTAAAAGTCTAAGATGTAGAGCTACAGAAGGATAATTTTTTTTTCATATTCTGGAAATGTGACATGTAGATTTGCATTACTATCAAAACTGGATGGGCTTCTCTGATATCCTTAACTTAAGGCTTGCACTTTCTTATCTGCACTTTAGCACAGAAATACAAGAGTTCCATTGAGTCATAACTCCTTGTTTGTTGCTAAGACTACAAACTGCAGGGTTGTCCTTAAAGGAGGCAGATATCCTGAGGTGAACTGTGATTATTGAGATGAACAATCTAGATGGAATTATCTTTCACAGTGAAGTCAACAGCCGCACCTGAGCAAATCCAATCAAAAAGTTAGATTATTTATCTTTAGCAAGTAGGATAGGGCACCCCTAACAACTCCACCTTCTTCCCTTGTGTCTATGTTTCATCATTTAAAAGTTCTATCTGATGGGATTTATCAAGCCTGCTACAGCAGTTTTATGGGCAGCATAATATGTAACAGTGAGGCTATCTTAGTACTGCAGGAAGACAAAACCAAGGTGAAATTTGGAAGGAAAAACAAAGAGAGAGAGAGAGAAAGCGAGGGGATTAACTTTATACATTATTAAATAGTTTTTCAAAAAGGCACTGAAGAGTATAAAAAATAGCCAAAGGAAAGATAAAATGGGAATTAATGTTTCCTGCATGAAGTGACTGAATTTCACAGAGAGGGAGTTGTTTATGTGCATGGTGACCCAGTTATGGCTGTCCTCTGGAGTTCTTCCAGACCTTCCATCATCTCTTCCCTACTTCCAGATCATAAGCTCCTTCTTTAAAAGGTACAGTGCATTAACTCTGCCCTAACTGTAGGCTATTTCTACGCTGTACATAACATATTCAAAATTATATCAAGTTCTTTGCATTCCTGAATGTTGGCAAGAAGCAACACATCTTGTTCCCATCATGACTCTTCTAGATCTGCTTGTAGACTGAGCTTGCTTTCATCTTCGCTCTCCGAACACACTTCCTGCTTCTTTGTGCTCCTAGCTGGAGAGAGGCAGATGCACACTGCTGCTTTATAATGGCTGATCATATATGCTCTCACAAAAGCCACCCTTTATGTCCAGGTTTAAGGATTTTCTCTGCTACTAATACACTGAGTGGATTTTCGGATGCAATAAGTATGTTTTCTATTTTGACAGTTATGGTTTTCTGAAACAGTTACTCCTGTTTCGTTGCCATAACCTGAGCACTATCCAGCTCCAACTACCCCAAATATTCTTACAGATTTGGGTAGTGGGGAGGGGAACCTGCATTCTGGAAGGATTGAGAACAGATCGTGCTCCTCCTCTGTATGAGAACTTTCAAGCTTTTGAAGAGCACCATCATATTTCCCTTTGGTCTTCTTTGCTGAAGGCTGGTTCTTTAATCTTTTGTACTTGTATGTCACTTGAGCAAGCCACAGGGAGCTGGGAGAGCCTGTCTACATTGATGCCTGCACAGGCCTGACTGATGGCTGCCAGCAGGTAGAGGGTGACCAGCATTCTTCACAGTGAGAGCCATGAGTTGTTGTTGCTCCTCCCAATCCATGGCTTGAGACAAGGAGTTAAGCCTTATAAACCTGCCTAATCCTGATCCAAACCCAAGCTGGACCCTTTTTGTTTGGCAACAGGTCTACACTTTCTTGGGGCCATGCTCGTGTAATTCCTCCATGAATTGAAAGATCACGTGAAGAGCAAAGTGATCCTTTCCCAGATGTGATCCTTTCTTGTCATCTGATAGCACCCCAACAAAGAGCTGCTAAGAAGAACTGTTCCGAAGACTGAAACTTTACATCTTCCTCCTTCACACACCCTCTCACGTTGTCCTCCCAGAAACTGGGAACTGTGGCAGGTCAATACATAATTTATAAACATGTTGATATACAAACACAATAAATTATAATAGGAAAGCACAATTAAACAAGTTCTAATAGTTTAAAAATCTATAATAGTAATTCACTATATGATAAATAGTAAAGAAAAAATGCATTATAGTAGCAGAGACACAATGGAAGTAAAACACCACTCTCTCTCTGCCCTCTCACACACTATTCTTGGCACTCCCCAGAATAGATTTTTGCCTGCTCAGATCTTTCCTGTATTTTAATCAGACTCGAGTTAGGAGGTTAGCTAGCTACTTGCACTGTATCTGTGTTCCCTGTCAGTGAAGCATCAGCCATAAAACCTGTCACGCAACAACAAAGAGTGCTGGTGTTTGGTAAAAGACTGTATTAACAATGAGGAGTTACTGTCCTCTCACCTTTTAGAGATTAACCTCAATGGATTTACAATGCTTCTTCTGCAGTCATGACGCCCACACAGCCTTAGGGATGGCTGTATCTTTGGTGCTGTCGTAGCAGCATTGATGAGTATGCATGAACCGCATTCATTTCTGAGAATTCCACAGTGACCTTTGTTCTCTGAGTGGAGAACCCAGCTGCCCCAAGGTGATACGCTCTCACTCCTCTAAAGCTACAATTGCTGTGTAATGGATATTGTGGGAAATTTCATGGCCCCTGAACAGCCACAGTAGGAGGTACTCGAGGGATTAAATATCATCTTCTACTCCTTCCCCTTCCTTAATCTCCTGTCTGTATTTGTTTCATTTCTATTTTCAGATAGCAGCTTGCTTAGGTTACCCGATTGTTTTAGATAGGCGTCTCTCATATAAAGAACTCAGGGAGGGCTTGTCGATTTGAATATCCCTAAAAGGTTTAATTTGGAAACCTTCTTCTCATGTGGTATTTAGTTTCAGTCTTGATTAAAAATGTTCCCTCTCACGTTACCTTGTTCTGAAATGACTTGGCTGTTTAGCAGCATTGTCCCCAGCTTACTGCAGTATTGGAAAAGATAATAAGGTATTTATTTGTTCTGCTTCTGACAGCTCTATGGACAGAACTGCAGATATTCACTGGCTCTGATGATGTGACCAGCAAAGGTTCTGCCATGATGCATCTGTTTCAGGTAGCCTTCCTTGATTGTATGCTCTCTGAATATGTTAAACTACAACTCCCATCATCTCTGGGCAGCATAGATATGTACAACACAGCAAATGGTTCTTGCAGGGACTCAAGCAGGTTTAAGAGTCTACAGAATGTTTGCAGGTTCTAAAAGCAACGTAACACAAAAAGCCAGGGATGTTGGCAAGTGTTTGGGCCTGAGTCCCAAGTCCCAGTTTTTGGTATCAAGTCCCAAGTTTGGTATCAAGTCCTAAGTCTCAAGCCCCAAGTCTCAAGCTCCCCCCCCCGCCGAAAAAAGGGAGGGGAGGGTGGGTCCAGAATTGAGACCGAGTCATTGGAAAAAGCACACCCTGAGTTGAGTCCTAGTTGAGTCACTGGTGTGACTTAAGTCCAAAGTGACATAAAAGTAGAAACGACAAGTTTAAAATATATTTGCTTCTGAAAAAAATAACATAAAATAAAATAATAACTCAGTGATCTGTCTCCAATCTCTCTCTCGTGTTCTATTTAAACTTTCTGTAGCTACCTTTACCTGTCACCCTGAAAAAAATGAATTTTTTTTTGACAAAATGGGTGTTTTTCTGCAACTTTTTCATTAAAAAAAGGCCTGAAAGGGGGAAAATTGTGATAAAATAAAACAAAATTTAAAAAATTTAAAAATCTCCACCTTTCCATCTCTTGTAATCTCATGTAATGAGGACACTTTTATATTTTTCATTAGCACTTGTCAGAACAACGTAATCAAGGATTTACTTTCATAAGCCCGATTTGTATAACCAATGCATCCAGTTGTTGTTAGCTAAGAGAAGACTCTGCATGATGCTTTTCACTACGTTGGAGAAAGGATTCAAAATATTTTAAAAAAACCTGAAAGACACTTTGAGAGCGGAAATATGGAATCAAATCTAATTGAAACAGAAACACCACCGGCTAGGGAAAAACATCACAGCTGAAAAAAACTAGGGACTTGGCTATACGGTTCATTTGGAGAAGGATGGCATGAGACAAATAAGGTCCCTTAAGATCAGGTAGAGATCCCTTATGCCATGTGGTGCAATCTTTGCACCTAAATAGTATAGTGGCCTTGTTTGGTCCACCTCCTAAAGTTGTTAAGAAATAAAAACTTTTTTAAAAATCCAATTGTAAAATTAAAAACTTTCTTTCACAGCTCTATAGAGCACAAGGTTGAGGCAACTTTTTTTTTTTTTTAAAAAAACCCAGTTAGGACAGTGCTAATGAACTCTTTTCCAACAACACAAGAGGCGACTCTACACATGGACATAACCAGATGGGCAATACCAAAATCAGATTGATTATATTCTATGCAGCCGAAGATGGAGAAGCTCTATACAGTCAGCAAAAACAAGACCTGGAGCTGATTGTGGCTCTGATCATCAGCTTCTAATAGCAAAATTCAAGCTTAAACTGAAGAGAGTTGGAAAAACCAATGGGCTAGTCAGGTATAATCTAAACCAAAACCAAGGGGGAAGTTACAGAAAATTGAAAGCAGACTTCCAAAGAATAGCAAGGAGCGACAAGAGGGCCTTCTTAAATGAACAGTGCAAAGATATAGAGGAAAACAATAGAAAAGGAAAAAACAGAGATCTGTTCAAGAAAACTGGAGATATTAAAGGAACAATTTGTGCAAAAATGGACATGATTAAGGACAAAAATGGAAGGGACCTCACAGAAGCAGAAGACATCAAGAAGAAGTGGCAATAATACACAGAGGAATTATACTAGAAAGATCTGGATGTCCTGGACAACCCAGATAGTGTGGTTGCTGACCTTGAGCCAGACATCATGGCGAGTGAAGTCAAGTGGGCCTTAGAAAGCATGGCTAACAACAAGGCCAGTGGAGGTGATGGCATTTCAGTGGAACTATTTAAAATCTTAAAAGATGACACAGTTAAGTGGTATACTCAATATTTCAGCAAGTTTGGAAAACTCAGCAGTGGCCAGAGGACTGGAAAAGATCAGTCTACATACCAATCCCAAAGAAGGGCAGCACCAAAGAATCCTCCAACTATCATACAATTGCACTAATTTCACAGGCTAGCAAGATTATGCTCAAAATCCTACAAGGTAGGTTTCAGCAGTATGTGCACTGAGAACTTCCAGAAGTACAAGCTGAAGGGGCAGAGGAACTAGAGACCAAATTGCTAACATGCGCTGGATTATGGAGAAAGTCAGAGAGTTCCAGAAAAACATCTACTTCTGCTTCATTGACTACGCAAAAGCCTTTGATTGTGTGGACCACAGCAAACTTTGGCAAGTTTTTAAAGAAATGGGAGTGCCTGACCACCTTATACATTTTCTGAGAAATCTATATGTGGGACAGGAAGCAACAGTTAGAACTGGATATGGAACCACTGATTGGTTCAAAATTGGTAAAGGAGTATGACAAGGCTGTATATTGTCTTCCTACTTATTTAACTTATATGCAGAATACATCATGCAAAGGGCTGGACTGGATGAAACCCTAAACTAGAATCACTGGAAGGACAGATCCTGAAGCTGAGGCTCCAATACTTTGGCCATCTCATGAGAAGAGAAGACTCCCTGGAAAAGACCCTGATGTTTGGGACGTGTGAAGGCAAGAGGAGAAGGGGACAACAGAGGACGAGATGGTTGGACAGTGTCATCGAAGCTACCAACATGAAACTGACCAAACTCAGGGAGGCTGTGGAAGATGGGAGGGCCTGGCGTGCTCTGGTCCATGGGATCACGAAGAGTCAGACACAACTAAATGACTAAACAACAATGCACTGTACCTATTTATTTATTTTTAATTGAAGGCTTCCTTCTAGAAGTGGGAGGAGGCACGAGGGGGATTTTCTCTCTTTCTTCTTTACAGTTGGGTAGCCAACTTGCTTTATCAGGGACATGAGCAAACCAAGTTGGTTTGGGGGAAAAAAAGCTCTTCCCATCTCCTCCCACTACCCAGAGGAAGCCTTGATTAGAAAAAAAAATCTTTAAATGTGCAGCGCTTCAGCACTGCCCTAATTGGCTTTAAAAATTTTACTTCCTCCTTCTGCTCCATGAAGCAGAGAAAGGAAATCTTTAATTTTTAAATTCCTCCATATAATTAACTGTTTCAACTGTTTGTGCAAACCACTAATGATATGGCGAAATTGATGCAGGAAAGCTCATATTTTTTTTGATCCCAGAAATTACATGCACTGGAAGTGAACAAAAATGAAACGATCCTACCTACACCAAAAAAAAAAAAAAGGTGAAGTCTCTGGTGGTGACCCAGAAAGGTGAGGAAACAAGCAAACAACCCAGCTCAAATGGCAGGCTTGTTTGCTCCCCCAATGATGTAGTGTGATCACCAGAAAAAAGAGTGAACCAGCCTGTCCCTGCAGTGGATCAAACAGTGGAACTAAATGCCCATGTAGTCAACCTTTAAGTATTCCACAAACTAATTCTTTTTCTGAGAGAGTTCTCCATTTCTGTCTCACAAAACTGCCTGTTTCTCTCTGAAAGCCAAAACTGGAAAATGTTCAGCTCAGCTCTAGGCAATATAATGAATGCCACCTTGTTGTTAATGTTTGGAAGACGTTGCCAGAGATGGTAAGTTACTGTGCTAAGTGTCTGCACAGCAGTGTGAACAGAAGGTGTCAGTGGGGCATATATTGTTTATTTATTTTACATCTCCATCCTATTTGTCCTTCAGGAAGCTCAAGGTTGTCGTGTCCTGATTATGTTCCCAGTATCCTCACAACAATGCACCCTGGAAACAGGTCAGGCTAAAAAGACCATCGTTATGTCAAAGTCACCCAGTGAAGACAGAGCTGAACCAAAGGCTGCCTACTCCTTATCCAGTTGCCTAACTGTTGCAACATGCCAATTCACATCTGCTCTAAATGGTGTCTAAATTAAGTTTTGTGGAGCACCCCTAATGGTAGTGGCTAGGCTGTATTTCTTTCTTTACTCAAACACAGATTATGCTATGTGCAATCTCTTTCCCACACCTTATTCTTTTACAGTGCTGCTATTCTCCTCACAGATATAAAGAGATTAATTTAGGTTACAGTCCAGGTTACAGACTGAAAGATACTAGGTTTACAGGCACAAATACATCTGACAACAAACAATAAAACCTACAGAATAATTTGCAGTCTTTCTCCATTGGAGGTCAAAGATTATACAAACATGAAAGACAGAATTATACTTTCATTCCAGAAGAGATGTGTTTCTGGAGGTTAGCATGAAGGACATTTGGATGAGTGCAAGAAAGTGAGTTGCAGAGACTGTCAGCTAAGCAGAGCATTTCAGTCTCTCCAGTGCTGTCAATCCCTCACTTTTCATAAGCAGTGAGGGAAAAAAATGGCAGAGTTCCAGTCTGCAGCAGAAAGGTTAAGACTGTCAAGCATGTACTGCTGCAGTTAAAAAAACAAAACAAAACACCAAATACCGACCAGAGGGAATTATTTACTGGTTATGTCTTGTAGTGTGTGAACTTCTTAATATAGCACATGTTCTCCACTTACATATAAACACAGGCATACACGTCAAAACAAAAAAAATGAATTTCATAGTAGGAAGCTCAGAATAAAGCACATGCTATATAGCAGGGGTTTTTTAAACTGAAGGTCTTTGCAGACCTAACCTGTCATAAATTGATAACTCAGACTACTTGCCCTAAAGTAATCTGCATATATATTTTATCAAGTCACCTTTAAAACTGCTGAAACAGCTATGTTATTGTGTTGTTAAGAATATACAGTGCTGAATATGGTTGAGGACGTAAGTCTGAGAGAGCATTAAATGCTTCAATATTCCACCAGTTCCTTCAACAATCTGGGAAGGTGGTGCTTACAGTAATCCCCCACCCAACTTCTAAACCATGAATTTAGCCCTTTATGTATTTAGGTGAATTATTGTATAAAACTATATAGATCTTCTAAACCAGTGGTCCCCAACTTTTTCTGAACTGTGGACTGGTTGGGGAGGCGGGGGCTGTGTGTGGGGGTCAGGGCACCCCCCTCACGGGTGGGCGGATGCACGATCGTGTATGGATGGCTGGGCTGGATGTGCTCATGGGTGGGCAGGGCATGATCATGTCCATGCGTGGGTGGGCAGATGCACTCACACAGGTGGATGGGCAGGCCATGTGTGTGGGTGGGCGTGCAGGGGGGAGTGCATGCGGGGGTCGGTGGGAGATCTATCTCTGCAGCCCGGTCCTGCCAAGGCCATGGAATGGCACCGAACCGCAGACTGGGGGTTGAGGACCCCTGTTCCAAACTACTTGAGTAATAACTTTCAGGTACTATACCATATTGAGTACTTTCCTGACCAATGGATAAACAATGCTAATCTCCCCCTCACTCCTAGAAATGTAGCTTCTGCTGTTTTCATTCAGAAATACCTCACCTGTAGGTGTCTAGTCCAGACCTGTACAATAAATAAGTAAAATAGCTTTTCAAGGTTAGCCAGTAGGTGCACTTTCTACTGACAACAGGCCTGCACAACCTTGGTACTCACAAAGATGAATAGAGCCCAGCAAACATGTGTTGTAACTTATCAGGTGTCTGACAATACATTTTTGCAGTTTTTTTCTAGTTCCATGGAACTAGGGGGGGTATTTATAATATATTACAAATTATATAGTGTCTTCCAGCACTTTCTCATTTTTATATATGCAGGTATGCATGCATGTTGAGATGGTTGGACAATGTCATCAAAGCTACCAACATGAATTTGACCAAACTCTGGGAGGCAGTGGAAGACAGGAGGGCCTGGCGTGATCTGGTCCATGGGGTCACGAAGAGTCAGACACGACTTAACAACTAAACAACAATGCATGTATGTCTGTTGATGCTGGAAGATGAGCCCTCAGGTTGGAAGGCACCCAACATGCTACTGAGGAAGAGGAACTGTGGGGGGCAGTGGAAAGCAGGAGGGCCGGGTGTGCTTTGGTCCATGGAGTCACGAAGAGTCAGACACGACTTAATGACTAAACAACAACAATCAATGTCTGTAAAATATTTACACACACCTTTCAGAAAGTATGTCAAGTAGAGATGAGTACAAGCTGCAGTTCAGCGGTTCAACTCAGTTATGAGGGCACGGCACCCTCTCCTCCGGCCTCCTCTGCATGCTTGCCCATTCCTCAGGCGAAGCACACTGCCCTTCCCTACCTCCACAACATGACTGCCCACTCACAGATCAAAGCACATGCTTTCCTCTTCCACCTTCTCCAGTGGCTGCCTATTCAAATTCAGCACTGTGGACAATCCTGCCCTGCCTCCTCATCTAAGTGGGTGGCTACCAGAGGAGGCAGAGAAAGGAAGTGCACTGTGTGATCGGTGAGCAGGCAATCATGCTAAGGAGGTAGGGAGGAAAGCAAGCTTCAGTTGGGGAATGGGCATGTGCAGAAGAGACGAAAAAGGGGAGTGCGTGGTGCCCACGGAACATCCGTGCAGGCGCTGCACAGAACTGGGCTGAACTGCTGGACTGCGGTTCATGCCCATCTCTAATGTCAACATTTGCTAAGAAAAAAAGCCAGTCTTGCAACCATAGAGTTAGAAACTATATTGTTAGGCAGGTATTTATTTTATTAATTTATTAGATTTGTATCCCACCCATCTAGACTGTGTCTACTCTGGGCGGCTTACAGTAAAAACATGAAAAACAACATATAAACAATTAAAATGACAATTGAAATCAATAATATTAGTGGCATTCAAGATGGAAAAGCAAAATGGAAGTTAAGATAGAAAAGAAAATCAAGTAGTGACCGGAGGGAAAGCCTGCCTAAAGAGCCAGGTTTTAAGTTGACTCTTAAAAACACCCAGTGAGGGTGCCAGGCGAATTTACGACGGAGGTTTATTCCAAAGTTGAGGGGCCACTGCCGAAAAGGCCCGGTTTCTTGTTCTTTCTTTCTGGGCCTCCCTCGGTGTTAGGCCCCTTGGCCGCCTTTCCTGACTGTATCAAGTAGATCTAGGTGGGAGAAGGCATTCCTCTAGGTATCGAGGTCCTAAACCGTTTAGGGCTATATATGTCAACATCAACACTTTGAAATCAATGCAGGGTAATGCAATGTAGAGTGCAGTTACAGTATTCCTGACAGATGGTCATCCAGGCTTTGTTCAAATATCTTCAATGAGGAAAAACTCTCCTGAGGCAGCATCTGTTCACTATGAAATAATTCATGTCACTAGAAGCTTTTCCCCCCTCCAATGTTTACTTGAAATTCGGTTCTTTTCCAGCCACTGGTTCTAGTCGTCTTCCCTTGCCCCACTATCAGAGATCAAATCTACTGTATCTCTTCCATGGTAGCCCAGGTATTTGAAGACAGATGCCATGTCTATCCTCCAAGTCTCTCATCTGTGGTCCAAACAGAGAGGTGCCTCGCCCCCAGGTTTCGAGGAAGCACCCTCTTCTCATGCTCTGGCCACAAGCCATTTATGCTGCAAGCCAGATGTGCCAAAGTCTTTCCTTGTAGGCTTTGGCTTATACTTCCTACACTATTCTAGTCACAATTAAGTATTTTCAAAAGAAGCAGACAGAAACATCTTTAAAACTTCACCTAAGAGCCCAAATGAAAGACTTCAATGGCCTCAATGTTTTAGAGTTTGACTTTTTATAGTTCTTGTACTGCTGCTGGTATTGAAGGTATGTTGTTTTCATCTCTATATTCTGTAAACTTGCACTTTAGTAATCATATCAAAAGAAGTATTACAACTTTGCAGAAAAAAGCACAGTAGATTGATCTGTTGCAAGTAATATAGAAGAGGTAGGTTTGAAGATGGTCTGTGCTGGTGTTAAGACAGCAAGGGTAAAAGTGGCTTATTTGTGGAACTCTTAGCAGGGTACCAGGTATTTTCTGATATTTGCTTTGGTTAGACTTTGTCAGCTAACTTCTCAAGTTGCAGCACATATTCATGTGTATGTTTGGTATGTCTTGTATGTTTGTCTGTGATATAATAAAAAAAATAAAAATAAAGAAATAAAAGTATTAGCCTCCTCTTTTTTTGGATCTAGTACACATTTTGTCCTAGTAGTAGTGCTACATATTTGTAGTTGAGAGGTTTTTTTTGTGAACATATATTTAATATGCAAGCACGTTTTCATCTGTAATTAATCAGAGATTAACAGATGATACACATTATTCTGAGAAACACCTTAGCACCACATTTGCCCTACAGCAGCACAGCGGGAGGCATCACAATTGAGAGGACTTGGAAGGACACCAACGCTTCATCTCTAGCTGGGCCTGATATAAGGAACGTGTTTATGTGATGATGATATTCACTACTGAAATATGTTTGCAATACCTCTTGTTCACTTCCTACTTTACAAGAACAGCAATGCTATGGACTTGACAAATGAGAATCAATGTCTTGGCTTTCTCTAGTGATTAATATTTTGTTCCCAAAATTAAATTTCAGTGTCAAATGACTGGCCCACCATCTGTGAAGTTCGCCTAAAGCCAGAGAAAGATTAAAATAAAAAGTGTGGAGGACGTTTCTTTCTCTTGTGTGCAAGAAATCAAAAATTGGTACTATCAAAATAACTGTAGAAGCATTAAAATGGAAAATGGCAGATGTACACTCACTAACAATTTAGGGATTTTGAATATTTCAAAAGTGCCTTTTTAAAATTGATATCTACTTTTCTTGAGATCTAACTGAATCTTGGCAGGAGATTAAGGTCTCTATGATATGTCACCAACTAGAGCCTTTCACATAAAACTAATGTTTCTCCACTTCATGAATGAAAGAGTGGCAGTTTTGATTTCAAAGAGGACATGAATCCTGTTCGCTTTTTCCACATGCAAAATGGCTCTTTGTGTCATTTTTCAATGCCAGTGGCACAAGGGAATAGTCACTCCCTTTCCCCTGCATAAGCCCCCGGTTTTCTAATGAGGTTTTATATTTATAAAATATACATATATATTTATAATCTGGAATTTGCTGGAGCAGCTGTCGATCACTTCACCCATGGAGAAGGCATGTTCCATGACTGTTAATAGGATTCTGGCCACAGATGATAATTTTATAGGGCTGATGGCTTGTCCAAATTGGTCTGTATCTGGTCTGTATCAGTTTCTAAAGTACAGTATTTATTCATAAATTTATTCTGTATAATTTCTAAATTATTAAGAAAACCCATTACAAACCTTCACATTTATTTTCATGTTCAACTTTCATCATCATATACATGTTGTATGTTTCCTTCCCTCTTATGCACATTGTTATGTGTCTTTTCATAATATGCTTTTTTTTTTAACAAGGTCCGAGCTAAGAATGTCACTGTCAAATTCAGACTAATACAGAATCCAAATGATGCATTCCAATATTAGCGCAATTCTGGTTGTTTTGCCAATAAATGCAGATCAAATGAAATTCTCTAGAACCTATAAGGTCAGATCTGGTCTACAATGCAAAATGTTTGCCCTGCTCCGTCAATAAAATGTCAAAAACATAATCTGTAATAATGATGTTAGGGCTGATTCACCTCATTCTGATCTATTTTGCCGTGAAAGTGGAAAAGTGAAGAGGAAAATTGTAACTTTGCTTCCAAATAAAAGACATGCAAATCCAACAGAAACATAACTGTGTTGCTATCCAGATTTTGGGCTGCAGAAGAGGTTGGAAAAGGATCTTGTAAAATGTTGAACAAAGCACATCCAGATGTTGTTCCACCATGCCCTATTCATGAGGGGGGGAAAGTAATACTATTCTTTCTATCAGAGTATAACATCAGAATTAATTTTCTTGCAATAATAGCAATATCATTTATTCAAATAAGGGGATAGCAGGCTGATGGGCAGTTGTTATCACTGAAATATTGAGCATTATTCCTTAACTTTCCCATAAAGTCTTCTGTTCCCAAAGGATAAAGATGGGATCTGTCTGCTGGCTCTGAGGTATAATATATTAGGTATTAAGTGCTGAAACCTGACATGTCTGGGATCAGATTAAACTTGGTTTTTAAAGGTCTCTTCTGAAAGATATTCAGTCATGTGAAACAAGATTATTTTCTGGAGAAGGAAGAAGAGCTTGAAGGGGTGTTGATGGTTTACAAACATACTGTAGCAAGCTTAGTCATGTGTTTGAACCTGACATTTCAGATGCTGAGTGGCTCATAACTGAGGAAATTCTCATCACAAAGCTGGAAGGATTTTACAAATTTTCAAGAAATGACTGGAATGACATCTGGCAAGATGCTTTAAGTGCATCATGCTTCAATGAGAACAGCAAGTTGGCCTAGGAAGCCTACTGGATTTTCTTCCAGTATTTCAGGCATGAATATTATTGACTTATTAGCCTTCTATTTCTTACATTCTGCATACAGAATGTGGGTGCCGAGTGAGTCACTGAATAATAAAAGCATGGCTACTATTTACAAGCAAGGAATTAGAAAATTTGGTGAACCTCTTCCTTCTAGACATTATGATAACTTCAGCTTGGGATGGGAAGCAGGACTGAGCATTTCTTCATTCATAAGATTTGTATTATGCCTTTCTATAAAATATGCATGCAAGGCAAAAAACAAAACACAAATCTAATTGTTTAAAAACAATAAGGGCACAGGGTGGGGAATCAAAGTCCCAAGTAAAATAATATAGCAATAGTCTTTCAAATACAATATAAACCAAGGATGTTGGCAAGTCACAAGCTGAATCCAAATCATGGGGGGGGGGGGGGAGTTGAGTCACTGGAACGACTGAAGTCCCACTGGTATAAAGTCCCTGGTATAAACAGAGCACACACATGTAAAAGCAGAGCCTAAAATATCTGGTTAAAAAAAAAGTAAATGTCTGAAAAAAAACAAATGGTGGAACCAGGAAGACCTACTTTGGAAGACTGCCTTTCCGTTTGTTTTTTCAAATCTTGAGGCCACAATTAAGAACAAGTTGTATAACTTCCCTTCAAGGGAAGCTAGGCTGGTGCCTCCCTATTGTTCTTCTGTCAGTAAATACTCTTTTTCATTTTTTTTAAAAAAAACCAAGCAGGCTTTAGGCAACAGATTTGAGACAGGGAAATTGGCTTTTAATGGGACTGGGGTGCTGCTGTTGTACTCTTTCCCCCCCCCCTCCAATGTAGTTTTAAATTGTTTAAAATTATGGCCCATTTAATTGCATTTTAATATTATAATTATAATCCATTTAATGGCATTTTAATATTATAACCTACTGTGTTTTTAGTTGCAACTTTTAAAAATGTTTTGAGAATTGCCTCAGGTTCTAATACTGGGGAAAATATGAGACTAAAAATAAATAAGTGAAGAATTGTGTTCTCAGAGACTGGAAAGGTAATGAAAAATGGTTATATGTTGCCAGTCACTAATAAGCTAAAAATCTGATTAAATTATGTTCATGTCAAAAAGGGGGTGTTTAAATTGACATTTATCATGTACGTTTTATGAAAAACACCTACAATTATTTTCCTTGTGAATAATTAACCTTACGGCAGAAGCATTGCATTTCAGTGCCATGTAGGCCAAAGTACAAACTAGCAGACACACTTAGCAAGCCTTTAGAAAGAGTGCTTCTTTAAATGGTGGAAAACATCTGGTTGCCATAGCACATGCTTTTTCTCATTCCCATACCTTGCAATCCAGCAAGGTTTGTTTCATGATTGGGCATTAGAAAGTAAAAATGGGTTTAAGTTGCAGTTACATGTGTTGAATCACTTGTCCTTGAAGAAACTCTGTTCAGGAAGTTATTATTGTTGTATAAAATGAGATACTGTAATGTCAGTGAATATTCATTTTTCTTAAAGCTTAGTTTGATGCCAGGCTATTCATAGGATGGAAAGCTGACCCTCCACAGTCCCAGGGCCCATTAATGCACTTGAGTCAGGTTTGTATTAGGAGCTGGGAAGCACCTGTAAGAATCATATATATCTGCTGCTAAAAGATAAAATAAATTTACTAGAATTCTGTATTTCAGAGGCACAGGTTTGCAGTTCACACTGGAGTCATGGTTTGGGACATGAACTTCTTGTATATTTGGTTTGGGTAAGGCAGGGATGGACAACTTTGGAGAATCTAGGGCCAGTATTTCACAACCATCAGCCACCCATTGGCATGTGAAAAAATGGGCACCTCCAGTTTCTAGAATTCTACTTCCTGTATTTTTCGTCCTAATTTTGAGGACTTTGATGCTTGCTGCTCCTATCTCCCATTTTATAACAAAACTCTACGTTAGGACAGCTAGAGCTTAGAAAAGTTGCTGGAGGGTTCATGGCATACTATTCCAAAGTAGTAACTTTTCCAGCCTCTGCTGATTCCTATAAAACAGTGATTCTAGACAGACATCCTCCTCCAGTTTTCAACATACAATTCAGAAAGGGGGAATGATCACTTCATCTACCTCATCACTGGAAGTTTCACTGTCTATATCAATATTATCTCCTTCTGTCTCCACAAGTATCCTGTGGGGTAGCTTAGCTTCAAAGAAATTGGGCCAGAGTGACTCATTGAGTTGCATGGCACCCAAATTTCATGCATCCCACCCCTTAATAAACTGCAATATACCTGTAAAGGGAATGCTAGACATTAAGAGCTTTGAAGATGTGGCATTTAGACATCAGTAGCATTTGTTTTATGGCTGGCTGGGTGGGTGGATTTTGCTCCTGAAAAAAGAAGGAGTTCATGTGCTTAAATTTAAGGTAACCCACTGATCTTTGAGGGCCATCTGGAAAGGTCTCCAAAGAGAGCTAAAAATATAGTTGAGAAGGAAAGCATAATTTTGGACAATGTGATGTATGACAAAAAGACATCTTCGGGCAAACTGGTGTAGTTCGTGTGATCCAGCAGCCCTATGCTTTACGTCAATTTGACAAGACTCTTGTATTTGCAATTTACTAGGTACTTCAGAAATATTGGATATGTCAAGCAACAGGCAGATCATAATACATAAATAGTGGCCTACCTTTGCCTAGATAGGCCATTGATTTGACAGCCTACACATTGAACTTTGTGGTCTGTCTGTCTATCTATCTTGTATACTGACTTTCTCCCCTAGTGGACTCTAAGGTGCTCATAATCAATGAAACACGATAATTACAATTTAAAACGCCATGCATAATAACATTTTTTTAAAAATTAAACAGAATGATATTAAAAACAATGTTAAAACACATTATAAAATTTAAACCCCTGAACACAGCATTCCTAATGCCCCCACTTACCATTTAAACACCTCCCTGAAAAGGAGGGTCTTTGCCTGGTGAAAGGACAAGAAGGAGTTAACTATCCCATAACCTGGAAGCAAGCACTGAAAAGATTCAGCAGGCATTGAAAAGATTATTCAGAGTGATAAACCAGACAATTGCAGCCCTTCAGAGATGTAAATGTGGGCTGTGAGTGTCCTCTTAGTTAGCCCTAAGAAGAGTATGTCTGAAGATCAAGGTACACATGTTTTTTCTATAACATTAATATCAATGGAAAAGTACATCTCATGTGATGGATGATTAGTTGCATCAGTGTATTTTTGCTACTGGTTCAAGCATCTGATAGGCTGATATGCAGAACATCTGTGTCAGAGACAAGCCTCAGTAGCATCCATGAAACAGGGATAGAACAGGTGATAAATTGCGACTACTCGTACTGTCTTTATGTTTCCCTCTCTCTGTGCACAGACGGTGAATGCACATAAATAACGAAATTACATGACGGTGAACATCTACATCATCCTGCCAAGTGGTAAGAAGGATTTCCCAACATATTTGGTGCAGATGTGTGGTAAAGTATATATGAGAATATGTAGCAAAACGGTTGAAAGACATCTTTATCTATGCTTACGTACAGAGAATTTTCTGGATTTAGAAAAAAAGGGGGGGAGGGGAAAATTTAAAGCCAAATTTATCCCTGACTTGGGGTTTCACCTCTTTCTGTCACAGCCTAGCATCCAGCTCTCTGTGTGCCTCATGAGAAGTTAATTTGTGGTCTGCACTGTTACTTGCTCATGTTCTGTGCCCTTTGAAGGATAATGCTAAGGAGCACTAAAAGCCTTTCTATGGGGTAGGTAATTGGGTAGACTTATTACTTTAAAGAAAGCAGGCAGATCTGTTCATGTCTCTAGAGGGAGAGATTAAAAACCTGGAGAGCTATAAACTAACCTCATCAAAGAGGATGTGTTGAAGAAAGGAAGGAAAAATATTCCCAAGGCTTCTATATAATGCAGAAGCAGCTTTGTCCATGCCCAACCTCAGAAAAGAATTAATTGTGAGCTGCTTCTTACAGCAGAAGCAAAGAAACAATGGAAAGCAAGGACCACATAATTTTTGATAGTCAATAATGGCTAATACAAGTCACTTTGATATATATCTGAAATATTTACAGCCCTGTATTTGAGCCATGTCTTTGCATTCCTATGCTCCCTGGCAATGCACAACTGCAGTGAAATGCCAGGTTTGCTGAAGTCAAAAGCACAAGCAGACTTCAAAGGCAAAAAGTCAAATGCGAAATTTTAAAAAAAGAAGTTGTTTGCATTGAATGGACACAGACATCTCATTACCAGTGAAAGCAAGGCATATTTTCTCTTTCTTTCTCTCTGGTGTTGGCTGAATCCTTTGCAAACCTCACATGGCTGGATGTTCATGATGGGAGAAAGAGGATGTGCTACCTGGCGCCACGCCCTCTGTCCCCATCACCCTCAACCTGTTGTAGGAGAAGGTCTAAACCAGGGAACCTATGATGGCATTTCTCATGGAAGCTCTCTGTATAAAAACAGCAGGCCTGATAAATGAAGCCTAGTGGAGATGGTTAACAAAGATGAGATCACAGTGAAGAAATCTCCTTTAAAAATAATATTAATTTGCTCCTGTTGTTCATTACAGTATTTAGGAAAAGTAATTTGTTCCCATTACTCAATCTGAGTACAGTACGAAATATAACTTGAGTTGCTCACTGTACTGCTTGCTACTTTTCTGTTACTTGTCATTACTTTTTAAGAAACCTTAGGGTTTATAAGAGAAGGACATACGACTTGCAACATTCCTGCCTGTAAAAATGAAAAACTTGTAAAATATTATCAAGAAACAAGAATATACAGTATGTTCATCATATTATTGCAGGAACTTAGTTCCCACTCTTTATCTTACTTTTGAGATAGAACTTTGATTCTAGTGATCACACAAATCCTATGTAGCTGCTTACCTGTAACTCAAATACAGTTAAAATGAGACATTTATGTGGATATAAATGGCAGGGACATAGATGTGCATGTAAATCCAATCTGTATTCCCCATGGATCATCAAATACTCAGGCAAGATCATTGTCATTTCAGACAGGAATAGGCCTATCCTGTTTCCACAAAACAAAACAAAAACATGGACGAGACTTTCCCCTCCATTTTAACGTTCTTGTGTTGATTTAAAAAACACAGCCTCTAAAGCATTAATGATTCATATTAATGAAAGGTTACATGAAAGTTTCATTTCTTTCCTGTTCTCTCCTTCGTGTAACCCTTTGATCTGTTTATTATGTCTAACTTTCCATTTGCCCTTTGCATTTCAAATACCTAGGTTTTCCCCCCCATCCAATAGTGTTGTTGGGGCTATTGCAAAGGCATGGCAGTATGACCAATGAGTGTTGTCAGCAGCCAGTCAAAACATCTGGAAGGAGGGGGACTGTCAAATCAGTAGAAGCGGAGTTTTTTGTTTGCTTCACAGTCCTTCTGGGTGTGTGTGGAATTAGAATGTGCTTTTGAGCTCCTAGTACCTTTCATTTTGGATTCCTTTTGCTTTCTGCCTCCTTGTGCCTCTGTCTTAGATGTTTTCCTTGTTTGCCTTGGGTGAAAGTTTCTGGGGGATTTCCCTCCATTTCATTGGATTATTTTTGCTCTTGCTTGGCAGCCTGCCTGTGCCAGCTTGCCACTGAGATGATGATTTTTTGACTTCCCTTAATTTCTTTAGGATTTTTTTAACCCTCTTTGGTATTTTGTCCTTTCCTTTCCTGGACTATTTTTCTTGCTGCCTGGCTTGCCTGCTGTACTCAAAAAATAGAAGTATTCAAGAGCTAGTGGTTGGAGAGAGCAATCCCCATATTCTAATAGTTTCTGTCTGAAGAGGGATTTGGCTGTATTCTTTCCCTTTATTTTCTTGCTTGCTTTTCTTGTCTTTTGGGAGAAAGGGCTGTGTGTGTCCCACTTATTTTGCTATTCTACCTCTGTGTGCACTTGTGGGGAGGATGATGTAACCTTTTTGAATAGTTTTTAAAATGTTTTGGTTAATTTACTATATTTATTCTGTTAAAAGTGTATATTTTGGTGGAGTTTTCAATTATTTTTCTTTCTTACAAACTGTTGCCTGATTTTGCAGTAGATTGATTTTCCATTACCTTGCCTCTGCATTTTTGGAGTAGTTTTAAGGGTTCTTTAGGGTTTAAGTTTGATTAACACCAGGAAGCACAAATGGAAAACCCAAAGTGAAATACTAACTCAGAAATAGCTTCCCATTTTGTGTTTAGCAAGAAGATTAGTACACTAAAAACAAGAAAATGAAAGAGGTTACTTTCCATGAAGGAATGCAAAATGTTTCATTATACACCTTTGCATTTCAAATCTTGAGAGCTATGCAAGAAACACCCTATTTATTCCTTACTTACCTGATTCCTTCCAACAAATTTAGAGGGGAGCACCTCCCCATCCCATCACTATTGTCACTATTTCCATATCACTATAGAGCAAAAAAAAAAAAATAAGTGTGAAAATCTAGAATGTGACCAGGTGGTCTGCAGACAATGGAAGAAGGCACATTTGCATATTCAAATCCCATTCAAATCCCCCTCCACAACTGAAGTATATTTCTTTCAAAGCAGAGGTCTAAAACAAAAACCCAGTGTCCTGGATATAATGAAAGCTCACTGTTGTATTACTTTGAAAGTAACACTACTGCTTGAACAGTAGTAAACTAGTTGAAAAGTTATGCAGAAGTTCAGAATGTCATGTGAGGAAATGGGTCAACTATATTTAAGAAGAACTTCTTAGCACTTTTGCCAAACTTTAAACTGCAGGATTTGAGGCTGGGGTAGTAAAAAGAACAATGTAAAAATGACATAACTCAAACAATAAAAAGCATATTAAACCAATGAAACCTCATTAATTTGTATATATTACATAAGAATTGGTGTAGGATAACCATTAGTATATTAGGTCAGAACTGAGAGATTTAAATCTTCTCCTAGCCACTAAGCATATTGCTGTGAAATGTATTTCAGAGGGTAGTTTTGATGATAAAATGGGGTGTGGAAGAACCATGGCAGCTGCCTGCCATGAATGTTTTGGAGGGGGAAAAGGGATGTGAATGAAATAAATATGCTAGTCTAAGACTGAAATTCTTAAAAGCACTTATTATGAAATAAGCCCAATAGAACACAGAGGAACATACTCTGAGAACATATGCATGAAGATGACTGTAAAGCAATGGTGTGAAGTCAGACTAAAAATACCTTTATGCAAACTTCTTAACTCCAAACTCCCCACTGAACAGCGGTATATGGGAAACAATTTAATCCATTCATCCAACTATGAAAGATACAAATATGTATAAGAAAAACCACAAAGAATCCACCTCAAATCTATGTTGTCCCAGATTCTGTGGTCATTCAGTGGCCTAAGGGAAACCCACAATCAGAATGGGTATAGGAGCTGCTCTTGGTTTGTGCTCCCAGCAAACGAAACACAGAGGCATGTCATCACAGGTGCTGGACATATTCATTACGATCCATATCTCCATAGTTTTTCCTCTGATCTGCCTCTAAAACCATACAAGCTGGCAGCCACCACAAATTTCTCAAAGCAGTGCTTTCACAACTGATGTTTGCTTTGTTATGAACAAGCACCTTCTTTTATCTCTCTCTCCCAAAACTCCCAATATTTTCTGGGTTCTTGAAATTTAAGAGAAAAACAAACCAAAAAAAAGCCCGAAAAACCCACAACAACCAGAAAAACAAACTGTTGTATTTTTGCTCCACCATACATATTTTGATATACCTCAGTCATGTCCCTTCCCATTAGGTGTTTTTCCCCCTGAATTTAAAAGTTGAAGGCATAACTTGTCTTCACAGTGAAGTTCCTGCAGATCCCAACCAATTTAGTTGGTGTTTTAACATTCCACCCCACCCCAAGGTTTATAAAACCTTTTTTGGAGGCAGTTTCCAGAACTTCACCATCAAAATGTGGTTGTATCATAATTTTGTATAAGAGCGAGACAATACTGGTAGTTTAATTTCCAATTCCTTTTCTAATATGGCCAAATTCATTAATCCTACCTTTAAAACTTTGGCACCAGCACACTACATGTGAGGGCAGCAAGTTCACTGAGAGGAGACAGAGCAGATCGCATGGCACACACAACACTTGTCTTCTCACAACTTTCAGCTGCTTCCCACCCAAATCTTAGCATCTCCTAGCTGACATGGCTGCCTCACTAGGTCTAACAGCAAAACTGGTCCTGAATCCAAGGGAGGTTTCTTATTTGGTAGCATCTCATTACAGATATAAGGTCATTGCAGATATAGTTCATATTAAACTGGTTAATTCATTTTATCAATAAATTGAAAATAACACCTGTGATTTGCAATTTGCTCTTATTCATTTTTGTTGCTGTTCATTATTCCCTCTTCTTCATTATCACTGCAAGATTTACTGTTATTCATGAGAATTTCTCATTGTATGAGAAACAATTTGCACCAACAAACGTATCAAAGAGCTCTCCCCATAACCGCTTTTTTACTAAATGCAAATATGAATAAGAACCAATTTTATCATAAGCTGGTAGTTTTGTTATATGAAAATATACTAAAATAATCATTATGTGTTGTCAAGTTGATTCTGACTTATGGACGCACTTGCCAGGGATTCCTAGGTATAGGTATAAAGCACCCAGATGTGGTACACTTGTTCTTTCTTGTGGCTTTCTGGGACTATGCAGCTTTCTTGAGCCTATACAAATTGATTTTTCTTCTGGGAATCTCAGTGGAGGATCAAACTCCCTTCCCGTTGCTCCATAGTCAACTACTCCAACTCACTGAGCCTGCTGACTCATTTAACAAAAGGCACACCATAAAGTTTCAAGTCACAGTTTGGATTCTCTATTGTTTTATAAGTGTAAAAATAACATAATGAGATGTTGGGGATCTAATTTCCATATAGGTTGCCTGGGCTTCATATCAGAGTTTAAGGTTAAGTCAGAGATTAACGGGAATATGCATTTATTCTATTATAATGTTTTCCCTCCGGTACATAATTCCTAGAGAGGCAGAGTTTCTCTCTTGATGCCGTCTTAGTTGCTGAGATTAGCCACAATCATGGCACATTTCCACCTGTTTCTAATGTGTGTAAATTAGTTGTTCTTAATTAAGGTCCAGCCAGTCTCTGACATAGCTCATCCAAGAAATCTGCCTTCTATCTCTTCCACATTTACCCTCAATCATCCCTTCAATTAAAACCATGTTTAACTTCTGATGATCAATCATAAGAGAAAGGCAAGCCAAAATGTGAATAGAATGAAGCTTACCAAACCCATGCTAGGACTATTAGATGTCTTTAGCAATGTCCAAGAAATCAGTTTCTAACAACGGACTAATCATTTGGGTTGGTCTTTGGGATCTGCGCTTTAGTTGTTACATGTTTCCTCAGCTAGATGTAAGAGTACAGTGGAATCAGGGCTCACATTTCAGCAGCAGGAACTATGTCAAGGGATGGAACTTCCATATTTCTAGGACTTCCAGTTTCAGAATTCTCCTGGAATCTCCCAGGCAAAATTCTAGGACTAGCAGAGGAGAAACCAGAAAGTGTGGGGGAGACTCTCTAACTCAATTTGCAGTCCACATGCTTTGGCTGAGTAGAAAAAAGGAATCCCCTCCCTCAGCCACTTAGAAAACAGCACTGTGATTTCTCAGACCCAGTTTGAGATTCTCAAAAACAAGTCAGAACAGCTTAATCTTATCTCTTTTTAAAAATAGTTACAAGCTTAGCCAAAGAAATAAATGCTCCAGACTAGAAGGAACATATTTTGATTTTCACAAGACTTCTGACAAGGCCTCTCATTTTAATCTTTTAGCCAAACTGGTAATATATGGCCTAGATTATGCAACTGTGAAGTGGATTTGTAGCTGATTGACAAGCCATACCCAAAGAGTACTTGACAATGTACTCATCATCCTAGACAAAAATGGTTAGTGAGCTGACACAGGGTTCTGTCCTAGGCCTGATGTGGTCCAACATGTTCATAAACAATATGGATGATGGTCTGGAATAGATACTCATTCACAGATTGCACTAAACTGGGAGGGGTAGTTAATACTTCAGAAGATAGAATTAGTATTTAGGATCATGAAGGCCATAACAAACTGAAGAACTGGGGCAAACAAAGTAAGATTAAATAAGGGGGAAAATTAAAATTCTATATATTCGCAAAGGCTTTCACGGCCGGGATCTAATGGTTGTTGTGGATTTTTCGGGCTTCTTGGCCGTGTTCTGAAGGTGGTTCTTCCTAACGTTTCACCAGTCTCTGTGGCCGGCATCTTCAGAGGAGCACAGTTTGCTGTCCTCTGAAGATGCCGGCCACAGAGACTGGCGAAACGTTAGGAAGAACCACCTTCAGAACACGGCCAAGAAGCCCGAAAAACCCACAACAACCATAAAATTCTATAGTTTGGCAGGAAAAATCGGGAGCACAAACATAGACTAGGAGATGATTGACTGGACAGTAATGTGTGAAAAGGATTTAAGGGTATTAGTAGACTATAGAGCTAAACATGATTCAACAGTGTGATGTGGCAGCAAAAAAAGCTAATGTATTGTGTTCAGCTACATCAACAAAAGCATAGTGTACAAATCAAGAGAAGTAATAGTATCACTCGTTTCTGCACTGGTCACTCAACTGGAATTCTGTGTCCAGTTCTGGGCACTACAGCTTAAAAAGGCCATCAAGAAGTTGATCCAAAGGAGGCAGACCAGGATGATAAAGGGTTTGGAAACCAGGCTTTGTGAAGAATGGCTCAGGGAACTGAACAGGTTTACTGTGTTAAGGTGAAGAGGCAAGATAACAGCCATCTTCAACTATTTGAAGGGCTGTTATGGGGAAGATGGAGTGAACTTGTTTTCTGCAGCTCCAGAGGATAGGGTCCAAAGTGTTAGATTTAAATTATGGGTAAGAAGATGTAGCCAACAGCACTGCCCTCACCTGTCCGTCACAATAGAACAGTGAAGAAGGAGCCAATGACTGGATGGAAGGTGGAGCCAAGGAGGGAGAGCTAGATATATGGGCTGGAGTATGGAAAATGAGGAATATTCTGGTAGTGAGAGACAGTGTGAAACTTAAAAAGTGAATTGGTAGAGAGTTAGAGATCTGTAAGAACGCTGAATGGTACAGAGAGTTAATAGAGATTTGAAGTTAAATTAGAACTGATTCAAATACAAGTGATTAGCAACCTGTGATTTACTTATCGAATATTTATCATATGTTAGCTTCCCTGATCTAGTAAATGAGTTAAGTTTTAAAAGCACACATGTCTCCTTGATTGAATGGTATTGAGGCAGCAATACCTGGTGGCAGCGAAGAAAGAAGAAGGGTGAGAACCTCGTGAAGGCCTGGGGGAATAGGGGCTTCGGAGTAAATCGCCACATAATATTATAAATCAACAATGGGAAGATCTTCCTAACAGGGAGAGTTGACTGACAGTGGACATTCTGTTACTTGTATAGAGAAACAACAGTAAATAAAAGGAAGGGGAATGTGCTGAGAACATGTAAACGTTCAGTGGTGCCTCGCTAGACAATTGCCTCATGGGACAAAAAAGTCACAAGACGATTGGTTTTGGCGATCACTATGGTGCCTTGCAAGATGTTTTTTTCAATGACCGTGCTTCACAAGACTTTTTTTTAGACCGATGCTTCACAAGACTTTTTTTTTTTAGACCGATGCTTTGCAAGCCGAATTAAAATAATCTTGTGAGGCACCACTGTAATGGGGAAAAATCTCTACGAGAAAGCCATTTTGGATGGCAGTTTCATGACTCTAAGAGTGGTTTCCCAGGGGGCCTGGTTTTCTTGTTTGACAAATTAAATTCTGCTCAGTGTGCATTTATTCTGGCATATTCTGCATGCAAATGTGAGTTGTGAAATGCATCTTTTACAGAGACAACATACCTGTAAAAATAAAGATAAGAGGAATACACAGAAAGAGATACACTCCTTTTGTAGAAAAGTCTCTTATCGGGGTTGGGGGGGATGCTGGCAGTATATACACAGAATACACAAATTTGGAGTGGAAATGTTATGTTTTTCTTTTTTTTAAAAAAAAATTCTGCCCTTGGCAGGTATGAATTATAAAGTCATGTTTTATTTCTTTTCAGCTATTCTCAAGCTACAGTATTTTCAAAATGTATGTGTCGCTCTTAGTTTTCACTTCCTTGTACCTCTTTCGGCTTGGAGAGATTGCCTTCTTTAGCTGAAGTGGGACTTACTGTAACTGATCAATTTAGCTCAATTCACTTCACCAATTAATGCCAAAGACTACTTTGCTAACATTACCTTCATCAAAAGAGAACACTACTGAACAGTCTTAATAATTTTTATTCCTTTCTAGCTGTATTAGGATATAAAAGTATTAAACCGCAATTATACATTATCTAGTATGCAGATTACAGCAATTTGAATACATGAATAAGGGGTTGTTTTAATATAGCAAAGAGAAGTGCAGACTTCTTTTTCTAAAAAAAAAAAATAAGTAGGTGCTATAAAATGCTTGGAATTACATGGTTTTAAAATTTTATCACCAAAGATTTAAATATTTAGAAAGAAATCTTTGGCTAAAAGAGACAAAATCCCAGAAGATTAACTTCTAACAGTTACAGTCTACAACCTCGTGAGATGCATATGTAGTGTTTCTACAGGGTCCACCATTTTAGAGAGACTTTTCCTCTTAGTTGTTTAACCCCATAAAGGCAAAGTTTAAGTCTGGAAGTTGGCACAGGTCAGGCAGCAGCTAAAAACAAAAGCATCCAAATTTTGAGTCCAGCCAGATGATGGTAATCATGATGAGTGTTTTATCCAAATGACTGTTTTCAGAGCCAGTTCAGAAGTTTGATTTTGTTTTGTTTTTTAACATTTAAAACCCTTCAGAGCTTCTGATCTGTGATGCTGAAGAACTGCCTGCATCTACCATATGGATGCTAGGTCCACTTACCAGTTTTGGAGATTTCAGGGCCAAAGCGAAGACCTGTGTCACATTTACAAAGTAATATGTATGTGTGTGTGTTTGAGAGAGTGAGACAGATCATGTGGATGTCTTGTCTTATCTCTTAAACATGTATCATGTACACAACATGGATGTGCACCCAGGCATTAAAGCCTCTCCCCCCCTCTCTCTCTCTCTCTGTGTGTATGTACATGTACACATATGTACACTCATATACTTTCTCTTTCTCCAGGACTGCTCATCCTGACAGTTGTTTCCCTGCTCAGAGATCAAGGAAGTATAGTAATTCATTGAGATTTCAGTTGGCCCTCAATAGGACCTGCTGATGCCAGCATCTCATTCTGTTCACCCTTCTTTGGATCCCTGAGCTAAGTGATGATTAGTGGGTGTTATTAAGGTTGCCAGGGCAGAACATCCCATTCCCTGAAATTTCAGAGCCAAAATCTGAGATCAGGGGGCAGATGTTTGAGAAGGGGAAATTTCCTCCAAGTTTTGCACTGCTGATATCAGGGTTTACACAAGAGAAAGATATATGTGTTTTTAGTACTCCAGTCCTTGCCACGCTCCATACAGCATATTGGGGCCAATGTCAGTGTGTCAAAATGCCAGGAACAAAGGGAAGGAAGCTGATAGATTGGGGCACGTTGGCTCATCCTGCCATATGGAGCAGCACATGCAGAGGTGTATCTTCATGTTGAGCCAGCAAGCCCTGGTGTCAGTAGGGATGAGGTGAAGATGCACCTCCATCACACTAAGCACATGCAAAAAGCAAACCTCCTCTAAGTCATGCTCACCCAGAGATTTTCAATTCCCATTTAGAAGCCTGGAAAAGCACATTACTACTCGAAATTCCAGCCAGAGGCCTGGCAGCCCTAGTTGTTAATCCATGAGCAAAAATAATCAGGGGGCTCTTTCCTCCTCCCTGATTTCCTGTTGGAAGACAGACTGAATGGGAGCTTTGACAGTGTAAGCTTTTTTTCCCCACTGCACCACTGACTAAGGCTGTTCAGGAACTGGATTAAACCCACAGACATGGGTTTCCTTTTTCAGATAGATATGTTCAAGGCAGATGTAGAATACTACCTTATCATGTTAGTTTGACAGGTATTCTTGTGTTCAGGAGAGCTGCTGCTTCTGCCTAACCAGCTGTCAAAACAACTGACAGAATGAGCATAGGAACTTGGTAGAACTACTTGGTTTACTTGCATCTCTGGGGAACTCAGATACAGCAGAGAGGAGGGGAAAAAAAAGAAAAGAAAAGGAGATCAAGGATGGCATGTTAGAGACAGTGCAAACCTTGTGAGGACATGAAAAGTTTTTTAAAACGCAGATCAACCAGTGCCCTGTTGCTATCTTCTGAAGTCTGTGATTAAATTGTTTTTCTTGTCACGCATGTTATCCTGACAATGAACTTCACCACATTTCTAATTCTCTGTTTTATCTTCACAAGAATTCCAAGCCTGGGGAAATACCTCGAAACTGTGTCTACTTGCCTTGCCTGTACATACGAAGTTAGCAGGAACACACCCCCATCAATTGTTTTTATTACATAATTATAATTATATCATAAGTATCAGAAGGAGGGAGAAATGCCTTTAATTACAGATAGGGAAATGCAAGAGACAATAGCTTCAGCCTGGAGGTGCTAAAGCAAATGATTACAGTTGAATTTCATACAGTGGGGTCTTGACTTGAGAACTTAATCCGTATTGGAAGGCGGTTCTCAAGTCAAAAAGTCTGTAAGTCAAGTCTCCATTGACCTACAGTGCATTGAAAACTGATTAATCCCGTAACAGGCCGTTTTTGTGCCATTTTGTTTTTTTTCTGGTCTGTAAGTCAAATCTCAGTCTGCAAGTCAAACCTAAATTTTGCGGCCAGAGAAGTCTGTAACTCAAAAAGTCTGTAAGTCAAGCCGTCTGTAAGTCAAAGGTCCACTGTATGTCTTTACAGTTAATGGGAAGAAAAGTTGAAAACTGCCTGTAAAATGAGTGGTTTGTATTCATTGCATTTCCCATCATATTAACAACATTTCACAATCTATTTGCCATGACTATAATAGTATTAATTCTCTATACAGTGGTGCCTTGACTTACAAACTTAATTGGTGCCGGAACTCCGGTCGTAACTCGAAATGGTTGTAAGTTGAAGCACCATTTCCTATAGGAATGCACTGAAATGCAATAAATCCATTCAGGCCGAAGAAAAAAAAATCACACACACACACACACACACACACACACACACACACACACACACACACACACACACACACACACACACACACACACACCACCACACACACACAAACCACTGCAAGACCCATCGGAAATGTGATTGATCCATTCCGGCCAAAAGAAAAAAATGAAAAGCAAACAAACACTGCAAGACCCATCGGAAATGCAAAAAAAAAAAAATCACCAAAAAGCAAACAAACCCTGCAAGACCCATGGGAAGTGCAAAAAAAGAAAACCAAAAAGCAAAGAGAGAGTGCAAGACTCATCGGAAATGGGAAAAAACAAACCAAAAAACAAACAAGCCCTGCAAGACCCATCACAGCAAAGAAACATAGTCCCACCACCCAAAACTGCAAAATCCACCCAGAACAGTTTTTAAAAAGTAGAAAGCAGCACCTTACCAGGCAGTCCAAAGCTTCCTCTGATCGCACACACTCTAACTGAGCTACAAAGAAGCAGCCTCTTCACCACCAACGGTTAGCATTTTGAATTCCCTGCCCTTTTTCCCTGCCTTTTTGAGTTCATAAGTGAAAGCTCCGGTCGCAAGTAGAAGCAAAATTTTGTGGCCGGAGCTGGTCATAACTTGAAATGGTCATATGTCGGGACGTTCGTAAGTCAAGGCACCACAGTATTAAACAAACAAAGAGGTGTGAACTGCTAAACAAAGAGTATCCCTGCACACGGCAAACAGGGCCAACCAATGTTTACAAAACAATATTGGGTCATCATGCTGACCATGTTTACTGCCAAAAGTACTGCAGTCTTATTGATTAAAGACTGGCATAGCCAGGCAAAGAGTGATATTAGAATAAAAAAGAGCTTGGGATTTTATTTAATGTTAATATACCAACATTGCCTTTTTCTTAAGAGAAAGGTGATAACAAAGTACATACTTTATAAGTAACACCACATTATAATTCATTGTCATATTTTGTGTTTTCCATGTGCTGTCACATCAGGACCAACTTACAGCTGAGGCACGTCACAATCCGTTATCTGCTCTTCCTATGCCATGCGGCATAGGAAGGCTGTGGGTGCTGTGGCTTTTTCTTTTTTTAGAAAGCCCCACTGGCTGTCTTTAAAAAAAATCCAATAATTTGATTTGTGGTTCGTTGGGCCACTGGGGGTCATTTTGTGGTTTGTGGATCATCATGTTTGATGACCTATGAGTGAAGATGAAGGGTTATTTTGGCACTTCGTTTGCATTTCTAATCATAACTGTGGGATTATGTGAGTTGTTGTTGTTGCGTACTGTCGAGTCATTTCTAATTTGTTAAAAACCACACAAAAATCCTGTCATTAACAGCCCTGCTTGTAAATAGGTTTTTTCAGTGAATCAATATATAGCATAATCAGCTTTCCTCTTTTCCCACTGCCTTCAACTTTTCCTAGCATTATTGTCTTTCCAGTGCAGTATTTTGTTAACTGGAAGACACTTTTAATGGAATTTGTAACCTGAGACATATGGAAGACACCACCTGGAGGAAGACTGATGGTGGCTCGCCATAGATTCAAATCTATTTTCTCCCCTCCACCATATTTAGTGATGCCAACAACTGAATTATGGGCCTTCCGCTTTGGTAAATCACGTGATCTGCCTCACCTGTCGAACTCCAATTGGCACCATTTCTCTAAAGTCTCACGAATGGACCTTTCCCTGCCTTGCAAATTAATTTTTTTAACCAACAATAGTCAGACCTGAATGTAATCCGTTACTCAGGCAAAACACTAATACTGAGCTTACGATGTTCCAGCATTCGAAGCTTTTCTTTTTCCTTCTTAACATTCCCCAATCTTTTGGCATTTGTGTATGCATCTGCTGACTTCCAAAATTTACTCTAATTTTAATATGGTCAAGGATTTCTCTACATAGAGCTGACAGCACTTCACGTTATCTGACTTACATACGTTGGACACCAGCTTGGGAGAGCAGTGCTTTGCTGCGCTCCTGCTGGCTGCCTTAAAGCCAAATGCTTAAAAAGATTTTACCATTCTACCTCTACATCTCACACACAACAGAAAGAATTTTATAAGCGAAAAGAGATTTAATGATGTTAATATTTGAAATTTTGTGCTTTATATGAATTGAAAAGGATGGGGAGGGGGAGGAAAAAAGCTTTAAAAGTAAGGTGCAGTTTAAAACTACTGCTTGGAATGACTACTATGAGTCAATACATAACACTTTTAAGAGTACCCAAAGCAATTGACCACCGATCAAAGTTACATAATTTGTGTAAAAAATGACAGCTAAATGGCTGAATATCTTTCATTGAAATAGTGCCACCTTTTGGAAAGTATTCATATTTGAACCCTAGGAAATTTGACAATACATTATAGTTAAGTACCGAAAACGAAGGTGCCATTTTCCTAAAGTTAAAAGATAGTCTAGATTAAGAATATTATGAAAACAATTTTGTCAACTTTAGGAAATGGAATTGGATCTAAGCTTGTTTACTAAAACTAGATAAGGGGAAATGGAAACCATTTGTAAGAGGTATAAATATGGTGATAGGGAGCACATAGTCATGAATGAATGAACAAGCATTCATCAAAACTCCATAGCACTTTGGGTACCATCCATCAAAAGAAGATGTAGCAGCACCGCAGCAGGTTCTGTTCCCAGATTCTGGCAACAACAAGCAAATGGATTTTACATTAGGCTGGGTGAGGAAATGTTTTTCTGTGTGTGTTCTTCACATGTTTAGAGGCTAATTAATGCTTTTTTTAACTTTATATTTTTACTGTTAACAATGTTGATATTTTCCATGCTTTCTAAGTAATGCTTTTTAAAAATTTTAATAATTTTACTACTTAGGGACTTATCCTCTGCCTTTATGGCATTTTTATAATGCAAGCTGAAATACTTTTCTTCTTCTTCTTCTTCCACTTCAAAAGTGACACTCCTCTATTTTTGACTTAAGTTTGTGCTTAAAGCTTAAGTTCTGTTCTCATATTTTTAAGTACATGTGTCTACAGCTTTTATCTTGCTGTAAGACTTTTGGATGATACAACTCTTGAAGAATTTTGTGCATATGCAATAGAGATGGGGGCTTTGTATTTGCATGTGAATATGAAACCCATTGGCACAGGTGGCTGGCCTGATTACCTCCCACCCCCAGGGCCCCTCCAGACACTTGCCACATGGTGTGTAGAGGGCATGGCCAATGCCATATTCTGTGCCCCAATCGTGGAAGTAGCTCAGCTACCGCAGCCCCATCTCCCTGCTCACCCAGCCATTCCACAGCTGAGCAGGGACACTTGTCGTCCCACCCCCTTGCCAGAGTGACTGGACGAGCAGGGAGGCGGGGCTGCGGCAGCTGAGTTACTGCCACAATTGAGGCACAGAAGATTATCCTGGCCATGCGCACTGCACGGTAAGGGGTCTGGCGGGACCTGGAAATGGGAGGTAATCAGGCCAGCCACCTTTGCCAACAGGCTTCATATTCATATATGAATACAAAGCCCCCACTTCTAATATAGAACCTAGAAATAATGTAAATAAATAACGCTTGATAGGCAAACTGATGTTGCCTGGAATTACTGTAACAGTGAAAAGACATATCTTTATACGCAGATGAACATTGATATGATCATCTGTGATTATATGATTTTATTCTGGGATTAACCCTTTATTGGGATAAATGCCAGCTGCATTTGCCCGGGGGGGGGGGTCTATGTATTTCTGTAGGACTCCTGGGAGAGTCCTACAGAAATCCTTATTGGGTTCTAACAATGAGAAAGGCAAGAACATCATCACAGCACTGGTATTTGGCAAATTCAAATTCACAGATGGGCTAGATAGTTGGAAGGGAGAGGATGTGGAAAAGGCAGAATAAGACTGTGATCTGCTCAACATGTGTAGAAAAGAAACCCAAGCACAATTTCCAAGTTAGTAAAGATTTGCTTCAAGATGGAGTCCTTTGTCATACAGAGCAAATGCATGTGTAATTGAAAAGGAAGTGAAATATTATTCTTATAATACTCTTAGAACCGTAGAGCTGGAAGGGACCCTATGGATTATTGAGTCCAGTCCCCATTAAGGAGGCATAGTGGGGAATCGAACTCTCAACATCTGGTTATGCAACCAGAGATCTAAGCCGCTGAGCTATCCAGTTCATAATTGCCCCAATAAGTGGCAGCCAGCTACTCTACAAGTCAAATGTGATGCATCATAAACCAGTTTTTATCACCTTTCATGTTCTCTCCATGGCTTGGAAGCCATTTCATTTCAGGAATTCATTTGACCTGACTAGGCTAAGTGCTAATTTCACTAACTCTTCCCCACCACTACAGCATTTAATGAGAGCATATTCTTGGTTTTAAAAATACAGACCCTTCTGACCAAAACTTTTTGATCTGCACTTGAAGGGCACTTACCAGATTTTTCATCATGAGGAGTAGACGTCTCCCCAGCTCAGCATTCCTGACATCACTTTCAGAGCCTAAGTTATTACCATTACTCACATCAGAAAAAAGATTTGTGGATTTTGTTCCACTTTTGTGTAGCCTTAACAGATTTCATGCTGACATAGAGCACTACAAGAGAACAGAGTATTCTAGCAAAAGTCCACGAGAGAACATGATGCATTCTCTCTGCATTCCTTCCAAATACTGTATTAGAACAGAATACCCAAACAGATAGGATGAGTTATGGATGAGGAGAAGGATCCTCTTTGTATTAATTCATCTCTGATAATTAGCCATTTAGTAAAGTTTCATTTATTTGATTTTGAGCCAAATATGCAGTACAAAAGGTTCATCATTCTTCTATAATTCTGTGGTAAGGATAAAAAAGTAACTGTCAAGGGGAAAAAATTATATAGAGAAAATACAGAAATTAACAGTTAACCATCATGGATAGTGATAGGGTCTGAAATCCAAGTTAGCTACAGTAGCCAGGGGTGCCAAAAACACAAGCAATTAACAATGGGGTCTAAACCCTCCATGGAATTTGGGCCTGGCTCATCCACAGTGAATTACCCTTCTGTTTTCCAAAACTTACCATCGAGGACATATTACAATTTTTAGTATCTTGAGTAAATAGGGTTGTCTTGTAATGGGCTTGAAAGGACAAGCTTCACAAAATCACAATTGTCCTGCTTCCAGGCAGACTGATCCCAAGAGCCAGATCTTGGCAGGTTGAGCAACATAAAGCAATAGGCAGGCCCAGCCAAAGACATTGAGACAAAGAATCAAGAGGCAAAACAAAGATTTATCACACAAAGTCCTACCATACCAGGTGCCAGGGATCAGAGTCCAAATTCCAGCCACCAAGGCAAAATCAGACAAATCCATTAGTAAAATAAACAAGAGAGAGCCCAAACAGTATCTTCAAGTCAGTTTATGTACACCCAAGGATTCAAAAAGTGTCAGCAGGCACAATCTGGAATTAGAAAACATGTTCTCACTAAAAGATAACTCATAGTCTCAGTCTGATGTTTTTATAACCTGGCTACTAGAACCCTACTCAGAGAACAACAGCGGGCTTTTGGCATCCTGGCAGAGGAGTCAGCTGCAGGATTTAGTTTACTAGTCTCTCAATCTTGCCTCAAGATGAGCAGCTACTCCCGAGGAAGCTTCTTCTCCCAAGGAGTTTTACCCTTATTTGAACACTGACTTTTAGCTGACCTTGTGCCTTCCTTTTTCAGCATTTTCATGAGCAGGGATGGGGTCCAATCCTCTCCCTTCCAACTATCTAGCCCATCTGTGAGTTCAGCCTTTTGGACTCTAAGAATCTAGGACCTGTGGGATTCAGGAATCATTCACCCATGTTGGAGTTAGAATCATAGAATAATTGTTGGGAAGTTCTAACTCATCTTTACTGGATGATTCATCTTCTGGATCCATGATTATCCAGTTGTACAATCAGACATAAATAAAGGTTTTGGGGAACTATTCCTCATTTTTAACAATGGACAGAAAATGAAATTTTATCTTAAATGTATTTTTTGCACTTCTTTGTGTGGGGCTTAGTCACAAATCCATTCAGTTAGCCCAGTCTTGATTGAAATTTAAAACTAGGGAAACATGTATAGAAATAAACAAACTATTAGCCCCACCAGATTATTTTCTATCAATTCTTTTAAGTCCGACAACAACAGCAAAAGCAGACTTTCTACCATACCATGATAAAGCTACATGATGATACCCCAGATTAATATGAAAGGAGAGATCACATTTATTGCACAGTTTGTGATCCAGGCCGTGATTTCATTCTACTTATGTTGCTTTGCCTTAGTGATAAGGCCCCAAGGTGTTGTCAACATTTAACCACATTCTACTATTAAAATAATGTTTGAAAGTTAGGAGGTTTTATGTGAAGAGGAAGGCTGTTAGCACAAGTGCCACGTTCTCAAATGACTTTTTTGTACCTTTTCAAGCCAGCTAAATGGAATCCATATAATTGAGATGAAACAAAATGGCAATCCGTGCTCCTGAATATACCTGGGGGAGAGAGAACTTAACAAATGGCTTGCTGTCCTATGAATAAAAAGACATAGTGCAGGTTCTCTGTCTTTCTCTGATAAATGTATTTTCTGTAGTAAGATGACATCATTTTCTGAGTGAGTCAAGGTGATACCGCTCAATAGGAACTCTTATCTGGAAGCACTCATGTCCGAACAACCTGTTCTTTCTTATTTCCATTAAAAAATGATTCACTTCTTAATTTTATCAAAGGATTCTATTTAGTTTTCACTGAGCTTTTGGTGACAGAGCTGTGCCAAACATCTATGGAGTATTTGGGTGACAAGGGATGATTCTCAAGCTAGGAAAGAATAATGAATGAAACTGGAAACAAATCTAAAAGGGCAAAAATAGATCCTGTGGGCACATCATTTTCCTGTGTAGAATCTATATACTGTATAATGAACACAAGTGGAGATACAAGCATGGAAGGGCCACCCCCCTCACTATGCCAAAGATAAACCTCTGCAGCATGACTTAGAATCTCAGAAAAACAGGGATCTAAATCATTCAAAGTCGCTGTATGAGTGGAACGTCTGACTCCAGATGTTCACTGTCAACAGAGTGAAAGCAACAAGGATGGTCAAGTAGGAGACAGAGCTAGCACACTTCTCTTCCCTGTCCTTCTCTCTCAATGTCCATTAAGACCTAAAGAAGAGTGACTGAATAAGATTGAGTCAAACACAGGCAAGGAATGCATCTCGAACCAAAGAAGAAATATACCACAGTGGTATGGTGACAAAAGGGATGCTTTTATGCAGAACATGGTGAACGTTTGTTTTTACAAACTACATCTACCAGAACGCTAGAATCAGCATTATGTCAACTGCTTATTTTAAAATGTGGCTTTACTGTAGACTTTAAAAGATAAGCACTCACAGCACTTTGCTAGTATGGGGAACTTTTGTGAGTTCTGTTCTCCCACATTTTCTGTCTTAAAATCTCAGATTCATGAACAAATTTGCAAACTTGGACAAGTTGTTTTAAAAAGGAAGCAAAAATATCCTTACTGATCGTTAGTCCTTCCTGTCTGTTAAATGGCCAGGCGGCTGAATGGATTCCCATGGCATAAAGTTGTCCCTTGCATAGCCTGCTTTTGAGCCAACGATGTAGCAATTCCCCCTCAACATGTCTTGGCTGAAATCCTGTTGATTAGTCTAATGGTTCACAACTACAGTTGGATCAGTGGAACCTATGGAGGAGTTGACTCACCATCCCCGTTGGTTCTATGGACTCACTCTAGTTGTGACTTACTACACAAAGCAGCAAAATTTCAGTCCCTGTGTGATTAAAATTTTGCTATGAAGTAACAGTTAGATTTATATCATTTTTTGGTTACAATGAACCAAGACGACTCTTGGGCATTGATAATAATTCATTTAAGGTTTTAAAAAGAGAAGTTGTTCAATTGAACTCATATTGTTCAGGTCCAAACCTGCATCACTGCTCTAAATTCTAATTCTCCATACTGGTAAAAGAGAAAATAAAACAATTACAATCTATTAATACAATTTACAATTACTTCTTCTTCTTGAGATGTTCTAGCTTCTCTTATCCAGTCATTACTCAGATTTACTTTTTGTTCTCTCTCACTGTTTCTGAAATCACCTGTTGGTGGAAATAATTAGCCATAGTCAGTGCCAATATAAAACTGAATTTTAAAACTGAGAGAGATATCAATTAGATGTTTGATATGAGTGTGAGAGATCCGTAGACATAAAAATATAAATCCTTGTAGTCAAAGAAAACAAATTATTATTCCATATTTAAGATGTGTTCCACTCTTTGACAGCAATAAAATCTGAGAAAGCATAGCAAAATAATAATAAATGCAAAATTTGAGAGCTTTTGTCAGGTGGTAAAGACTTATGGAGAAAATTATATGTTTTAAGATAGTTGCAGGAATAATGTTGCCTATTTATTTTCTGGTATTATGTACAAGTAGGTAATAATATACTAGATATATTCCTAAAGGCTATACATTTAAGACTTTGCCCCCACTACTGGACTCCCAACTGGAGTGAAATCAACCAATAATGAATGTCAGAAGAAGAAATAATAATAATGAGTACATCATGCCTCTTTTCCTTGACTGTGTTTTTTAAAAAAATGAAAAACAGCTTTAAAAATCAATTTCAAAACCAGAAGCGTGGTTATAGTGTGTGTAGGTGGGGAAACCATTTAATTCCCTCTCTTCTTGATATCTGTTGGTTCAGAACTGTATTCCTTCGTTTCTCCACTTTCCAGCATTTTATGAAACAAAATCAACAGCCTGTACTGCACTATTTGAAAAACCAATTAGGTGATCATTTTCTTGGCTAAAGATATGGTGGAAAAATATAATTGCCCCACAATCTGTTATCAGGCCATTCAAAATGGACTGCACCAGCACATAAAATTATAAGCTGTGCACTGCATAAAATATAGTGCTGGAGGAGGGCCACCGTGGATTCCCTGAACTGTTGTAAAGATGAACAAGTGGGTCCTAGAGCAAATCAAGTCTAAACTATCTCTGGAGGCAAAAATGATGAAACTTGGCCTGTTCCGCTTTGGGGGGCATCATGAGGAGGCACCATTCTCTGGTAGAAACAATAATGCTGGGAGAGGTTGAAGGCAGCAGGAAAAAAAGGAAGACCAAGTACAAGATGGATTAGCTCCATCAGGAAGTCACAGGCTTGAGTTTACAAGAGATGAGCAGGGTAGTTAAGGACAGAATATTCTGGAGATCTCTCATTTGTAAGGTAACCATATGTCAGGGACAACTTGATAGCACAGGACAACAAAAACAACAGATCATTCAAAATCTGATACAATTTGTATGTCTGTCCACCAAAATGTATAGCATCATCATTCTGATTATCAGCTTCAGCACTACCACCACCATCTCCTCCTCTTCACCCCCATAGCCCTCTCTTACCTATTTTTCTTCATAACTTCTTCGCCTGCTGTTTCAGAACACCAGCACTTCACAAACTGATGGCCACATGTTTTACATTCCACCACCACCCTGAATTACTTTTACTAGTGCATTGAGAACATATTCTTTCCTACTTGCTTGTGTGCTTTTCAAAATGGTCGTGTTAAAAGTTCATTGAAAAGAAAACTGGAGCTCTGTCTATGGATGCTGAACAGAAAACTTCAGATTATCTCAAAGACATTTGCTCTCAGATTGTTTAGTCTTAGAAATCCCGAGAGAATATATTTGCTGAAAGCACTTTGGGTCATGACAGAACACAAAATACAGTAGCTTCATGCTGCGTTTCTTTATAATGTGCACAGAAATACTTTGAATATGCCTTACAAAATTGTATGCGAATTCCCTGAAGATACAAGACACAATCTTTCATTTTAAAATCATGGATTCCATCATTCCTTAATTCCCCTTTTTGTGCCAAGAATAATGGTCACCCAGCAGCTCAGTAGCAGCCTCCAGCCAATTGTAATGATTCCTGGCATGTTTTCCATAGCCAGATCTTCACTGGAGATCTCTTTGAAAACTTCTCACTACTGCTGTCACTGCTGGTTCTCTCAGATTCATGTTTGCACTATAAAATGCTTGATGCAGATACGTAGAATGCCAGCTGCCACTGACATTATTTTTAGCATTGTGTTGTTTGGCTTTGCCGGAAATAAGTCCAAGTGGCACAGTTCCTTGTCTAATGTTGCTTGTCAACTATGTCTGTTCCTCTGACACTACCAGTGATATAGTGCCAGTCACCTACTGGAGACAGGAGGCAGGAAGGGGGGAGGAAGGGGGAGAGCAAGTAAGCTATGCAGATTAAGTTAATCATCTGCTTTGCAGTGCACATACAATATGAACAGATTTAGTTTTTTGGGTTTCTTTAGTACAAAAAAATTCTGGAATCACTAAGTCAGCATGATCAGTGACCATATTGTCTGAGGAATTCTGGGACATGTAGTATGAAAAAGCAACTTTTGCTGAGAAGATCTGTCTCCATCTTATTTGGAGTTTGTGTACATATTGAGGGTGAGCATAGCATCCTCCTACAGCACTCCCAGGCATCTTTGAATGGCAGCTTTCACCACCACTTGTCACTGGCTAGGGCTGATGGGAATTGTATCCCACAATATGTGGAGGGTCACCCATCTCCTGGTTCTGCTTTAACAGGTGAGCACTCAGCTTGGAGCAAGCATAGTGGTGCTTTTGCAAGAGAAATCATCACACAACAGAATTGCAGCTATCAAACACATGTGAAGCCCATTGAAACGGAAAAGGTTGGGATGCAACTTGACGCAATCCAAGAACAGTAAATTAAGAGCAAAGTGCTGATCTCCAGGTGTTATTGGCTTGTGACTCCTTGCAGTCCTATTTAACGTAACCAATGGTGAGGAGCACTGCAGTATAACATCAATTGAAGGGCCCAACCTAGCCCAGTCCTAAACCCAATCAATAATAAATGAACAAATAGATGCAGTCAATGCCTGGCATATGTAGCTGCTACATTGGTCTCATAAAATAAACAATAAGCACATTGGACCACTGTCTAATGGAACATATTTTCTTCATTTGGGTCCAAGTTGGTGTAATAAAGATGTCACTGTTTCCTGTTGTTTACAATGACTCACAGCAGAATGGCCTACTTAAGCTTATAGCTTTTCTTTTGTCCGAAATGAGATCAAATTACCAGCACCATCTCCAATTCTTGGACTGAGCAGAAAAGAAGTTAGGATTAAGAGGACTTAGAACATTAAAACTACAAAAAGGAGCAGTCACCATCCATCATGCCATGACGACACAAACTAATTAATCCCTAGAGAATGTATGACATCAGGGTAATTTTTCTTACAGGTTAAGTTCAATTTTCCCAAGACCTCTATACTAGCCCAGATAAATGGGTTTGATCCTCCCTTCTAGCAGCTGAAGATTGGAATCAAACAGAGCTGTGTTGCTGTCACTCCCACTGCATAGGACTGCTGGCTAGCTAACCTGCCTCAATTATATGCATGACTGAAAGCAAGTAATAGAGAGGGAGAGTGATGTGATCTTGAAATCTCTGGCTCCTGTGCATACAAAAGCACTGCTCTGGAGCAAAGTAGTTTTGCCAGATGCCAAAAATCTCAAACGATAACCTTCAGAATCTTTTCCCTCTCATGCTCAGCTCCAAAAGAACAAGTCGTAGTGCTAGAAGATCATTTGTCAGAAGTTCCCATAGTTATATTTTCAGAGAGACAAGTGTTGTATGCTAAATAAGGAGTTGTCCATTCAAGTGTTATAAGGACACTCCTAAAAGAAACCCAGAATCCAGCAATTTAATTTTGAAAAAAAAGGGAGAAACAAGCTAAATGGCACCAGAAATGTTGTTGCTGCTGTAGAATCATTTGAGGCATTTGTATACAAAGGAAAACTAAATGGCTTCAAAGGAAACTCTATGGTTGTCTGGCTTTGGATTCATTTGCAATGAAAGGAACGTAAATTGAGTTTCCTTTATGTTCTTCTGCAGCTGCCATATTGGCTACAAATCCAGAAGAACCAAGACCTGTCATGTTTTTACATTTATATCCCACCTTTTCTCCAACATGCTCAAGGCAGTCTAGGTGACTCAGAATAATAAATAATTGTGTGTTGTCAGTTCTGGCTTCTGGTTTTTCATGGTTTTCTAGGTAGAAAGTACAAATACAGTGGTGCCTCACAAGACGATTTTAATTCATTCTGCGAAAATCGTTGTCTTGTAAAAAAGGAATGACATGTATTCGTCTTGTGAAGCATTGGTCTCGGGGGGGGGGGAGAAACGTCTTGCAAAGCACGGCCATAGAAAAAAATGTCTTGTGAGGCGCCATAGGGATCGCAAAAAACAATCGTTTTGCGGGGTTTTCGTCCCCCAAGGCAATCGTCTTGTGAGGCACCACTGTAAGTGGTTTGCCATTCCCTTCATCTGGATGCATCCTGGCACTGTGCAGCTTGCCCAAGGCCAGACAGGCTGGCTCTTCTGGAATGCAGAGTGGGAAACTGAACTCCCAACCTCTGGATCCACAGCCAGGAGCCAAACTCTCTGAGCTATTAAACCAGACCAGCTCTCTTATAGACACATTTCTTCTCCTTTCCATGGGAAATACTATGCCCATATTAAAAAGCAAAGAACTGAGGAGCCCATTCAGTTGGTTTCTGAAAAATTAGAACAATAAGTGAGAGCTTGTATATGTGTTCTTAAGGCTCATTAAGAGTGAAAAAGAGATTATATTTTGTTGGTGCTTGCAGAAAAAAATTATACAGTTTGATAGCTTTTGAAGCAGCAATGTAAACTGTAATAGATGTTCTTGAATGTAGTCATCCTCTAATTAAGCATTCCTTCCAGGGCTACTCATTTATTTTCGCGATACGCAACCTACTACAAAAGTTTGAGAATAGCTCATAAAAATGTATCCTCAAATATGCAGTGCAGGCTCTTCCGATCAGAGGCAGAAATCTAATGTGCTGAATGGGCTGGCCGTTTATCATCTGTTATCTTAGATGGATGCCATTTCCTATCATTTATGTTGAGAGAATGCAGCTGTGACAGCCAGATCAGAAGGATTTAAGATTTAAGGGGCAGAACACAGAACAGTTGGTGGTTACAACTCCCAATGGATTTCATGTTTATCCACTGGACTAAGAGCATACATAAAATATTGTTTGTGTGTGAATAGGTGAAAAAAAATTACACACACACAAACACATGGGGTGTACTTTCTTTTTCACATGACTTTTTTCATATATATTGCATATACAAGAAAACACATCTGCACACAAACAATATATGCAATATAGACATTCCCTGTGCTCACTCTCCTGGCATCCTAGTGTAACCAAGAAATGGAAGAGCTCTGCACAGAAATATATTCATCCTGAAGAGCTCTCACTGGAACAAAGTAAGTGGGTTCTGCTTTCTTCCTTAGTTATTAGAGGTTAAATTAAACACACAAATGCCATTCCTCTGGTTTCCCATTGTACAGTCCACCCAGCACTTTATTTATAGGAAAAGATGTGGTCTTAAAGGTTAGTTCCACTTCCCCAAGTCTGCAACATCAGCAACCTAAGTGTTTAGGAAATGTTGGATGCATGCTTCTTCTGTTGACTGTGATTCAAGCCTTCTGTTCCTTGATACCTGCTTGGTTCACACAGTATCTAGGAGACGTCAACTACTTGTACCAGCAACTAAAGTTGAAGCACTGGCAAGTTTCCGTGGGAAGGGATGTGTTATCACATAAATTATCAATAGTTTACATTAGCATTCTGCAGTGCCACATTTTAGTCCTTTCCCTTTCAAGTATTTGCAATCCATGCACATCTTAATTTATTCGCTCATATTCAAAGGGGGGGAAAGGGACATTTTCTAGATAACTGCAAAATGTAGAGAGAAAAAACAGAGATAGAACAAAAGAGGAGCGAGGGCCTGCATCTTCATCTCTTAAAATTTCTTGCATTCTGAGTGTTTCCATTTAGTACACGGTCAGCTAAAGCACTGGTTCTTAACCTTGGGTTACTCAGAAGTTTTGGACTGCAACTCCCAGAAGCCTTCACCACCAACTGTGCTGGCTGGGGTTTCTGGGAGTTGCAGTTCAAAAACATCCGAGTAACAAAGGTTAAGAACCACTGAGCTAAAGGATTTTTCTCTTTCTTGCTATGGCAACTGGCTGGAACAATCTTTGTTTAAGCACTTGATGTTCCTTCGTTCCTTCTCAAAGAGGTTAGTGAAATAATTCTCCTGAAAGTCTTCAGAAATATGGAGAGGATTTTCTTATGAACTGTGATCCATAGCCATTTGCAGATCTGTCACCCGAAAGAGCACCAACAGCTGCTCCACGTACAGACTGACTTTTCTTTTGTGAAGTCCCAAATCTGAAACCTAGGCCTGGATATTTCACCATACAGCCTGTTATCACTAATGAGCTCCAAGGCAGTGTTTTATCAAAGCAATGTGTCAAAAAAGCTCTTTGTTAATGCCTCTTGTTTTGATGTGTTAGTTATTAAAGAAGAATATATATTTCCCCCTCTTGACAGGGCTTGTACAGGGCTATCATCAATGGAAAAGTAAAATATGAACAGCTGGCCTGTCCTTAATGATGCATTGTTGCATTGTTAACGTAAAGCTGTTACATGCTTTAGTAAGCACATAATGGGCCTCAAGAAATTAAGAGAAAATTAAAATGTAAATGTTTGTACAAGTCCTATTATTGTCACACCTGCAACCCAGGTGTAAATAAGATGCAATGTTTATATCATGGCAACCCAGCCTTGACGCACTTCTTAATAAGCCGTGATCATGACTGGTCATGAGCAAATCACAAATCTTTAAGCACAGCTGGAAAATGTAAATGTGACCAAGAAGTTGGGGAGGGGGAAAGAAGGAGAAAAATTGGAAATGACAGAATCTGTCTTGGAAGTGAAGGACAGACAAGAGCTTCCTTCCTATTCTCTGAGTTTATGAAACAAGGCTTTGTGTCTATGGGAACTAAATGTATGAAGCAAGAATGTCCCCTAATCTCAGTCTACCATGTTGAGATCTATGGCTTTCAAGATAAATGGGACATTTATGGAGTGGTTTTACCAGTACCTGTTAGTTTATATGGTTCAGATTCAGACCCAAATCTTCTGAACCCTAGTCTGTCATGCTATTCACTATACCTCATTGGTTTTGTTTGGTCCTCCTAAATCTGAAGCTTCTTAACAGAGCTGTACAGAAGCTTGGGCGATCCTAAAAAGGATGGAATATTCCCATTACACATACACATACTTTCTCAGTGCCATTTGTGCTCTGAAAAATTGGGAAATTTTAGTGGTTCCTTTGGATTTCATCACTGTCCTAAAATGTCCTATATGAAATTTCATTCATAAAAGCTCTATTCATACATTCAGTTAAAGGATTAATCTGACGTCTGACCCCATGAGCAGATGGAGCAGGCTAGTCCTGCTTGCTGCATCCCAGCTATCTCTCTCACACGTGTGTGTGTGTGTGTGTGTGTGTGTGTGTGTGTGTGTGTGTGTGTGTGTGTTTTGTACATAATGCATGACATAAGATGGATGTTCCATTAGCAACTATCAGTTTCAAGCCATGACATCTATCAGGACATTCTGTTTAAGGGTTAGCTAAACTGGAGGGTGGGGGAGCAAAAAATTTCCCTCACAACTCTGTCACCGCTTTGCTTGGGTGAAAAGTAGAGAGCCTGAAGCAGAGAGCCTCCTACATGTATAGCCACTAGATTTTAGAATCATTCGCAGAGTCTCCCCACACAGGATGCTCTCTGCTTCAAATGAGCAAAGCCACACAAAAGAGATGGAGCTAGAATACTTTCCTCATATGTTTACCTAAAACCTATTCTGAACACTGAAATAGGACTATAAAAAGACCAGGAGATACTAGATCAAGCTCTACCCATATGAGTTTTCCAGAGGGAATGAATCCAGGTTTTGATTTAGAGGAGAAAGACTAGGGATGTAGTCTATATAATCTTATATATAGATTTAGCCTATATAATCAGACATCAAATGAGTCATATGAGAGAAGAGCATGTCGGCTCAGAAAAGGCATTCATATTAGGCTGCAGATTTAGATGTGTAAAAGTAACTAACTGACAATTTTTTATTTATTTATGTCCGCTGAAATCCTGTTGATTAGTGTAATAATTTGCAACTTGAATAAGCCCAATGAATCAGTGGGGATTTGGTGCCTCACCTTTTCTCGAAGTTCCATTGATTTAATGGGTCTATTTGAGTTGCAACTTACTATACTAAACAATAGGATTTCAGCCAATATTTATGAGCTATCATTCAGGGTGAGATGTCATCCTGTAGCAATTTCCAGTGAAGATTTAAAATGCAATTACACATGAAAATTAAATCAAGTTGCACTGAATTAGAAGATATAATTATAAATTTATCAGAGCCACAACAGCAACAATATCCCCAGCATAAAAATGAGTTAAAACCAACAAAGCCATAAGAGGTAACTGCTTGTTATGTCACTCCCCCATCTGCCTCATTTTCTAAAAGGAAGGCAGACATTTCTGAAGCACTGGGGCTGACACAATGACAACTGATTTACAGGTTTTCGTAGTGCGATTACATGACTATCACACACTGATACACACTAAACAGTGACATTAACTGAGCAGTTCCACCAGCGTGGTAGACTTTTGCTGTGTTATGTGAAAAATGATTTTCCACCCCTGCAAGATAGTGAATCGTTCAGTGAGCCAGAGGTTGGGAGTTTGGTTCCTCACTGAGCCAGCTTGTACGGCCCTGAGAGGTCCCAGAAGGCAGCAGTGGTAACTCACTTCTGAATACTTTATACCTGGGAGACCCTAAGAAAGGCTGCCATAAATGATAGCATGCCATTACTGTAGTATTATAAGTCGACTTTGGCATTGCGTTAATTGGTTTAGCCATCATGAGATATTATGACTTCCCTTTGATCTATTCAGGATCAACCAGGACATGATATGAAATCATGTAGTTGAAGTTAGAATTATTAAGAGATAATCCTCATCTGCTAAGCAATATATGGGTAACTTGAGCTTGTTTGGGGGTAATATTTTGTCCTCAGCATTTGCCACAGGGTGCAATTGTGTGTGTGTGTTGGTAAATCAAACCACAACATAAACTGAGAAGAACACAGAATTAGTGTGCATTCTTTACATCTCTCCTATAGCTCCTCAGCCATCAGAATGCCAACTTAACAGTTGCTCCCTTATTATATCATTACTATTTCCTCCTTTCCATTTTGAATATGAAGACATCTGTGGCTAATGGGAAACTTTGATTAAAAAAAACCTTTCCTATAAATGCCTCTTGGTGCAACCTCACATGGACCAGATATGGAGATATGAATGAAAGGAAGTCCATGGATGCGCATTTTATAGATGCATATATTCCTATGTGCTGCACATTGTTGACACTGGAAATTAAGCTCCCAATTTGTAGGGCCTATCTTCAAAGCATCTCTCTATCTTCTAAACATGGAAGTATTCACTGTGGTCCACTTGTACAACTGAAACAATGTCAAAACTGCTCTGGGACATCACTGGTACAGGCTAGGCAATAATTAAAAATTAAATAATATTAATAAGCAATGGGACTCAATGTGCCAGTAAGGATGTCCTTTAACTTTTCAGTGTATCAATATGCCCTTTTCCTTATTAAGCAAGAACATGGAATAAGCTCGTCCTTGTTAAAAGCTGCCACTTCTGAAATGGCACATTTCTCTCCCTGCCACACACACCATTTCAAATTGAAAGGGGCTTTTGCTTGTAATGCTGATAATTACATGTAAATTATGTGCTGTGCTTTCATAAATGTGCTCCTTAACAAGAATGCCTAATTCATTTTCAGAGCAACATGGATAATCTCTCTTGATCCATGAAAGCATGTGGATTAGGTCACAGAAAATGATAATATTTAATAATTTGTGTCAAGAGGTAAATGAGTCTGTGCATGTTGGCTTTTCTCCTCTGCCTCATTTTAATTTAATGCACTGTGAATAGCCTTAACATAGTATGCAGATTCACTTCCATCATTGTGAACTCACTTAAGCTTTGATACTCGAAACTGATAGTTGCTAATTCCTTCATAATCCCTTGCAAATGGTTCTCTAGTGCCAATAGGAAATTTCATATTTTAGAGCTAAAACTGAGGGTTTTTGTCAGAAATGACATTTCAAATGCCCTTTCCTGCTAAATGTCACTAATGGGGCAATGTGACAAAGATAATTGTCAATGGAGAAAATTGAATGATGTTCCCTGGGGGGGGGGGGAATCTGATGTTTAATTTAAACGATTTAGGGATACAAGCTTTCCTGCTCTTCTAACCAGAAAGGAGGCACTGTCTTGCTAAAGCTAATTATGACTACGTACCATTGAAAGCAAGGGATGTGGTGGCACTGCGGGCTAAACCGCAGAAGCCTGTGCTGCAGGGTCAGAAGACCAGCAGTCATAAGATCGAATCCATGTGACGAAGTGAGCTACTGTCGCTTTGTCTCAGCTCCTCACCAACCTAGCAGTTCGAAAGCATGCAAATGCGAGTAGATAAATAGGTACCACCTCGGTGGGAAGGTAAAACGGCATTCCCTAGTCATGCTGGCCACGTGGCAATGGAAACTGTCTTCGGACAAGTGCTGGCTCTACGACTTGAAAAACGGGATGAGCACCGCCCCCTAGAGTCGGACAAAACTGGACTGAAAATGTCAAGGGGAACCTTTACCTTTACCTTACCACTGAAAGTAAGAAAATGAGGCTTAGTTACAATCAATTATTACTGGAATTTTGGCTATGCATATAAAGATATTACCAGTCAATGGCCATTGTTTTAGACATCAAAAACTTTTAGGACCAGCCCCTAATAAGTAGTATAGCAAAGCCAGGGCTTGCAGGATCAAAGTCCCTGATCAATAAACAAACAAACAAACAAACGAACGAACGAACGAACGAACGAACGAACGAACGAACGAACGAACGAACGAACGAACAAACAAACAAACAAACAAACAAACAAACAAACAAACAAACAAACAAACAAACAAACAAACAAACAGAGACTAAAATTACATGGGCTGTCCTCAGTCTTCCATGCTCCCTCTCATTTTAGCTGCAATCTTCCCAATAGCCAGAAGGAAAACAGGAGCATACGTCGCTGACAGCTATCCTTGTCACAATGCAAAGCATTTCATGCAAAGGGTTGGGCAATTAAGAACCTTTGGCTTTACCAAAGTCCTGGTCCTCGTTTTTAGCATCTCCTTGTTAGGGTCAGGTCTGTCTATGAAGACTGTCATGCTGAGTATCTGCACTTCCAAAACTACCATCACATCACTGTCCACAATAAGATAGTAACACGGAATTCCCAGGCCAGGTATGTTATTACAAAATGTTTATTAGTGACACTTGGAGCCATAAATAGGTTTCCTTAACTTCATCTCAACATTTGCAAAAGTTAGCTGTTGGCAATGAATCTTTACATTTCTGGTGAGTAATTTCTGCACAACTGAGGGGGTACACTTGATCACTCAAATGTCATTGGGATCTACAGCAATGCCTTCATCATAAACAGGCACTGGCCTTTGATAATGTTACTGCTACAGTGCCTGTAGGGCCCAATTCAGATGGTTGAGTTCAGTGCTAAGAAACTGAGCTTCACAGTTCCGATTTGCATGGTCTACCAGTGTTTTGATTATGCCTCTTTTTTTGCTGTGGGTGGTGGTTGGAGTTTTTGTGTAGGTACCGGTCTGTGTGGGTGGGTTTTCTGTAGACCTTGTGTACCAGGCCTATCTCACAGCCATAAATACTGCACTCCCAAAGCCAACTACACCAGAGCACAGAGTGCTGTCCTCTGAAGATGCCGGCCACAGAGAATGGCGAAACGTTACGAAGAACAACCTTCAGAACACGGCCAAAGAACCCGAAAAACGCACAACAACCATAATGTGTCCTGCTTTGTGTTACTGCCTGGCAACATGTATGCAGGTAATCACTAATTGCATCACCCATCAAATTTCTTTACCCTTCATTGCTATTCCAAAGGTGGAGAGGGAGTGCCTTTTTGCCAAACAATTGTAGTTACAGAGCCAGTCTTCACTGTACAGCATCAAAGTTAAAATCCATCCATTCATTCATTCATCACAGATAGGAGGACCACACTCAACATGGGGGATCCTGTTCCCTGACATTATGTCAGTATTTGAAATACACAGTCAATAATGGTTGATTACTGCTAAATTAGTCTATTTCTGTTCAAAGAAAATGGTCCAGATCTTCCTGGCACTTGTGTAAGGTTTGTTTAATATGCTGAGGCCAATTGTGGCTAATTGATGAAGTGCTGAAGCATATCTTGGTCATGTGCATGGACCTGGACCCAACTATGAAGCCAATATGTATCCCAGCACCTCGTGAGTTAGCCACACTACGCTGTGCATATATCAACAGGATTCATTATGAAACATCCTCATACTAGCACTTGACCAGTATAACTCAACCCATACTAGTATCTTGAGGCACTGGCAAAACATTTTAAAAGCAAACCCTACAATTACTTTTTCGGCTATCACTGTGACAACTGAAGTCCCAATGAGTTGAGTGGGGCTATTTTGTATTAAGTTATGCTTAGGATTGCTGCCTCAAGCACAGTTTCTTCACCACTCAGCTAATGAAAATATATTGGAATTATTATTTATTGCAGCAACAGATTACTCTGTAATATTATGATTCAATCAATATGTTGTTCACATTTTACTGTACTAGGGGGAATGAAATCTATTCAGCTACAGAGAAATGCTAAAGAAACATTCTGTACAGTGACATTCAATAGCAAGACTTTATAGTCATTTAATGCCTGTGATTCCAAAAGTTTTCATTCACTCTCCCAAATATATATCACTATGCCACCAAATAATAGGAAGCGGCACCTGTAGGAAAATCATGGCAACATAGGCAAATAGAATGGCAAAAAATCAGATGGTGTCACTGGGTTCGGACAGCTGGCAATGCCAGAAAGGCAAGTTGTTGAGAGATAAAAGAGTTCCCAAGAACACTAAAAGAGGCAGTTATAAGGCCTCTTTTGGGGAAAAATGCTATCCAAACCCCAATAACCCACTGGAGAACTACTGGCCAGAATCCAATATTTTTAAAGCAAGGTGTTAGGGTGCGTAGAGGCCTCTCTGCTCTAGAGGTTTCTGGATGAAACAGATTATCTACAGCCATTTCAGTCTCACTTCTTGCCTGTATATGAGACAGAAACTTCTTTGGCCAATTTCCTGGATAACCTATGCCAGGAACCGGACAGAGAAGCGTGTCTGTGTTGGTTCTGCTGGATGTCTCAGTAGCTTTTGATACAACAATCATACTGCTTCTGGGTTACCTTGCTGAGATGAGACTGCTTTGCAATGGTTCCAGTTCTTCATGAATGATTGCACTTAGGAGCTAATTATGGGTGATTCCTGCATGATGCTATGACCCTTAGTCTGTGATGTCACCTCAAGGGTCTGTTCTGTTCCCCATGCTATCTAGTATATACATGAAGCTGCTGGGAGAGGTTGCCTGGAGGTTTGGTGTTCAGTGCCACCAGTATGCAGATGACCTTTATCTCTCCTTTCTGCCTACTTCCAAGGAAGTTGTTTCTGTTCCAAACCAGTGTTGACAGTCAGTAATGAACAAAATGAAACTTAATCCTTAATCCTTCTCTGAACCTGGATGCCCAGTTTTAGGTTGTGACTTGGAGTCCTAGCTGGTGTTGGGTACGTTTGTATAATTCAAGCAGTTGCACCACTATGCCTTGTTCCTGGAGATGTCTGATTTATCCTTCTTGCTGGATACTTGGAGAAGCACAGCAGTTCTGAGACTTATTCTGGCTCCCTTGGACATTGCAACCCAGCTACTGATTTGCAGGGCTAATTTATATCTATGGATTCAAATTTAGAAAATAATTGTAAAAGAAACACAAAATATTTCGCAATTGCAGGGAAGTCTGAGATCAGGTGAACTCAGTTTGCTATCCAGTTGTTAACTGTTGATGAGCAACTTTAAGGTGTCTACTTTCCGCTCTTCCTTTTAAAATCTTTAATTCTGGCATTGACTGGACAGCCCTTAAAATAACAGAGGTCCTCAAAGAGAGGGCTGTCATTTGTAAATTTGCACACATGGCCAACATATCCCTTCCCCTTAATACAGGTGGGGGGGAAGAGTCAATAAAGCAGGGAAACCTTGAGACCTATGACTCAGAGACACATTAAAAATCTCTGCTTTTGAATTTAGCACATTTGAAATCAATTTTTAAAATTCCAACTACATGATGCATGTAGGGGTTTGTTTGTTTTTTTGTCTGGGAAGTATGTGAGGGTTTTTTGCCTGGAAAAAGCAGGTATTTTATTCAGCCACAAGAGGGTAATTTGTTTGAAATCATTTGTGAAACCAATTAATTTTGAATTATTTTGGCACATGTTGATGCCTTTGTTTGTGTAAATTGTGTCTGTGTGGTTTGTTTAGGAATCGATGCCCAGGTCATGGATCTGGGGCTACAGGAAAACCTTGCAATCTGATATGAAAAGAGAGCCAGCAAACAGAGAAAGACTGGGTGGGGAAAAGTGCTCCCTCCAACTCAAAGGTAGAAGCTGCTAATCTTGTCAATTTGTTTGGTTAATTTCTCTTTGCCACTCACTGGTGTGCCTTCCCTCTGGCCAGTCTCTGATGCTGGTTCTGTCCTTTCTTCTCCTTCTCCAACTCCAGTCTGTTTGTCCATCTCTGTGCTCATGTGCTGGGCTACAGGGATAAATCTGTGTTTTTCCCCTTATCTGTTGTACTGAGCTAGTGCTATGCCAGATTGTAACCATTTTTTTAAAAAAATAACATAGCAGCAGCTAGGAGCTGTGAGAGGCAGCCAGCGTGGAGGTGAGTAGAGGATAAAGCTTCATATCCAACAATTCCAAAAGCCCATTTAGCCTCCTGAACTGATTTTAAAATGGCTCAAAGTTTTTCACAAGATGATCCACATACCAACTCAAAACTATGTGACTTATCAAATGATTTTAAACCGATTTAAACTGACAGATGCTATTCTGTCCCTTCAGCATTACCTGGGGGCTGTACTGTAATGGATGCAGAAAAATGGGCTGAGGCTGAACCCAGACTAGACGGAGGTCCTGAGGGTGGGTGCCCCCTCTGTTGGCAGTGTGGGTGACTCCGGCTCATTTTGGGGGGTGACCCTAGCCGCAAAGAATGGGGTTTGCAGTTTGGGGATCCATCTGGACCCCACGCTCACCATGGAGACTCAGGTGGTGTTGGTGGTCCATACCGCCTTTTTCCATCTCTGGCGGATAGCTCGGCTGTGACCCTATCTCGATATGGGGGCGCTCACTACCTTGGTATATGCGCTCGTAATCTCAAGATTAGACCACTGTAATGCACTCTAGGTGGGGCTACCTTTGAAGTTGATGCGGAAACTCCAAGTGGTACAGAATGCGACAGCCAGACTCCTTAGTGGAGCGAGAAAATACCATCATATTTCTCCTATTCTGGCCGCATTGCACTGGCTGCCCGTTCAGTTCCTCATTGACTTCAAAGTCTTGATGCTTACGTATAAAGCCCTAAACAGTTTAGGGCCTCAATACTTGGCGGAATGCCTACTCCCACCATGTTCTGCCCGTATCACTCGAGCAAGTCAGGAGGTGAGGCTGAGGAGCCTGACGCCGAGGGAGGCCCGGAAGGAAAAAACAAGAAACCGGGCCTTCTTGGCGGTGGCTCCTCGCCTCTGGAATAATCTGCCTCTTTGCTGGGTATTTTAAAAAAACCAATTAAAAACATTTTATTTTCTCTTCTTCTTTTGTGATTTTTTAAAATTTTCATCTTGAAGAACTAGCTATTTAATGTAATAATTCTTTTTTATATTTATTGGTTTGTCCCCCCACCCTGAAGCCAAAGGACGAGGCCTGAATCATAAACATTAAGCTGGGCCATTTCAGCAAATAGAAGTCAGTAGACATTCTAGTTAGAGACAGCTACAGAGTAATCTTAAATATAGACGGTTTGCACCTTTGTCTTGCAGTCTTGAATGAGTGTCTACAGGGTGAAAAAAAATACAAATCAGGAAGCTCTTATTTCAGCCCCATTTGCTTACAACAAAGATGGTAAATTTTGCTCAAAAATGAAAATGTAAGGACAATTTATAGAGACTTGATGTGCAGTAATTATCCTTGAATCTAAGAATGGTGCTTCAGTTGTATGTGCTTTGCTAAAGGTGACAAAAAGATTAATGCAGGGTAAAGAAATAAAGCAGACATCGTTTTAATGAGTCCAACTCTCTTTCTGCCATTAAATGCAAATTGCATCCGTTTGAACTTTGTTGTTCAGGGTTTTTTCTTGTTGTTCTTAAAATTGTCTTCCATGGCCAAGCTGAAAACACCTTTAATATAGTTAAATAAAAATGAATTTTCAGTGTTGAATATTACCAGGAGATAAAATCTTAAAGAGCCACAGAAGATTCATCTTTTTCCATTTGCAAAGTTTACATGAGCTAGCAAACATTTTTCTTGGCCCCTGCACAGTAATGGATAAAATAAATCAAGCCCTGATTGTCTATTACACTCCCGAGATTACATTAGAATGAGGTCTAGCAGGAAAATGCCTAAACTCAAAGGAGTTCTCTCAACATACCTGCACAAGAAGCATTCAGCTGAAAAGCACCTAACAAACAATGATATTTTTGAAGCCTCCATGCTGTAATTTGTAATTGGAAATGTGAAACATGGAAAGAAATTATTTCTTCTGGATGTGGTTTTATAGAGCAGATGTTAAATCCATTATGAATATAATTCTGAAAAGAAGGAAAAAGTCAGAATTTTAAAAAAGAGAAATAAACTTCTTTTTCCTCACAATACTTCTGGGAGGGGCCTTTATGCATATTTTAACTTCAAGGACCAAAACTACAACAGACATATCTAAAATTGCATAATTTCAGCCACAATCTGATTCACAGTGCCATATATTGAATGGAATGCTTGAGATCTCAATGTTTTAATTACTTTGTTGGAGTTTTTTTTGGGGGGGGTAGGTTCATCAAGAGTACTGTCAATTTAAGAATGTTTGTTTGTTTGTTTATTTATTTATTTACAAGATTTTTTTAGCCACGCCTTTACCAGTGGTCTCTGAGCAGCGTACAACAATATTAAAACTTCAAAAACATTAAAACCATTAAAAACAGACAATATTATAATAATATATTTAAAACAATCATTAAAACATTAATATTAATAAATCATGCTGCTCATATGGCCAGCTAAAGAATACTATTTAATTAAAATGCTGGCTAAACAGAAAGGTCTTTTCCTGGCGCCGAAAAGCCAAAAGTGTTGGAGCCAAGCGGATCTCTATAGGGAGGGTATTCCAAAGTTGGGGGGTAACAGCCAAGAAGTCCCTATTTTGACATGCCACCCCCTCACCTCTTTCAGAGATGGCACCTTCAGAAGGGCCTCTTGGACTGATCTTAGATTTGTTCCCTAGCTTTCCTTACTAACTCTGTAACTTGTGAACATTTGGCTAAATTCAATTTCAGTCCCATATAGAGAAGAACTAATGAAATGGGTCACCTTGAACTTTCGTTACAATTTGGAGAGCTACAGCTGATTCTACATTGTTTACCTGGGTATATGATATACGTTTTATGAACAATGCATATGCTGAACCTCAGCTCACTGACACGTTATGCTCCATGTATAATTATCCTCACACTGAAATTGATACCTTTGAGCAAGAAGGACCCCAGGTGTGTCTTTGTAATTGCATCTGCTACAAAATCATGTGCATTCACAAATCATAAACACATCCAAACAGGGACAATTTTTTCTCATAACAGCAAAAGCATGGAAGGATATGTGGCACCTTAGATGGGCAAACTTTATTATAGTCAGTGACCAATATCAGAAATACAAATAAATCATAAATACATAAAATATGTTGATCCATTACTATCACCCTAAAAATATAAAAATAGCTAAAAATCTCCTTAGAGATTAAATAGGTTAATGTAATGTAACACTGTAGGGTTGCCAGTTTGGAATTTCAAAAATTTTGTTCCTTTTGATGAAGGCAAGTAGATCCAGAAGATTTGGAACAGTTGTTTTTCTTGACTACAATGTCCAGAATCTCCCAGCCAACATAGCTTCTGGAAAAAGTTTAAGATCCAGAAAAAGGGGTGTGGAGACAATAGGATAACTTTGGGGGTTATGGGAACAACAAGAATCAACTGTGGGGAATGTTGTCTAGCACATTTTCTAGACTTCAACACTAAGCAGCTCCAGCCAGCATGGTCAGTTATAAGGGGAACTAATTTAAAATACCGGGAGGGACAAACGTTCTTCAGACTTGATGCAGCACAGCTTCTGATAGGTTTAATCTCTAGTTCTCATTGTATTACAGCTGCACTGTACAAAAACTATGGGCTGGCTGGCAGGGAGCATTACAAAAGGTTGGGAAATACAAATATTCAAGCTTGCATATTAAGTGAAAATGCTGCTACTCTGAAGACAGTCCAGTTTTTCAAACCATGTCAGAAGAGCAGCCCTTGAAGTATTTGCCAAGACCTATGACAACTGTCTTCTTTTTATTGGCAGCAGAATCCACAAGAAACATCATAGACAGTGTTCAGCAGACCCTGTCCAAAATGTGTAGAGGTAAAAATCTATCTTTTCTGCAGCTTTCAATGCCATTAATGCCATTAATTGCTTTGTTTTGACTGTAAGAAAAATCCCCTTGCAATGACAGAAACTTGGGCTTTCATTTACTATAAGAGCTATCCTGCTCTTATAGTAAATGAAAGAGGATGCCTAGAAGATTGAGGGAAATCTAATAGTTTATAGTTACTGAAAATGTTAGGACTACAAATTGGTATAAACATGGTTGGGACCAGCATGGCAATCTTGTTATTTCTGTTCTTTGATCCAGAATTGCTATGCTGTACTTTCAATATTGTATTTCTTGCATTTGTATCCTATTATTTGTCCCAGATGATTCTTCCACCACACCATCCTCAATTTTATCTGCTCAGCCTTGTAATATGGACTAGTGGCATAGTGGTTACAAAGCTGGACAAGCACTTGGCAGATGCAGGTTCGAGTCCCTATTGAGCATTAAATTCACTGCACAAGCTTAAGCCTGACATACCTCACAGGTATGTTGTGAAAGGGGGAGGGAACAGTGAAGAAAAAAATGTATGTTGTCTCCAGCACGTTGTAGAAAAGGCAAGTTACAAATATAACCAATAAATAAATATAAATATTATTTTGTTAAACCCATATTCTACATATAGTTTTGTAATGTTCTATCATCAAGGTATTTTTAAATACACCCTGTTTAAATTTTCATTGGGGAGTAACATTGTAGGGTTGCCAGTTTTGAATTTCAAAAATATTGTTCCTTTTGATGAAGGCAAATTGGGGAGTTGGGGATGCAGTAGAAGTTCTAACGGCAGTTCTAATCCACACCAATCTACTCCAATCTAATCCTAGGAAAGCACAGGATGTCTCAAACACTGTCAGTGAACTTCTGAAAGGAACTCTAGAATGCAATCAGTAGGCTTCGTAAGTCTTCTATGTGATTTCTATATTCCATTCTATATTCCAACAGTAGCATTTCCCTAGTTTGGCAGCCTCTTTGATCTGTACCTCTCGTCAAGAAAAATCACAGGGTTCCCTGCTGAGCACCTTCTGCGGGAACTGTAAAATGGGCTCCTTTCCCATTTCAGTACACAAGTAAATGAAGTCTTGCAAAGGTTCCCTTGGTGAGGAACCAGAAAAAGAAGTCTAGCATGTTAAAAATAATGCCAAAAAGAGAGAGGCAAAACTGCTGATTAAAATTCTTTCTTGGCTAACTATGTGCATAAATAATGGACAGAAAATAGTTTCAGAAAGTGAGAGGCAAAAGGAAAAACAACAACCCTCATGTATACAGGCCTGCTGCTTGTGATATCTGGCCTGGAGTATCTTTTCACACAGTTTGGAGTATTGCTGTTCCTCAGAAGTGAAAGACAATTAATTCTAAGGGCAGTCCAATTCCTGTTCTCCTCCCTCCAAAATCTGCTGCACTCCCCCCCCATGTGCGCTGTCAAAATCTGGTGAAAAAGTGAACCACTGAACTATGGCAGCAAACTGGAGGTGGAGGAAACCATTAAAATTTAATTTTAATGATTAATATAATCATTTCAACATTTAAAATAAGCAGGAAACACTTGTTTTAAAGGGATTTTAGTGGTCGGTCAGTGAATTTCTATGGCATGTTTTGGGGACTGCAGAAATGGCCTTTGGGGGCAGCATGTAGTGCATGAATCATGTGTTACCCACCTAGGATCTATGCCTATTTAAATATGATTTCAGTGATCTGGGGCTCCTTAGTGCTCCTAAAAATAAATAGCTAGCTGAAAACCACTAAATTCCAGCTTATATCATTACTTATATCGTCTGATCCAACTAGTTTAGTTCTGCCGATGCTAAAAAGTTATTAAATACATTGGCTGAAATTTGTTTCCATATCTTAAGCCCCCCAGTAAGGCTGATGGTGCCATCAATGGAGGCTATTTTTCAGAAATTAAACATTTCTTACTTCTGTTCCAAGGCTCCCACAGCTCCCACATAATCTCTTTCATCACTGAAAAGCCATGGGCGCTGCTGCACAGGACAAGGAAGTCTCTATTTACTGAAAATCCCCATTGCTGGGGAAGTCCTCTTTCCAGCGGTGATTTAGTTAATTAAAGACTTCTTCCTTCTATCTCACAGCTTCCACAGCTTCCCGAGGATGGAATGGATTACACAGGAGCAAGAGGAGTCTTGAGACAGACTTAGGAAAGGTTTAGTTTCTGAACAACAACTCTTGCTGATGACAAAATAAGCCTTACATGGACATGTTACAGAACAAGATTTCAATAAAGAGCTGAAATCGTGTTGCACAGTTCTGCCTATGCAACATGAATGAAATAATAATGTAAGTGTCAGAGTACCGCTGATTAAAGGCTTCCTTTTGTGACTTTGGGGTACACACAGCACATACACAATGCAACAAGGTTGCATGTACTCTGAAATCACAAAAGGTAGCCTTTGTTCTTGTTGTGGAGGAATTTATTTTATTTATTTATTTATTAAATTTATATCCCACCCCACTAGACCAGGTCTGCTCGGGGTGGCCAACAGCATAAAATAAGACAATATAAAATACAGATAATCATAAAAATACAATTGATATATTAGTTAATACAATTAATTTAGGAAAGTATTGCCAATGGGATAAGATGGGAAAAATAAAAATAAAAGACTTAGCTGACTGGAGGGAAGTCTTGCTTAAATAGCCAAGTTTTTAACTGTCTATTAAAAACACCCAGCGAGGGTGCCAGCTGAATTTCTGTAGGAAGGGCGTTCCATAGCCGATGGGCCACTGCCGAGAAGGCCTGGTTTCTAGTTTTTTTCTTCCGAGCCTCTCTCGGCGTCAGACCCCCCCCAGCCATGCCTGCTGGCGGTGACGGATGATTCGGGTAGGAAGGTGCCACACAACAGGATTTTGGTTTTTAAACATAATAACAATTAAAAAATTAAGACAAAATGAATTCTTTGAGTACTGATCCTTATTTAATCAAAACCATGTGCTCAGAAACAACCAGCTAATTAAATGGAAATAATACATAACTCCAAATAATTTCAGTTAGCAGTAACAAGGGTATAATTCCATTAAGTTGCAATTTTAAAATGACAAGAGATAGGCTGAAATACTGTTGTGTAGCTATACTTGCAGAACGTGAAGCTACAGGAATGATACAAAAAATAATGGCAGGTGGAAGTAATAGCCCAAAGTATTTCTGCAGGAATGTCACATAATTATCTTGATGTGAACTGTGTTATTCATTCTGCAACTGCAATGTGAACCATGCAGTCATGAACTGTGCATTCAGCTGCACAACTGTGGTTTGATCCACACAACTGTAATGTGAATCATGTGATCCATTACACAATGCTGGCTGCCTAACCATAACCTTAGGTACATTACACCAACCTGAATAGGATTTTAGCCTTAACACCACTCATTTTACAGTGCAATTGTAAGTTTTTTGTAAGAAGAGTATGGCCTCTTATAAACTTATGAACTGTAACTATAATGTTAAGCTTTTTTGGCCTTGGAACTACATCCAGCTGTCTGAAGAGGCTGTAGTCAAGGGACAAGACATGCCTATGGCCCCAAGTGCACGTGATGAGGTAGAAAACATTTCTCAGGAAGTTCAGGAAGGGGCTCATCTGAGCCATCTGACCCAAAGTCCTCTTCTGAGATGATGATGCCCCTTGGAGCCTAGGATCATGACAAGTACTATCCTGTTCCAACTCAACTATTGGAAGACCATAAATACGTAAGAAAAGAAAAGAACAGCAGGGCACAAAAGGGAAATAAAAGGTGAGAATATAGTGGCCTTCATTTTATTTATTACCTCAGCTTGGTATTATTTAGTAGCAGGTTATTTCCAAAGAGTGAGAAGCACAAATGAAAAACCTTGGTAAATTTCTTTCAGTTTATGGTCAAAGACGAGTGAAACCTTTCTGTGTGGATTTGACCTTCTTTAGCTCATCTCATTTTCTCTCTCAGAAAAGGTTAGCTGCGATGTGCCACAGTGATAAAGTCAGGACGGGAGCCAGCTAGTGCTCCTATATATTCCATTGGTTAAAAGAGACAGGCGAGTTGTATCAAGACAAACCACTTGAGGACGGGGCACAGCAGACTTCCCTCATGCTTTGGCTCAGCACAACTCATTTCCCATTTATTATACCTCATTAAAACTTCAAAGCTCCAAAAAAAAAGCTATATACAGTATTTTCTATTAAAGTCTATTCATAACTCGCCATGTAGAAATCAAAACAGATGCAAACATAAAAAAACTGAGTGCCAGTGTAACCATTCCAATTCATCTCTCATAGTTTATTTTTCATGATCTCCCTCACCTTCTTTATCTGACTACTGGAGACAGTGTTTCTTCTGTTTATCTTGACCCACTGTTGCTGAATAGCTGTGTGCCACGGTTTGGAATGGCTTGTCTCCTTTCTTAGACATTTCCCATTTGGCTGCAATTTCTGCTGACCTTGGCTGGCCTAAATTCGTATTGTTTTTGGTGGCTTTGGATCTCCCAAGTCTGATTTATCTGGCTCTTTATCAGATCTCCACATATTGCAACATGTGCCTTGGGACTGTCTCTCCTGGGAGCAGGACATCGTTGAAGGAGTAAGAATCCACACCACTAGATTTGCATATCATGCCAAACAAACCACATGTGACAGTCCACGGTTGTCTCTTTACCTACTCCAGCTGCAAGTTTCAGAGATCAGGTATTGATAGCCAGCACACTGATTTGTCCTCAGTAAGTCAGGAGCCCTGTGTAACTCTGGACCATTGTGATAAGCAAATGTGCCCAATTTGTTTATGTCTACATCTTCCTTTAAGTGAAAGAGAACCCCTTCTGCTTGAGAAGAATTTTAACATGCTGATGCACTTTGAGCTCAGAATGATCATTTGCAAAATTGCAATATATAAGTAAATAAGCACCCCTGGGAAATTCTATCTTCAGGTTCTTATAACTACCAATTTAACCTCTAGACTCCTGGTTTATGATGTGGCTAAGGGCTATTAATGGAATTAAAATCTTGTGTAATACATCTGCTTATCTTGTATGCTGCAGTTGGTTTAAATGAATTTGTGAGTTTTAAATTAAATTGAAAAAATTTCTCAGGCAAAGCAGTATGCATACTTAGGAAATAATAGATAATTAAACCTCAAATTTGTCCCCTCAAGTCTTCTCATGGATGGAGTAATGTGCTGTTTGTTAGGAGAAGAAAGCCATTTAGAACAACAAGACAGCCATACTCTGGATATAAAATTATCTTAGGGTGGCCGAAAGGTTTGTATAGGAACTAAACCCTCATGAAATATTTCAGTGTCATTTCAATGGCATCATAAATAGAATCATGCAGAGCAGCAACTGTGGTGAAAGCATATTTATAAGGCTGTGAGAAATAACATCAGAAAAAAATAAATAAGGAGAATTTGACTAGTTTCTTGTCACTTGGAATATGATGAGGCAAGTCTAACAAGGCAATGAAGGCTACCAAAAACATCCATATCACCAATTTGGTTTCAAGCATGGAGGAAGGCAAGCTTTTGGAAATGGCCCCTGTTACTTCTAATATTTGTATTAGGCATTCTAGTGGGGGTGTGAAAAGGATTTTCCGTTCCAAGTACCTGGGAATCCCTTACTGAGGGAAATTTCCAGCTGTTCCTTTTCTGGTGTCTTCCATGGGCAACCACATATCTTTGTTTTATATCTAAATAATGTATTTTTATCTTCCTGGTCACTGACCGTAGTAAATAAATACAGCATTTAACAAGTCTTTGTTTGCTGCCAGTGGAGCTTTTATCAGGGTTGGTGATGACTTTTTTAAATTGGTTTTTAAAAATTGTTTTAAATTGCTAGAGCTTTGTTTGTTTTAAGAATTAATTGTATTTGTTCTTTTTAAACATAAGTCAAATTTAATCCCATTCATAGAACGCATAGAAGGGGAACCAAGATCTGTGAAACCTTTACCATGAAGAAAGCTGACAGGAAAAAAAAATTGATTCATTTGAAATGTGGTGTTTGAGAATGTTATGGCCTGACAAAAAGACAAGTGGATGCTAGACCAAGTCAAGCCTGCACTCTCACTTGAAGCAAAAATGACTAAACTGAGGCTATTTCCATGAGGTGACATAACTCACTGGAAAAGATAATGCTGACAAGAATAGCTGCTGTCTTCTTAGACCTTTGATAACAAAGGGAAACCCTTTTGAGTGGAGGAAGCTTTAAGTGGGGTTTGGAAAGGATAATAATAATAATAATAATAATAATAATAATAATAATAATAATAATAATAATAATAATAATAATAATAATGATGATGATGATGATGATGATGATGATGATGATGATGATGATGATGATGATGATGATGATGATGATGATGACGATGGGACCACAGAGCTGGAAGAGACCCTATGGATCATCAAATCCAGCCCCTGTGAAGGACTCACAATGGGGAATCGAACTTCCCACTTCAGAGATCTAAATCCCTGAGCTATTCAGCAATTCTCATCCAATGATAGATAAAATAAATATATCCCTGGTACCTTCGTATCTTCAAAGCTTCTTCCAAAGTACACACGCGTCCAAAAAGGTCCCTTAGGTAGAACACTTGGACACTCTTTCTGAAAACTCCACCTTGTGCCTAATAAAAGCTGAATGAGTTTATGTCCATTTCCTGCCTTGTTTGCCCCTCTTACTGTGTACTGCCAAGTCCTACGTCCCCAATAGGTTTAGAGATTTGTTTTGCCACACTGCTTTAGGAATAAATAAAGCTCTGCATGTCTGAGGAAATACTTCAACTGGAAATGCTCAGGGGACTGCTGCATCATCTAGGTCTTTTGTAGTCAGTAATGGAATAGAAGGAATAAAATAGATACCCTCCCAAAGGCACATTTTGCCCATTTAAAATATGGTGTCCAGGGGAGGGTTACTATAATATGGATTCAGATCTACTTTAACTCAACTGAGGGGATGATTAGACACCTAAATTGTCCTAGGTTGGATTAGGCTAAGCAGGATCGCTTTGAGTGGTAGTATGTCATTTGGCACAATTCTTGTATCAGCATTACAACATGCAAGGACTGGTTGGTTCCAGGGCAGGAAACCACACCATATCTAAAAAGACCCTATTTAGCCCTTCCTCCCCTTAAAGAATTTAAAAAAATTCCTCTCTCTCTGTTTTTTTCTGTCTCCCTACCCATGGAGAAGTAGAGGAAACCCACATTTTTTTTAAAAAAATGTAATTGATATAGCGTTGAATTGGTTTGTTGATTAACCAATTTAATGTTGGACTATAAGGATTAAGGATTCTCTCATGAGACGAGAAGACTCCTTGGAAAAGATGTTAGGAAAGTGTGACGGCAAGAGGAGAAGGGGACGACCGAGGATGAGATGGCTGTACAGTGTCATCGAAGCAACCAACATGAATCTGACCCAACTCCAGGAGGCAGTGGAAGATAGGAGGGCCTGGCGTGCTCTGGTCCATGGGGTCACGAAGAGTCGGACACGACTAAATGACTAAACGATGATGATAAGAATTAAAAAAACGAGGTGGAGAACTCTATCTTCTTCTGTCTCACTTTCTATGGGAGGAGCAGAAGGAAGTTTTCAATTGATTGATAAATGTTTGGATCCTGCGTTGGTGTAAGTGAAGTAGGTGAGCAACTTGCTTTGGACAGTGATTATATGCTTGAGCCAAATCCTATCCACATTAAGAAAACAGTAGCCCTGACAGTGACCCAAAAACGTATAGGTAGTGAAAGTCATTGCGATTGTCCATCTGTCTTGTGGTCACACACACACATACACAAATAGTAAGAAAAAAAAGAACTAGCCTGTCCCCAAAGTGGACCAAACAGTGAGACAAATCATAACCTGATCACAGTTTGAGCTACTGGAAGCAGAATTTCCTACCTTCTCCTCCCTTGGCAATGTTAGTCATGTAGTCAGTTAGTTATACAGCTATGAATCAGTTAAGCTCAGTTCATGTAACCAGTCATTATTTTTTTCTCTTACGAAGTGTCTCAGAGTGAGTTGTTGGGTTAATAAGTACCAGTTGAGGATAACAAAACAAAAAGGGTGGTCCACTTTGGGGACCATTGATCTGTAGGTCCCTAAACTTTTTCCCATTGCATAGGTAGAGCTTTTTAAGATGCCCTATCCAATCACATCCTACCAAGAGTATTAGGCTGCCAAATCTTAGGGCTCTGGCTGAAGTCTCAGGAATTTGCTACATGTCTCCAGGCAGGGAGACAAATCTCAAGGTGAATAGCCCTGGAGGAGAAGAAAGTTGGATAGTGGATTCATTGGAGAAGGCAGGACATTAAAATTTGGAGTCCCTTACCCACCCATTCCAAGCTGGTACCTGCTTCATTGGTTAAGATACACGTTAGAGTGTATGCAGAAAGGTGGTGGATGCATGTAGTTAAGTCTGTTGGCCCATCTGGAGCATGACAATGGACCCAAGTACAAGCATCCAACAGCTGTGTGGAGCAATTCCAGGCCCTCTCTCATGTTTCCTTCAAATGCACCTGTGAAGGTGCCAGGACCAAGCCGCCCAGAGTAGTCAATTAACTAGATTGGGTTTTTTTTGACAAATTAAATAGATAGATAGATAGATAGATAGATAGAGAGAGAGAGAGAGAGAGAGAGAGAGAGAGAGAGAGAGAGAGAGAGAGAGAGAGAGATAAAGCCAGCCAGCCAGCCAGCCAGCCAGCCAGCCAGCCAGCCTTCTTGTGGTAAAAACTCATAGCAGCTCCACAGAGTCTAAAAAAAGTTCTCTGTTGGACAACAGTGAGCCTCACACGAGTCTTAGCTGCCTGTGTATCAACTGTGGTGCAGGTGGGTGTGATGCAAACCCTAGTAGTTATGGTAATAATTGATTTGCAGATTTTTTGGCCTGCCCAGCTGCCAAAACAATGTCTCCTAGCTCTTGGTTGCCTTGTTACATTAGCCACAGTTTACCCACATTCTGAATTTATTAACCTCATACTCTTGTCCTCAATTGAATGACTCAGCAACAGTTCAAGCCCTCTTCCAATTTTTTCTGCCCTACCCTGTGACATCACAGAGACTAGCCCATGTGACATAAAAATCTCAGGGAATGGGGCCCTGCTGATGTGGTGACACTAGTAATTGTGAGGAGGCACATATGCTTATCATGCCTCAAGAAGCAAAACGTTGTGAGTCATCCTGTTTGTCTAATATCTGTACAAATGGATAGTAGCTGGAAACAAGCTGCACCATTTCCACACAGAAATTCATGAATATCTGTATACTGTAGTAGTGAAGCTCCACAACATTTGAATCTTGTCTATGCCAGGTTCTTCATCATGTGGAGACATTCAACAAGAGGATAAAAGTAACTAGCTATAAATAACAGGATATTTGTAATTGTTTCATTTTTCCTTTAACGAAAGTATAATCAAATCCTATTACAATTTTAACTCAATGAAGGCTATCTTAGCTCCTTTTACAGAACATGTGTAACTTTTAAATTGCTTTGACAATTACTACATTTGGACGAACTAAGTAGTGGGAGGGACGTTGATAACATGGTCCAAGTGATAGCTCATGCTGTACTCATTCTGCAGCCTCATGTCTTTCTGGGGTATTGAAGAAGTGGACAAGAACATAATGTGCTTCGTACCACAGATTGCAATAAAACTTTAACTAAAAATGAATATTTTAGTTACTTTTGGGAAACAGGTTAAGAGTAACCATTAAAAATTCTAATAGCAATGATAATGAACGGTGATGGGGATTAGAATTATCAATCAATTAAGCCGCTCAGAGTGGTATAGATGTATCAGATGGGCGGGATATAAATCAAATAAATAAATAAATAAATAAATAAATTAATTAATTAATTACATTTATTTAAAATACAGTATTTTTACCCTGTCTTTTTTCCTTAAAAGGACACAAGGAGGCTTATATCATTAAAAGACAAGCAACAGTCAATATACAAATACTAAAAAGGATCAAACAAATACAACAAAGATAAGCAACGCAAAAACACATTCAAAGCACTAAGATACAAAAACCCATTAACCCCCCACACACACCAAAAATGGCAGTCAGTCACTCAAGGAAAGCTTGCCTGAAGAGAAATACAGTAGACCTTTGGTCTAGATGGGTGGGGTATAAATAAATAAATAAATAAATAAATAAATAAATAAATAAATAAATAAATAAATAAATAAATAAATGAATGAATGAATGAATAAATGAATAAATGAATAAATGAATAAATGAATAAATAAATAAATAAATGAATGAATGAATGAATGAATGAATGAATGAATGAATGAATGAATGAATAAATGAATGAATAAATAAATAAATAAATAAATAAATAAATAAATAAATAAATAAATAAATAAATAAAAGTCTTTGCCTGCTTGCAGAAGGACAGCAAAGATGGCTTACTGTGGGAGGGAGTTCCAAAGTCTGGGAGCAGTAACAGAGAAGGCCCTCTCTCATGTTTCCATCAAATGCACCTGTGAAGGTGGCAGGATCAAGACAAAGGCCTCTCCTGGAGATGTTATTATTTGAACAGGCTCATAAAAAGAGATACAATCCTTGAGACAGCTTGGACCCAAACCGTTTAGGGTTTTATAGGGTTGGAATCAACACTTTGAATTCAGCCCGGAAATGGATCAGCATCCATTGCAGATGCTGTAACAGGGAGGTTATATAATCCCTGTTACCGGCTCCAGTCAGCAATCTGGCTGCTGTATTTTGGACCTACTCAAGTATAATATTTTATATTTTTTCAAAATAACACTTTCAAGCTCTGTATCCTATCCATGGAGGTATAAGATAGATGTGGTTCTCAATACATGAATTGTAGACACAAGGGTAGGAACAGTCCACTGTCTGTACTATAGAAGAATCTTAAGATATGGGAGGACAGTGCATACACTGCAAATCTAATTTGCCCCTGATTCTCTTGCTGTTTTTCTGACTCCCACGGAAACTGAAATTAGAGCTCAAGCAGAAAAGGTTGATTGCTCTCTGGCAGGGAAGGATGTCCCAGCTTTCCCAAGTGAATACCATTTTTCCACTTCTCTGTCACAGGAAAGAGCCTTGTTCATTTGTCTTGGAAGGAGGCACTTCATTCCAGCTGCCGACCTGCCTGCTGAAAGATGGATAGTCAGATAAGGAGGAATCCAAACCCCACAATCCTTAAGAACCTGCACTGTGGCAATACATTTTACAATAAAAAGAGTAGCCACGGGATCTAAAATGTACCTCTTCCCCAGTGCTTAAAATTCTTTACAAATCTTGCCTCCACAATCCATTCAGTGTGAGGTGAAAAAGCAGACCAGCAGAGAACCCACATCCTGGACAGAGCGCTGAGACCGAATGACAGAAAGAAGTTGGGTCTCACAACCTCAGATTTTATCTTCAGTATGGAGACATTACACTTTATGTGAAGCAATTCAGCCCAGAAAATGTTCACAGGGATGGGGCATCCCTTCTTTACTCAGTGCCCTGGCCACTTCATAAAACATCATCCTCCACTCTCAACCCTTCTCTCCTCCTTCTTCTGAATTTGTTTATACTGTGGAAATCCATTAACGATAAAAAGGAAGAATAGCAGTATAATGCTTTCTTACTGCCTGTGTGAGGAACCCTCCATCTGGATAGGCAATTTCAAAGTAGATGAATGACTGTGCAAATGTTTACAGCCCAAACTCAAACAATACTAACAGTATTGGGTTGGGTAACGATTATTGGGTAACGATTATTGTGGTAACAGCTGTGAAACATTCTGCATACTCAAAACAGGAACACTATCAGCATTATTTCATTTAAAAACTTTTATTTACTCCGTAGTATTTTATCCCTCAACGAAGTGTAAGACAACTTGTAAGTCACATTGTCTACACACATACACTCTGTTTCGCTATTCAGCAACAAATATAAAACGGCAACTGAAACAGTTCAAAAAAGAAGAAAAAGAGAGATAAAGACAAACCATGAAATTGACTGGAACAAGTTAAGCCTAAATAAACTAAACTTTGTAGGATTTTTTCCCTGAAATCACAGCAGAATGCAGTCCAGTTGAGCATCCCTCAGAAAGAATTCACAGATATTAAAACTAAGCTTAAACACGTTAATAGCTTGACCGAAGTTTTGACATATAGCTCACTCTCTTAACCACTTGTATTTCCAGACACATTGTGCACTGAGTATTTTGGGGAGGTTGGAGAAACAGCATATAGCTAAATCTTCCTTTGCCATGGGAACTGTATCATTCATTCATTCATTCATTCATTCATTCATTTTATACCCCGCCCATGAAGACCAAGGTCTACTCTGGTCGGCTAACAACAATACATATAAGTAAAAGCAACGTCTACAGGTCATAGTACAAGGTAGTGTAAAGCTGGAGGATGGAGTTAGAAATCTCCTACTCCCTCATCCTTACATTAGCACTGGAAAGAAGAGTGAAAACAGGGAACATTGGTTACAATATGTCACAGTTGTAACTAATCTAGACATATATATCAGGGAATAGTTATTTTTAAAATCTCGGTGTACCAGACCTCATAGTAGTTCTGACTTGAAGCAATCCATCCCACGTGCTAGATAGACTGCTATTTCACTCTGTCACTTTCTCAATCTCTCCCTTTCTCTCTGTTAAATAAAGTAAGTCACTGTTGAAAGACAGCTGTGGGAAAAGGCTAGGAAGGGGGCTATGGCAGCCCCACCCTCCAAACTCAACAGCAGATGACAGCATCTCCCCCCCCCTTTCCATTATATTTGGCTTAGCGGTTGCTTGTGGGGGGAAAATACATGTGGAAAGTAAATAAAATTGATTGTTGGGAACAACAGGTGGATTAGAGAACGGATTTCCTTAAGCGCGCGCGCGCGCACACACACACACACACACACACACACACACACACACACAGAGAGAGAGAGAGAGAGAGAGAGAGAGAGCTGCTCAAGGTTTTAGAGCCCACCACTGTGAGGCGGCTTCCTCACTGCTGCCTCACAGAAGAAATGGAGATTCCATGGGCTCTGCCCCACAAGGCAGCACAGCCCCAGAAGAGCCTCAGGCTGAGGAGGAAAGTGGGAAAAGGAGGGGGGTTGCTTTCCTTCCCTCTCCCCAGCCTTCATCCCAACATTTTCTCCTCACACATTTCAAGCTTGCTGTGCCATCATGGTCCTCCATTGCTGTCTCCTTCCTCATGAAATTAAATGGGTAAACCTCACTCATGAGTAAACCAAGAACCTCAAGACCCTTCTCATGAAAGAAAAAAACACTGATCAGTGAAAATGAAAGGATTGCTCAAATGAAAGTTAAAACAGACCACCGTAATGATGCAAACCTTTTAAGTGTGAACCAGACTGTTCAAACTTTGCCTGTCTGGATGTGTCCTATATAATTAGGTTACTCATATTAAGTAGAAAGCAAGCAGTTAAAAAAATGCAGTTAAAAAGATCCCAGATGAGGAATTTATTGATAAATATTAAGTGCTTTGAAATTTGGTTGAATCGATAGTTTGACCTATTGTTTTTTAATAGCCTGAAGTAGCTTCCTTAAGTTAAAGAATGTAATATGCAAAAACAGTTTAAAACAAACCTTAAAATAGACTTTGAAGATGAAAACTGTATGGTCCTATATATCCTTGATGTTATTGTTATGTCATGGAAATGTACATTTTAACACAGACAACTATTTTTTAAAAAAGAGAAAGAAGCAGTGGAAATGCAGATTTATTGCACAAAACTAGGAATTTCTTTGACTAAGAGGGTGATCAACAAAGAAGTTTTAAAACAAAGACCAAGAAATCATAAAATGCAGAAAGCTGGAATACTTTAGTGGCTTAATGATAACTAGAGAAGTTATGGAGTATTACAGTGGATCATTCAAGGTGAAATGGAAAAGAAGTGCATAAATAGGAAGAACTGGGAAAAGTGACAGGATGTAGCACAACATCATTAGTTTGAACTGTCAGTATATTCATGAAAATATCCAACTAATACTAGGCAAGGAATTAAAAGAAACTCCCCAAAGACATTTGTATGGAACTAATTTCTTTGGTTTCATGTCTGCTTGTATGCAAGCCAATTGCTTAGGAGGCACTAAACCATGGTACAAATGATTTACAAATCATACAAAATGGCATGCAGATAGTGATGCTGCCCAACTCTTATTTGCAATTAATAAGAATAATATTTGGAGACAAATAAGGCAATGATCTGTAGCTTACTTAATATGGTATACATGGCATTAGCAGTATAATATTGTTAAAACTGATTAAAAGGCTGGATGAAACCCATTGGTAGCAACACAGAATATGACACAGCATATAGTGAAGGATGTGATGACTGAACTAGCCACCATGGCAGAGTGATTAGAGTGCTAGGCTAGGTCTGAGAGACCCCAGTTCAGCCATGAACTTCAGCCTTAAAGCTGTCACTCTCCCTTGGAGAACTGTGCTTTATCCCTCACCTAAGCAAATCACAACTGTTAAACACCACTGTTGTATTTGTAATTAGTGTAGCCAATTCATCACTTGGTGGCAAACTTGTGGTGATAACCCTCTTCGTATTTCATTAGGCAGGCCCTTGCACAGCAGACACGCAATCTTAGCAGCTTGGTAGAATTTTCCAGAGCTTCTGCTGGAAAGAGTCCAGGGTTAAAGGCAACACCACAATGAGGCTGCAGAGGCTCACAGGATTTTATTTATTCTATTAATTTGTTTAAATCTGCTTTTCTAGATAATAGTATTTACAAGGCAGCATAGAAACAATTATGTTATGTACTGCCAAGTCCTTTCCTGGTTATGGTGACAGTAAGAATTAATGACCTCCAGAGGTCTTATCACTGATAGATACAATACAACAGACATATTAATACCATTCCATTAAACAGACATTTGTTATCTTATTAGATCATGGCCACTGGTCCCATCACCTCCTGGCAAATAGAGGGGGAAGATATGCAGGCAGTGACAGATTTTACTTTCTTGGTCTCCATGATTACTGCAGATGGTGACAGCAGCCACGAAATTAAAAGACACCTGCTTCTTGGGAGGAAAGCGATGACAAACCTCGACAGCATCTTGAAAAGCAGAGACATCCCCTTGCCGCCAAAGGTCCACATAGTCAAAGCTATGGTTTTTCCTGTTGTGATGTATGGAAGTGAGAGCTGGACCATAAAGAAGGCTGACCACCAAAGAACTGATACTTTTGAACTGTGATGCTGAATGAGGCTCTTGAGAGTCCTCTGGACTGCAAAGAGAACAAACCTATCCATTTTGAAGGAAATCAACCCTATGTGCTCACTGGAAGGACAGATCCTGTAGCTGAGGCTCCAATACTTTGGCCATCTCATGAGAAGAGAAGACTCTCTGGAAAAGACCCTGATGTTGGGAAAGTGTGAAGGCAAGAGGAGAAGGGGATGTCAGAGGATGAGATGGTTGCACACTGTCATCGAAGACACCAACATGAATTTGACCCAATTCCAGGAGGCAGTGGAAGACAGGAGGGCATGGTGTGCTCTGGCCCATGGGGTCACGAAGAGTCAGACACGACTTAACGACTAAACAACAACAATCCTATTAGAAAAAGCCACAGACCCTTGAAGGACAGAGGAATAAAACAAAAACCATTGTTTTCAAATCCTGTATAAATTTATGATTATTTGTCCTTTGTGTGCTAGCAGTGCTCAATGTAAGAAATATTCCCTAATCTGTTGCACTATGGCTATGTTTCTTCAAAATGTTCCTACACATACTGTTTAACTAATTGCTATGTGACATTAGATCAGCATCTTCTGACACAATAGCACTCTTAGAATTTGCCTGCATATACTAAAAAGGACAGCAGGCTCTGAAAATTACTATAAATTAAAAATCACGGACTTGGGTTATATGCAGCTGCACATGTAATGAGTACTGTATTTCAAAATCTATTTGAGCTTGCAAAAGGCCTATTTATGAGAGAAATCTCTACATTTCTCTTCTGAGCAAAGTCTAACAACTCCAAGCACAAACAATTATGCATTTCTGCAGAGGAAAAGTTCTTTTTAGACTTTAAGGTTGGGTTTAAGACCCAGCTGATAAAGAAAAGGGTGTGATGGTTGTTGTGGGTTTTTCAGGCTGTGGGTGTGACTTCCTTTATGTTGCTTGGCATCATATCACTACAATCTCTCCATGTCTTTTTAAAGATATAATTCACCATACACTGGATAAAAACATGAGGAGTTAAAAGTTTTTCAGCATTCATATTTTCATATGCTGACTAGCTGCAAAGCTTCCAGGAACACATTCAGCTACTATGCTGAAGCTTTTGTGGAGCACAGTACTGGGTGTTCATACCCTTCCTGAAGAATCTGACTCAAAATATAATTTATTTCACAGCTTGTGTGTCCTGTGATATACCGGGGGTCTCTGAAGATTCGCTCTGTTTTTCCTCAATTGTACAGTTTCAGCCTTGTTTGCCTTGCTATAACTCATAGTTACTAGCTCATATCTAATCAAGAATAATTTTAATGGGATGTTTTCTTACTACTAGTTGGAGTGCACTGAATTAATGGCCTCCTCTGCTTTTTAAGATGCTGTTGAGGTTTGTCATCGCTTTCCTCCCTAGAAGCAGGTGTCTCTTAATTTCGTGGCTGCTGCAACCATCTGCAGTGATCATGGAGCCCAAGAAAGTAAAATCTGTCACTGCCTCCATTACTTTCCCTTCTATTTGTCAGGAGGTGATATGACCCGTGGCCATGATCTTAGGGTTTTTTTTATGTTGAGTTTCAGGCCATTTTTTGCGCTCTCCGCTTTCACCCTCATTACGAGGTTCTTTAATTCCTCCTCACTTTCTGCCATCAGAGTGGTATCATCTGCATATCGGAGGTTGTTGATATTTCTTCTGGCAATCTTAATTCTGGCTTGGGATTCCTCCAGTCCTGCCTTTCACATGATATGTTCTGCATATAAGTTAAATAAGCAGGGAGACAATATACAGCCCTGTCCTACTCCTTTCCCAATTTTGAACCAATCAGTTGTTCCATATCCAGTTCTAACTGTTGCTTCCTGTTCCATGTATAGATTTCTCAGGAGATAGATAAGGTGGTCAGGCACTTCCATTTCTTTAAGGACTTGCCATAGTTTGCTGTGGTCCACACAATCAAAGGCTTTTGCATAGTCAATGACACAGAAATAGATGTTTTTCTGGAACTCTCTGGCTTTCTTCATAATCCAGCTCATGTTAGCAATTGGGTCTCGAGTTCCTCTGCCCCTTCGAAATCCAGCTTGTACTTCTGGGAGTTCTCGGTCCACATACTGCCGAAGCCTACCTTGTAGGATTTTGAGCATAACCTTGCTAGTGTGTGAAATGAGTGCAATGTTTACACTGAATGATGACAAAAGATCTAAACATCCTTTGAAAAGGATCAGTCTCAAAGATCAAAATACTGCATTTAAAACAATTTTGCAAAATCTTCCTTTGGTTACTTGTTGAGGTTAAAGAAGAGCATTGCTGCAATTTGAGTAACATATTAAAAGCCAGAAATTGCTTTCCTTTCCCCATGGTCCTAGCATAATTAGACAAAATTAAACAAAATTTTAAGATGCAAGCAAGAAAACAGCAGTGTAGATGAAGCTGTAGGCACAGTTAATTGCCTGATCTGTTTATGTAGATCTAATTTGGAGTATTAATTGAACCCTAGCAATTGCTGCTTATTTCCTTTGAGGATTATTTATTAGTAATTTTAATGATCAATGTAACATTAGATTGCCAGTCTGCACTGTGGGTGTCCTTTTAATCCTCTTTAGGTAAGAATCACTTGATATGTCACTTCCCAGTGCCAAGATCTCTCTCCATGTTCTGTTTCTTCACACATATCTGTGATTCCCCCCTCCCCTAATGCTTGAGGAGCCCCCCTGAGGCACAATAACAGCTACCAGGCCAAGGAAACAAAGCAAGCACAAACGGTAGCATCAGTTTTGGCTCTGTTTTTTTGAGACTCTCACCGTTGCAGCAGGTCTCTGTCTGAAAGTTATTTCTCCCCTCCCTTTGCCTCTGCCGCTCTGCCCCTCTTAAATCAAATGTGTACATGCAAATGGAGACAAAAAGGAATGAATTTAAATTTATCCTGTCAAAGGACAGTTCTGCTTCGTCCTGGAACAGATTTCCTCAGTCTGGTAGCCACCAGATGTCTTGGAGATATGGCAAGTTCTAATCTAGAAAAATAACTTTTAAAAAGTTCTACTTAGATACATGGTCATGCCTCAAACAGAACTTGGAAAGGGTGTGCTTTTATATATATATATATAAGCACACCCTTTATATATATATATTCACATTAAATATATTCACAGTGGTTATAATGGTTACTCTTTAAGGTGCAACAAGGTTTTTGTCTTTTTTATTTTATTTATTTATTTTCTTTTTCCCTTTGGATTTGCCTATTTTTAAAAAATAATTTCTTATAGAACTCATTACAAAGACCCGCAAGGTTGACTCATTTTTCCTTCCATTAATTCCACTCATGCAATTTTTTTACTGATTTCTTCTATTGCTGGTTGTATCACTTGTTTCTTTTCCAGTAAGCATTAATTCCTTTTAAAAAATCAATATAAAAAAGGAAGAAAATAGCATATATATAAACACTTTGCCATTAAAAAGGAACAAAGTTACAAATAAACATTATTCCTTCCTTGTTATCTCTAAGGTACTGCATTTTTTGTTGTTGTTGTTTAGTCGTTTAGTCATGTCCGACTCTTCGTGACCCCATGGACCAGAGCACGCCAGGCCCTCCTGTCTTTCACTGCCTCCCAGAGTTGGATCAAATTCATTTAGAGTTACTGTATTCAGACATTCAATAATAGGTGTCAGGAACTTGTCTCCTTAGAATAGGCATTCCACTGGGGGAAGGAGCCAAACTGTAGTTCCCAGCATCCACCGCCTATGAAACCTAGGCAGGGTGAGGCAACCATGGACAAGCTTCTGACCCTAGATTTCCAGTTACAGTGGTGCCTCGCTTAACAACGATAATCCGTTCCAGGAAAATCGCCGTTAAGCGAAAACATCGTAAAACGAAATTAAAAACCCAATTGAAACACAAGATCCTCCATACGGCGGCCATTATCGCTGCCTGTATAGCAAGGAATCCATCCCTAAACACAGCGGGGAGCCATTTTAAGCACCCAGTAGCCATTTTGAAAACCTGATGATCAGCTTTTTTTGATCGTCGTAAAGTGAAAATCATTTCCCAAAGCAGGGGACCGATCATTGCTAAGCAGAATTCCCCCATTTAGACCATCGTTTTGCGATCACAATTGCAATCACAAAAAGATAGTCGTGCAGCGATTTTGTCATAATGCGGGGCAATAGTTAAGCGAGGCACCACTCTACTCACTATTTTGAACTTAAAACTACTCCAGTCCTCTGAAGATGCCGGCCACAGAGATTGGCGAAACGTCAGGAAGAACAACCTTCAGAACACAGCCAAAGAGCCCAAAAAAACCACAACAACCATCTTAGCTGTGTTTTTTGGTCCTTGCACACCAGCCTTACCTAGTAGGACAGTGGTCCTCAACATTGGGCCTCCAGATGTTGTTGAACTACAACTCCCAGAAGCCTTTGCCACCACCTCTGCTGGCCAGTATTTCTGGGAGTTGAAGTCCAAAAACATCTGCAAGCCCAAGGTTGGGGACCACTGTGGTAGGAGACCCAAAAGCCAAAAATAGCAAATAAAGCCCTTGTGGCTAAGGCACTTCATTTAGGCACCCTCACCCTTGCCCCCAAGAATCACACTGGGGTAAAATATAGAACATTTATTTTAAAAGAGTAAAAAGTTGTAAAACAGAGAAAATATAAAAGTAACTGCAAAGCTCCTAGGCATTAAGTAAGTTACTGCAAGCCTTTCCTACAAAACTATAAAATACTTACTAGCTAATCCTTTTACTACTTAATTGCATATTATTCTAAGTTACCATGGCTAAGTCTCCAATCCATCATCGAAGGCTGTAAACCTGTCCCCCATCTTCTCCTCTCCAACTTACGATCACACACCAACAACTTGCTTAACCCCTCCTTCTTCCATAACTTAAATCAAAGATGGTATCCAATCACCATACAGTCCTTTGTCCGCAACTTCACGCCCATCTTGTAACTTTTCACAACTCCTTCTCTCATCCCAGGCTGGTACGCTGGTATGCCATTAGCAAGGAATGTTTTGGTTATCAGTTCTGAGAAACAGCCTTGGCTCATTTTCACAGGAACAAACAGTCTCCGTGCACGATGAACACCTGCAAGTCCTGGGAAATAAGTACTACAAAACATTACAATAGGTTAACCTTAACTCATGTTTGAAGGGTACTTTTGTCCTTGCTCTCATGTGGGGAGAACTAAATCTGAAGACGAGAGCATAGCCACACAATCAAGAACCCTAATTTTTCAGATTTTCTGACAATGTGGAGAGCCCCCGTGGGTAGCGACTGTTCTCCAGACTTAGCTGGGGTGGGGTATGGCAAACCTCTTCCATGTTAAGTTTAAAATCAACCCTTTTGGCAGGCTGAAATTTACCCTTTCATTGAACACCTGAAAAGGGAAAGTTTACTGAGCTTCCAGAGAGCTTGTTGAATCCAAGCTCTTCTCTAAAGCTGAAGGATACATAAAGCCAAAATGGCTGATATCTATTGAACATATGTAAGTAAACCAGAGAAGGTTTGTATCTCAAGATTTGATTTGTTTAAGACACCCAGTCAACCTCAGAAAGTGCTTTAATTTGGTCACATGCAACCACAAAAAGCTCACCACAAAATATATGTATGTAAAATACTGTAAATGTCTTCCGGATACCCTCTAATATTTTACTTAGCATTTCAGATGTTTAGGTCCATGTGATTATAAATAAAATGAGTGCATTTTCAGACAGCTTAATCAAAGTGTAAAATCATCAGTGGGTACGGCTTGCAATGCATACAGAAAATCAAGTGCAATTAAAACATTGCATTAGCTCAACCATTATGAATCTGGGCAATAAGCATGCACAAAAAAGGGCCCTAGAGATACATACTTGGGTCCAAAATTGCCTTTTTATTCAAGAGTGCTTTATTACCATGGGACCTGTACAAACAGCGGCAAAGCTATCACAGTGAGGCTAATTACAATAACAAGGTCTGCCTTTTTAAAAATTAAATTTAAAAATAGGTACTAGTATCTAGCCTTAAAGTAGTATTTAATTCTTTATATGACATCTTTGTTTCTTCAATGGTTTTAGAAGGGTGAATTCCACACATTCTGAATTCAAAATAGGAGGAGGAAAATTTGCAGTAATATTAACCATCTGTCAACAGATGGAATAAATGTACATTAACAGCAATGAGGGAAGATCTGTTAAGTGTCTGCCTTCTACAATTCCATGCTATAGTTATTTCTCAATTGTAACAAGGATGCATTGCTAAGAAGGATATCAGGTTCTCCAAATCTAATAATAAAGGTGTGTTATCATTTCAAACTTATGGCAGCCCTTTTAAGGGTTTTCTAGATAGAAGGTAATCAGAAGTGGTTTATCATTCCCTTCTTTTTTTGGGGGGGGGGCATCCTGGGACTGTGCAGCTTTCCCAAGGCCAAACAGGCTGGTTGTTTTTGGGATACAGAGAGTTTGGATGAACCCCCAAACTTTGGCTCCACAAGCAGATAATTAGTTCACTGTGCTCTTCGGCCAAATCTAGTGGAAAAAAATGATGATGATTCAATCATTTATTATTAAATAAATGATTGAATACAGTGGCTTACAAAATGGGGGAGGGAGATATGCACATAAAATATAATAATAAAATGCACTTTAACCTTATAATATTAGGAGACAACTAATTCAAGGCATTATTTAAAGGAAGTGAACTTGCCCATGAAAGCTCGCATTAAAAAGTATAACAGTCTTTAAGGTGCCACCATGTTTTTGTCTTTGTTGTTGTTGTTTAGTCGTTAAGTCGTGTCTGACTCTTCGTGACCCCATGGGCCAGAGCACGCCAAGCCCTCCTGTCTTCCACGACCTCCCAGAGTTTGGTCAAATTCATGTTGGTGTCTTCGATGACAGTGTGCAACCATCTCATCCTCTGTCGTCCCCTTCTCCTGCCTTCACACTTTCCCAACATCAGGGTCTTTTCCAGGGAGTCTTCTCTTCTCATGAAATGGCCAAAGTATTGGAGCCTTTGGAACCCAAAGTATTGGAGTATTGTCTTTTTAAACTTGTCCTTTAATTTTAATTTTAAATTGCTATTTACCAATAGTATTTAAAAAAAAGAAAACTGAAACCACTGAGATATCAAAACATTTTTTTTTGTAAAAAGAAATGCATTATTTTATCAGCTTTTAAGAATATATTTTTCTGCAGTGCATCTAATTGCCAAATGTCTGCCTGAAGAATAAGGTATTTTTCTGTTGGTGAAGCAGCAGTGAATGGGCCAACCATGCTTCTTGGAAGGAAAGTGGTGACAAACCTAGACAGCATCTTAAAAAGCAGAGACATTACCTTGCCGAAAAAGGTCCGCATAGTCAAAGCTATGGTTTTTCCAGTAGCGATGTATGGAAGTGAGAGCTGGACCATAAAGAAGGCTGACTGTCAAAGAATTGATGCTTCTGAATTGTGCTGCTGGAGGAGACTCTTGAGAGTCCCCTGGACTGCAAAGAGAACTAACCTATCCATTTTGAAGGAAATCAACCCTGAGTGCTCACTGGAAGGACAGATCCTGAAGCTGAGGGTCCAATACTTTGGCCATCTCATGAGAAGAGAAGACTCATTGGAAAAGACCCTGATTTTGGGAAAGTGTGAAGGCAAGAGGAGAAGGGGATGACAGAGGACGAGATGGTTGGACTGTGTCACCGAAGCGACCAACATGATTTTGACCAGGCAGTGGAAGGAGGACCTGGCGTGCTTTGGTCCATGGGGTCACAAAGAGTCGGACATGACTAAACAACAACAAGACTCATGTCGTAAGGTTTTCCATGTGCTGAGGGCAGCTACCAGTGGGGCTATCTCTTGAGTCCTCACCAAGCATTCCTCCAAGATTGAAGATGCCAAAAGAAGGGCATCCCCAAAGGTATTAAAACCTGAGAAGATTCAAATGGAAATATATAATTTGTCAGATAGCCTGGGCCACCCCTTTGAATTGGGCTGTTATAGCTTTGGGGCTGAGTTCCACCCTTATCAAACAGAACCTACTGCAATGACAGAAATCTGCTGATGTAAAAGTAAAAACCATGGCCTTGAGTTTGCAAGAGTTGAGCAGTCCTCTTAACAATAGGAAATACTGAAGGTCACTAATTCACAGAGCCTTCATAAGTCAGAAGGGCAACAAATAAAATGATTTTCTTTTAATGTCTGCATATGCTGAGCCCAAAAGCTGTCTTTTCCATTTTTTCCCTGAGGAAAGAGCACAAAACTCAATATTTTATCTACTTTCTTTAATATTACCATAATAATTTCTTACTGTTACATACAGCACTGATGTTACCTGTCTGTCATGGGTTTGGAGGGAAAGTTCCATCCTATGGGGAGTGGAAGGCGGGACATCAGGAGGAGGGGCTGTACTGTATAAATATGTGATGCCTGTGTGGTGAGAGAGATGCTGAGAGACACTGGGATGTGACGAAGCAGCAGCTGGGAAGAAGAAGCTGTTGTGGGAGTCTGTGTGTCAGACAGGGTACTGCTGTGTGTCAGAGTACCAACCTGATAGGTTCAGGTGTCTGTTGGTTAGCCAGAACTGATAGGTTCAGGGTCTGTGCTTCAAGTTAAGGGTTCTGTGTGAACCAAACTGTGTGTATGTATGAGTGAGAATAAGCCACGTTACTTTATTTTATACACCTGATCATTTTATTTGCCTGTGTGTGTATTTAAATAAACCTTGTTCTTTTTATTGTTTGAAAATCCATCCCTGGTCTGTGTGACTTCTTGTAGGGAATGGTTGGTGGCAGCTTAGTTAATGTGTGGCAGATCCCAGTAGGTCTGGGTTTGTCACATTGATTGGTGGCAGCGGTGGGATACGACTGGTCCAGTTGTCCAGCGGTCCAGCAAAGCCTTGGCAAGTGTGCCCAGAGCGAGGGGGGTCTAGTCAGGGACAATCTGAGGCGCGTAGGTAATCTTCTAGGTGTACCTCACGGGGAGGTGCGCTAGTAGAAGAACGTGCCAACTGGGGAGACTTAGATTAAGGTGCTCTGAGGCAGCCTAGTTTTGGCGGGAAAAAGCTGAGGCAAAACTGCGTAGTAACAGTGAGCTAGCTTGCCAGCTGAGAGGCCCAGCAGAGGGGGGTAGGCTCTGACTCGATACTGTTACAAGTTTAGTGCTGAAGAACAGCAGCAGTCTCTAGGGAGAGCTGGTTCTGAGGCAAGAAGGAAAAAAGTGGTCGTTTTATTTTGAGGCTTGACTTTTTAAAGCAGCCTGTTCTGAGGGGGGATTATGCCCTTGACTCGAAGCCAGATGGCCGAAATGAGTGAAGTGAAAGACCCCCAGATTGACCAAGGTTCTGAGGATGAATTTGGCTCAGTGCAAGGTGACAGCACAGGAGAGCAGAACCCAGAACTCAGAAAGATACTCCTAGCCCAACAGCATGAACTGAGGGTGAGGGAAATGGAGGAAAGGGAAAGGGAAAGGCAAAGACAATTTGAATTGGAATTGCAGAGAGAGAAGATGGCGTTTGAATTAAGAAGACTGGAACTGATGAATCAGAACAATAATAACAATAGGGATTCTGAGGGAGGCCAATTGTCTAAGGCTGATCTGAAGAAATTCCCTGTGTACCACAAGGGAGATTGTCCTGAGGTGTTCTTTTCCTTAGTGGAAAGAGCGTTTGTGGACTTCTCAGTGAGGGAAACTGAGAAGATGACCATCATGCGATCTTTAATCAGTGGTAGCTTGGCTGAGGTTTATGCCGAGATGCCTGAGGAACTGATGAAAGATTTTGCAGAGTTTAAAAAACTGGTGTTTGCCAGACATGGGATAAATGCGGAGCAGCTGAGACAAAGATTCAGGTCCCTCACCAAGAAGCCAGAGCAGACTTTTACCCAAGTGGGGGCCCAATTGGTGAGGCTGCTTGAGAAATGGCTATCGCAGGAGGGAATAGAGACCTATGAGCAGCTTAAAGACTTGATAGCCCTGGAACAGTTCTATTCAGTCCTGCAGGGGGAATTGAAATTCCAGGTGAGGGAAAGGAAACCGAAAACTGTGGCAGCAGCCGCAGAGATTGCAGATTTTATTTCCCAAATAAGAAAGCCCTTGGGTGAGGGGAAATCTGTAGGTAAACCCAAAGAAACCTACAGCAAGTACTCTCAGGGACCAGGGAAAAGCCAGCAAGGGGGAGGGGCCCATGGTGAAGGGAAGCCCTCAGACATGAAACTAAGACCTCAGATTTTGGAGGGAAAACCAAAACAAGATGAGAGAGAATCAAAATACACCAGAAAATGCTATTTCTGTCAGGGAAAGGGTCATCTAATCTCAGAGTGTGAGAAATTGAAGCAGCTAAAAGGAATGGTGCCTCAGAATTCTAGTGGGACCAAGCCAAAAGCTGTGTTCTGTGTCCAGAAAGAGCAAAGCTCAGTGTCACTGAGGGAGCCTGTTGCCATGACTACTCAGTCTGGAACAGCTACCTCTGCTGATCAGGCTGAGGAAAATGGTCCTCTTGTGGAGGTAAAGCGCTGCTTGCTGGTAAAAACAGATTCTCAGTTGTTTGAGACAGCAGGGGTGGACGTAGGAATACTTGACCGTCAGTATAGGGGGCTGCGGGACACTTGTTCCCAGGTAACCCTGTGCCATCCAGATATTATTCCTAGGGAGTTTATAATCCCAAATGAGAGCATGAAGGTGGCAGGGATTGAGGGGCAGGTAATCTCTCTGCCAGTAGCAGAGGTGCCTGTCAACTTTCAAGGCTGGAGGGGAGCTTGGCGGCTAGCGATTTCATCAACTCTGCCAGCAGCCGTGCTCGTGGGAAATGACCTAGCTGAACATGTGAAACGGGTGCTAGTGATTACACGCTCACAAGCCACCACAGGGACAGTTCAGGGGGGTAATGATGAGCCAGAGACGGAAGCAGAGGGGAGTTCAGAAGCTGTGGTGGAAACCTTGACCACAGACAGCCGATTTGGACAGGAGCAAAAGGCAGACGCCACTCTCCAAAAGTGTTTTGAACAGGTGACTGACGCCCAGTTAACACCTGAAACCCCAGTGAGATTTCTGGAGAAAAAGGGGATTTTATATAGAGAAACCCTGAGGAATATCTCAAAAGGGGGAGATGGGATCAGAAGTCAGCTGGTGGTACCTGAAAAGTATCGCCCCATGATCTTACAAAGGGGTCACTCTGACATGTTTGCTGCACACTTAGGGGTGAAAGGGCCCCTTGATTTGATCAAACCAGATTGGGAGCAGATCACCCAGGATGACCCACAAGACGTAGTGACATACATAGACACCTTGATGAATGACCTAAAGCGAAATCTAGAGCTGGCAGCAGAAAACCTGCAAGCTCAGAAGGTCAGACAGAAAACATGGTATGACCACAAAGCTAGAGAGAGGCACTTTGACCCAGGGGAGGAAGTGCTTTGGCTTAGGCCCTGCAGAGAGAACAAACTGCAGCTCAAATGGGCAGGACCATATAGGGTCATTTCCAAGATGTCAGACCTGAATTACCTAATAGAGCAGGAGGAGAACCAAGCAAGGAGGGTGGTTCATGTGAATGCCCTAAAACCCTACTACAGAGGGGAACAGAGGGTTTTATTCGCGATAAAAGCAGCTGAGAGTGAGGAAGCGGAATTACCCTTCTGGGAGGGTAGAGGGGAAGTAAAATACAACCCAGAGGAGGTAAAGATCAGTCCTGCACTCACCCAAGACCAGCAGCAAGAACTAAAAATGCTGCTTAGTAAATATCAACAGGTGTTTTCCAACAAGCCGGGGATAGTGAAGGGAGTGATGCATCGGATCCACACAGGGGATGCACCCCCGCAGGCAGTATCCCCATACCGAGTAACGGGACCCTATAGGGACAAGGTGCGGAAGGAGCTGGACGAGATGCTGAGGGAGAACATAATCGTCCCCTCTTCTAGTCCTTGGTCCTCTCCGATAGTCCTTGTGGACAAGCCTGATGGGAGCATTAGGTTTTGTGTCGATTACAGGAAATTAAACCGTGTAACCACTCCTGATGCCTACCCAATGCCCAGGCTAGACAACCTGATTGAAACCATAGGGGGTTGTCGGTTCATCTCATCATTGGACCTGGTAAAGGGATATTGGCAATTAAGAATTGATCCCAGGGATCAAGAAAAGACTGCCTTTTGCAGCCCTTTTGGTCTCTATGAGTTTCGAGTCCTGAGCTTTGGTCTCAGAAATGCACCAGCCACATTCCAAAGGCTGATGGACCAGACCTTGGCAGGGCTCAGTGACTTTACAGTGGCCTACATTGACGACATAGGGATCTTCAGTAATACCTGGGAAGATCACCTGATACACCTGGAGTTAGTGCTGCAGAGGTTAAGTGCAGCAGGGCTAACAGTAAAGGCCAGCAAGTGTCAGCTGGGTAGCCCAGAAATAAAATACTTGGGTCACATGGTAGGGGGAGGAATGATAAAACCCCTGGAGGCCAAAATAGAAGCTGTTCGTGATTGGCCTAGACCCAACACCAAGAAAAAAGTCAAATCATTTCTTGGGTTGGTGGGCTACTACAGAAAGTTCATCCCGAGGTTTAGCGAGATTGCGGCTCCGCTGACCGATCTGACGAGGAAGAAGGCTGATGACCGCATCCCGTGGACCAGCGACTGTGAGGCGGCGTTCCAGAGGTTGAAGGAGGCGTTAATCAACTATCCTGTCCTGCGTGCTCCAGACTTCGACCGGGAGTTCATCATCTACACCGATGCGTCTAACAGCGGGGTAGGAGCAGTTCTGTGCCAGGAGGATGAGAATGGTGACCAGCATCCAGTGTCCTACCTGAGTAGGAAACTTCAAAAAGGTGAGAGACATTTGGCAACCGTGGAGAAGGAGTGTTTGGCCATAGTCTACGCGATCCAGAAGGCCAAGCCTTACATCTGGGGAAGACATTTTGTTCTGTGTACTGACCATTCACCATTGCAATGGTTAAAGACAATGAAAACCCACAATAGCAAACTTATGAGGTGGGCTTTAAACCTACAGGACTATGACTTTGAAGTGAAGGTGGTCAGAGGGTCAGTGAACTGTGTTGCTGACGCCTTATCAAGAAGACCTGAAGAATGAAGACGGCGAAAGAATATGGACTATGTGTATATAATGATGACAAAAAGTTAAATGTACCTGGTTTTGAATTTGGTTTGTATGAATAAAGGTAAATTGATGTAATGTATATGGTAAATGTTTAAATGCCTAAATGGTAAATGTTTAACTTAGAATGTAAGTATGAGTAAGTATAATATGGTATTGAATGTATAACTGTTGTTGTGTATTTTATCCAGGTTGTTTTTTGGTGAAAAGCACCTTAGCTTTCCCCCTACAAAACAACTTATAAAGAGGGGAGGTGTTACATACAGCACTGATGTTACCTGTCTGTCATGGGTTTGGAGGGAAAGTTCCATCCTATGGGGAGTGGAAGGCGGGACATCAGGAGGAGGGGCTGTACTGTATAAATATGTGATGCCTGTGTGGTGAGAGAGATGCTGAGAGACACTGGGATGTGACGAAGCAGCAGCTGGGAAGAAGAAGCTGTTGTGGGAGTCTGTGTGTCAGACAGGGTACTGCTGTGTGTCAGAGTACCAACCTGATAGGTTCAGGTGTCTGTTGGTTAGCCAGAACTGATAGGTTCAGGGTCTGTGCTTCAAGTTAAGGGTTCTGTGTGAACCAAACTGTGTGTATGTATGAGTGAGAATAAGCCACGTTACTTTATTTTATACACCTGATCATTTTATTTGCCTGTGTGTGTATTTAAATAAACCTTGTTCTTTTTATTGTTTGAAAATCCATCCCTGGTCTGTGTGACTTCTTGTAGGGAATGGTTGGTGGCAGCTTAGTTAATGTGTGGCAGATCCCAGTAGGTCTGGGTTTGTCACACTTACTAATATTACAAAACCTAAACCCTTCAAATTTCTTGGCCACTTGAATTTTGAGAACATCTTTCCTAGTCAGAACCTACCTAATTGAATTCTACCCTCCACTGTCATAACTATTCGCAGAGTCCATGTGGAGAAATATTTGCTGATTCTTATTTTATGCCTTTACTGGTTCTACATCAGTAGAAACAATCACCTCCTGGGAAATAGAAGGGGAAGATATGGAGGCAGTGACAGATTTTATTTTCTTGGGCTCCATGATCACTGCAGATGGAGACAGCAGCCATGAAATTAAAAGACGCCTGCTTCTTAGGAGGAAAGCGATGACAAACCTCGAGAGCATCTTAAAAAGCAGAGACATTACCTTGCCAACAAAAGTCCACATAGTCAAAGCTATGGTTTTTCCTGTCGTGATGTATGGAAGTAAGAGCTGGACCATAAAGAAAGCAGACTGCCAAAGAACTGATGCCTCTGAATCGTGGTGCTGGAGGAGGCTCTTGAGAGTCCCCTGGACTGCAAGGAGAACAAACCTATCAATTCTAAAAGAAATCAACCCTGAGTGCTCACTGGAAGGACAGATCCTGAAGCTGAGGCTCCAGTACTCTGGCCATCTCATGAGAAGAGAGGACTCCCTGGAAAAGACGCTGATGTTGAGAAAGTGTGACGCCAAGAGGAGAAGGGGACGACAGAGGATGAGATGGCTGGACAGTGTCTGCGAAGCAACCAACATGAATTTGACACAACTGCGGGAGGCAGTGGAAGATAGGAGGGCCTGGCGTGCTCTGGTCCATGGGGTCACGAAGAGTTGGACACAACTAAACGACAACATCAGTAGTCATTTTGATTGCGCCCTCAAATGTTTGCACACAAGCTGCACCGTCTCTTCAACAGATGGCTGTATCTAACAGCAACTCTTAGTTTGGAACTTTTAGGTGGTAATAGAAATCTTTTTATATATAACAAAATATCTTTACAGAATGTGTTCTTGAGCCTCATGCTTATTTGTCAACAGCCAGCAGTTCAAAAATCTCAGCCAAAATGGTCGGTAAGCTAATAACATGTTTCCAGATAAAATACAAAGGTCATTTTCTCAACAAATTTGTGGACAGAGTATACTTTTTTTTTTTTTTTGCTTCTAGGTTGGAACAAAAACAAATTAAAAAACCCACAGACAACAACAACACCCTGAACGGACCTATAACCTAGCAGGAGATGTCTACCATCTGAAACAACTGATGATATTAGTATTGAAATATGGAAACTATGTAACAGGAAATCTGAAAATAAATTCTTTTCTGAAAGATGATCCATGGGGGCTCAACACTGTTCCTGAATAATGTATGATTCCTTGCCATATACTCTATACTTATCACTCTTAAGGTTTAGCATTAAATTCACAATTTTCAACAAGAAATCTGAATGGTACAGCTGTCAAAAGGCAAAAGTTGCTATAAAGTAAACACACAGAGAGGTATAGTATAATCTGCTTTGAAGTATTAATAAGACCTCCCAAAGGATACATTTTCCTGTCACAGAAAATCGCTATGATCAACACCCATACCTTATAGTGATTGTAGGATTATTTTTTTTACTATTTTCATTCTCTGCTTCCTGCCGTGTAACATATTGTATGAGTCATAGGCTTCTATGTAAATCATCAACATGTCCTATTTAAAACACCCGATGACAATAAAATAGCTACTGTTTTTCCTAGGAATCTTATGCACTGTAGATTTGTTTCTGTTACTACTGGGTTGTTTTTTTTAATCCTGGATAGTGTCCAACTGCCCATTGTTTCCTTTCTTTTCCAACTGTTTTAATAGTACCATTAAAATATATGTAACCATCTTAATTGCATAGCTTTATAGTAGATCACATGTTTTGGATACAGAACAACCTGAATTCAATTCCTGGCCTCATTTCTGGATAACAGGGCTGGGAAAGATGGGTCCAGTCCTATTGTTAAGCAGAGTGCATTGTCCACCACAGGTAGCAAATGCAGAAGGAAATGGAATGAACAGAGCTATGGATATTCCTTGCCATGTAAGTGCTCCACCTCATGAGGCATCAGATGGAATATAGGACATTGCTCTGTGTCCAGTGTTGCAATAATATTCAATGGCCAATCAGGTAGGGCAGCCATGCTTGCTCTATCACAGAGGATTGTTCTCTGAAGGCACCTTCTCTTTGAGGTGCTATACAATCCAAGACCACAATAAAGGAGAGTATAAGAAAAGAGAGCAGTTGTCATACAGGTCAACTGGTCAAAAACTTCATTATGACAAGATGAGTTATTTTTTTTCATACGTTCATCATTATTTCTAAACTTACATATTTACCTATATATTAGCATCCTGGGTACAAATATAGGTCCTCGTCTGTCATTTTTTGGTGAAGAATGTCCACTTTGGGGCAAGCATAGAATGCACCATTGTTGTTATGTGCTGTCGAGTTGCTTCTGACTTATGGCAACCCTGAAAAGGTTTTCAAACTGTATGAGGTGATCAAGGGGCGTTTTAACACTGCCACCACCACCATGCCCCGTAAGGTTTTATGCGTGAGTGGGGATTTGAGCCCAGATCTCCTCTGTCCTAGACTAACATTTTATAGACTACATCACACTGGGTCCCATAAAATGCATAAAATCATAGAATTGTAGTGTAGTCAAAGTACTGACAAAGCAGGAAATCCACAGCTAAACCACCTTTCTTCATAAGGCTTGATTTCCAGTACACAGGTGTAAATTTTTGATTTTGGACTACAGTTCTTGCTTGTCTTTAAAGAGGCAATGTCTTTAATTGAGTTCTAATGGGATAACTTACTATCCTTCTACATAGCTGTTCTCTGCTTTAATTCATGTTATAAAGTGCCTTGGAATCTAAATTGAGCATCCATTATCAGAGTGGACAGATCTTTCCTTAAGAACACACCAGTTAGCAGCTATGCCTGGTAGTTTTACTCACACAGTGCGGACATATTAGTTGTTTAACACAGTTTGGAGATTTTGATTTCTCAGCTACCGCTGAAACCTCTGTGAAGAATCGCATAGTAAAACTCTGCCTGCTCTTAATCCCTCTTCAGTAGCAGACATATTCATCTGGTCCTACAGATATAAAAAGCACCTTTCCCAAACACCAAGGATTTCATGACAGCAATGACCGACTGTCTGTTATCTACATTTCATTTGCTTGGCAACAGAGATAAGGCATATTAAGTGTCTCTGAGCAAATGTTTAAACTGAATGGAAGCCTGTGCTCATTTCACAATTATCCTTTGGAAGGAGAAATAAATGCTGTGCCAACTACTTCAAATCAAAAGATAACTATGCACATGTAATGTTAGCTGTCTTACTCTTGTCTGTTAGAATCTACTTCTTTCAAAAAATAAAAAAAAACAAATGGAAAAGAACTTAAGACCTATAATTTTGCAGTAAGACTGAAAATTTAAAGCTTGCTCTACATGTGAAATGCTCTGGAAAGAATGAATGACAAATTGAATGATTGACAGGGGCAATATCACCACTACAAAGTTTTCCTTATAATCTGCAAACATAGAAATGTAGGCTGTTCTGCTACCTGATTTGGGTTCCCTTGTCCCAAATCAAAATCTGACAGGACAATGGAATTTAAAGAAACCAATACACCCAGCCTAGCCACCTCTGTGATGGACTGCTGGCCTCTATATGAGGTCAGAGGTAGATAGTACAACAAAATGTTGCAGTGTGTCTCCACCACCCGGAAAGGGATGTTTCTATTCAGGGTTTTTGCCAGCCAGTTTCCAGGCTTATGTTCCTCAAGAACTTAAAGCAAAGCTCAAGAAAGGAATTATCTTCTATTGCCTCCCCCTACTTCTGACCCCATTTTCTTTTTCCAACAGACATTCAAGATTCAACGGCTGCTGAATCTGTTCAATCTCCTTGTGCTTGGCTTTTCAGGAGGAAAGGCTTGTCACCATTTGTTTTCTTTAAATTTAAAGACAGTTTGCACTTTCTTGAAGTATATACTGATACTTTTCATTTCTCAATGGCCCTATTTTGGTATCGACAACTTGTGTCTGGAGTAGACCTCCCCATTTTGGACTGAGGAACATTCCCCATAATTTAAAATTTAAAAGTATGTGAGAAGAAGAGTGTCCTAGCTCTCCACTCATTTTCATTTTATTCCCATGACAAGTGCAAGGTTCAAGAGGAACGCTTTCTCAGTCCAGGGAGCATCTCTTCAGATCCACTTACTTTTCACATGAATTGACTAACAATGGGAGATTGCATAGAAAAATGGAGTTGCCACAGGCCTAAAAGGCCATCGAGTCGAACCCCCTGCTGAAAACAGGAATACAAATCAAAGCAGATCTGACAGATCTGACAGATATATATTGGAGAATCACAGCACTTTCTCCTTATGTGTTGGATAACCATTATTTAGAATGCCCGACTAGGTCAAACACATAGGAAATAACTGCCACCTTCCACAACTGAGTTCAGGAGCCTTTGGTGCAGTGGTTAAACTGGAGTACTGCAGTCAAGGCTCTCCTCATGAACTGAATTTGATCCCCAATAGATTTAGGTAGCCAGCTCAAGGCTGACTCAGCTTTCCATCCTTCTGAAATGAGTAAAGTTTCTGAGCTCACTGGTGTGGTGTCTGTGTGTGCTGCATAATTACACTGTAAATCTCCCAGAAAGTGTTCTATGTGGGGGGGGGTAGGTGGAAAAGAAAGAATATGAGTGCACAGCAAAGTTAACAGATGAGCAAATATATATGAAAATCAGGGTATCTCTCCCTCCGGTTAAAGCAATGTGGTAACCAAAGCAGCGTTAATGTTTATAATTTGATTGTATTTAAATTTCTGTAGTGTTTTTTTTTTTTTGAAGTTTTGTAAATTGCCTTGTCTGAGAGAAAAGCAGTATACAAATTAGGGCCAAATGCAGGCTTAAGCTATAAGCCCTTTGGCTTGCTGTGGGAAATATGTGGCACACCAAAAGCTGTTGAACTGCTGTTCCTATCATTCTTCACCATTAGAAGGATGGTGATTAAAGGTATGTGAGATATTTAACAAGTAGTTTTGCCATTGCCTCCACCAGTGAGTTTCCATGGCTAAGAAGTGATTTGAACCCAGATCTCCTGAGTCCTTGTCAGGGATATGAAGTCCAATAACAAGTGGAGGACCAAATATTCTTAATCATAGATGTTCATTGTATATGCACTGACACTTGGAGAGATGTTACATAGCATACATGAGATCCAAATTTTCTTTGCATAACAATAGAACACATGAATAGAGATGGGGGCATTCATATTCGAATATCCCCACACAGCTGGACGTAATGAGGGTCTGGCCTCCTGGGGCCGGAACGTCCACTCACGCATCCACTGTCACCACCTGTTCCTCTCTCCCTTCCAATTGCTCTGGGCTTGCGGTCAGCTATCCATTCATCAGCTGGCAGGGAGAATAGTCTCTCCTGCTAGGAGTGGCTAATCGATTGTGAGTTCCAGAGTGATTGGAATGGAGAGTGGAGCTGGTGGCAGCATCAGCGGATGCATGAGTGGATGGTCCCGCCCCAGGAAGCCGAACCCTTGTTATGTCCAGCTATGCGGGGGTATTTAAATACAGATACAAATACCCCCATCTCTACACATGAGCATTTATGCATACAGCATTAAACAGAAATCAAAGCTGGATAAGTCTTATGTTGGCTCCATCTTTTCCCAGCCTCATAGGTAAGAATATACAACCTCACATAACTTTAATTCTATGAATATTTTGTGAGACTGATATCTGTTAATGGGCTTGTATTCACTTTTTCATAATAGTCAGAACTGCTTTATCTGATATTTCGCACAACGAACAGGGATTCTATTATGTTCCCCACCTGCTTCAAACATACCTTGAAATTACCATTTTATTAGTTTTAGCATCTTTCAACAGGTTCCTCTCATTTTGAGTGTTGACATTCATGATATTGTCCCAAAAAGCTTGACTCACTCGTTTATCCCAACTTTAGCGGCATGTGTTTCCTTTCTCTGCTTAACCAAATCTTTTTCTCCTTAATTTTCAGCTCATCAGTTTTCAACACATCAAGCAAAATTATTAATTTTTCATTTTGAACATCAAACTTCTATTATGAAATCTCCCCAGTCTTGCTACTCATCAACAAAGTTCTCATATTATTAAAAATGAAATGACAAACAACAAATCAACACAGCATGCTATTTTTTTCTTAAATGGTTGAAATTATCAAGCGACTAGCATCACATAAGATTAGAGGTGTAGAATAGGGATGGGGATATCATTTGAGAAGAGATCAAATATTATTTACAATTGGAAAACATTCCACTAATTTAATCTAAATGGGAAAGTTAAAAGGTATGTTTTGCACTTAAAGACAGCTGTGGCTCATTTCTATTTCACCTGATAGGAATCTTTGTCAACAGCATTTAGAAAAAGATTCTGAGCATAAAACCTCACACATTTGGATATGCAAGTGGTAATTGCAGATCTAATTGGGCTAGCAATTTAAAATGCTTCGCCTTTGAACTGTTGTTGAACTGAAAATTTGGCTTTTGTGTAGGAAATTGCAGGTAGCATTAAATATGCTTTCTGGAATTAGAAACATGCTTTGAAAGATAAGTGCTGACATACAGCTCAAAATATCAAGTTGGGGGACTAGTTGGGGAAAGAGACGAGAAATCAAGGAGCCAACAAGAACTAGTCTGAAAGCCAGACATAGCACTGACAGGGTCTGACTCACCTTCATAGGGAAAGGTCAAACCATTCCCAAGATGGTAGCCCCAAACTCTCAGATCTTTTGTATTCCATTCCTTGATGAACTGGGAAGCAGAATAGTCACTGAGCACAGCTATTTCAAGCACCTTGAGGAAATGGTGGAGGTACTCAATAGCCCCCTCATCTGTGGCATCTCTGGAACGATATCCCTTCACAGAAGCAGACAACAGAAAATCCCAGCAAAAGGTGAAAAGTAGAAGATAGAACTAGACTACCACCCCAAAGCTGCTTGCATTGGGAAGTGCCCAGTTGGGGCCAATCAACACATCAAAAGCCTTAAAGGCAGGAGCTTTCCAAAAGTCTGGGGTATGTGCTGTTTCTACTTGGTACTTCAGCTGAAGCTGCTTCCTTATTAGCAGGCCTTTATATACAGCTGAGATGAACTCTTCTTTGTATTGTGCTAGTGCATTCACTGGTGGGAAAGTAGTTATTTAATTGTTTTTTTGGGAAATAGGTGTCAACATTTGGAAGAGAACTTTTGTTGAGTGATATGGAACTTAGGGCTTTATGTGTTCCGTAGCGTAGTTTGAAAAGCCTTTTGCAAGAGACTGATTCAGACTTCTGGCAAAAATGATTTACTTTCACTCAAGAAGTGTGTTTTTGCTATTGCTCTTATTATGAGTTTTAATATATTAGTTTAATTATTTTTTAATATTGTAATAATTTATTACTTAGCTTTTAACTTTTTTTTAATACTCTAAGCCACCTTGGATCCTTTAGGACAGAGGTCTAAAACTCAATTTCTTCTTGCACTGCATTGGCATTATGGTTGCCCTCAAAGGGCCGGTTGTATCTGTAAGACTATATAAATATATCTACTCTTTATCATATTAAATATAATTCTCCTCATTCAATTATCACTTTCTGACTCTTCGCTGCTTGGAATGCTGGGATTAGAAGTCCCACTGGGCAGATTCTCAGCATCCTTATGGAGCATTATTGGTGACTTAAGTGCCTGCATATTGTGTACTGCACAGTAGCAGGCAACACAGCAAGAGCCACATGAAATGGCCCAATGGGGCGGATTTGGCCCCTGGGCCTTGAGTCAGACATGTGTTTTATGATAAATGTGGAATATAAATATTTTAAAGCAAGGAACGAAGCTCCCTGAGTAGGGTGTGTCAAAACACTGGAAGTATTACATGAGAAAATGCACTAATGTTATATTGATTTGATTTGATTTGTATCCCGCCCATCTAGTCTATGCGACCACTCTGAGCAGCTTCCAATATAATATAAACAATTAAAATAACACAAAGTTACACAAATCTTCAAATGAAAACGTAAAAACCAGAAAAGTAAAGTAAAAATAGATAAAGAAGAAAGAATCAAGTATTGACTGGAGGGAAGGCCTGAATAAACATCCATGTTTTAGCTGGCTTTTAAAGATACCCAATGTAGGGGCCGTGCGAATCTCCAGAGGAAGGTTGTTCCAGAGGCGAGGAGCCACCGCTAAGAAGGCCTGATTTCATGTCTTTTCCTTCCGGGCCTCTCTCATCATCAGGCTCCTCAGCCTCACCTCCTGATTCGCACGGGTGATCTGGGTAGAGCTTGGTGGGAGCAGGCGTTCCACCAAATATCGAGGTCCTAAACTGTTTATGGTCTTATAAGTAAGCATTACAACTTTGAAGTTGATGCGGAACCGAATGGGCAGCCAATGCAGTGTGGCCAGAGTAGGTGAAATATGCTGGTATTTTCTCACTCCATTCACTCAACTAAGGAGTCTGGCTGCTGCATTCTGCACCACCTGGAGTTTCTGCATCAGCCTCAAAGATAGCCCCACGTAGAGTGTGCTACAGTGGTCTAATCTTGAGATTACGAGCGCATGCACCAAGGTAGTTAGTGCCCCCGTATCAACGTAGGGTCGCAGCCGGGCAATCCGCCAAAGATGGAAAAAGGCGGTACCGACTACCAACGCCACCTGCGTTTCCATGGTGAGCGCTGGGTCCAGATGGATCCCCAAGCTGCGAACCCCATTCTTAGTGGCCAAGCTCACCCCCCCAAACGAGAGAGAGTCACCCAAACGAGAGAGAGAGTCATTATACATAATGAGTTATCTTTTGGGATAACAGGGACATAACAGTATTTCTTTTATAATATAAAAAATGATTAACAAAGATGTGTGGGTTTTTTTGCATGTAACAAACAATGATAATGGATGGTGATTGTTACTGTTTACCTCATTTAAGGAAGACAAGATATATATAGGAAGCTTACTTTTACTAACTTCTTGTCCTTGTGTAGTATCAGGTTGTAAAATGCTATTAATGTTTCCACTTAGAAATTACTTTTTAATGCACATACAGTACTTACAAAAGGCACACTTTTATATAACGTGCACAGTTTCCCCTGTTGTTTAAAGTGTGAGTACTGTTCCAATGACAGGCATTTTTAACCATCTCCATTTTAAAATGTGTGGATGGTTTTCTCATCACTATATCTCTTCAACCTGTCTCATAAATGCACAAATTTTCAAGGGGAATTCCATTTCTCCTCACACATCTCCAGAGAAGTAAAAAAGCTACTTTCAGCAAGACTCCCAAATAAAAAAGGAGAAACTTTTACATCATTACCTATACATGGCTACTATCATGACCCTTGCAGTTCTGTGAAGGGGAAAGACCGATGCAGAAAACATGTCAGCATATTGTTCAGTATCAAGCCACACCAGAAAGTGTGATCAATTGTCAGCCACACTTCATGTTGTGGTTTGAAACTCAGCAATACAGCATCATATTTCATTTTGTTTGTTTTTTTCCTCCTTTCCATTCCAAGGACAGAGGGAGTAGAGAGGGCAACAGCAGAAAGTGCTCTGCATTTCTCTTATATCAACTCCTGACAACCAGGAACCTCTTGCTGCTCTAAAATGTAACAGGTAATCTGTAAAACACCACATAACATTAATGCTAATAAATAACTTTTTGTTATTTGAGATGAGAGACGCTCTTGTCCCAACCACCACCATGATGTACAACTCCCACTGGTTACCTAAAAACAATGTAACATGAAAAATCTCCCCCCGCCAGTGCTGATCTATGACTGAGCATATTTGAATGATATCACTATGTCCCCGGAATACCTACTGTATGATAAATAGAATACATATTCTGCAAATTTTTGTGAATATTTCTCTAAGCAAATGAATATCTTATCTCTACTTCCCACTAAAGTCTACTAAGAAGCCAGTTCTTGTATTCTTAATTTGCAGTTACTGCACACACTTCATTTCTAGGTCCTCACTGGAGCACATTATCAGTTATTTTACCACCAAAAATAAACTACAGTGTTAAATTCCCTCTCTCCCCTACCTTTTGAATGGATATATAATTGTTAATAAAAAAAATACCTACAGTACCTATTGTTTAATAGAAGGAATCCCAAACGGTGGAGCTGTTAAAAAAGAGCGAGGGAAAACATGCATTTCATTAACTTTTTATTTTTATTAGCAATTTCTAAGCCACAGTCTCTGATGCCGGTAATTAAATCACTGTGCTCTGATACAGGCATTATAAAATCACCGATGCACGCTGGGGACTAAATACCTAGGACAGCCACATTGCCATGCAGCTGGAATTTTTAAGGTGTTGTAAAGCATGTCACAAAATGATAAACATGATCGAGAGCCTTGTTTTCAGGAACTGTTCAAATGTTCTCACTCTACTGTGAACAACAAAAGAGGAAAACTGCCTTAATTGGCTGCATTATGACAATCAAAGAAACTGACTAGCAAAGTAAAAAAAAAATCCAAAGAAACGGTACATTGTTGATACCGTATTGGATTACAATGTAGTTCAGAGTGGGGGAGAGAGCCCCTATGTAATTACCATTTGTTATTTTGATGCTAATTAGCTTTAAAGTTCAAGGAAGCATATACACCTGTCTGCAAAGAGCTTTCTGCATCACCATCTTAGATTGTGACATATTGCTGGCAGGTATTTGACTGAGCTCCCTACTAGCAACCTCTTTTTCCTCTCATTCTGCTCCTTTCATATAGAAGTAGAGAAGACCCATGAAACTGAAAAGTTAAATTCTTCTTTGGAGTGTGATCTAACCAACATACTATTATAGTCTCACTCTGGTTGGATTTCCCCCCCTCATAGACCAATAGGAATGTGGGAGGGGGGAATCCTGTTGCTTAACTTTGTGCTGACAGCATTTAATTTAAAGCAATTAAAAGCTTCCTCTCTCCCTCCTTTTAGAACTTGAGGCTCCCTAGGGTGCCCTTTTGCTCTGCGGAAGCCTTTGGGAGCCTGAGGATGGTGGTGCAGGGAGAGGAGCCTTTAATAGGAAAAAAATATTAGTGACAGATTGATGCTGATGGAATCAGGACCAACATGAGAAACATGTCAGTGATTTTTTTTCTTTTTACTATTAAAGACTTCCACCCACCCATCAGAGGAGGGAGTCTTGGAACCTAAAAAAGAGGGATGTAGGATGCTTTTATTTTAAGTTAAATGGGTTACACTGCACAAAGTTACATCAACAGGACTTTACTGTGTATTGTATTGTCCATTAGGTCCATATGAATATGCAAAGAAACTGTTAGGAACTTGAATTGAAAACAACTTCTTAATCAGGCCCCTTTTCAACTGCAAAGATACATTTGCTTAACTAATGAAAAACCCTAGAACTGTTGAAACACTACACCAGTTGTTCATAGGGTGCTGTGCAGGTCTTACAGGTGGGATTCTGAGTAGGGCTTGAAGCACAGTGAGGATGCCAGATATGCTTACAGTGTTTCGATAAGAAACAATCACAGAAATGCCCTAAACACATTCAGTAGAGCACCCATACAAACACCATGGCAGATCTTTGTTGTGAACCTCTGGTCTGCTTGTCTTTTAGGCAGTGTGGTATAGAGTCCTGGACTCATCTCACATCAGAAAGTGTGGCAGGCAGCTAATTGCACAAAGCTTCAAACTGTACCTGGGTTCAATCTAAAACACTGGTTCTTAACCTTGGGTTACTCAGGAGTTTTGGACTGCAACTCCCAGAAGCCTTCACCACCAACTGTGCTGGCAAGAGGAGAAGGGGATGACAGAGGACGAGATGGTTGGGCAGTGTCATCGAAGCTACCAACATGAATTTGACCCAACTCCAGGAGGCAGTGGAAGACAGGATGGCCTGGCATGCTCTGGTCCATAGGGTCACGAAGAGTTGTACATTACTTAATGACTAAACAATAACAAAAGTGGCCAAAATTTTTGTAATAAGTCTGGCTGCTGAAATTAACATGAGGAACTTGTTTCCATATTTTTTCCAATTTCTTGGCTTAATGTTTGGTTCTTTGGACATTTGGTACTTTCTGTACTTCTGAGGTTGCTTGTTATTCGAACCCCAACCCTACAAGGTATGCTTTTCTTTGTTGTTTATCCAGAAGTATAATAGCCAGCTTATTAAACTTGTTTTATCCGTCATAACTTGCTCATCCCAGTATACTACAGTATTGTGGTTTCATTTTCTAAAAGTGGAGGTAGCTGGAATTTATAATAAGAGATGGGCACAAACTACCAGTTCATCCATTGGATGAGCAGGTGTTCGGCGTTTCCCGGCCCTGCCTCCTCCAGTAGGTACCCACTTAGAGGCACTGCCCAGAGGAGACAAGGCAGGGAAGCAAAGTCACTGCCTTTGAGTGGATGTCCAGCAGACGAGATGTGGTTCAGAATGCCCAAACACCTGCTCATCTGAAGGACAAACTAGCATGAAATGCCAGAATGACAGGTCATCCCCATCACTCTTTATAATATAAAGGGAAAGATATGAAAAATGATCTTTCCAACTTATGCCTGCATATACAATCCACTGATGCTGGCTTAGAGCATCTGGCTATTATATGATGAACTGTTTCTTTGGACTCATGACAGACTCTGAATAAATCACTTATGCCTTATTTCATAATTATTTTCTGATAGTGCAAATAACTTGGTCTTGGATTCTATACATGAATCCCTCAGTTTCAGCCTAAGATGGCTTAATTTAAGCCACATGTTTCATTGTTGCTTATTGCTTATGGACATTATTATCCAGGAGGTAACTGGGGTGCTGTCAATCTACTGGTTTCTCAAGTCACAAACACCTGCGCTGTGGTTCTTTCATCAACATGTTGGCTCTCACGTGCAAGTTGTGATACTTTTAGTCTTTATTGTTTTCTACCATCTGATGAAGTGGGACAATGCTCCCATAGAAACAGTTCCAAAATCTGACTACCATACAGAGATTCTTGAGGTCAACAAGTCCATGCCTATGTGGCAAATAAAGGTTCTCTGTATCTGTCTCTGGATGGTGGCACCAGGATTTGGACAGGGGAACTTATTTTATTTTATTTATTTATTTATTGGACTTATATACCGCCCCATAGTGCTACAAGCACTCTCCGGGCGGTTTACAATTTTAATTATACAGGCTACACATTGCCCCCCCAGCAAGCTGGGTACTCATTTTACCAACCTCGGAAGGATGGAAGGCTGAGTCAATCTTGAGCCGGCTACCTGGGATTTCAACCTCAGGTCGTGAGCACAGTTTTAGCTGCAGTACAGCGTTTTAGCCACTGCGCCACGAGGCTTTGAGTTCTTCTGTTTAAGTTACCAAGATCACTATATGTTCAGTCCATGATTCCAAAAGAATGTGTTAATTTTGGGGTTGCCCAGCTATTTGTAGCAGTATTTTTTTTTCTTTTGTACCAAGTTCTGATTTGAGTACCACCTTAATTGCATCTATTCCTGAATAAGGATTTAAGTTCCTCATGGTTTACACTGAGATTTTAATGGCTGCCTAGATACTTACAGGTTTTCTGCTCCTAATTGTTCATTAGTACCGTAGTCACTGCTCTCTGAAAGTCTGTCCCTTTGAATGTGCTTAACAGCACATCTATCAACACTAAATTTCATTTTGATATCTGTACTGCAAGATTCAACTACTGTATGTTTAAGAGACTATTCAGCTTATCAGGAGAACTTGCAAATAAGTTAATATCATCCATGTGCATTGAGATGAAACATCAAAGCATTTGTTTGATAATTAGCTGTGCCTTTAGAGCTATCGCTGAACTTCCTTTAGAACTACCGCCAAGGTGCCTAGATAGAGGATTTACAGACAGACAGAACCAGAATCCTCAAAGAAGCACCCTTAAAAAAACTTTTCTGATAAATAGATTGTTACACTTCACCTTAATTTTGTTTGTCATTTCGTCATGGATCTAGACAGTAAAGTAATAATCCTATTATCAGGTTTGTAAATCTTCAAATGAGTGGGGCACAGAATCACATGCCTGATTCAATATGGAGGAATCAAGAGTGAGCAATTCCTTGAAGCCATAGGACTTCTTAATGTAGTCCCTTCTTTGGTCTGTCAGGTTGCAGTTGCGTTTGGGAAAGCTATAGATATTTGAGGAAATAATTGATGTAAACATATTGTAAACGGTGAGTAAAGAGGTGATAGGTTGGAAATATTTAGGATCAGAACAATAGCTAGATTTATAGAAGGAGACAGGTTACCCTTTGTATGAATGAATGAATGAATGAATGAATGAATGAATGAATGAATGAAGGAATGAAGGAAGGAAGGAAGGAAGGAAGGAAGGAAGGAAGGAAGGAAGGAAGGAAGGAAGGAAGGAAGGAAGGAAGGAAGGAAGGAAGGAAGGAAGGAAGGAAGGAAGGAAGGAAGGAAGGAAGGAAGGAAGGAAGGAATAAATAAATAAATAAATAAATAAATAAATAAATAAATAAATAAATAAATATCATAATCATAATCATAATCATAATCATAATCATAATCATAATCATAATCATAACAGAAGAGAAGCAGGAATCAAATAAGTAAATAAAGATCCCTGTATAAATATTCCATACTTACCAACTTCTCCCACTTTCTCTTCTGTTATTCAAACACAAGCCCCAACTAAACCTTAAACTCTTTTAAAAATATTATGCAGCAGTGAAAACATGAACCGGAGGCATACACATTCACAATGTGATTTGTCTTCTGAATGGTCTCCTTTATGATCTACCATACTGTCACCTGATATTGTTTAAAACCATTGCCGAACAAAAGCAATTAAATAGATACACTGGATTAGTTTATTTCACCTTCCCCAGAAATATGGAGTAAGTATTCTATTGCAGTATGGTCTTATAATTGCTATGTCCAAGTTCAGTAGGAAACACTGGAGCAAAGCCCTCTGTAATATGTCACAGTTGGTTAAATACCTGTGGTCTCCAGCTTGCCTTTGCATATAATTCAAGTTCAGTTCACTCAACCAAATTAATGTATTATTAAGGTTCTTGCTGTGTTAGTGTAGCAAAATGGAGAGTTCTGCCCCTTGGGTGCATATTTCAGAATTCATCCTGGATGATAAGACTACCGATAGTAACTAGTAAGAGGTACTGTGCTTCTCAGTACCCGTTAATGAGATTTCCTTGGCCTTCATCCTTCACTACCATCTTTTTAGTGCACATACATAAATCCAACATACATACAAAGACATTTGTTTTGAGCCAGGGAGCCCAGCACCAACTGGGAATGGTTTGAGATTGATATGCAGAGATGTGAAAACTATAGTCCCCGGAGCCCCAAATGTAGGCCCCAGCACCCTTCTTCAAATCAAATTTAGTCTGATGTAGTGTGGCATGTCTTCACATTTGGGATGGAAATAATTTGAGACTGGTTTTTAATGTTTTCTTTTTTAAAACCCTCTACCCAATGTGATTAAAATGGAAATTGATAGACCTGCCCAGGTCCAGAGGCTTGAATGTTTAACTCATTGAAAGTTTGGATTTGATTATCTTAGTGTTCAACTATGTTGGGGTTGGTTGTTGTGGGTTTTTCGGGATCTTTGGCCGTGTTCTGAAGGTTGTTCTTCTTGACATTTCGCCAGTCTCTGTGGCTGGCATTCAACTATGTTGGGGTTGCTGGCTAGACTTACCATTTCTCTCCTGCTTCCCACCCCAAGATTCCTCCTTTACCAACACCTACATTGTAGGTAGATGCAATACTGCTTCATGCTGGAAGCAGCTGTATCTACGGAATTTGGGTTGTGTGGGTGAAAAGAATTTTGTTTCAGTTCATTCTCCAATGTATGCACATATCCCAAATGAACTTGTGGATTTAAAATAATTGAAAAGAAAAGAAACTGAGATATTTCCCCATCCTTTGCTTCCAGACATTGTTTATTATTGGCCAGCATGTGTCTTAGTGCTAGTTTACTGAACTAGAGAAGACCTACTGAATTAAATGCTGAATCATCAATCAATATTTACATAAATTTCATGCTATCTATGGGTCTATCCTAGTTGTGAATAGCAGTAATACAATGGCCCATTATTAACCTGGAAGCTTTTTCAACAGCTTGCTATTATGCTGGCATCTATTTAACAGAAAACTTTAAAGCAGAGTATAAAATAATATGTTACATATACCATAAACAGATTGAAAAAGTAATTAAGCCATAATTTCAGACTCCTCTAACACTGCAGCAAGTAATTTCTGCAGCTGCTTCATTTAATTTAAAAACGGGAATCAGTAGCAAACCTAAAAATTAACAGTAAAAATTGATAAAATATCCATAATAATTTGATATCTCTCCCCCACCCCCAGTATGTGGAAAGGTTGAAGGCATTTAGGGATGGGCAGATGCTTCTGCTAAAATAATGAGAAGCCTACTGTCTACAACTAGGAGCTTTATTTTATGTAATCCTATTTATTTCAATTTTGGATTGATTATTTGTTTTTACCCTAAATCAAAAGCTTCATCACTGATGGAGCATTTGAGTTGCATTCAGTGGAGGCAGTGAACCTATGAAAGAGCACTTTATTTATTTATTTATTTATTTATTTATTTATTTATTTAATTTATATCCCGCCTATCTAGTCGTGGTGGACTACTCTAGGCGGCCAACAACAAAGATAAAATACAATAACATAAAACAGCATAATTACAACAACAATTAAAAGTAGGGAAACAATAAAGGAGAGAAAAAAAATCAAGAGTAATCTGGTGAGAAGGCCTGCCGAAACATCCAAGTCTTTAATAGGTTCTTAAAGGTGCCCAGCGAGGGAGCTCCGCGAATACCAGGAGGTAAGTTATTCCAAAGGCGAGGAGCCACCGCCGAGAAGGCCCTATTTCTTGTTTTCTCTTTTCGGGCCTCCCTCGGCATTAAGCTCCTCAGCCTCACCTCCTGGCTCGCCCATGTGACCCGGGTAGAACTTGGTGGGAGTAGGCGTTCTGCCAGGTATCGAGGCCCTAAACCGTTTAGGGCTTTATACGTAAGCGTTAACACTTTGAAGTCGATGCGGAACCTGATAGGCAGCCAATGCAATGCGGCCAGAGTGGGCGAAATATGTTGGAATTTTTTCACTCCACTGAGTAATCTGGCCACCGCATTCTGCACCACCTGTAATTTCTGCAGCAACCTCAAAGGAAGCCCCACGTAGAGCGCATTACAGTGGTCTAATCTTGAGATTACGAGCGCGTGTACTAAGATGGTGAGCGCCCCCACATCCAGGTAGGGCCGCAGCTGGGCTATCCGCCTGAGGTGAAAAAAGGCGGTGCGGACCACCGACGCCACCTGTGACTCCATGGAGAGCACTGGGTCCCATTCAAGGGACCTTAATCTTTGCCAGTTCCCCTTCCCACTGATGACACTTTCAGAAGACCCCAAAAGCAACTCTTGAGATATGGGTGATTTTCCTGAATGCAACATGGTGTGGAAGGCTAGTAGGAAGGTTGCACCAGTGAAAATTGGAAGTAGTTCTCAATAGCGCAAAACCACTCTTGCACAAAGTCCTTTGGCTAGAAATAAGCAAACACAGTTCTGTTTTCCTCTTTATATCTTCTGCCATGCTGTTTCCTCACTAGAGAGGAAAGGTTAAATAGCGAAGCCAACATTTACATAAATCTTATTGTCCCAATGGTCTCCTCTAGTTGGTCCTAATGAAATCAATGGATTTAGGCTTCTGTCCATAGCAAACTGATTTGTACAGTATCTTTAGGGAGGAACCTACTAAAACCTTATAAAATATGACCCCCTTGTAAAATATGACCATGTCGTATATCCAGTATCTGAAGTGTTGTCAGGCAGAAGATGGATCAGATTTGTTTTTATTGCTCCAGAGTGCAGGAGTAAAACTAATTGGTCAAAATCGCTAAAATCCAGATTTCTGCTAGGCTTTATAAGTGAAATTGCAAAGATAAGGATTTTATATTAGGAGAAACCTCTTAATGGGTAAGAGGTTTTTGACAGTGGCTGCCTCAGAAGGTGAACTCTCTGTTGGAATAATTTTTAATAGGCTGGAGGGCCATCTGTCAGGGATGCTGTAGTGACATCTTCCCTGAACTGAATGACCTCCAAAATCCATTTCCACCAGGAATGGGTACACATTTCACTTGCAATCATTTTTAATAAGAATTTTAGCAATCTTCGGAGTTTCCCTCATGTTTAAGATGGAAAACCCTTCTAATTATAAGAAACTGAAATGTGAAAGAATCCAAAACTAACAGAATTGTCCATCCCATTCCAGAACCTTGATGATAAAGGCCAGACCTTTATCATGTCTTTATTTGAATCCTTGTGTATTCAGTCATGCTAATGTTGATTAGGGCTTTCCATGCCTTGCCTTCTGCTTCAGCCACTGTAGGAGTGGCAGGTAGAAAATGACCTTTCATAGGTTGGGTATAAGATGGGTGGCACAAAAGGGATTTTCTCCCTCTCTCATAATACTAGAACCTAGAATCATTTAATGAACCCGAATGGGAAGAAAAGTTTAAGAAATTCAGGACAGATAAATCGAAGCACTTCATCACAGAGTACATAACTAACTTGTAGAATATGCTGCCATGAGATGTAGCGATGGCTGCCAACTTGGATGGCTTTGAAAGGGATGAAGTCATGGATGAAAAGAGTAGCAATGGTGGCAGTAAGCCTTTCCATACCAGCTGTTAGGGACCATCAGCAGGCAGGCGTTTGTGCACAGACATCCCACTTGTAAGCAACTAGTTAGCCACTGTGTGAACAGAATGCTGAGATATGTAGGCTTTTGATCTGATTCAGCATGGATTTTCATGTGTTCATAATATGGCCCTCCCCATGCTGGAAACAGTTGTACCCAAAGATGTGAAACCTGCTGTTTCTCACTCTGACCAAGAATTGGAAGGGGAATACATTTTCCCCCTCTCCCTGAGAACTCACCACATTCTGATCACCCAGGGAACAAATCTGCAAGACAGAAAATCTCAGGGAGTATTTCTGAAACTGTACAGAAACTGAACATTTCTTTTCTGTAGAGAAATTGGCAATTACTGTTACTACACAGAATTTGGCAGTTGTTGCACTGAATGAAACAGGGAAATTAGCAAAAGCCTTCTTTGCAGATGTTGGAAAAATTTTCTTTGCATGAGGAAGATGGGGAAATCACAGAGAATGAGACATTTAGTGAGTACTTGTCATATCCCTAGTTATACCTATTACATTTGGCCAACACAAAAATAAAGATGTTTCGTTTCAATTGATTTTAATTTCAGCTTATTTTAGGACAATCTACCAAAAATTATACATGCTGCCATGATTAAATGTACTAGAAAACTACACTAACAGGATTTCCCATTCCTGTTTCCAATGGTAACATTTGATTATATGACCCTCCTTGGGTCCTTGTTTCAGAGAAAGGCGCGATTTAGGAGAAAGGTGTAATAAATAAATGAAAATAAATTCTGTTGGAAGAATGTATTCTCGAAGGCTTTCACAGCTGGGATGCGATGGTTGCTGTAGGTTTTTTTGGGCTGTCTCTGTGGCTGGCATCTTCAGAGGACAGGAGGACACACCAGAACACAGACAGACTTCTAGGTCCTGTCCTCTGAAGATGCCAGCCACAAAGATTGGCAAAACATTGGGAAGAAAAACCTCCAGAACACAGCCAGACAGCCCGAAAAACCTACAACAACCATCTGTTGAAAGAGTTTAGTAATTGCTTATCCTCTGTATCATCTGGTAACTCTCTACTACATGGAGAAAGGCAGCAAATACAGTGGTGCCTTGCTTAACAGGTGCCCCGTTTAACGATGAAATTGCATACCGACAAACTTTTTGCGATTGTTTTGTTTTAAATAGGGAAAAATCACTTTGTGATGATCGGTACCCTGTTTCGCTTACTGATTATCGCAAAGCGATGATTTTCCCCCAGCTGATCGGCGGTTCCAAAATGGCCACTGGGTAAAAAAAATGGCCGCCCGCTGTGTTTAGGGATGGATTCCTTGCTTACCGGGCAGCGAAACTGGCCGCCATATGGAAGATCTTCACTTAAAGGTCAGTTTTAAGCCCATAAGAACGCATTGAAGGGGTTTCAATGCATTCCTGTGGGCTTTTTAAAATCGCATAGCGACGAAATAGCTTTGCAGCGATTTTTGCTGCACCGATTAATGTCGCTATGCGAGGCACCACTGTACATAAAATATAAAATACTTCCATTAATAAATAAAAATAATGCAAGTTTTTTCTTTTCTACACACCGATTCCTCTCTCCAATGGTAAACACCCTTTCTTTCTTTTCCTTTTGTATGCATTCTTTTTCTCCAGCACTACAGTAGCAATTTCCTATTTTTCAGAAAGCTTGTGGCAGCTCAACCAGTGCATGGGTACCCCAAGGATAAGTCATCCGTCCATTCTGTTGGTACAGATACCACTTGAGGGCTACAGATCAAGACTCGTAGTAGGTCTCATTACCTTGCTAAAGTGATCAAGCCCTCAGCATCATAATGTTATTGGGTGATTTAAGCATCACAGAGGAATAGCTTTTCATTATATTTAAAACCAACAAAAATCAATACACAAATGATCCAAGAAGAAACTGGTATCGATCTAACCGTCCCCAGGTTATTATAATCTGAACAGGAAAAAGGTAATGTCCAATTAACATGGCAGCATTGCATTTTCTAATTGTCCTGACTACATATGTTAACCTTAGCTAAACAAATTAAATATTGACAAATAGTGGATGTGAGCACAACACTTGTAAACAACAATCGCAGAGATATATGTATGCATATATGGAAACTAACATATATATTCAGTTTTGCCTGATTGTAGCACCTACTTTTTAAAACACCATTTTCCCTTTTCCTTCATGTCGGTCTTTCTCTTTGTGGTTCTTCTAGTTTTTGGCACATTGGTTAAACTCCAGTTTAACCAAAATTCTGCTCACTATCCAGGTTCAATCTTAGGTAGCTGGCTCAAGGTTCACTCAGCCTTCCATCCTCTGAGGTCAGTAAACTGAGTACCCAGTTTGCTTGGAGGTGGGTGATGTGGCAATGTGTGGCTTGGATAATTAAATTGTATACTGCCCAGAGAGTGCTTTAAGAGCTATGGGGCAGTATATAAGCAGAATGCTTTGCTTTTTCTCCATCATGGGACTAGTTCGACAGTATCAGTTTCACCTGTGACAGAAACCTATTTGCCACCCCATCCTAGAGATGTTTTCCTTCTCTTTCTCCCACTCTGTTTCTTTCATTCAGGTCTTCCTTTTGTCTGCCTCAATGTCCACTGAGCCTGTATCAGCTTCACAGAATTAAAAAGCCGGAACAATTTGAAGGGCTTTTCCCCATGTAGTTGGGATACATTCTTGTAAAGATGGGGGGACATGTCTGTAGATGCTGTTTTGGTGGTGTAGGCAGTTGGGGCATGATTTCAGGACTGGGGGAACACCACCCCCATTCTTTCCTTTTTTCTGATCATCCTCAGATTTTTTTAAATTTTTTTTACATATATAAGGTTAGCACTAAATTACCTAATTGCATTATTGCTGGGCCCTCATTATTTATTTCCCACATTTCTGCCCCATAAAAAGATTGGCAGAGGCAGAACCATAAGAAGAAAGAAGGCGGGACAGTAGCTAGAATGCAAATTGCATTTCATGCAGCATGAACGGTGAACTCCCAAATCAATCCACAGCTCCTGTGTGAGTGGTGTAGGCATTCTTTATTATCAAGAGACTATGGTAACGTGCTCTGAATAGGGGGTCTTGGAACAGCATCTAGTGTGGCTGAGAAGGCCAATTTGAGAGTGACAAACCCTTCCACACTGAAGACAAATACAATCTGTCCCCTGTCCGGTTCCCTGATTTGGCTAGTTTCAGGACTGCCGCTTTGCCTCAACCTGATGAACAAGGGTCTCTTCAAATTGGGAGAGGCCATGCTGTACCACCTGCCTCCAGGCTGAGCACTCAGATGTCAAGGCTTCCCATATGTTGAGGTCCATTCCTAAAGCCTTAAGATCCTGCTTGCAGATATCCTTGTATAACAGCTGTGGTCTTCCTCTGGGGTCCTATCCCTGCAGTAATTCTCCATGCAGGAGATCTTTTGGAATCCGACTGTCAGCCATTCTCAAGACATGCCCAAGCCAACGTAGACATCGCTGTTTCAGTAATGTATACATGCTAAAAATTCCATCTTGATCTAGGACTACTCTATTTGGAACATTGTCCTGCCAGGTGATACCAAAAATGCGTTGGAGACGACGCATATGGAACATGTTCAACTTCCTCTCCTGCCGTGCACAAAAGATCTCGGTATATTCCGTCAACTTCTTATTACACCATACTCTGTGTGAGCACTGACTCCAATTTCAAATGTAATACAGGGTGCGAAGCAAATCACAGCAAAGCTGAAATGATTCAATTGTAGTATAGCTCCACCCTTAGTCTGGGATGCTCCTTCATGCAAAATTTGGAAGGGCCACTTAACCCCAGACAGATTGCAAGCACCTGTCTCAGAGCAAGGAAGTGAATGAAATAATATACATTTGCACTTAAGATAATTAAGTACAAAGTTTAGAATTAATTGAGAAAGGAAGCTGTCTCTGTTTTCAGAAATAGACCTGAGGATCAACTCCTTGAACATGGACAGAAAGCTTTCCCACATTTCTTTTTAACATGTGCAGTCCTGTACATGTGTTAAAGATAGAGAAGGGCACAAACACCAGTTTTACTATTCATGCCAGTTCGTTTATTGGCTAAACAGGTGTTTGGCACTTCAAAGCTTCACCTCTTCTAGTGGGTTCCCACTCAGAGGCAGGGTCCAGAGAAGGTGGGGCAGGGAAGCCAGACTATTGCCTCAGAATGGGCACTGACTGAAGAAGGAGGGGCTGTGAAGCGCCAAACACCTATTCAGCCAATAAGGAAACTGGCACAAATCTCCATACTGGTGGTTCATACCGATCTCTAGTTAGAGGGCATATACTCCAATCCTATTTTCTTTTCCCACCCTGCCCATTCCTATTAATCACTCACTCCCGGTGCAGGAAAACACAGTTACAAAATGCACCAACAATATCCATGCTGGTTGTTGTGGGTTTTTTGGGCTCTTTGGCCATGTTCTGAGGTTGTTCTTCCTAACATTTCACCAGTCTCTATGGCCGGCATCTTCAGAGGACAGCACTCTGTGCTCTGGTGATATCCATGCTATCTGGGAGTTATAATTCAAAAACATTTTTTGATATCTGATCCTACACATGCTTGGACATTGATTTGGACTCTTCTAGTTAGGACTGTTACTTTAATTCTGAAATACCAGTGCCATTTAATGTAGCTACACACAGAATGTGTGCAATGCAGAGATAGATGAAATGTTCTACCATTTTAAACCACTGAGTCTTGATAGATCAGTGAGTTGGGTACCTGGCTATGGAGCCAGAAGATGGAGTTTAATTTCTTACTGTCTTCCTGGGAGAACAGCCAACCTATGTAGCTTCAGGCAAACTGCACCAGCCCCAGAGTGCTTCTAGAAGAAGGAAATGGTAAACCACCCCAGAGTACTCTGTACCTGGAAAACTATGGGAAGGGTTGCCATAAGTTGGAATTAACTTAATAATAGTTATTATTAACGGTTAAAAAAGTGATGTCAGTAGTAACTAACTGGCTTGCCTCTTATCTCTGCTTCTAAAAGGCTAGCCACTTTCCTTTTCCCAAAGGAAAGCTGGGATCACCTCATTAATGGTGTAAATGGGCAGCAGGAAACATGACTAGAACTCAAGTAAAACCCTGCCAACAGGGAAATATGGCAACTCATTCTACAGTACTTCTTTCTCACTGGCTTTATTTCCTTTCATTCTGCCTTCTCAAGATGCTCATTCAGCCTCTTTCTCACCCCACTAGACATCGAGACTTCAAACTCAAATTTACATTCTTTTTATGATGAGCAGTCCTGTGCATGTGTTGAAGATAGAGATTTTTAGACAGAGAGCATTTTTTCCTCTCTCTGTATACTTGGCATCAGGATTCAGCAGACAGCCAAGTTACACATTGTTACATCGACTTGAAACCACAGAACTGAAGATTTTAAGCATCTGGCTCTTACTTTTGCACCTAGCCACAGCTGGAACCATTTGGAGCCAAGCTAGACAAACACTCTCTTTTATTATTGCAGAAAATAAATAATTTACCTGGAATTCCTTTGTTTGGCTTTCCAGCTTTCATTCTCTCCATGAAGCTCAAGCCATCATGGGCAATGATATAGGGTTATGGGAGTTGTGGTCTAAAACACCTGGACGGACAAAGTTTCTCAAGGTGGACAATAAATGTTATGCAAATATTATGCAAAAATTCATGCTCTTGAATTGTGGCCTTAAGTTTGGTGGTTTGTCATCCTTATCTTAGATGCCTACATACAAAGGCTGTCAGGTTCTTCCCATCCCTGGATGTGGCTAATACCTGACCTTATTACTCCTATGATGATGGTTTGTCTATTTATGTGTGCAGCACATAAATAGGCAAACCTATGGGACTATGAGAAGACTCCCTGGAAAAGATGCTGATGTGCGAAGGCAGGAGGAGAAGGGTTTGACAGAGGATGAGATGGTTGGACAGTGTCATTGAAGCTACCAACATGAATTTGACCCAACTCCGGGAGGCAGTGGAAGACAGGAGGGCCTGGCGTGCTCTGGTCCATGGGGTCACAAAGAGTTGGACATGACTAAACAACTAAACAACAATAATATGGTCCTATAACCTATAGGACCATCCCCTCATGCGTCCACCGGCCCTGGTCTTCCTTCCAATCGCCGTGGAGAGTCCAATCAGCTAGACATTCATCAGCCTTGCAGGGAATCTAATCTTCTCCTTCTGTCAGGAGTGGCTAGCTGACCAGGCACTCCAGAGCAATTGGAAAGAAAAGCAGGCCAGCGGTGGTAGTGGATACATGAGTGGATGGTCCAGCCCCAGGGGGCCAGAGCCTCATTAATGCCAGCTGTGTGGGGAAATTCATATTCATATATAAATATCTGCATCTCTATTTCTCTGCTAGTGTTGACCTTGATGACAGTATGGTATATCTCCCCATGAAACAAAGGAAAAAGACTTATTCACATATCTGCCACAGCAAACAAACACTGCAAAGATTTTCTGTTCACATTTAAAGGCAAATCTCACAAATTCTTTTATATCAGCACACATTCATTGTCTAGATGAGTTAAGGGGCCCAGTCAACGCTTGCCTTTAATGTCTGTCCAATGTTTTCCAATTTCCAGTTTAATTCCTTAAGACCAGGTGAATATGGTCTGCCTGAAGCGATTCTAGGTATTGTTTCCACAGAGGAGACCATCCTAAATCAATTAGCAAGGTATTGATGTACTCAGCACAGTTTGTTGCTCTCACATTATCATGAATTGACTTAATTAGGAATTCACAGGGAAAAGAAAAACTTTACTGCCATTTTAATACTAAGCCATTACATGAGTTGATTGAAAACATGGTCATAGGCCATGGCAATTTAATGTGCTATGCAATGAAGTTTTCTTCAGAGCACTATAAAAAACCCCTTCCAACTTATTTAAGAAAGGCTTTCGGCAATAGACAATGCTATTAGGCTAAACTGTAGAATTACTGTCACCCAAGGACAAAAAAAGGTGAATCTGATTTTTTTCCACCAGTCTTTCAGAAAGAGGTGTGGTTAGTTAAACTGGGGTTGCCTAATGGTTGCTATTTATCAGGTGCAGCCAGTATGACTGCAATGTGCCTGGTGACCAGCAGCAACAGTTCTGAAGAGCCAGTTTAATTAGCCAAATTCTGCAAGACTCTAAGCAATACACATAAAACGAATATGTGAAAGGACAGAATAGCATTGTAATGCCAGTGTCCATAAGTAGGGATGTTCCAATCATTTTCTTTGGGCTTCAACTTCCACGATTCTCCAAGAATTCTCTATGCCAGTGGTCCCCAACCTTGGGCCTCCAGATGTTCTTGGATGACAACTCCCAGAAGTCTTCACCATCATCTTTGTTGGCCAGGATTTCTGGGAGTTGAAGTCCAAGAACATCTGGAGGCCCAAGGTTGGGGACCACTGCTCTACGCAGAATTCTCGGGGTTCTAGTTTAGAGACCCACACCTACCAAGTGCTTAGAGCTACCTATATTTTGCTCACCTGGACCAAGACTTATCTCAGAAGCTGCATGGCTATGTAGGCCTGTAGTCAATATATCAAAAAGGAACTATGGGTGTCACAGTTCTTTGAGAGGTGGCCAAAGCAGAGGGTGTGCTCTACCTAAAAAACAGTGAGACTGCAACTCCTAGAAAGCACTGCAACAGCCTCCTTTTTTGTGTACTAACAGTGGGAAGTACAGGCCTGAGATAGCCACACAGCTTCCAAGGTAGGCCACAGTCCAGCTGAGTAAAATATATATAGGTATGAGAGCTGGAACTTAAAAGCAGAGTCATCACCTTGCCGACAAAGGTTTGCATAGTCAAAGCTATGGTTTTTCCAGTAGAGATGTATGGAAGTGAGAGCTGGACCATAAGGAAGGCTGACCGCCGAAGAATTGATGCTTTTGAACTGCAGTGCTGGCGGAGGCTCTTGAGAGTCCCCTGGACTGCAAGGAGATCAAACGTATCCATTCTGAAGGAAATCAACCCTGAGTGCTCACTGGAAGGGCAGATCCTGAAGCTGGTCATCTCATGAGAAGAGAAGACTCCCTGGAAAAGACCCTGATGTTGGGAAAGTTTGAGGGCAAAAGGAGAAGGGGACGACAGAGGACGAGATGGTTGGACAGTGTCACTGAAGCTACCAACATGAATTTGACCCAACTCTGGGAGGCAGTGGAAGACAGGAGGGCCTGGTGTGCTCTGGTCCATGAGGTCACGAAGAGTCGGACACAACTTAACAACAACAAAGAGCTGGAACTCATAGGTTTTTGCCTGGGAAATTACTGGGGAATCCTGGGAGCAGGAGTTTCAAAACACACACACTGACAACTGACAAATCCCTGGTTGCATGTGCAAAAGGTTCTTCATGCATGACCAGAAAACTAAAAAGGCAATGCAAGCCAGTGGAGTAAATTGGTTAGAGTATTAGACCTGGACTGTTAGACTGGGTAACCTTGGACTAAACGTTTGCTCTCAGCCTGGACTATTTCACAGGGCTGTTGATGTTGAAGGTAAGCTGGATGGAGTTATGTACATTGTTTTTATACCAATGGAAATACAACATATAAATGTAACAAAGATTAATAGGAAAGGAGGAAGATATACAGTGGGGTCTTGACTTAAGAACGGCTTGAGTTAAGAACATTTTGACTTAAGAACTGCTCTCATAGGAAAATATTAACTTGACTTAAGTACTTAGATTTGAGTTAAGAACTGGAAAAAAAAACACGTGGGAGGCAGGGAAAGTGCAAAATTTGAACTTTCAG